>NC_060211.1:139700000-140900000 GCF_021130785.1 Homalodisca vitripennis | reverse complement strand
CCAGAAGATTTTCCACACAACGTTGTCCATAATAGCCCATAATGAACATATCTAAAGTTAATATTTTAATAATTCTTCCAAAGAATATAAGTTTAGCAAGGATATAATCGTTACATAAAAGATAAATAGGTCAGTAACAATAATGATAATACATATAATATTTTATAGAAATAATAAACCTTTCAACAATATATTTTTTTCACATTAATTCATACGACATAATACCATCGATTTCTAAGAACAATACCATCATTTATTCTAATTTATTACCTAGAAGTTAATAATACGAAAAAATATAAGCTTACATAGCGGCAAGAACTTAAATAACAAGCTTTTACTGTTTACTCCATTTAAAATATTTCAAACAGATTGTCTCGAATTTCTTGTTGAAATCAGCATTTTGTAATCTCTTAGAGAGTAATGGAACTGGAATTCTAATATAATTACATTGAAAGGCAAGTTTCGAAGTAATGTATTCATTACGTGAGTTAATCAAATTATACGTTTTATTGAAATACTGAGAAATATTACCTATTATTACCGTTTAAATCTACATCAGCAATACGTAAAATGCGTAAATTACGAACAAAATATTAAATGAAGTAGAAAAAAAATTTTTATAAATTTAAATTAGACTATAAACTAAAGTTTTCTTTATAAATTTATAGAATTATTACTATTGTAAACATATATATTTTACAACATTCTCGTTTAAGTTGTACTGAATGTTATGTATTTTTACTGTCTAAGCTATTAACAATTTAATTATAAATATCAATATTTACAGATTCTTAGTATAATAATTGATTATTTTCAGTCATTTAAGTGTAATGGATCCATAAAGCCTATTGTGATGAAATAATACCATATTAAAAACTTTTCATTCAAAGAAGCATTATGACTGAGACATTTAGGCATATACGACGTATTTACGTACTTCTATTTTTGTACTAAGTTTCATGTTGTTTCAGCTATTTCTGTACAGTTGTCCTTTCCACGAACACCATATATATATATATACTATATATACCTTTCTGGATTGTTATGATCTCCGGGGGTCATGTTCTATGACGATACGCTGTCATTTTCGGGCAGTGTTACTATAAGGCCGATTGTAGTAGACTGAGTTAGTAGAGATAAACCTAAAACGTTTGATTTTTCACACTTTATTGCAGTGATCTCTACATTTGTATTATAAAAATTTCAATCTGATCAACTTTTGGACTTGTGATCTACGTAAATTATGGCTACCTACACATTTTCACTGTAAAGGTTTGTAGATACACTATTACTGATATAAATAATAGGTGTTCTTAATTCTTGTAATAAATTTACATTCAAATATTTATTTTAAATTATATTTTTCATGTGCATTGACAGTTAAATATTTTGCCTAAGATATGCGTAAACGAGAGACCACCTTTCTGCTTTCAAGATTACGTCACAACTTTAGTAAAGCTTCAGTGGCTAGTGCGTACTTGTATACAAAACCTTCTGTGTATAATAGTGAAGTTTTGGCATTTAAAAGTTGGAAAAACTGACATTAAATTATAAAAATATTCTAAAAAGAATACAATATTTAAAATAATGTTAGGAATATACCTAAAGTGAAGCTAACATGATATAATCAAAACTCAAACATTATAGACAAGTAATTATGATATACGTAAGTAATAATCCGATATATGGCATATGTAGAAAATATATCATATTCAGAGGTCCCGACTTGTGAGACCTTCATAACCCGCGAGTTATGAGGGCTCACTTTATGCTGCACTAACGGACAAAATAAACTTGGTGAGCGTAGTTTAGTGCTAGGAGCAACAAAACAGTGATTATAGAGTTTACAGCCTGGAGGATAATGACATATGACCCCTCAGACCTTAGTAACAACTGGGGTTATTTGATGTAGAGGGAGATAGGTGAACTGTCATGTGAATGGAGGAACACGCGAACCTGTAACAATTTATGTTTGTATGTTCTTACCTAAGGTTTTTAAAACCTATTACAAATTTTGTAGCAACATTTTGTTTTTGTTATACTTAATAATTTTTTGAGCATGATTTTTGTGCTAGTACAATGTATTCATAATTCTGTTTTATAAAAATCAAGTATTATAAGTGTTTGTATATGTTCTTTGTATATAAAAATCACGTATACTTCCATTACAGTGAAATACTACTGAATTTATTTATTACGATAAATAATATTACCCTAAAATATAAAGCACTTATTTACCGTATGTAGCATTTTTAATTCTTGCCTAAGTTAGGAATGTTTCATTCGTATATGTTTTATCTGTGATTATGTCCCTATTCTGAAATACGTGCGAAAAAAGTTGCATCGTATATGGTTTTGAAATATTTACTAATAAACTGGGTATTTGGAAGAGTTAAAAGTGTTGCTAGTTCAATCTATTTATATAATCCTTCATAAAAGTCTTATTGAAGACTATAAAACTTCCAGGCAAATATTAGAGGAACGGGATGGTATGGACTTGGGATGTTCTTTCAATGTAAAACTTAAACAATTTAAAAACTATGCATGTTTGTTAATTATTCCACTGACCCTCGAACATTAATAAAAATATATAATTCCTTACAAGCCCAGTTTTGTTGTTTTTTGGCATTATTATTAAAGTCAACAAATACATTTATAAAATTATACACTAATAGTACCATGTATCAAGTAAATATATTTTGTGATATTGATAGCCATTGCTATTTATTATTCATTATTAAAATATATATTTAAAACTATTGGTTTATCCGTTAAATGATTAGTTGTTCAAGAATACTGTCTTAAAGTAAAATATATGTATATTCAAGTAAATAAAAAAATACTGAAGGCAGATTAATCTCTTATAATTAGCTTAAGTAACGGTTCAGGAAATGTTGGACTAAGAGTTACTTGTGTTGTGTGCCCAACCGCAGTTCATCCGTCCACCCAACTCACAGTCGTCCCAGTCAGAGCGCTGTCATTACTTAATAGCCCTCTGATCCTGAATGTAAACCAAGTTCTGGGCACTGAACCATACTTGAGCTACGAAACTCCACTCACCACAGAGATTCTTTTCATGATAAAGTATTTTAAATTTCCAAATATATATAGATTCTACCAAGATTTGTCAGAATTTGTAATGGATTAAAATCAATCTATCACAAGTGTCTTCGGTTATAATATGTATTTTGAATTTATTTCAGGAACGTTTAAATAGTTTCTACTCTTTTAATCTTTCGCTAAAGTTGATTTTTGAGAATATAAAATTGCACTTTTTCTTATAATAAGAATACAGAGTTTGAGATCTCTCTTTTAGATCTAAACATAAGGAAATGTCTAAAATACTATTGTTTCTTCACTCTCTCGACGGTTTTTATTGTTTCTTCACTCTCTCGACGGTTTAAGTATATTTAAATTTCAAAATGTCTCAATACAGTGCTTTACAAACTTGATATTGGTTACAGGTAGTGATGGGGTTTTTAAAATTAAAATCAAACTTTGCCTGGGCGAATATAACTGAGTGATTTTTAAAATTATATAGACTTTTGAAGATTAAATAGACTTTTAAAAATATTTTCCTAAGCCCTGAAAATTTCCATTAATTATTTCAATAATTCTTCTACTTTATCAGGCAGCCTATTGATTAGTTTTGTAGCAAGAAATTCTGGAAAATTTGGCTTTGAGCTAGGTGGTTACATCTTCATATTCTTTCGAGGTATTTACCATCGCCGCCTTGTATGATACCAATATATAAAATGAAATAACATGATCATTTGTAAAAAGTACGAACAAGACAGATTGAAATATTTTGCATATCTAACCGAATCTTAGAGATTAACATTAGCAACGGTTATATTAATTTCTATATAGTGTAAATAATCTTAAAATTTAGTTTAATATTTTACTAGTCCCCTCCATAATCTTACTCCGTATGCGTGATTTAGCTGTATTAAACCATATTAAGTCATCTTTAAAATTACAGGGGTAATATTTTTCGACTAGTTTTCAAAAAGAATCCGTATAAGAGTTAAATACAGATTACATAAAATCAAGTAAACGTACGTCAGACTTCGATCTAGGGGCATCCATAGAAATGTGGTGATCAGGGCTTTGAGGAAAATATATACAAAATTAGGTGCAGTCAGTGAGATTGTTAGATGCCCTGGATAATGTTTATTTGTACTTGATTTTGAATAAATTGTTTGTATATTAAATATAAGTAATAATATCAATAAATGATTTGATTTTAAACTTTGAGTTGTTTCTTAGAGCAGAAAGGCGTGCCATTAACATTATATTAATATTTGTCATTGTGGATTACTGAGTTTAATCTGTGAATTTACATACTAAAAAATAAGAGATGATCCCTTGAGGAAACTATGTGTCATTAATATTTCGTTATGAAGAATTTTGAAATATACATAAACTAGATTCGCCTCCTGACATAGGATTCCTTTCTAAGATTGGGACGAATTTGGTTGATTTCAAAGGAGATAATAAAATCCCTTTGTTCAGTAAAATAGCAGAAAAATTATTAAGTGGCATCAAAATGTGTCTTCATCAAAATAAGAACAACCACGAAGTGATTACATTGTTTTTACACACCTATACGCGATATATGTGCAGAGAAAATAAACTTATCAGCGGTAATTGCTGAAACAAAAGTACCAAAGTCCAGTATTATTTATGATGCTTTATTTTTATACTTCGTTGATTAAATATCGTAATATTGTAATTCAAATTGTTATTTTATCCGTTGAAACCATATTTAGGGCTTACGGAAATTTACTACTAACCGATTTTACTTACAATAGGGATTTATATATTGTAATAACTGTTTCATGGCTGAATAGTAATCTATTGTTTTTGTAACACTACTATTGGTTAACCTTACGCTTAATTTATTATAAGTATTAGTTATTAAAATCCATTTAAAATCCATAAAATTTCTTATATACAAATTAGATATATACGTAATTAGATTCTTGCAATTGTATTTTTCATTATTTTCGGTAGTGAGAATTTCATCGGTTTGCCGTATTGACTAGATCTTAAAAACTGTTATAACCAAATAGTTTAAAAGCAAAACCCTGTAAAAAATTCAACTTACATTACTTTACATTACATATTAATAGTAAATTGATGTAGTAACAACTATTTATTTATAAATACAATAAGTTTTAGTATTTCACGGGACCATACCTTAATGTTTGTTTATATAGTTTTGTTACACCCCGTATATATTTCTTTGAATTGGATGATCATTAATTAATCAAATCGTATCTTAATTGTATCACTTTAGTTTTACTTTACATTACGACAATTTAAAGTACCCGAGCCCTCAATAGTATTAGAATTTCTATAAACATAATTGATAGATAGACTGGATATATCGTGTTTGTTGTTTATCCCCCTTATAATTTTACTAATATGTTAGCGTTTAAATGGGTTATAATTAAAATTACCCTAATATTTCGAAAGAGAATTGTTAAATTTTAGTTGGAGATAGCGCACTTTAAAATCCTACCACCCACCATGCACTTTATTGAATTTCCCCATTTACTGTTAAGATCCTTGCACAGACCATGGTCCATAAGGAGACCAGAATAATATCTAAAAAGATTCGCCTCTCCTTTTAAAAATAGAATTGAAACTGTCAGTCCATTTAAATAGCAGTAGATCTTAGTAAAGTCAAAATGGGGCATGTTTCATACAGCTTGGCTTAAACTGGAATAGTCAAATTCCATCGAAAACTAAAGGTAATCAGAGATAACAGGGTTCCGGAAATTTCACCAGAACAGAGAAGGTATTATTATACACATAAGTAAAGAACAAATAGTATACGCAAAATCTGCTTGGAGTCCAGTTCAGGCGTTGTCACCGTACATAATGCAAGTCCCCCATCAGACGAAGAGGGTAGATTTCAATCCTAAAAATTAGTTTACTACCTTTTGTAACATACAATGATGGCAAATGACCTAAGCCCTCTTATACTTTCAAACTTTCCATCGTTATTAAAAACCATTAAAAAAAGAATTCATTCACAGAGTTCGAAGCGTGTGAACATATTTACTGGAACAGACTAAATTGACAATGTTTAGGGTTTATACTATTTCGTATCCCAAGCTTCACTTTAAGTTTTAGCTGTAGAGAATTTTACTACATACAATGCTATATATCTAATGTAATGAGTTCATTACTTAATTATTTAAAATCGTTCTAAATAAAGTTTATACGAACTAAATGAACGTGGAGTACTTATTTATCTGCACTAAACCAACTTGCACGAACATATTCCATTATATCCGAGCTATTGTGGCACGGAATAAAGTCATTATTATTGAATACTGCAATCGTACACGGCGCAGAGTAGTTAAATTACAATTGTTTATTTCACAACAAAATATTTTGAGAATTTCCTTTATACTATTTCGAGTTTCCAGATTTGCTTATCCACACATGCAATAATGTTACACAGTTGTATGCTTCATTGTTTAGTTATTAAAGATTTTTAAATATCAATGAGACATTAAAGTAAGGTTAGAAATATGTTTTATAGAATTGTATAGTTTATATTATATATATATATATATATATATATATATATATATATATATATATATATATATATATATATTAGGGGCTTGTTTTAATTATTTTGTTATAAAACGTTTAGGGCTATTCCCGTCCTTGACATGCTAGGGTTTAACCCCACTTTCCTGTGCGAGGATTTTATCAAAAAGATTCAAGGAACACTACAAAATTGACAGTATTAATAAAAAGTGACGGTTCCAGAGAGGGATTGTACCTACAAAATTGTTAGCTCAAAAATACGCCCTTCGCTAACGCTCGGAAACCGGCTTTTCACTGTAATAACTTTCATAATAATTTAATACTAATGAGAGACAACAAACTTATAAATAGTTTAAAAAATGTAGTAGGTTCTTTGTATTATTTATAGGTTGTGTGTTATTATTATTTGTATAAGCGTTTTATTCTTTACACCATACAACTTGTTGCATGATTAACTTCTCTACATTATAATTAAAATGTTTTACATATATAGCTCTATTCGTTCTTCAGTTATCCTGTGTAAAACAAGCTTTTGTATATAAAAATAGATTTTTCAACCCGCTGAGTTAGAGGAAAATATGAAAATTTAAAGTCTATAATCCATTTAGTTCTCGAGTATACATAAAAAAATTTCTTGAATAATTTTAACGTTAGAAGAAATTTAAAAATAGTATTGTAAAATTATTAAATATATATTTGAGAATAACTCAGAGTATTTTATGTATTTATGTTAGATTCACTGGATAAAAGTGACGTACACCTGCTTATTCCCTTCAAAGAGTTATAGGTCAGGGTTATTGCGTGCACACGATTGTATACGTTACATTGCTAGTCATTACTTGGAATATTATAGCTTCACGTGCTGTACTGATTTCAGCTTAGCGAATGTTTCGAAGAAAAGTAGTTTGTATTATATTTTAAAACGGAGTTATGATTATTCCTTTCTATTATACCTTCTGTGTGAACCAGGCATAAAAACTTGTGTATAGCAAGAAACAATGAACACTTCAAGACTTATATTATGTTCTGCATGCTAATTTCTAATACTTTATAGGTAATTGAGTATAATAGATTAAAGAATAAATAGTATTCAAAGACAAAAGATTTATAGGACCATAAAGTTTTACATTTCATTGTGGAGTGGACAGAAACACTATGACTTTTTAGTGAAATATTTACTTTAAACTATAAGACTCTAGCCATATAAATACCAATCATTGAGGTTGAAATAAATGAAGCAGAAAAATATAACTATTCAAGAAATACCAATTTTAGAAAACGCTATCGTAGAAGGGAAAAGTAAATCACATTAAAAGACTATACTTTACGTGCTTCTTACCAAATGGTTCCATAGTAATTTCATACCCATTTCCAACGAATAAAGTTTTTATATAGTTTAAAAATCATTTAAAACATTGACAATGTTTTGAATCACAATGAATTATCTATGCTATTCATGGTTACATTAATTTAAGTTTTTGTCATAATATTAATTTTCAGTTAAAGATGGTATTAATGAAATAAATTTTAATAGCTTAAATAAATCCACGTTATTTATCATACCATGGAAATATATATTTTGTTTTTCACATGACCAGTAATAGAGCGCTATAATAATATACAGGTCCAGAAACACTGGAAAAAATTTACAAAATATATTGTAAAATATCTGAATAATTCTTAGCGCTATTTTTCAGTCCCAAAAAAAGTAAAGTGTAAACGAATTATAATCTATTAGGCTACATGAGTGTTAAAAGAACGAGCATTTTTTATACGATATTATGAAAGAACTTAAAGATACTTAAAAAAATTGACGCATAACACAGATAAGACTAAAGTATTAGAAATCTCTGAAAAAAATAAAGAAAAGATCTACAGGTAGATATTGGTTATCTTTTGCAAAAACTCATTTCCTACAGCAAGAAACCACAATTCTTGATGTAACTTTGTGATTCTTGATGTCTGATTCTTGACTAATGTTTTTACTTTCCCGAGAACAAGGTCATCACCACGAGATGTTCAGTTTTCAGAGAATAAGTCTATTATGGAAAATTTGTTCCCTAGATCTGACCATCACTTAAATTAGTTGTGATATCACTGCTGAAATACGCAGTAGGCTGGTGAGAATATACTAGCTTTGATAGATAGTTAAATGCTAAAACCTGTAATTTGATGATCATCCTATTAATATAACATTTCATAACATTGACACTTAGTTCATTAACCGTATATTTTAAACAATTCGTTGTTTTTGTTCACTCAAATAACTACGATGCGGCTCGTTATGATAAGGTAGATAGTTTATATAGTAGTATTAAAATTAAAAATTATATACTGCAAACTGATAGTATATTTCATCCAAATCAAAAACATGTTTATTATTTAAAATATGTACTCGTGTTGTAGCTACTAAATAGCATTGATCATGAGTTTCAATTTTGGGATTTTTACCAGAATCGGCATACTAATTACTAGAAGAGTTTATCTCCAAATTTGGATTAAGTAAACAAAATAGCTTATTGGCATGATCCAAATTAAAGCAAACAAATGTAATCCACTCGTTACCTAATGAAAACTGAATGTAAACTCTGGAAATTGAAAGCAAATAACTACTATGGCCGTTGATGATTACGAAATAGAAGCTTTATTATACATTCAAGCTTAACTCAACAAAGTTATTGAGCTCATTAAAATAGTTTACAATGATTGTAATACACTTTCATACTTTGATTAAGACTTGATTACTAGGAAATATGAAAAGAGATGTCAAATTATTAAGGGTATTCAAATGAGTACTACCATGCTTACTCAGTATACTAAAGACAAGTTTATTTAGTCACTACTATAATAAGTAATTTTAGTAACACAGGAAAAGGACACATGCGCACGCATCCCGACGAAATTCCGCAAGAAACATTTTAATATAAAAAAATACAAACAGATGGTAGAAAATGATAAACGCGTTCTTAAATAATGAATATTCCGAGTAAATAGCGTGATATGTAAATAAAACCTCCGATTCTAACCCCACAAGTTTTTATAGGGAATGCTAATTATTTTGTATTGCTAAAGATAATTGTAAAAAATGTCCATCCACATAGGATATTATCAGATGAGAGAAAGTTACATTGGATATTCGATCTCAATTAAGTTTTTATACGGTCACGGATTGTTAAACTGGATGTGCAGGATATACGGAATAAGGGATAACACACGAATGCATTTGGTAATAAAAAGTTCAAGATTTTGAGTAAGCCAAGACCATAACGATGTAAAGATTTTAATGTATGATTCTATACTTCCCGAGGGTTATACATAACAAATCTATATCTGAAAACAAATGAGTAGACTTATCACCCAAATAACAGTAATCGGTAAATCATGGACAGTTCAAGGAGAGTGTAGCAGGATATTACAGGGCAGGAGGCACGAGGGGTGGCTGGGGAGCAGCTTCATGAAGCCATTCAACTAAAAACACATTGTGCAGAAAGAGAGTGTCCTTAAGCTAATACCGGTGCTCGGTTGGGGGTGAATCAGATCAACTAGTGCGAGAAACGCGGGCGGTGGGTGGGGGTTGGTGGGGGCTAGTGACGCTGGGGGCGGCGCGCTCGCCGGGCGCCAGTCGTGATGTGTCAGCCCTCATGGACACCCGCCTGCTGCTGCTGCTACCCCTTACGCTCGTGTTCACTCAGGACAATGTCGGTAAGTGCAAACTCAGTTTACATTAACATGAATCCACAGCTTCCAAAAATATCCTAAAAAAATAACTCCATAGTGAGAAATCTTTATTCCCAAAGATAACTGAAAAGGTGCGTAGTTAAAGTGTGGTTAAAAATTTTTAACTTGCAACTATTCATGCTATTGTCACCTATAAAAACTTAATTAAAAACAAATCATTAGTGTGAAGCACCCATTCTAAAACTGACATGAATAAATATCACAGTGCTTGATTGATCCATAAGATATTGAATATTCATTCGGTACACTAAGTGGATACAACCCAGATTCAACCCTTGCCAATTCCTGCCAGCATAAGCTTTATTCGCTATAAATTTACGTCAATGTAAGTACATTGAGCGTGTTTGCCTAACTGTTAGTGTTTCCGTGCCCGGGGTTAGCGTTTAAATGTGGGGTAAGACTGTTAATTGTTCGTATACAATCCTTACCTGGCGTGCTGTATACACAGTGTTTTGTTCAAAATTAAATAAGGCTTATATTTTATTACAATTTTATGGTTTAAGCTAACTTACTGAGCGTTAAGAAAGCTTTTAACTAGAGAGCAGGATAAAGATAGTATGTCTATCTGCCTGTCTGAAAATTAATTCAAGAACTCACTTATTGATATTAAATTTGCAAACAACATCCGTTTATATTTTCGTTACATGGAGATATTTTATGGTGCGTGTCCATTAGATGTGGCTGGGCATGAGGCAGCATTTTTACATTGCTCACTTGGGAAACCATGATGGTAATAAGATATTCGCAAGAAATATATATCAACACTATTATAATATTATAAAAATTAATTTTGTCTGTCTTGTGTGTTATTCAATGTCGTTAAACTACTGGAACGATTGTATTGGAAGTTCACAGAGACTTTCTTGTAGTCCAGGCTAACACTTAACCCCATTCTTATTCTTAAACCTCTGGCTTACTCCTCACTGCTCTCTAAAATGCCGAAAATTCCATACTAGTCTCTATGTTTTCTTTAGAGCAAACAAATGTTACTAATTAAAATAACCTGTTATATAAAATGAATTGGTCTGTGTAAATATCATTGTATGACATCGCAACCATATGTTTAATTTAATTATCTATCTTTTCAATGTACGGTATTTCATACACTTGAATGCATAAAGTAAGCTTCATTGATAGAACACTTATTTCAAACTTTTCTACAATCTTCGGAGAGCATAGGATAAGAAAATATCCAAATAAAAACAAAATAAATGTGTTAGTAAAAGTAAAGTGTTAATTGTCCATTTCCGCATATATGTAGTGCTCATTAAGTGCTGTAATTTAAATATCAAATGCAGTTAGAAAAACTATTATAAGACCCAACTTAGTTGTCTTTCGTCAGAAGTAGCCTTTTCAGTGCTGTGTATATGTATAAAGTTTCTAGGTCAGGGAAATAAGGCAAAATTTACAAATGGCACAACATGTACTAAGACCTGAGTAAATTACAATAGCCATTGTAAAATTACAACTGAAATATTGTCATGGTCTTTGCAACAAGGAAGTTCAACATTGTCGACATAATTATAATTCACTCGAACCCGAAGTGCTCATACACGTGGAAAGACTATCAAACTGTAAGCGAAACCACGTATAAGTAAGTTTGTTGATAAAATAAGTGTAATAATATTTTAACATATGGGATAGCAATAAATTTCCCTTATTTATAAGTAAAATCTTTCAAGAAACAATCAACCGTAAACTTTAAACGTAGTCTTAGCAATGCTGACACGTGGTCTCTTGTACCTTGAAGAGAGAATATACTATAAACAGTAACATTGATAAAACTAATAATATATCAACTGTTAGATGCCTGATGCATATTATTATGTATTTTTACCATTTAGTTCACTTTAGTTAATTATTAAATTTTTAAGAGCAATATTTCACAGCCGAAATAAATATATAGCATTAAATAAACACAGTGCCCTATTTCGAAATTGTATAAAATTATAGATTAGGAGACGTGTAACTAAACATAAGACGTACGTTATGTATGTATTTAACATAACATTTACATTATCAATGCTTAACCTGCAGCGGATGCATTTTATTTATTCATTTTTTTTTCACACTCACATACTAACCAACAAAAAGTATTATTAATATTCATAAAACGACGACAGTTGTAACCATAGACTTGAAATCCTAAATAATAGCGTTTACATCTGTCTGACCATTTTATATTAATTACAAACTGAAAATGTCAGTAGTTATTCAGTTTTAAAAGATGATTGAATTCAAATAATATCTACTTTTGAAGGATGCAGATTTCACAGGCTACATGTTACTAGTAATTAAATTTAGGTAAAATGCTCAAACTTAAAATTCAATAGGCAAAGCAACATGTAACTTCATATGATTTTATTTGTAAATTTAACGTTACGTACGAGTTAACAAGATAAAACATATCCATTAGCCTTAAGGACTGTGTACTAAGGTGAGCTACCAATACCATAAGCACGTAAAGCTATTAAAAACTAAATTCTGAATATAAATTTAAACCACATTAAACTTTGTGAAAAAAGGATAGTTAATATTCACTTAGATTTACGAACACACAGTGCCATTCTTGGTTTGCAGTTTAGTTGCCAGTATAATCTTATAATTTTGTTATGTATAATTTTTCCACTAAAGTAATCTAACTTTAAATAACCCGTAGGATGATTTACATAACTAGATCAAATTGCAATCAATACTTTCGCTAAATGCTTACAATTCTCTGCCAGAATCCAGAATGTTTCTGTTAAAAATCAAATATATATACCACAAAAAATGCCTGTACATTATTTTAGAATAAACTACAACCCAATAAACGATGTGACCGTTTTTATCAGATATGAATACGCCAAAAAACGTCTAATTATTTAAAGTCATTAAAGTTTCTGTTATTAAAAACAGTAGGTATTTTTATTATTAAAGATTCAGTATTATTGACTGTTTAATGAGTAAGAAAAAGCGATATATTTAGAGTTTTTTGTAATAATTCAATAATCCATTTGAAAAATATCACTGTTAATAAAATGATTGCAAATCTCAAATATAGCGAAAGTATTCTTACGTATTTGGATATCAATTAAAAGTGAAATATTTCAATTATAATGAGATCTATAAAGAAAAACCATCTCTAAACGTGTTGGAGTATGCATATCACAGTAAAATTATGTTCATCAGCATCATACAATATCTCATCTTTGTGGACATAATATTGTAAAGAATTAAATATATGATTTAACGTGATAATCCTAAAAGTAATAAATAAATTGCTATAATCTTAAAAGATAAACATGCAAATAGTTTGTTAACATTCATTTGTATTCTAATTTAATTGTGCGAAGATACGTTTTACAATTTAAGTCATTTATTACTGTTGTTCAATGAATGCCTGTAGTTCAATTTTAACTCTGAGTGATGAATTTTTAGTTTAAATTTAAAAGAATAATCATTACTACCAAATTAACAACTTAGAAAGAAATATTCAACTTCTTTGGCGTGAAATTATTCTGGATTTTCTGATTTTTGCAGCTATTTTAAGATCTTATTATGATTAGTAGTGCTATAAATGTTTAATGATTGTAATTATAGCAATTATATACTTTATGCAGAAAAGGACCCAATTTGTATTATTTAAAATCAAAATCTGTAACATTTTTAGGGTTTTGTAATATATAAGCATCATTTAGGTATAAATTTTGGTCCAATCTCATTGCTATTATTGAGTTTTTTGGAGATAATGAAATTTTTAGGACTTTGTACATTAGCTATTTGATACAAAAGTTTAGGACAGCGTTGTGAAAACTTTATACGGATCTAAAACAATGATTGCCAAAAACATCGTACATTCTATATTAAATTGCCTCCAGTTTATTTATAATGAAACAAGCACACAATTTAACGTTGAACTTAATTTCGTGACAATTATGGTATAATAGATTTATAACAGTCACTATTACTATGAAAAAGATGTTTTAAGCAATTTGGAGATTTTAAAAATTTAAAAAATGTGTGACAATGAAGAGGATAATGAAAGTTTATATACAGGTAAAAATAAACTGCTTCATGATCGCAAACTAGGTATATTACCGTTTAAGTTATACTTCCAATGGAATATAATTAAGCGCCCTAAATATATATTTATTGGCTAAACTACACATTTAAATAATAATAGAGTCTTATCCTTCCAAAAAGCAATAAAAATATAAATTTTACTGTTGTTTTTAAAATTTAGACTGAATATAAGTCTATTTAAATAAGGAAGATGAAGTTAAACCAAAATAAAATTCTTTTGAAATATGGGAGGAAACATTTTTATCTCTTAGCTAAAATTAAACTGGTTTAAAACTAAAATTTTATATAGGTGAAATTATAAAAGATTTTTATTAAATAGAAAAAAATTAGATGTAACATAAACATAAGCCTTGTAATGTAAGTTTTAGCGCGTCATACAATATAAGTAGTAAAACTTTTATTTATTAATTCAATACATACATTTATTAACGTGTTTTGAATAATAAAGACAATATTTAAGTTTCATTTATATGCCTGTTAAATATGTTCTTATTTAATTAAAAAGAATGCACGTGATAAACCCCTATTAACTATCTAGATTAAAACTGTTCTAAAGAACTGTCTGATGCAAGAAATTGGTCATTAGTAGGTTAATAACCCAAGATACGTTTTAGGCAGCAAATATTATAATTATTGGTCGATTCCCACACCTGTTATAAGAAAACCAATATTTAGAAGTCGTTTATATCTAATACTAATATTAACCTAACCATACCTACTTCTACTGGCGTAACAAGAAAATATTTTTTTAAATGGATTGACAATATTTTTCGTTTTATCTTACTATCACAAAACGGATAACATAGAAAGAGAAAAAGTTGTTAAGAGATAAAAAGTATAGAAGACAGTCCAAATATTACATCTCATTTGCTTTGAAAGCACAAACAGAATTTTTTGCTTGTGCGTAACATACACCACATGAGTTTTATACGGTTCCTTATTCGTTACAAGCAACAAAATAAAACACTTTCTCTCACATGCCAGTTTCAAAGGATGCTTTTGTTTGTTAGAACACAGATTGCGTCATTTTCTGCCTCACACAGGAGTAAATAGTGAACACTTCATCTAAAAAAAAATTATAATTCCTATTCATCTAATGGTGAATTTCATACAGATTGATATCATGTCGATATTATGAATCACATACATTGTTCATAGTTAAATTGTTTGTAGCTAACTTAATTTTGTATATATTTATAATGACATTTTAAAGCTGTTCAAATGTTTTTCCACTATAATTTTTACCATGCATACCTAGATATCATAGAGTTTGATATATGTTACAAAAATTTCAGCTCCACAACTTTTATAACCAAAAGTAATTCATATTTTTTAGAGTAACGAAGTGAATAGGTTAACGATGGTTTTGATTACATTCAAAATACATGTCCATTAAAATTATATATTATGTTTCCTAAACTCACAAATAAATTATATACAATATTAAGTTATACTCCTGATAGTATAATACAATTAAGGTTATAATTTTTTAAATATTTATAATACTAGGTTAAACGCATGGAATTCAGGTCAGCGTGAAAGTGTTCGTTAAAGGTTCCTAGCCCGGAGACCCACAATCAATGTTAGGATGTTGACCATTTTTCTATTACAATATAGATACAGTTAGACTAGAATTTCACACCCAATTTCAACCCACTAAATTAACTCATTTGAAACTTATCTTGTATGCAAAAAGACAGATACGAAAAAATATTGCTGTTGTAATCAAGTGGTAGGAGAGATTCCGCTAATTAAACTTCGTAGTGTCTCATTTTAAATATATGAAAACGGTTTTAGGTTACAAACTATTCATACAATTTTAAAAATATTTCGTTTATTGTTGCGACATTGTTTGTCATCTGCGTTCATTCGCGTCTGCTAAACCATGTAATTAGCAAAATATTGATTATTCAGTGACATACATATTTAAAATCTCAAGTGGCGGTGGCTATTACCTCTGTTTTAAGTGCACTTGTACACACATGTAAACATTTGTATGAGCATACACGGTGCTTTCTATGTAAAGTAGTACATTATATATTTTAATTATGCTCTAACTTTATCAAATTTCGAGACAATTTGTCTTCGCAATATTAGTTTAAAGGTAATGAAAATTTATACTTAACAGAGAACTAATATAAATTTTTAAACTACCAAAATTAAAATTCACGCTTCCCTCGTTCTATTTTTCATGCGTAATGTTATTAAAAAAAACTATACATTAAAAGCAATTTTTCTTTCATCTTATTGTCAAACATAGATAGCAGTTTAAGCTACATTTCCAAACATTTATGATATCAACAAATCCAACAACGTATCCAAATAAAAATTTGTTATTATATAATTATATATAATACAAAATATAACATATATATTAACCACTATAACTTACTCTTATTTCTAATCAGTTTATTCTTTATTTTATTTTTGACAACTTTTTTAAAGGCAGTAATTAAGAATCCAAAATGCCCAATGCCTGCTATTTTAATACATATTGAGGTACTTTTCCCAGAACGTTTACCCCACAAGTCAGCTCTTTCAACGGTTATCGTGCATACATCAATACAGAAACCTTCTTTCGTTCATAATATACAAGTTGAGGAGACTTCGCCTATATTAATACACAAAAATTGCGTAGCCAAATAGTTTAAAATTGTGGGTTAATCATAAAGCGTGGTGCATTGTCTCCGAAAGGAATTATAGATTGTCCTATATTTCGGACTTTTTATGTTTAGGACCTATACGTTTTAAAAGCAACCATGTAATAATTTTGTGAGTTTTTATGTATAAAATACAGAGTATGAATAGTTAATCTGTAAAATATATATTAAACATTAAATTAAAAGAAGGAGATATTAAATCTGTAGTTCCCAAATTTTATTCTATATTAATCTGCTAGTGGGGTAATCATAACGTTTTAGGAAACTTCCAAGGCCTATTTTGGCCTAATAGGCCAAAATATTAGCAGTTTGCAGCATGAGGCAGTTTTTATGTATTAGTTGCGTTTGAGTATGATAAGCAAATTTGTAATAATTACAGCTTTAGGATGGTTTTGATCTTTTTTTGAAAACTGCTTTACAAGCATTAGGAAAGGAGTAATTAACGAACAAAAATAAGAATTTTAATAATTTTAAATAGAAGTTTCATGTATATCAACTATACCATATTCCAAAATTATTTTGTACATTAAATTGGAATTTGTTTCTTAAACACACACACTTTATCATGTAATAACCGAAGCATAGAAAATCTATAAATAGCCATTAGAAAATTTTAATTCTCCTAACATCTTAACAATTGTTTTATCATATTATGCACTAAAACCGAAGTATATTTCTTAATAGTAACAAAATTAAGATTCTTTAGATTAACGATCTTATCATTTAAAATACGCATCTACTAATACTAATACTTGTCTAAATTTTACAAGAGATTATGGAAAGGCTTCAGTCAATATATGCTTTTCATTTTTTATTTGAAAATACATGTTATGCTAAATTGCTCAAAGCCAAAACCATAAAATATTTGAAAGCGGTGCAACATATTATGACACTTCTATTATATCAATTATGCTTTAGTTATATATAAAAAATATATAACCTTTTTTGCAGAAATTATTATTATTTTTTATGTTTCATACCCAACGAAAAGATTTAATATTTATGACATTATATTATTGAATATTGATAGGTACACTGAGTTGGCTGTTATCAATGTACAATACACACACACTCAGTTACATATTTATACAAGGTGTCCAAAAAGTCCCGGGTCGGTTAAATATTTTTCAAAATATTTAAAATAGAGCTACAAAACCTTACACAAAGTTACTGGACATAAAATCTTAAATGTAAGCATAGGTTGATATGCATATCAAATAAAAGGTCTTTATTATTAGAGTACACAGCCGCAAACCCGACCTCAAACGGATAACCGAGTCAAAAATGACAGCCGTTCAAAGATGGCTAGAGTTTGCAACTTAGGTTAATGTAAAAAATACACATCTTTGAACGGCTGTAATTTTTGACTCGGTTATCCGTTTGAGGTCGGGTTTGCGGCTATATACTCTACTAATAAAGACCTTTTATTTGATATGCATATCAACCTATGCTTACGTTTACGATTTCCTTCTGACTCCTAGCGGGCTGCCCCCCTGAAGAAGTAGCGGATCACTGAATATGTAATAAAATAGAATTTTATGTCCAGTAACTTTGTGTAAGGTTTTTTTAGCTCTATTTTAAATATTTTGAAAAATATTTAACCGACCCGGGACTTTTTGGACCCATAATCTAGCCATCTTTGAACGGCTGTCATCTTTGACTCGGTTATCCGTTTGAGGTCGGGTTTGCGGCTCTGTACTCTAATAATAAAGACCTTTTATTTGATATGCATATCAACCTATGCTTACATTTAAGATTTTCTTCTGACTCCTAGCGGGCCGCCCCTCAGAGGAAGTAGCGGATCACTGAATATGTGATAAAATAGATTTTTATGTCCAGTAACTTTGTGTAATGTTTTTATAGCTCTATTTTAAATATTTTGCAAAATATTGAACCGACCCGGGACTTTTTGGACACCCTGTATATAAGCATAGTAATACAATATGTTTATGTATATAACAAGTTGAGCCTTCTATGAAAGTATAAACAATAAGCACAGGACTTTAATCTGACTTGACAGTAACGTAATTTAATGACAGGATTTTATCATAAGATTATGTTATATAAAAAGTGATAACGCTTAAACTTGTTTTACATAACCACGTGCTACCTTAAACTTTTTATCATAATTAATTTGTAATTTATTTGAAATCTTGCTTCACTGTTAATAACTGTGTTGTACTGACTTTGAACAACTTTTAACTTTTATTTCTTTAATTTCAGAACAAGTATTGAAGTCAATTAAATATAAGTCTTATATAGTAATATATTTATCATTTTGAATTAACTTAGTTACCAACAGTCATATCGCAACATTACAACTAAGATATAAGACAAGTCTCACATTTATTTATGAAATTTCTTATTTATATCATTTTCCCATGTCTTTAGATTTCTTTCTTCACTCTTCTGTATAATATTTTAATGCAATAAATAATTTTTTTTACTCTTTATGTTTAATATCTTAAGGATGAAAATTATAACATTAACATTAGAAATATTGGCTTAAAAGTTGTATACTTGTTTAGGTTATTTAGACTGTTGTTATACAGCATTTTCCCAAAAAAGATTATAATTTAGTCTATTTTCATGATCTGGAGTTAAAATAAAATAATATTTGCACAAAAACTACACATATAAATAGTAATTGTATGATAATAAATTGATAGAAGTACATAGGACTGTCACTATCCTGTTAAGACTGAATAACACGATGCGGATTTTACTATACTTATTTCTTTTTGCAATTTTAATATAATAATGTTACATACTCGTATACCAAATTAACATTATTTATTACTTTGAACAGTTAAATACAAAAATATTAGTAGAAATTATTCATAACTAAACCTTGTTCAAAATTACTTATTAATCGCAATGTGTACAAAAAATTCTCATGTACATATCTTTGTAAAATATGTCACACAACTTGTAATTAAACGAGTTCTACACACATGCAACACAAATAAATCCCCAGTGCTGTAAAACTTTCCGGTGACAGTGAAGCAAGTGCCACTAAAAATATTTACAGGTATAAATTATAATACTTAAATTGTATATGAATATTCAGCGTTTTGCCTTAACAATTAAATATGTATGAGATGGATTTAAACTATATCTCCGGTAGAAGATTCTACGTATTGTTTAGTTTTTTTTTCGTTGACCAAAATTTTCTTGATCTCACCTTCTTTATTATTTCCCTGTGTAGATCCAAATAAGAGAATACATTATTACTAATAAAGTATTACCTAGAAAACGGTGGTAAAATGGCTTGACAATATTAACAGATATTTAGGAGTAGGCCCTACTGAGTAAAATCCTTAATTCTAAAAAAATACCTTCAAACATTCTAGACCATTACTTATATCTTAATTAAATTATGATAGTGATATACGAGTATTTAGGCTTTAATGCCATACAATATGGGTTATATGGAAAAATCAAAATTTTAACCAATTTTATCTTCTTGCATTAGAACGCTTTAGGTCCGTTGCGTCAACGTATAAGTTCGAACACACGGTTACAAAGTATTTAGATCACCACGGTACTAATGGAAAGTATGTGACAAAATATATTTCTGTAAGTCATTATTTGTCATAGTTTCTACAAATTAGGAATCAGTAAACTCTAATAAGGAATTCTCTTTAAAGAAGCTATAAATTAAAATAAAACTACGCGAAGTACTAAATTTAATATCAAAATTTTTTATTAATAATCTTAAAGGAATTTAGACAGTTAATTATTATAATTTGCTATAGATGATCTATTAACAACATTTCAACAACTTCTATATTATTAAAAACTTTGAATACTTTTCATTATTTAACAAGTAATACCTTTTAACATTTCAGATCGTATGCGATTTTTCAACTGCTTATTATAAGATATTCAATTATAACCAAAGTTTCAAACTGTAAATGCAATCTGTATTGTGTACGGTGTTGACCATATGGTTGGTAAAGTATTTAATAAGTTAAACATATTTTTTACCAAGATAATGATAGTGGATCTTATCATATGAGTACGGCACTGCAAATTAGATGAGGTAGAATTTAATAGCTGGAATTAAATGGGTGTAACCATGCCTCTTTGTAGACAGTTGTTACAATATTTTTATAGTTTGATGTAAAAAGTGATATCACTATGTATAAAGTGTTTAGTTCTTTAAAAGTGATGTAAATATAGTCTTAGAAAAACTCTTTTATTCATAAACATTTACAGCACATTTAATTTACGAGTTATTTCAACTCCATATGAAGTATTACATAGACATGTTAGAAGTTTTGGTTCAATACCCGTATCAATATAAATGTTTCTTGATAGAATGTTCCACAATCATTAATTAGAACATTCTTATAGTAATACGTTCGTCATATTACAAAGCGGAAGTGTCCAGGTGGGAGGGATGACCAACATAGTTGACGTAATTTGTACTCAAATCACGTTCAGCTTTGAGCTTCGAAACAAGCGAAGTCATTCCATGCAAAGCTGTTTTAGTTTTAACCCCTAAATACTTGTCTATCTATACCTGCCTGAAAAGTTCCAAAAGACTTAAAACATGTACTTACATGCTACAGCAAATAATTAAAGTAGTAATAACTGCCTTGCAGGTACATTTTAGAACGGAATTTTGTCGACTAGCTATAGTTTTGGTTCGACATAGGTAAGGTCGCGCTCATTAATTGTTTTGATCCGCTTTTCTATCGACCCTGTAGGGTGAATTTAATTCAAGGATCTAGAACAGACCCTCAATAAACTGATTACTACTTTCATTATTTGTTGTAAAATGTACTTGCTGTTTCGATACGTATAAGTCAGTAACGCACAACTATTTAATTTTTATGGTCATCTGGAGCAATACTTGTTATTATTTCCAATCGATAAGATTATATCACAAATAATGGCGAATAATGGCGCAGTGTAGTGGGTACGGCGGTTATCGCAAGATAACCAGATCAAGCAACGCCGAGCGTGGCTGCTGCTTGGACAGGTGACCGCTGAGCGATCCTGTCCTTGCAAGCGGCCCGCCTGCCCGGTCATTGGTGGTGGTTCGGAAGTCACCTTTAAGCCGTTGGTCCCCAGGTTAAGTGTTAGAGAGGGCTTCTTTGCCCTAACTTCGCCTGGTAAAATAAGACATTCTTTACTTTTTACTTTTTTTTTTATTATATGTAACAAATAAAAAATATTACCCAAATCTTGTGTATTAGAATGTAATGCTTTTGTTCTTATATCGAATTTACAATTCATTAAAACTCATCACACAATCACTCTAAAATGTCATTATACATTTAATATATTGTATAATTTGTGTAAATTGTATTTACTAGATGGTATTGTTTAAGTTACACATAATTATTAATATTACTGGATTATTGCATTATTAGATGATTACAAACTACGTAAATGTAGTTTGAATTCATTAGCCGGTTCTTGTTGAGTAGAAGATTATATGCAGAAAAAATTACGTATGATTTTTTGTGCATAAACCAATGTAAAACTACGACTTTTATTAATTTCTTATAATAACATGTTTCGATATTATTTATCTACTTATTGTATTTATTCAATTACTGTGTGCCTATAAATTCTTCAATCGGTGTAACTATTCATATTATAGGGTATGTTGAAACATAATTTAAGTGTGCATAATAGTATGTCGTTACTTATTATCAAAATTAATAATTAATCCGTTTCTATGTATAGTTAATATAGTTGTTAGATACAATCTTATTCTTTTTAAGTCAGATAAAACATTTTTATATGCTTTAAAGAACCTAAACCTGGACTTCTCTGATCAGTGGTAGAGAACTTTGTAGCATAACTTTTAAACATGAAAAAGAGATTCGCATTAACGAACGAGTGACATGTAAGTGGTATAAAATATGTTATGTGCATGTAGCAGTAAAACTGTATATTCATGATAATCGCAGTCTTATTATAATTAATATCTATATTTATAAACAATAATATATTTATTAATGGCTGTTGTTATAATATTTAATATGGTTCTATTTTATCAGTAATCTCTAACTACAGTGTGCTATCAATATAGAAAAAAGAATTAATGCATCAAACATTTTGAAAAGAAAACACGTTTTTACAGTATTTTCAAGAAGAGTAGCTTGACAAGGTTATTCTTTAAAGGAATATTGTTTCAATGATTATATTTTAATTATTTAACTAATCAAGGTCTAAAGTTAAGTGTTAATGGTACGGCAACATACAAGTGAGCCAGTCACAACAATTCCCTGCTTATAATGTAATCTAAGAATATTTCGTTTCTATTTGCTATAACACTTTTTCAATTATTATCTTTGACTTGATTTATTTATGAGGCATTTTTTGCTAAACAGTAACAGAAATAGCTGTAAGACATTTCTTATGTAACAAACAGTTCCTTATTGCATCACTGAAGTTATAATTTACAGAAATCTTCCTTAATATAATTCACGATAATGAACTTTTTATGATGAAACCAGAAAGGTGTTTACCCCAAACAACAAGTTGTTACTTAATCATCTTATAAACATTTAATTTGGAACTTCGGTAACTTGGAAAGATGAAATAGTTTATATTTAATACATATCGTGGTAGAAGAAGTTTTGAACCGTACTGGTATTACAGTAAGTAAGTAGTTAGTTATTATCTATATGCCTCATAATACTAATCAATTCGATAGAGCAGACAAAGTTATGGACTGTATAAAACTAAACTAAAGAGTTATAATTTATAGCAAAAGGTGAGCTGCAAAACATTTTGGATGAGTTTTGGGACCAGAGTACTATAGTTACGCGGTACATAAAGCGATATTAATTTTAAAATTCATGACGTAAACCTATTTTAACAGTAACTATAGAATAAAACTGTTGTAAAGCAGTAAATGCTTTGTCTAAGTTGTAAATATAGTTTTTTGTAAAGTATTACTCGTTATTGAAGTGAATAGTATTTAAGTAAATGAAAAATATTGTAAAATTGTATCAAATGTTTCCATAAAAACAATCAAAACATATGCTGTGAAACCATGACTGAGGATGAAATGTAGTTGTCAATGTTTGTTCACATTTTGTTTGCTAGCTTTAGGCCATCCAGTTTCCACTACAATAGCCATTCTCTGTTTGAATGAATTCCCTTGTTGTCAAATACGTATCATTTGAACAGAGTTAGGTATATCATAATCGACTATTAAACGTTTTGGATTTATGATACATTTTTAGCAATAAAACAACAATCCGTTTTAAAGTAATTAGAAATTTAATTATTATATGAAAATAGTCATAGAGTACATTGTATTTTTATTGGTAATATTATTTTTAATTCCTTTAGTTAACTATTATAGTTTAGTTAACCGTAAATGAGTAACCTGTAACATAATTACAGATATAATTCAAATCACTTTACTAAAATTATGTAGTTATTTTATAACATTAATTTATTGTTTCGGTTTTATTTCGTAATGGTATAATTTATATTGTAATATGTTTTGTTATTTTCATAACATTACTTTACCCTTGTAGTGCACTTGAAAAGTAATAATAATAGTAATTTATATAATATTCTCATAAAAAAGAAAAAAAACAAGATTGAAATAAATACAAAGTATCAGAAATATTTAATTTATGCCTCATGTGTAAAATAATTTAACGGTCGCTATCACAAGCTATTTAAAATGTTCTGGATATTGAGATTATGTTTTTAATTTATAACTAATTTTGCTATTACCAGAATTAAAATGTTGTAATCATGCATGGTAAACTGTCATTATTTGGTAAGGTATAATTTAAATTAAATTTCATCCTTTTTGGTAATTTTTAAAAAGACTGCACTTATGTTTTCTAATTTAAATACGATTAAAGCGAGGAAAATAATTAGTTTAATATTCCAAATTAGCTCACATGTAAAACATGCTGTTAGTTCCAAAAAAATAGACGTTCTTCCAGTAGTCTTTCCAACTAATTTGTTTATGCATAATGTATTGCGTTTTTAAATAAAGTTCTAACGCAATTATATTGAGGCCATAATACTAGTGAGATTATTTCGTATTATTAAACATATAAGTATAATATCATTTCCGAACAGTATATGGATATAAATCACTGGACGGATATATTTAGCGTACGTATTGTAAGCCGATGTATGTTAGCTTTTAATCCGTGAGTGTAAATCATACTTCTCCGGTTTACGTCAAACAGTTTTAACATTCATTCAATTTGCGAAATGTAAATTACCGATAAACAAACATCCAAATGAGAGTTGGGGCTTAATGAATAACACTATACTTTAGTGTCATTACATTGCTGATGACATTTGTAATGAAACACCCCCCTCCCCACCCACAACCCTATTCTATCCAACACCGCAATTGGTGAATGAGGGGACGACACCTGTCTCTCTGTTCAAATAGCGCATTACTACGTCACTCTTAACATACCCCATTACAGGTGCTCTTTCTGGTAGGTTTGCTAGAAGTAAAGAAAAGTTAACAGTCGTAACTCACACATCTGTAAAAGTGTTTTGTTTAGTTGTAAGATTTTAAATATTGTACCAATGATGTTTTATATTATATTGTTATTAAATTTAACTGTGAAAAAAAACTGATTCGAGTTGTAATTTTCAACATAATTTATAAGCATATATATGTTGATAGTTTTTAAACACTATTCATGTTTGTAATTAATTATAAATGAAAGAGGTTACATGCAATCTATAAATACACAATCTGAGTTTTTTAAAGATTTATGGAGGGAACTGATGTAATCAAGGATGAAATGGCAGGGCACTAAAAGTGTTAAAAGCAAAATATAAATTTTCTTTCAGATAACATTCATTGTTTTAGTGTGATACAATTAAAACTGACAACTATACAAAATAATAACAGTTATATTATCGCCCGACAACAAGATAACGATATTGGAATTGCCACTTTTAGGGTATGTGTACTGTTGACAATAATTTAACACATATTTACTTGTATAGCATCGAATTACGGGCGGTTTCCTAATATGGGCGAAATAAATGTGTCACATAGTAACATATATAACTAAATATGATTCAAGAAAACTTTCTAATTCCATATATTTGAAAAATTTTTTCTCTCTCATTATGTTTTTTTGCTATCCTATTGTGTTTTCGTGTTTCTCTCCATCAAAAAAATAATACATAACGATAATTTTATCCTGCATACAACATACATTTTTCATTAAGCTCTCTAACTATTAGTAAAGCACTTAAAAGCTCAATATGAACTCCTTGCAACGTATTTTAATGTTATTGAGATTCATGGTAACTCTTTTCCTGTTGTAAAACGGGAATTTCTTAAGAAATGTTGTCATATCAACTGGAATTTAAATCTCACTTCTTTTCCGAGTGATATATGCTGTATGAACTTTATTGGATTATTATTCCAATTCAAAACATAATACAAACGACCGGAGATTAAAATATTAGTAAAAATGTTCATAATATTACACATCACAATGTGTATCTGCAGACACTGTTACTCTTTAAGCGGGACTAAACTTTAACAGTAAGATAGTCCTCGTTTTATGTGTTAAAACCAATACAATATTTCTATATAATCAATAATATAGAAATAATATACAAAATATATATTACACACGACCATAGATTAAATCTACAAAATATTGGTAACGTCAGTCATTAAAAATAATGTATAATATTAATGTTTAATAACTAACTATCGTGAACGTATTCCTTGGTGTAGAAGTTAACAATGTCCGGCAACTTCCACTTTGAAGTAGTAATTATTTTAGTTATGTGAAATGGAAGTAAGTTCCAAGTCTCAATAAAGCCTCGCAGTTAAGAAACTTTCTCCCCAAAGTTTCCGTCATGTTTCCTGTAGTTAGAAGGACTAATTCTTTTTCAAATAATAATGCCGTTATTATAACTTTACGTTTGACATGATAAGGAAATATATTATTTGTAAGAACAAGAGAACCGGTTGAAAAGCTATTTAAAACTTTTTATTGTAATCAGTAGAATGCTGAAGGGAACAAGATTTCCGGACATTTGCCATTAGTTAATTACTCATTAAAGAATCAGTAACATGTAGTCATTATTACTGATTTTTTTGCAAATTTCCGGAAAATATAGTTTTCTTTACAATGATTCCATCGTCAAAAACAAACTTCAAACAAAGAATACAATGTTGTCAGTAATTAGGACAGATGTAAACAAGAAAAGCCAAATGTATTGAGTTATTTTTATCGCATACTTTAGTTTTCACTTTTATAGTATCGCAACAATTTTAGGAAATTACACCATTAATGCAAGCATTAGTAATGAGGAACACTGTTTTAATTTAGTAGACAGGATTTCATATTATTATAATAATGTTGTGTTTGAATCCACGATAGTAAGCTTTGATTGTATGTCTGAATAATAAAATAGGTTTATAATAATCATATTAAACCTATTCATACGATTAATAATTGATAATCACCACCTTTATAATTCTGAAATAGAATGCAACCACCTATCTAAATAGTACGTTTATCTTTGTGAAAATGTTCTGTATGTTTGTTTTCTCAAATGTTATATAATTTAAATCTAATTTCGATATGTAAAGAATTATTGTGAAATGTAATATGTTATATGCATAGTTGCTATGATAGGAACAAAACCATAGAATTAAAAATCTTCTAGTAATTTATCTCCCAACTGTCATTTTACTAGTACAATGTTAAAACAATAGATTGTATCAAGTATTAAAACGTGAATATATCGTAATAATATAATTTATAATAAAATTATAAAATTAATAATTATATTTTCAACTAAACTTGAAACATATATTAAAGTTCAGTCATTACAAATAAGCAGTTTTGAAAAGTGGTATAAAATCCTTGAATTATTTGTATAACTAATGCAAGGATATTCTGGCAGCTATACTTAAAAAAGAATGGTTCTTATGTGTGGGGTGGGAGTATCTTGTACTGATCAAAATATATCAATTTCTTCTCATTCTCAATTGCCATAATACAATACACTGCAACACATGGCCAATGTTTAATTAAATAAATAATATTATTAATCGTTCATTAACTTGACTACATACAATCTGAAATTAGGTATAATAGAGGCATGGCATTAACAAAGTATTGCTAACTCACGTCTTATTCAGCGCAGTGAACTTTGAGGCCTGGTGTAAAGTGAACAGCTAACGGAAATCAGATTTATTTTCAAATAACACCTACTAAAGGAACATGGAAATAACATTCAAAATTAAGGGCGGTAAACTGTTCATCAGTTCATAAAACAACATTGTATGTCCTGTGTATAGTGTATAGTAAATAGAATTAGATTGAGGAATATTTCCCAAAGATCAAATTTCACGTGTCAGCTAGCACGAAGGCCAGAGTATATACTAATTCTAAGGCTTCAGCTCATAGTCCTCTTTGAGTGGACAAGAGAGTAGCTTCAGAGCTAAAGGGCTCTCAACGCAAAGGAGGATGTACTGGCGGCAGTATTATTGTAGTCTAATAGGAACAGTTTTAAACATCCTGCATTTTTACAAGCTTTAATTTATATGCAACAAAATTGTTTTTGTATAAAAAATATTGGTATAGGTTAAGAATATAACTCTACAAAACAACATAAAAGCCTTTTACGTTTATTCATTTTATCCTTTAAATGATATATCAATGAAACCGCTACGATTAATGCCAAGGACATAAATAGTAAAGGATTAAAATCATTCTTCTACGGAAAAACTCAAGGCAGTTTCGCTCTGAATGTTAATTTATACTTCCCAGACTGATGAACGGGTAAGATCCCAATCAACGGTTATCGCTCCTAGTAGGCTCATCAAGTTTTGTTTTTCTTTTGGAGTTTTGTAATAACTCTAATGTAATTTGAATTTTTACCTCTTAGAGTAAATCTTCCTCTATGGTATACGTGTTATCGTCTTTTTTTAAGAATGTATAGGATGAAAGAATTATTATACATACCAACAATGAGAAAATATACTATTTAATTTATCCACACAAGCTCTATTTTAATTTACTGATTAATGATTTCCAAAAAGTATTCTATGGAAAGTGGTTGAAGAATTTCAATATATAACAATTGTAAGCTGATAATTAATTATAGAAAACTTTGTTTTACAGGAATAAAATCATAGCGGTATATTTCCCGTAGTAAAACTAATTAAATTGGTAACAATTCCCATGACGTCGTAAACTATGTTCTGTAATTTAGTTTTAACCATACGTTTTTATTAAAAACTAATATTTAATTTTACTAATGCAGAATCAATAAAAAGGCTTCTTATTGTTGCAAAATGAAGATAAACTAATAAAAACTGGAAAATACGTCAATAATTTAGTTTACCTATCAATTTTCGAAGTTTATAATTTACATAGTTTAGTATGATTTCTCTGCTTTGTTTCCGCTTTTGTATTCAAGATGTAATAATGATAACTATATGGAATAATTTAGTCAGTTACACTTTTACCTTATATTTTAAGTCCTTCAATTTTAAAAGGAAAACGTTGTGGAGCCTAGATAACTGAGATTGTACCCTAATAGACGAATGTTTATCAAGGTAATTCTTCTGAACTTGTTTGAATATGTCATTATGATGACGAACCTGTGCCAAATTTTGACACTTACTAAAGGATAATCTTCAGGAGGGTTCACTTCTGAATGTTTTATATACATTTCAGTTTAACCTACAATGTTCTCATTAAAATTGATTTGTTGCTTATATGTAGGAGGCTATATGGCTGTCATGGAGAAGCACATCACTAACTGCACATTTTCAAATATTCAGATTTAAAAGTAGACTTTTATGTCTAGTCTACCGCAGATGATGAATGTTGAAATCTGTAGAGCTTCCTTATTGTTGCCAATGTGGATTAATTCAAAAAGGTCCTTAAGAGGCTAAGTACAACGAATATTTACAGGCTTTTGTTTTAAGCAAAGGAAAAACGTTTCTTTTCTGTGATGCTGATCATAACAATATTAAGGGATGACATGGAAAAAGAATGATGAAGTAACTCAGCCAGTTTCAGACTCCCTTGACATACAGCAAGGATTTCATCAGGAACACATATCGGGATAGTAGGTGGTCCCCAAACAAGATTTAAATTAGGAACCTTTGTGAGATAAAATCCTTACATTGAATTCACACTAAATGTCATACTGCATAAAAAGCTCCTCGTAAGCACATCTTGATAAAAGAGACATATATTATTACTAAGAAATGCAATATGTTCAAGCACTCCTGTAATAAACGGTGGTCATTAGGTTAAAACCACATTTCTACACAAGTGCTACCACAGTAACCAGACCTATAAGCCCCTGGATACCACTCAGTATTGCAATAATCAAGTACCACTATAGGATTGATAGCTTGTTCCTAAACACACAATCGGTCAATGACATTCCGGGGAACTCAAGAATATCTATCTCCTACTACGCTCTAAGTCAATGTCTCGAAGAGTGGTTTATTGAGCACATTTTTGGGGGCAAAAATATTTCAAATTTTTGGTCCGAAAAATCAATAATAAATTACTGTAATACAACTCACTATACTATCCAATAGCACAATCCAGTCAGTTCAGTTGAGATTTATTTAGTACCCTTATCTCCATTGAGAGACTTTTTTAGCTTTATATTTTTAGTTGTAATTATGAGAGATGTAAAGATTTTACAGTTTCAATGGTATGTATATTATTCCACACTAATAGTACAAATGCTTGGTTTTATTATATAACAAATACAATACAAATACAATTCAGTGTGTGCTCTAAAGCTTCCTAAAACACATTTTCCTTTAATTATTTCATTAAAATTGGTTTTATATTCAACTCCATCACAAAAACCCTGGATTTCTAATTTAATTGCATAAATATATGCATTCAGAGCGAATAATAAACATAATACAAATAAAAAAGTCTTTAATATATTGAAAAACTGCATCATGAATGTGAAAATGGTTACTGTATAAAGTTAAATAGTTTTTCTAAACTGGTACATTCCTGACATATTGATTTAGTAAATATTATCTAACTATAATTACTTTTTAATTTCTATGTACTTTTTTGTTAATTGCCTGATATTATGAACGAATGATTAATTCTCAGCAAATACTTGCAATAGAAAATCAATATCAAGTATAAATAAGTTATATCCAATAACAAGCAATCAGAATAAGTTATTTATTCACTGCACCATATTACCAGATGTGTTTTGGAATAACCTGTGATCTCAAAAAATATATAAATACATCGGTTGCCTAACAAAAAAAAATTCTATGAATTGTAAGTAAAGTTGACGTATATGAGTGGTCTAAAATTAACTTTTAATATAACAACATAATACAAACATAGTATTCTGTTGTAAAGGTCCTGTGAGTAATCAAACAGGTAACAGCGGCCCAATACACAATTATGTTGGCCTTACATCACCACATATCACATCTCACTAGGCCACAGTTTGCTTGCAAGTTGCCTGTGTAACGTAAGTTTGCCTACAGTACACAGCCGGTGTTTGCCCAAACAACAATGTGTTGGCTCCAATCGCTCGCCCCAAACGTGAGTGTCACTTCTCCCTCCGTAGTTTGTGTTTTCTCTTCAGAAAATCTGTTGCCGTGAAAGCAGATTAGTCTGAGATTACTAAATCTAGAGCTTCCTTCGCATTAAAGTATCAAACATCAAGTTCACTTTCGATGTAGGGTAGCTTGTTTCAGAAACATGTGTTATATTAAAAACATTGTTGAGGTATGTAAGTGATCTAAAATTATACTACTACTTTTTAAGATTTCTATTTTTTGTAATTTTTCTTTCGAGTATCGTCGATTAAAGTGTATTATTTAAAATTGTAATGTTTTTAAATATGATTCAAAAAGATTTTTTTTAATTTGAATATAAATTATTGTGAAATATATTATTAGCATAACAAAAAAAACATGAATACTTAAACATAAAGGCTTGATAGTATATTTATAATTTATTTATCCTAATTTTATTATCCTAATTTATTTATAAATTCATTCTTATATTGTGACCATTTATTTAAAATGTCTTCAATAATATATGATTTATTTATTAATATTGCTTAAAATAATTTATATGTACGAGGTTTAAAAATATTGTAAATCTATTTGCTTTATATGCTGCAATGTTATTGGATTTATATCTGTTTTGTAGCATCAATAAAGAATTATTGAATTGAATTGAATAAAAATACGGTGGAAAGCTGCTACAGACACGTACTGTTATGTATGATGAAGAATTGTGTATCAATTTAAAGAGTATTTAACTTATAGCTAAATATAATGATTAGTAAAGGTAACAATTTAAACACCTCTCACTACTAAAGTTTAAAAGCACTGTAACTAGCTGTAAATATTTAATTTTATATGGCAATTACGTTTAGTAACCTTATCTAACATATGGTATATCTATTAGATCTCGGAATATAGTAGATCTTGCTCTTACTATTCTAAATGTTAGGTATATAATACGTGTACGTGATGAACATTACACCTAAAATTTTCCTGAATTTTAGGAAAGGTACAAGCAGACGAGATACTATTGGTGCTGAAAGCTATATATTGTAATTCCTAGTGAAATATTCTATATTTTTCAAACGATTATGAAATAAACTCTTTTAGTCATTGCTTCTTATTTCCACTTACAACTTATTGCAGCTGACAAGTTATTAATAAAATAATAGATTTATGTAAATAGTAAAAATATAATCCTGAACACAAGATACAAGTTTATGCTCTATTATTTTCTGAAATAAATAGCAAACTAAGTAATTTTTCATTTTAGTTCCCGTATAATTAAAAAAATAATTCTACTCAAATTCTTATATTCATGGTAAAGGGAAGTAAACCATACCGTATATAAAATAGTTTTATGGTTAAATTTATTATAAAATAAGCAATGTTTACAAAGTTAATGTTTATTTTTAATACGATAAAACTCTTCAAGTTATTCAAATTTTATTTATTAAAGAAGTACATTTTTTTATTAAAAAAGAATATATATTAAAAAAATTGTAAAAGAAAAACAAAATTTACAATTGTGTTGAAATAAGTGATCAAATCTTAATTATATCAAAATATATTCACTTTCAAGATTAAATTTTTTCATTTTCAACTCGACTGTTTCTTTTGCTTCTTGGTTACAACGTTCCTCTTCCTTTACAAACTCCTTCGAAACAGGTTTTAATATATTAATATTCTAAATGCATTGTGTAGTTTCATATGTATTATAATTTTTAAAGGTTAGTAAACATTTTAACATTAGTAAAGTTTTAAATAAAATAGTAGAACTTTTCTTGCATGGTTTTTGATTAATATTTTAAAACATTTATTATACTTATAACCTTGTTATCTATACGGTAATGTCATTAAAGTAACTCCGATACTCTGTACTAGTAACTTTTAGAATAAACTCACTCGAAAAAGCTCATGATAATTTCTTAACCCACTTCGTCACATGATAAAGACTTGTATATTCTCCCACAGCCCGCATCGTACTCGTCACGATCTAATCTGTTCACGATCGTGTGTCCCTATTCTTACTCCTCACGAAAATAGCGTGCATTTCGGCCGCATCCAGTTATAGTATTGTTACTAACAAGCATCTGTCTTTCTTTAATACAAGATTTAAAAAAACTAAATTAGTATAAATTTCTCTAGTTAGAACCCGATGACAGTGCAATTGTCCCTTACATCTGGAATCACAAACGTTATGCTCCCTATAGTTTTCTAATGTAATATTTAAACAAAAATTATTTAAATTAGATTACTTTCAAATATTTTATTAATTTCATTTGTAAACCTTAGCACGTGGTACAATACATTATTAAAGTGTCCAAGTTTATATGTACGTTGGAGGTCGTGTTTGATCGCGTCGATGCGATGTGTTTGACTGGCGATGTGATATGCCATGTTTGCCACCGATGTGACATACCGTTCATGTGATGTTTTGAACTGTTTATTCAAGCGCTACGTAGCAATGTCCACTCAACGTGTATTAATTCAACTGTAAAAGTTTCTTCATCACGGGATTTACTTCAAACATACATGCCTCTTTCTAGTCGTCTTGTTCAAGCTGTTGCTTTTTAAAGCGTACGATCTCGTAAGTATTGATCATTAAATGAAAACAAGTTGAAGAGTGGTCAGCTGGAAATTAAACCACCCTTCGTGCACCATAGTGGGTTGAACACATTATACGAGCCTATTAAGCTTTTTGTCGTAGGTTATTTTTCACCTCTCTCTTTGAATGTTAAAATATTCGGATCAAGGGATAACTGTATATTTTGTCAGTTTGAATGGGTGGGATACTCCATATGCATATACGTGATAGACACACCATCTATGCTCTCATTTACCGATAGAGGGTGTGACAGAGATAGATGTATCTAATATTCGCTATCATGGTGACTTTACCACTGAATCTTGCCAGAAGGAGGTCCAACTCCACGCTTACCCATTCCGAACATGCTATATCTCCGGAAATAAAACAGGCACGACTATGAGCATCAGAAACTGATATGAATGAATATTCAGGACACGATGTCAATAATTTAGAAAGTATATTATGAGTTGCGGCAGAACATGTGTATTAAATAAGGTGGTTTATCAGTTTGTTGTTATTGCATTATTTGTAATCCACTCCATAAGGATAAACAACCAATAACTGTCATTATATCTTACTGCAGTTTTTTCACATAATAATAGCTGTTAAACACAATTTAAATGGAAACATTTGTGTGTTTATTTATGTAAAATCTGTGTATAATATTAATTATTTATGACTGGCAGAAAAAGGCTTTTTATGTAAAGCTGGAAATCCCCACCTATTTATTGTCAGTAACATAACTTAAGGCATTCTCATTTACAAATTTTCAATGTAGAAATTTCTTTAAAATTGTTGGAGAATTTTTCAAGCATTTTATAACATCAAAGTCTTTATCATTTGTTAGTAAAAAAACGCACATTATTAAAATTTCCTTAAAATGAAATTTTTGTCAAAAAATCCTTCTAAAAAAATTCTTCCGTTTTGAGGATTTTAAAATAAAACATTATTCGTGTTAAATTATATACGTGTATTCATTCTGATTTTCAGCGAAACTGGCAAAATATATGCAGGTTAGAAGATACATCACTGCACAGTAAATTTTTTAAAACGCAAACGAGTTTTTTTCTAATAATAAGCCTTAAGGGAATACAGTACATAAACTGGTGTTAGAGTCTTCAAAACAGTTATGAAACTAAAATAACATTTGCATCACACGAAACAAAGACTACGATATTAATCCCTGATCCATACAGAAAATCTAAAGAGATTTTATTTATTGGCTGTAAGTTGTGTCTTTAAATAGACTTTTATATATATATATATATATATATATATATATATATATATATATATATATATAATTTGTATAAATGGCAATAGCCTTATTTAATTTCAATAAACATTGAATCACAACAAGTCACAATCACAACTTGATCCGCCGGCACTCGAACACGGATCTCTCACTTGCCGGGTGAATGTGCTACCATTACACCGCAGAGCCCTCACTTTTTACGATCGAATTATTTTGTATTTGGCCGTATCTGTCACATATGTGTTTAAATAACCAAACTAACATATGATCGGAAGACCAAATACCTGTCAAAAAGGGTCGAGTCCCGGCGGAGCAAGTACTTGTTGTGATTTAATGTTCATTGAAATTATACATATTTTATATATATATTCACTTCGGGTGTATAAAAGCAGAATTGCTCTATTATATCAATTATTAGACTTCTTGATATAAAGTTCATAATAAAACGGCCCAAATTGCCACCTACTGACATTAAAAATTCAGAAAAGAAGAAACATTTTAAGTGTCAACCCTGTAAAGACAAACGATGTAATACTGCAAAATTATAAAATCGTCCAATTTTTTTACCAGTAGTAATACAAAGAAAACTTACCCTATTAGAGGAGAAATTAATTGCAAATGTAAAAATGTAATTTATTAATTAACGTGTAAAAATTGTGCAATGGATTATGTTGGATTGACAACAAATCCATTGCACATAAGAATGAATAATCATCGTTGTTCGTCTAAAAAACAGGATGAAAAATTGGTTTCACAACACGCATTAGGCCACCAACAAAATTTTGAACAATGTTATTCACTGAAAGGTATTTGCAAAGTACCCGAAGATGGAAAAAAAATTGACTTAGAAAATTTAGAACAGGCACATCAGTTAATATTAAAATCAAAAGTACCCTTCGGTCTGAATAAAAGATGAAATGATAAATTGTTTTTTATTATGTATTATTTTTTCAAAATTATTTTTTATAAATAATTTTTCTAAATTCTTTCTCTGTTCATGATATTATTTATTTCTCTTTGGTGTTAATCACATGTTCAAAAATTCCTGTTTATTTATTTATGTCAATTTTTATTTATTTTTTATTATACCTTATTATACCTTTTTGAAAACGGCAAAGCTGAAATATTAAAGGAACTTTATATCAAGAAGTCTAATAATTGATATATATATATATATATTATGAGTTCGGGGTATCTAATTGAAATTTAAATGTTTATAATTTTGAGTGTCCATATACCATAGCGTGCTTTAGTTTTACTATCAGAGCTACCAAAACAACAATTTCTCTACTTGAATTTCCATTGAAAAGTATCACCGTTATTTTTTCAAATTGCTAAACTAAAACAGAACCATGCATATTTCACTGAACCCGACATGATTATACGAACGGATTCACTTGGATGAACATGTTCTGCTCCACAAAGGAGTTCAGTGAAGGGCAGAATGCATCAAGAAATCAAGCGTACAGCACTGCTCATTAGACGTGACTGTAGCTGTGAAACTAGATCACTCATTTTACTAGTTATAAAGCAATAAATTAAATCCATGTAGTTTCACAATGGATTTTTTCCAATATGTGACTAAAAAAACTATAAGTTAAAACTGTAGTTTAAGCAGCTACATTGAATGCATTGTTTGTTTAGGGACTTTGAACTATTCAGAATTGTACAAAACTACAAGCTGGTTATTCGTAAAATAGATTTAAACATTTTTAATAATAAATAATAGCCTAATTTATCAGTCGTGCTAGTTTTTGTGGCAATAAAAATGGAATGATATTAAAGTGCAAAAATTGTTTGTTTTGTAAAATAGTAGTTTTTTAGTTTGACACACTCAAAACCTACCAGACGAAATCACAAATACAGGGGTGTTCTGTAATTTGCAGATATATATTGTTAAGTATTACATCGACTTGGCTAGATATTAAAGGTGCTATAGATTTGGGTGCGTGGCAGAGAATTGCAATATGAAGAAGCCCAGTTACTCTCACCGTGGCATTGGTCATGTCTTTAAAGTTAGCAAAGAGAATATAGGGTGCGTAAACTGCCAGAGAGAATTACGTGCGGCCTGCCAACATAATAGAAATGTGCAGTCTGCAAGAGAGTTGTCTAAATGAAAATTAAACCTTAGACTTCGGAATCAAAGTAGAGGAAAGGAATACCCATAACAATAAAAGAAGGAATGTATATAGGATAATAAATACAGAGATACTATAACTCGCACTACTAAAGTTGTTGATGGAGGTGTGATTTGGTAAGGGTTGTTTTCAGATGTGCAAGGTAAAGAATATTTGAGAAGATTATACTAATAAAAGGAATAATGCCTGGCTATATAATTTCCTGAGTTGTGCGGTGGATGTTTCCTTGCTGGGGCTTTTTGGTCTAACACAACTACTTATACAACATTAACTAACTGCTAACCTATGAAGTTGGGCAAATTTTCTATTTATTTGGGATATATAGTAGAGAAATTAAAAGCTAGCTAATATACCCCTGTGTTTTCGGTTTCAATTTTCAGAACAATTAAATCAATGATAGACAAAACCTATACACGGCATACTGAATATAACCAATACATCGGGTGTTAAGAGCAAAGACAGACAAACATCTGAGGATGTGAGAAATTGGGGATAGTAATCCAGGAAACTCCACGTGGACCTTGAGAGTCCTAAAATATTGGAGTGTAGAGTTCACAAGCGGTCACTCGCGCTTCGATGTTTATCCGTTGATTTCGATGTGAGTCCGATGAGTCGCTGTAGACTGAATGTGGACCAGACCTTCACCACAACTGGGTCATCCTCACTCTTAACAGTCAATGAATAGACTATACGACCATACTAAAAATGTTTTGTTATCATTTAAATAAATTCTCATTAAAATAATTAGCCCAAGTGCCAATAAACTACAGTTCCAGAGTATTTTTGTTGAAGCAGTCTGTACACAATAGATACTCCCGAAAGAATGTTGTGTTTTTATATATCCTACCCTTTATGTTTGTTTGCAATCATGTCTGAAAATATATAAAAGTTGCCCCAGGTGATGCCACAATGATATTTTTGCTATCTCATACTCTTTATTTGTGTTTTTATGGCAAATATCAATATACATTTAATATAAAAGAAAAGAGTATTTTATTCTGAAAGGAAGCGTGTCATGATTTAACATGAACAAATAATTGGATGAAATGAATGTTTGTCAAACGGATAATAGAAGGATTAAATACAACGTGTCATATCCAGTTGGTTCCATAACTCATAACATTATTCTATGCAAATACTGACAAAATAGCTTTTCTAACAAAGTCAGAGTAGAAATGTTTGATTACAAACGAAATTACGAAAAACGTTATTGCAATGAGCTGTTAGGTTAATAATGTTTAATTTACATTTTAAATGAAGAATTGCCATAACGATTTTCTAATTAAAATCACGTAATGCATGTAAGAATATGCATGTAATTGTTTTATCAAGAATAGAGGAATGTACACACACACACACGCACACACACACACACACACACACACACACACACACACACACACACACACACGCCCACGCGCACACGCACGCACACACACACACACACACACACACACACACACACACACACATATATATATATATATATATATATATATATATATATATATATATATAATTAACATATGATGTCTCTTTTTTATTATTTTTTGTAAATACGTTTACCTATTTCTCTTGAAAATGTCTTGTTAACACGAAATATAAAGAATAATAAATTATGTTCTATTTTTCAGTTTTTATTGAGCTTGAAGCGTTTCTCACGATTAATACGCCTGTAAGACAAAATAAATTCATTAAAATTCGATATGGCGAATCTTCGTTGTTAAGAATTATGGAGAGGAATATGACAGTATGGGTAAATTGAGCGTTGTACCAGATCAAAATAAATAGCGGGATAGAAGTTCAAGGTAATAATAAAATCATTACTTATCATCAATTCTATCAAAAAATACTTGTTTAAATGTTATAGAATGAACAACAGCAACTTCTTGTTTATGTTATTTTTGGTATTTGAAAAGTTCAAATTGCATATGAGGATGTATATTGATTTAAAGAACAAAAACATGACGAACAAGTAATATTTTGCGGCAATGAATGCGTAAAATAAACTCAATGTTGTTATCCTAAATAAATTTCGCAGTCGGTAACGAGCTATAAATGAATATATAGGATTTCCTCCGAACCAATTACATGCACTCCACATTTAGCCTTTGATATAAACTGCTGTTTTCCATAGTTCTGAAATAGTCGTGTATTCAGCACGAAACTTTATAATTAACCAAACAATTTTGAAATTGCAGACAAACAGTAAATCACAAAGGAACTCTCAGTTTTGAAACATTATTCACTTCATGCGCAAATAATTAGAGCAGCCCTCCGCAGATTGTTTGATGATTATAACAGGGTTGGGTATTACTGCGGTGTTTTTCCGTAACTATATTAGTCTTGATTACTCACGTGGCTCGTTTACAAAGCTCTGGGCAGAGTTTCTCGTATCTCTCACCACAAGTATTTGTTGTAATTTTAGTAAAAGATACTGACTAAAACTGACGGAATATAACTAATTCCGGATCTATGTCGTAAATAAGAATATCATGAATGTTTATTCTCATCTCATATAGTATCTCAGAATAGTTGTGAATTTTAATTTGGCTAAGTATTCCATTATTTGTATATTTTATAACCTTTGTTCTCTTAAATAGTTTTACATTTTAGAAAAAATACGTGATTTTTAAAAGCTAGACTTCTTGTACTTAATCCTGGATGGCAAACTATTTTATTTTTATATGAACTACATCTCTAAGCTTTTAAATCAATAAAAACATTTTAAAATAAAAGTTGGAAAATATAATATGGAAACAAGAACTTAATCTAAATAGACCATATTGAACTCGAAATCGACTGTATGTTTTAAACACTTGTAAACCTGAGGACTACATAACCAAAATATTGTCAAAGGCATACCATGGCGTAATAGGGGATGAAATTAAAAATGAAATGAAATTATGTTAATGCTTGAAGAATAATTTATTATTGCTGCATATTTGTTTATAGAAAATTAAAAATCATACGATAGTGTAAGTCTAAAATAAAAAAAGTAATTTAAACAAAGCTATGAAAACACCTTTATTCGTTACGAATAATATAAGTGTTTAGCTAGTAACCATGAAATAAAATCCTGTATATATCACTCAATACAGTGAATGGTGTATTTCATGACGTAGTTTGTTTATTTGATAAAATAAAGTTTCTTGTTTAACAACAAAACTAAATGTGTCTCAGAACAAAACCTTTCTGAAAAAACATGTTTTGTATTTTTCCGTTTAAACTGTTCATGGGAATGCCAACCCTAATTGAGGTGTAGTTGGAGATATAAGAGAATATAAATTATATGATTGTTTTGAATCGTCACAGATTTTAAATGTTTTGGAAAATCTATCATTCAAGCTTTATGAATGAAATTATTTTGGCATGGTATTGCACGTAAGAGCATTGCATTAAAGTATATGTAAGGTAAATATAACAATTAATACTAAATCATTTAGCAAAATTTGAACTTTGTGCCTTTATTTAATTTAAATAGATAACTTTTTCCTATACACACAAATACAGCCACACAATAAAAACTTAAATTTGTACTTTAATTTACATGGCAAATTTCTGATTTATTTGTCTTTCAAAATTAAGTGTTAAGAGGGGCTGGATTTAAATCATGTTCAAGAAATCAAACATAAAAAATATTATTTACATCATCATTTTCAGAGATATCTATAAGTGTTTAATAATCGTCTCAAAACTTGCAAGGCATTCCAAAAATGTTTCAAATCTTAATTGAGCACGCTTCATTGACGGAATAAGTTAATTGAGGCATATTAAATCGGCGGGGTGGGTTAGAGCAAGAGTTTTACAACATGGACCGAGCACGGCTGTCTGCTCTCCTAATCCACTTTGGGCGCACACGGCCAGCTAACCTTCCGATTGGATTACACGGTAAACTCTCCAACTGCACCGTCCGCGTCCCCTACAGCAAACAGTTGTGCGACGGGAAACATTTAAAGAAGCACTTTAGAGTTGAATTTCCAACGTGAATACAACTGTTGTAAAATCCATCGGAATATCTACCTTTTTTTATTTTGTATTGAGATTGTTAGTTTACGAGTATATGTGGATACATTTATCAAGTGCAGTACTACACAAAAATGCATGGTTTATTAATATTTTGTGAACTTGAGTTGTACTAGGGACTATTAAGGGATATAAACATAGTTATCACAAATAAATAACGAATGTTGTTATATTGTATTGTGTCTGAAAACCATATAGTGACAGTTATAAATCATTACATTCTCAGATATTCATAATATAAAAACAAATTTTATATTGAAAAATATAATTATCTTATTAGATTAAAGTGGAAGTACGCATTTTTATCCCTTCAAATTAGAAGTTTTTTTGAAAACAAATCTGTTTATGTGGTTTTACGGAAAAAATTACGTGATAAAACATACATAGTAAGTAAATTTACAGGATATTGTATGAACTTCGGGTTATTTTAATAAGTATAACTCCGTATAATTTTTTTAAATATTTATACTTTTTTTCGTTTTACGATTAAGTTATACAAATTTCATAAATAGCTATATATTCAATTAAATTAATACCTATAATTTAATACTATCTCAATACATACGTTCTATATGTTGTTAAAAGCTGAAATATGGCTAAACTTTCTTCCCGGAGTTTGTTGTAATAAGGGAATAGTTCAGTATTTGTCTACTGCGGATATAGGGATATTTTCTATTATACTATATATATTGACTGTATTTACCTCTTCTTGCATAGCTCCTATATTAAATAATCCTACAGTATAAATGTGTACTTGAAACGTCTGAAATTTATGTACTAGACATAAAATATTTTTAAATCATAGGATATACTTCCTGAGTGTGAGGAAACTTGTTATTAAGAAAAGAACAACGTTTATTTAGCTCACTATAGCTTAAAATTTGACTCTCATAAATTATTACACATGAAACCGGGTGTATTCCAGTATAGTTCACTCTAAAAAAATGTTGATAATTTAATTGGGCTAAAACTAAAACCAACGTAAATATGATTTATAATGTGGTGCTATTTATGTTCTAAAAACATTATTTGATATCATTTTAGAATTTTTTAATTTACATATGGGAGCAACATACAGAATATCGTGTTTAGCAAAATAATGTTACGTATTCATTTGATTCAAACCGATCCTTCGAGACATTTTGAAGAACTTTTAAGCATTTCAGGCTAGTATTTTTACACACTTTTACTTGGTATATCCAAAAGCAAATATGTTTGAACACCCTTCATAAAACAAAGTTTCTAAATCATTCAAATTTACTGCATGGAGCTGAGAGCCGTTTTCTACAATAACGCATACGATGGAGGACTAAGTTGGATTTCGTGATGAATCCTTTTATAGTTTCAAAGTTTTGTGTTTTTTGTGGATAAAATCTTTGATTACATTGCTGTTACGCTTGAAATAAATATAAAATGATAGGCTTAAATATACAAGAAATGTGGAAAGAAAACGGAGGTAAGTCATATTCCAAATTAAATAAATAGAAGATGCGACGATTCGTATTTTATGGAATCACAGAACAAGATTCAGTACAGTTGTTTCTCGATCAAACTGCCTCTTACGAAATGTTACCCATTGGTTTTCAAAACATTTTGCTGTTACTTACAGTAACAAAATTACCTCTTACATGCCTATTTTTAGGATCGTAGTTTCATGACTGTAAAAAATACTATCAATGTTGGTATAAGATTTTTATAGCGCTTTTTTCAGTATAGTAACTAAATCCGAAATCAATTATTTTGAGTTATAATATTCGTCCCATCATCTTTTCATTTACAAAAGGTACTGAGTTAACTCACTTAGCTTTAGTAACTGAGAGTTATATTAAAATATATTTTTTAATTCATTGCATAAATAGCAAATAGCAGTACAAGTTTCATCGCAGATTTTGCTGAATTTACATTCCAAATATTTAAAATAAAAAAGTACTACGATTACTAAAGTTTATAGATTTAAAACTGAAAATATATATAGTGGGTATCAATATAATTGAAATATAATAATTTTTCAATATTTACTTAATATTTCATGGGTAATAAATAATATCTTATTGAGGGTATATCTACGCCAAAACGTATAACAAGTTGTTATAAACGCTGACCCTTATAAACATTGTAGAGAATTAGATAAAGGGACTAAAAAAGAAGCCAAATAAACTCTATGTGTGGTTTATGAATCTAACGACGATAAACAATGTATTTAAGTTTCCGATGGTTGTTTAAGGTGTGCTAAGCTCAACATATATAATTTTTGACAAGGATAATTTGATATTCTTAAATATTTCTGACTGCATTTACAAATAGTATGATTTTGGAAAACGTTCCGTTATAAATTTCAAACAAAACCAATAAGTATTCTTAAAAATGTTTAATTAGGTATCGACTTCAGAAATAATTGTATTTTTCATGATCTTACCAGATAAATATATTTATAATATATCTTCCTCAAATATAAATACATAACACCGTTGATTTTTTTAAAAGAGTGGTATTTAAATTAATCAATATATGAAAGTCTGAAGTGTGTAATATGCATAAATATTTCAAATGAGTTGCTAGTTTTAATCTACCCATGAAAAGAGCAGGTGCAGAGATGGTGGTGGTGGTGGTGATCATTAACCTGAGTTTTGAATTATATTTCTTATATATTCTATCTATATATGTGTAAATTGTTTTTAAAAAAAAATAATAAAGATATTATGTCCTCCCTTTGTAACTAGAATCCAGCTCTCTCCCTTTCAGGATGAAATCCTGACAGTAAACTACTAGCCTTTCCATTTGTCACATAACATATTGTTTACAGTTTAAAAGAATTACAAAATAGATACTTTCCATTTATACAATAAAAAACTGTTACAAATTCCAGGTCATAAACATACGTGTTCTATTTTTAAGAACAAATAAGGAGGGTTTTAACCCAACACAGAGTGTTAAGGGAGTCGTCAAGTGTAAAGACAATGCAGTAAAGCAATATAAAAGAGTAGTGGTGTACTTCAAACATTGTAAAGAGTAAGTGAGACGGAGGATAAAGAGATGTGAAGCTCGCAGTGGCTTCAGGCCAGTTTCTGTTTATTACTCACCCTACATGATGCTAACCTTCCTGTTAGTTTAATACTAAAGTAATACTAAAATATATACAGCTCTTTCATTACAAGAAATGTTTTTATTGATTAATCACTAACAATAATAAAATTCATTTATAAGTATATCTAATGTTCTATATTACATTGCATAGAACATCTTTCATTGATTTCAGATTTTACAAATCAAAACTAAATTTAAATGATATTTAACAATTTTGTCAGATATTAGGTCAGATTTGTTACTCGTAACCTTTATTGCACGTTTACGAGTTACATTTGGTTCGACATTATTAATATATTATTCATAATGTTTAATGTCATACACATTAAACATTATGATTACAAGGATACAAGAATTTATATCCAATGAGCTGTTGCAGTTTGATACTTATAATAATATTTCATACAAATCTTATTGAAGTGAAAACTTCTTTAGGCGCGTTGAGCGTTTTGGTAGAGGGTATAATCCTCGGTTCGCGTCACCGACATGCTAATTATAATACTCTATGTAAAACAGCTGATCCCTATCAAAAGACAAACTGGTTGTTGTTCCAGGCTTGTGCAAGCCTACCTTTAACGTGGTTGTGTTTACTTGGATTGACGGAATTCAATGAAACAAGTACCGTTAGAATTGTAATGTAATTTTTTATTTAATTGGTGTCTAGTAAGTTTTTTATAACTGTACTGGTTTTTTCTAATTTGCCTTTAAAATTTTAACCGTAGACTTGGCCGCGGACTACTAACCTGCATGAAAAAGTCAGTCTCGCTGTGTTAAAACTGTCCCGGCGGAGTATGAAAACAGACTGCGAAAATCAGTGACCTTTACGGCTTCCTCTCGCGATTTAAAAGTGAAGCCAATGTCGTACAATTCTGTAAGATGCGTCAAATTAAAGCTCTTAATATTGGCAATCTATTGGTTACATTTTTAAATATTAAAAAAATTTCGAAATAATTTTGATTAGGGTTTACATTTTACATAGCGTTTACAATGACAAGAAAAAAAGTAGTAAGCGAGGATTTTTTTTATTTTTTGGTCAGACAAAATTTGTCAGCGAGAAAGTTGTGTGAAAATAGATGAATATTTTTTTTGTAATTTATCATTTTTTTATTGGAAGTTTAGTTTAGCCTGTAGTAGCGTATGAAGTGATGAGTGAACGTTTCTGCCGGAACTGTAGTTGGCGCATTGGCTCACTGATACCGTATTAACTCAATAAATTAGTTTATTGTGCAATAAAAATACCTTTACGAAAGAACCAAGTTAATTTAACTAATTTATTAGTCTTAAAAATATTGTGGGTTTAATTCTTATTGCAATTATATACTTTATCCGTAGCAATAACTGTATTATTTACAACGGTGTTAACTCACTTGTATTCTATGTTTTAACTAACTATTAATATTGAGCAATTACAACAAGTATAATGATTGCATTAAACATTTTTCATTAAAATAATATTCTTTAATACCTACAGTACTTTTTTACAATGGAGCGGCGAGTTACTCCACATCACTGGCGTCACTATCCTCTTCACTATCGCTGGTCTCAGAATCACCGATGTTTATTATAAAACTGTCACTAATACATCGACTATTTCTGACTGTATTATGTGCGCGTTGGACGCTTTTTGGATAAGTATAATTTTGTGAGTCACGTCAACAATACGTTATAGTAGCAGTATGCTACATCTGTATAATTTTTGCATATAGTTTTAATTACTCTCAACTTAATAGCTCCGTTTTCACTTCTATCGGCAGTCCCACGACTGCTACTGTTTTTTCTAATAATATTACATACCAAACCTTTTTTTGGTTGTTTTGTTTTCACGTGTAAACTATTCAATTAATAGTAATAAAATGTTACATGGTCATTCTTGCGGTTCCTGGTATGAATATAGGGTTATGCTTATTTAAAAAGTTCATCCTGTGATATATATTTCAAGACTGATATAAAAACTAACTTAGCTTATTTGATAGAGTAGGCTTCTCAGAGCTGTGTATGCACTGTATATAATTATATGTATATGTACGATGATATGTATGTATATGTATAAATTCATTTAATGGTAGTACACTCACCCGGCAAGTGAGAGATCCGGGTTCGAGTCCCGGCGGAGCAAAGTGCTTTTTTGCGATTCATTGTTTATTGAAACTAAATTAGGCTATTTCCATTTATACAAGTTTAATGAGTGTAAACAGAAGTCATTTGACAGGTATTTGGTCTTCCGATCATATGTTATTTTGGTTATTTAAACGCATATGTGGAAGAAACGGCCAAATACAAAATGATTGAATCGTAAAAAGTGAGGGCTCTGTGGTGTAATGGTAGCACATTCACCTGGCATGTGAGAGATCCGGGTTTGAGTCCCGGCGGAGCAAGTACTTTTTGCGATTCAATGTTTATTGGAATTAAATTAGGCTATAGCCACTTATACAAATATAATGAATATAAATATATACACATATAATGTATGTACAATTTATGTCCACACATTGTAATTTTAATACATTTTCTTAAGTGATCGCTCAAACCAGAAGTGCTCATGCAGGTGAAAAGCTGCAAAATGGCGTGGGAAGTTGTAACTGCTAGTATTGTATGATAATAATGTAAAATAATAATTTTTATTATTGTATCGCTATTATCAGCGGTACTTAACGATTTGGCATTTTTATTGATTGTAGTACACTGCTTAAACATAATGGGTTTTATTAATATTACTATTTTATGCGTAAATTTTATGTATTAAAGATGATATAACTGTTTTGTAATAAATAATGTATAGTCAAAATTTTGCTTTAGATAGATATTGTTTGCGGTATTAGCCTATGGAAATTATTCTGATAGCACTTAAGAAAGTTTTTAAATTACCTACCTAAAGAATGCAAGAACTCCTGTTTAAAATTCGTTTTTAATTGTCCTATAAAAGTATAAAAAATTTAAATGGCCAGCTCGGTACGCCATTTTGTTTCGTTTTGTTTCGTTTCGATACCACAGCAAATTAATTTAAAATAACTAAAACTAAAACTATAGTTTCTAACTTTGATATTTACTGTACAAAGATAGAGGATATCTAAGTATTCTGGTATGGTTAAAACATGTACTTTTGATTATAAAAGGTTTTAATATCTAGAATGATTTTTGAGGTTACATTTGTGGCTACAGCTCTGTTGGTCAAAGAGACCAAAATATTTGTTAATCTAACATTTTAAGATTTTAATCTTCATTTTCTAAATATTAAAGACTTTAATCGGGACCATAATATACTACAGGCAAGAAGCCAAGAGTTATTAGAGATCAAGAGATTTCAGTAGTTGAGAGAACGAAACCTTTTTGTTCAAACAAATGTTGATAATTTCCATTACAGGGAAAAGAAGGGTTTATATAATAATGGCTTTCTATATGCTCAGAATGTACGCTGGCCTAACATTTCTGGAAACACGGATCTTCATTACACTGCAGCTTATAATAACCCCATATTTTTAGGGGTTAAAATAGAGAGGCCAATCTGAGACTTCCAAGAGATAGGAATCCATTCGAGACCAATAATGTACAATTTCAAGAACTCCTGGGATTAAGAATCTTCAAGAAGATTACGTATGTAGCGCTGGGAGCTTACGGTTTCTGAGAGTTCCAATTAGTCGGTAACTCTCAACGCTTAGCACCTTCTTGCAGTGGAATTCAGATACCGGTAAATCATATAGTAATGCTGATCACATAAGCTTCGATTTCTGATAACCCAGGAGCTCTCTAATAGTAAATGTTATAGGAATCTCATGTCATAGACGTCACTAAAATAATTTTGTATACATCTGGACGCCAGGGGGCATTAATTATAGGAGGTAATTTAAGAAAAGAATTTAACGTTTTCATACCCTTTACTCTCTCGAAACTCAAATGGTAGTTGAGAATAAAAATGTTAACCAAAAATCCAACGGGTATTCTTAGAGGTGAAAACAGCAAATATAGAAACTGCTATAGATCAACCGTTGCCAAAGACAAATTATCAATTTCAAAGAACGATTTTAAAAAAAACAGGTATTATCTAGCTTAAAGACTTCAAAAAGTTACGTATCTTTCATGTTATCTATACCTGCACATGCACATAACTTAAACCATATTTAAACTATATATATATATATATATATATATATATATATATATATATATAAATAATATATAACTAAAACTGAATAATGATCGAACACCATGCCTATCGTATTTACAACTAACTTAGATTACTTACATTTATACTTATTATTATTCATGAAACTTGAATTATATAAACAGGAAAGGAATTATAAAGCTATGAATGTATTAGTTTTTGCTGATTTAAAAAACACAAATTAAAATCGCTGCAAACCTTTTTTCTAGAATTCCCAAATGTTTGTTTTCTATTTCACGTATATATATATATATATATATATATATATATATATATATATATATAAAAGAGTTAGAGATTGATAGATTATTGTGTATAGATAAATTATGTCAGAGCTTTTTCTACCAAACAACTTTAAAACGCATATCCGGAACTCAGTTTTTATTTTATAAGATATTAAGAACAGAATACATCAGAATCCAATATTTCATTATAAGCCTATCAACTTTTTATTCGCGATATTACAAATAGAATTTTATTTTATTTTAATATTAATAACATAATATTATAGCAATAAACTAATAATAAAAAATAATAATTTCAGCCATGGAAAAACCTTTTTTTAAATAAATTTATTCATAAAAAGTAACATTATTAAAGCAACTACATGGAAACAAGCTTCTAAATATTTTTACAAAGTGTACAGGTTCCTACGTATACGTAGCTGTAATGTAAATTTCTGCCCATAAACTAGTCTACACAAACAGGAATAGATCACTGCACTCTACGGGATTACGCTCGATCTTTCAGCTGATGCACAGCAATTTGACTAGTGGCAAATTGAATAGAAATAGATGAACGTTGTAGTGCTGTTTTAACAGATGATTGGATTTCAAAAATGTTGCTGTATTTAGATCAATAGTTAACTGAAAATGTATATTATGAATTTTTTACTATATATAAAAACAACAAAAATTCCATATATATATATATATATATATATATATATATATATATATATATAATATATAATTGATAAATAAAATATTGGCAATTCAATAGTATTTTTATTTGTCTGATTTTCCACCCGGAACGTTCAACATTCGGGTCGTATTCTTTGTAAAAATGAGTTAAGTTACATAAAGTAATAGTTCTACTTTACATTTGATTTATTCTAAATCATTATTTTTTTTATAATTCTCTCTCAGATACGGGAAGTAAGGGCTAATGAGAACAGTCAGGAATGACAAGTGCAACCAGCACATTTTTAATAAATATATTAAAGCTAATTTGGTTATTACGTAAATTATACATTTTTAATATTGCGTAGGCAAAGATTATTATTTATTTTTTACCCCATCTGTACTATGAAATATTGTGTTTCTATGTGTTTATATTTTATTATTATACTTAAATATTTAGCTTTTTTCATTAATAATAATCCAAAAAAATACGTCATTATAACCTCATTTGAGCTAGGTATTGATAAATCGTCTCGCTATGAGCTAATATGGGTATTCCGTTATAGATTGGATTGGAAAAGTATTAGGTTCCATAAAGTGTTAAATTCTTGTAATTAGTACTAAAAAATATCAAACACCAAAAAGTTATGTGTACATTTGCCTTAAACACAACACGATAGCAACTGAATTCGTTGATTACAGAAAATCAGTAAGCCCAGTGTTCACATAATATTCTTTTTAGGTGGGTTAATAAGGTTTTGAACCTAAATAATACGAATTACGAAACACGCACCGTATATTGCCTTCAGGAAACTTAAAAAAGGCTGTCGGGTAATTTGGAATGCTTCCAATTTTAATGCGATGTTAGCAAATGAAACAGTGCTCGAGAAATTTTGAATCACTAACAAGTTTAATGAATAGAATCAAACCAAATAGAAGGCGATGATCAAAATAATAATTTAGAAGGCAATAATAATGACTTATTTTTCAAACTACAAGCAAACCTTATATATTTAACTTGTGAGATCTCAATCGATATTATAGGTTTAGTATTCTAAAACTTCACGCACTAACGAGCGTAACGCTTTCAATACTTTTATAACATATTCATTGTACTGTTCCGGTTGTATTTATATGTGGTTTTTGGACGGAATTAATAAAAAGGCGAACACAAACAAGTAAAATAAATAGTTACGTTTAGGGCCAGCCCGAGTTGGACTGAGAGAATACATGAATCTGGTGATGGAGGTCTGGCAACATGCCGGCGACGTTGTGGCCCAACTGCCCTGCAAACAAAGACTTCAGCGACTTAATACTATCGTCTTTCTGTTTCTGGTTCAATAATGTATGAAAAAGTTACTGATCGATTCAGAACTGTATGTAGGAAGTAGCCATTTAAGGGATTATTCAGCTTTATAGAATATCTTAACAATCACAATCGTAAAATAATAATAAATTTTTTCCATTTAAAAAGTTTTGTTTTAAAACAACTCTACACCTGATTAATATTATGGTTATGGGTATATTTTTAAAACCTATTCACATTTTTTGCTTACGTCAATAATTGGTAAATTAATAATTAAATATTTTCAACTACCAAAATTGTGGGTTAACATAAATGTATTACGAATTTAAAGGGTGGAGGGTTACCTAATCTGTGACTTAATTTATATGTTTAAAGAAATCTTTCTGTCCCCATAAATACTTTTTTCTTACAGCTATAAATGCTCTGAATTTTGATTAACTTAACTTTTTTCTTATAATAATCATTGTAAAAAAAACAATTCTTGCATCAGCTTCAAAATAACAATCTTATTTTTTGAAACTACTTAAGCCTATTATTATTATAGATCGTAATCAGTGATCTACATTAATAAACTTAAATATCGTTATCAGCAATGACACACGTAACGAGTCTAGTAGTAAATAACCACTCTTGACCCACTTACAAAGTTTATTACAGACTAAACTCCATAAACAGTTTATAGCTTCCGGTCCATGAAAATCATTCTACAAATTGCCTTTCGCAGACTGAACATTTTGAAGTAGATACTTACAAGCCTGTGACATTATTCATGTAATTACCTTTCAGAAAAATGTTCAATACTTTTATGATGAACTACACTTTATCTACATAATATTTACAATAGCTGGTCTGAATTGTTTCAGAAATGTATATGTGGTATTGGGAGAACCTCCTAATATATTATTTAATAGTAAAATACATACGTAATTGCCTCATTTTCTGTACCAAAAATCTTATTTAGCTCTTATAGTATAAACAGATTTAAGCTCTAACTAATCTTATGTAACTAAGAAAAATCTATTTTAGATTCCAATTAATTGCGTTTGATCTAAATTAGTTATTTTCAAAATATGAGTTCTCTTTGGTACTTTATTTTGATGCACGGTTGACATAGCCGTCGCATAGTTCGGCTTGACTCACATATTGGGAGTGTTTAATATAACCTGACACTATTAATGCATTGTTTTTAACTCAACACGTGATTATATTTCGTGTATGTTCAAGATACGTTTTTGAATAATATTTTTCAACCATGATAAATTGTTTACAAAATTATTACATGAAAACTCTTTTTTAAGTCTTGAGAATTTATTTTTTATTAGTTGAAATTGGGACAGCCTTAGAAAAATTAAATCTATTTCAGTCTGTATGTCTATATCGAAAACGATAAGAACTATGGGCTTGCATGTATCTTGATAACTCTATAGACCGCACTCAGTTTAACTATATTGCATGTCACTCTATAGAATTTGGAGGAGCCTTAGTGATATTTTTACATTAGTCTTATAGGTAAACATGATGACAAAAATAAAATTCAAGAATAAATCAATTGGCAAACCAAATAAGTACAATAAAATAAAATTTAAACTAATGAAATTAGTATTTTGAGTGTTAAAAGAAAAATAAACTTTAATGACATAAAAGTTACCGAAAATAGCTCACCAAAACTGTTATTACTCGAACACTGCTTTTGAAAACTAAATCGCTACAAAGTTGAACTATACTATAGAAAGATACATCAAAAATATATCTCTGAAATTAAAATTTTACACGAAGCTTCATTTATACAAAGAAACTATTATTTCTCTGACGGTGCATGACAAACCATAGAATTTAACTGAGCGTTATTGAAGCCTATCATTCAGAAGGCTAATACTCTCATTTCCAATGAGGGGTATTTTAACATTTCATTGCTGCATGATTGTCTCTATGTCTTGAGAATTAAATGAACCACTAATTTTAAAATTTTGAAAGCAATCTCAGACTTTTACGCTATTCGTCTTACGAAAATAATATACAAATACATCTTAGGAGTAATAAGTAGAATTTTATAAAATAAAAAGTATAATACCGATTAACTTATTTAACGCTTTATGTATGTCATCAATAATAGTGCACTTTTCAATGATTTTATTGAAATAAATGAAAAAGTATAGGTTTTAGGTAATCTAAGGTTTAAATGAATATTTAAAAAAACATTATAGTGAATTAGGATAAATAAGTTTACTTGCGTTCTAATCAGCCTGTGTTGATTTGAATAACTGTAGATTATTTAAACGAAAAAGTTAGGTAACATCGGTTTCAATAACACGCCGAGGTTACCCGAGTAAAAGTTCAAAGTTGTGACAAACAGCTAATTAATTAGCTTTAGAAAGTGGAAAAGTGATTTTCTCCTTGAAACCTCTGCGATGTAGATTATTTTTAATTTAATAACTTTAAAACGTTGTCTACATGAAAGGAATGCTTTTGATTATATTATTGAATTGATTACTCTACCTTTCCAATTTAGAATGATGTTTGCAATAATGTAAGGATTTAAATATTAGTTTTTCATTCTTATAATCAAACTCATGTTGTAACAACAATTTTTAATTTATGAACTGATGCGAGTAAACTTATTTATAAAATATGAACGTACGAATTTGTAAGAATTCAACAAAGATTGCTATTAGTATTATTCATAAAATGCAAAATATAATCCTTATCTTTAAAAATTATTGCACAAAACATTATTGTAATAATTTAGCAATTGTAGTTTGTGAATATTATCCTTGTAGCCTAAATTGCTTTCAAATTTAACGCTCATTTCATTCTCGAGATATCCTGCGGACAGATACACAGAAAATAAATCTTTACACCCTCCCAGCAGACAAAGAAAAATTTTGCTGATTTACTGTGGGATAGGTATTATTTACACTCAGTCAAACTCCACACTTGGATACATACCATATTAGAATTCATTATTTTTCTTGTAGAACTGAAGTTCATTACGACATCTTAACTATATAAATAACATTTTCTGGACAAATGTTGCCACGTAGGCCTAATAGATTCATATTTATAAATTAAATTCGGTTATGTAGCTGGGTTTAAGTAATGAAAGTTGTAGTGAGCTTGGGAGGATAATTCGACGCAGGAGTGCGCTGAAATAAAAGATTGCAACAAAACATTAACACTACTTATTTCTGCTGTTTTATTTATTTATGAATAAAAATCTATATGATAAAATTAATAATAAAAATAATCATATTGTTAATTCTGATATTTTCTAGTTGCCATTTTACCTACACATAACACATATAAAAACGTTCAGTAAATCTCAGCCAAATCCAATGGACATGCGCCAGCATCAAATTGTGAGTTGTCTATTTGGAAATTAAATTCACTGCAAAATATCACGTCTATAATTCAGTTTGTTTTCGAGATATCGTGCAGGCAGATATAGAGACAGATAGACAGACAGGCAGACGGAGAAAACTTTCGATTTTTCCATACACTAAAATGGTAAACATAGCTCGGTCTTAACTAATTAAACATTAATTAGAATTTAAAAACAGATTTAGCATAATAACCTTGAACTTAAAGAAGCTTTTAATATTAAAGAGTATGTAATCTCTATATATTTATTATTTGACAATTCCATTGTTTCAGAAATTCCAAAGTTCAGTGAAGGAATATCCAACGTGACTATTCCAGTTGGTCGAGAGGCAGTTCTTACATGCGTAGTCGAAGACCTCGCCAACTACAAGGTGAGTTGGCCTTTAGTACTTAGATCATATTAAATTGAAACACTGCTTAACAATTTTGCAATAATCTGTCACATTGATCAATGGCACATTCATTTGAAACCTACACATAACAACAAAACCCGTACTCCGTAACTAAGATGTACTTTTGCGTGATTTCCAACGATATTATTAATACATGTGTAGCAGTTTTATTTATTTTTATGTCATGTTTGGCTTCTCCATTACAAGTATCATTCTTGTAAAAGAAATAAGAAATAAGTACAAAATTAATGTTTAGATATTATTAAAACTCTTTCGGGCAACAAAGCACATTAACAATGGACCAACGTTTGGTCTAATCTCACTCATAAGGTGAGTCTTAAACTTCCAGCAATTCGAGCCTTTTGTCACTTGCACAACCCAGCCAAACTCTCTAGATAAAGCAGTAATTAATTGGTGTGTTTTCTACAGATTGAGTAATACAACAACGATCACATATCGGGTCTGACATTCCCCATCTATAATGCTACACGTTTAATCTGTTCAATGTCCACACATACAAAAACACGATTCTTCAACGTTAACTATTTCTAAGTCATTTTCATCCCATCTACTGGGCTTTTGGTTCCAAAATCATGTAATGATTACGACCTTGAAAGCTTTTTCAGGATGTATTTCAGCTGGTAGTTGACCAAAACTCATTTTCAATTAATTAAAGATGTATGATCAAGGGAGGGATTATTGACTTTAGTTGTCAAGAGGGGAATCTTATGTAATGGGAAATATGAAGTGTTATGTAAAAGCCATAGATAAAATTTTAATTTTAGTTCAAAGCTAAAACTATTTGTAATGTTATTGTCCTGAATAAACGTCTCTTAAATACATTTTCCTATTTCTTTCAACGTTGTCAATATTTGTATTTTTAACAGAAAACGTAACGTGTATGACGTTATTTGAGCCGATATATGTATGAAGACTCATTTTATTAAGTACAGCATATTTGACAAAAATTTAACTATTTTTTGTGTAAATAATTCATTTGTATTAATATCCATGTGAAATAATAGCTTTTTAATGGACTATTTTAGAGAATTACCTGCGCAACTTAACAACTATATTGCATACGATGCCGTAAAAATTTAAACTGTTGTTAAATTTCACGATTTAAATATGATCGATAATACGTAAAGTAAAATTAGCCTATTCATATAAAATGAACCTGTTTATGAATTTGAAAAGCTAATTTAAATATGAACTCGTTATAATCATTTGCAAGGCATGATAAAAAATTTAATATTGTTCTGCTTTCAACATATTTAGATTAATTGTTACTAGAATTTTAATAAATATTGCTTATTTATGGGAATAATGTCATCTTAGAAATACGTAACGGAATATGTTTAATAGAAATCCTTGGTAAAAACCCTGCTGTCAAATTAACTAATGTTTGTTATGTAATATTCTGCTTATAATGGTTATATTGATTAAAACATGTAAACACTTGTTCAAAGCTAAATCATTATATTTCTTAAGTTATTTCGTAAAGGTAACGTATTTCTTATATTTAGTTCCGTTAATTAGATTTCTCCCATTAAATATGTAATCCGTTAAATAGTAATTTATTTCACTCCAAGGGTTTATTACATGATTATTCTCGTTTCTTTTTAAGGGGAAAATGCTTGTCAAAGCTAACAAGTAGATGTTTACTTTGTTAATTAACTCTCCGTGTATTTACACACAACATTTTTTCCCGTGACCGGACTGTTAAAACATCACTGTCACCAATACAACTGAAACATGTATATAGGATTTTTGTTGTGTAATCATTATTTTTTCATTGGAATATTTACCTCATTCTTCAGGTATTTTAATTTAATCTTACCAAATTTTGTAAGTTTAAAAATTTACTTGTCATTCATTAATGCGTTCTTTAAATTTGAAACGTAAAAATTAGAGTTTTTCATAAGTGCAATTATTATCTTAGCAAGGTTTGTTATATTTCATGATATTTTAAAACGTATGAGTAATAATACCAAGCTATTACACACTACAATCCAAATAGAATGCATCAACTACTACAATTATCAACGTACATATTTAAACCTACTGCGGCTGTTTTATTTGAAAGAATTTAAATGTTATTTTTCTTTAAATTTTTTAACAGCCAATTGGGTGAAAGTTGGACTTAAATACCAATGTTATAAAAAGTAATTTTTTCTAATCAATACAGAAAAGAATAAAAAATTGTATTTTTTAAAATAACAAAATTAATTAGCTATGTAAAAAATCTGTGTTACAGAAAAGTCAAGGTAAAACACTGTTGTGGTGGTAAAGCACTAAAAGTGATTTAGGAGCACTAACACAACAGCTATTACTTAGAATGCTATTCTTTAAGTACGAATTGAAACAATTAGTATACTACAGTTTCATTGGCTAGATTAGTACAATTAGTATTGTATTCTTTAGATTAAGTTTTTTTTATCATTTATGTTTTTCTAGCATTTTTATCCAATTTCTTTCAAACTACCTCATTTATTGTACAATACCTCAGTGATTATGTGGGTAACAACACGAATGGAGCACTCAGAGGATTGTCAGCTGAGACACATGTCACGTGATCGTCCGAATACTGAGGTGTATCTGTTCCGCCAACTATTGTTTGATTGGTAACCGATAGTCTGGTAGTACTAGCATTTGCTCATCACATCACCGTATTCCATTACACTCTTTTGTACTAGCTTACGTATTGACTAAGTCTATAGACGTCAAAACATGGACTGACGATGTGATATGATGAATGATTGGTTATATACTGTTTTATTGTGTGGGAATCAAAATATCCATTGTTTGTCTCTTTTCAAGGCACACAATTATCAGAAATCAATTTGCCCATTTAGAATTTTAGTAAGTCTTAAGCATAAATTGTATCAATTATATTTATGATTAAGGTAATTACAAAGAGGAATCTGATCTGTAATAATTAGGGTCGTCTAAATATGTTATATATGGTATTGCCACTCTGAAGTGGCTTGCTGCATGCTATTCTAACCATATTTACTTTTTGTTTAAAAATGGTTCTGTAGTATGTAAAAGGTTTTTTATTAAAAAAAAACAAATTGGAATATCATATTTTACTAATAAAATTTTATTTAATCAATAGGATTTATTCCTAATAAAATGTATTTAAATAAATGGAACCCCTCGCACGCAGTACTGTTAAGTATATAATAATATACTTATATACATATTTAGACTATCTGTAACATAAACAGGTTTTGTAAACGTTATAATTTTTTTTAATAGGAGGGTAATCGTACAAATTAGATGGCATACTTGGCTTCTACGTTATATTTTATCGTATAATGAAGATGAAAATAGCGACGTTTTTATTTGAATAGATTTAATTTTTGTTTTATAAATTCGTACCGTAGCCATTTATAACTATTCTTAAATCACTCTGTTGCAAAACAGATTTCTGTACATAGACTTCTTCCACAAAAAGACTTTTAGGTATATGAGAACGCACTCTAAATATTTAAGGGAAGAAAAATGTTTTTTGCAGCAAACATAATTGAACATAAGTACAAAATGCATTTTCATCTTCAGTATTAAAAAAAAAAAAAAAAAAAAAAAAAAATACTAAGAGTGCTACCATACTATGAAATTTTCGAGGGATAATTATGGTTACTTTGAAGAGCAAGTAAACATTTACATTACCACTCAGCCAAACCTCGTGGAATGACATTTACTATGAAAGAATTCGATGTTTTCTTTAAAGAAATAAACCTTCATGCGAAATTTAAATGTGAAAAGTATGTTCGTGTGTGTCATTACGGGAAAGACAGACAGAATAAAAAAAGTGTGTCCAACACCTCGAGGTTTTTTTATTCCAACAAGAAAATAACAGTCCAACAAGGATTTTTAATACGTTTCATTACTCAGCCAATGAAACGGTATTATAGAGTATAAGCCTCTTTACATTAGAAAGTAATTTTAATATGTTGTTTACCAACATAAACATATACTACACTTTTACAAAACGTATCATCAAAAAGAAAAACATATTGATGATTACTAACTAGATGCACATAATAAAGTAGACTAATTTATTGAAGTGGTGCTCAATTTTGAAGTGGTTTGCCAACAGCGCAGTCTAGCTTACAGTGAAGTATCGATGGCAATCAGGCCAGATTAGGCAGTTGCTGGGATAAGAGCCAATTATGGGCTGGCTGAGCACTGCCTGTCAATCCTCGATATCGGCTTTCGGCTATTATTGTTCACAGCTCTTCGCGTCCCTGCTCCACCCCGCCCGCCACCGTCCTGGAGAAAGGTGGATTCTTATTGGATGTACCTTATTATATGAAAACTACTGACCTAGTATCCTTTGTGCCTTGTTTTAAGTAAAATGAAAATACAATTTCACAATGAATTTTTTGTATTAAATAATATATGATCTTTTCAATATATACTTCTATCATGATTTTTTTTATTATTAATGTAAAAACAACTTGTGGCTTTAACGGATTTTATGTTTTTAATATTCTTATTAAAACTCTACTATCTTAGTACTCTTGGATACAAGATAATGTGCACACTAACTTGAGAGTATTGTCATTGTGATGATTATTATATAGGGTTGTCAAATAGTATAGGACAGTTATAGATTTTTTAACAATTACCAATAAAGAAATAAAAATTATTAAATTTATACTGCAGATTTACTACCATTACTTTAAAGCATTGTTACATTTTCACTAATATCGAGATGTTCAACTTTGATAAATGAAATTGCAACAGTATTTTTTAGTCATTTCCATATTTGCGTCATTCCGAACTGCCTGATTAAAAATGATTCAAATGGCCGTAATTTGTAAAGTAGCAATTGTGTTCAGATTATATTATGGGTAGTCTGTAGATCACACATAAGTGTATAATCCAGCTATTATTACAATATATAGTCATTATATTATGGCTAGTCTTTTAGTAACATTTATTAATAATAATCTATTTATCACCCAACACAGCCGTTAGTCATAATATCAAACTGAAATCGGTCAAAGTGATTATTCATGCTTTATTTAATAAGGTAAGGTCAGGTCTTTTCACAATATCTCATGTCTTTACATAACGCCCTTTGTCATTTGACTTTATCCACCATCTGGTAATTGTTACTTTGAGAAACTTCAGTAAGATATTTTTCATAATACCTGATTAAAGTGATTCTTTCCTGGAAATATTATTATCTTAGAGCATTCTCGTTATATATTCTGTATAATGACAGATTAAAGTAGTTAATTTATACTTTAACTAGTAAATGAGTTTATTATGCGTCATAACCAGACTTAAAAATTATAACTGAATAACCAAAATGTCTGCTACATATATAAATATATCAACCTATAATATCATTTAAGATTTTTTTGAGACCCTTCTTGGGCTGTCCTCCATAAGTGTTGGAAATTGGATTATAAACAGTAGATTTTTTATAGATATCTTATTTCTAAACCTGCAGTGGTTCCACATTTTGAGTTGTCTTGGTACTTTTTGAATTCCCTGTGTATATAAAAGAAAAATATGTGTACACGAGGTGTTATCATGTCTAGTGCTATAAAAATTCAAAATAAGCCTCTTTCTGGCAGATTATTATGTTTGTTACTTTTAAATAAAGAGTCGGAGAATAAAAACATTTAGAGAACCCATCTCCACATTTTTACTTTTTGTTATACCACAGTGTTTTTAACTTTTGATTGCGTATAGCAAATGTAATAGTTATTTGGTCTATTTACCGTACTATTACGACTGATTCATCTAAAACTTCCTTATTCATAAACTATGCTTAGAAAAACAAAAAGTTTTATTTTAATAGAACACTTTTGGTTTTAATATTTTTAAACACAACGAAATAAAGGGAATATAGACAAGAAATATAAATAACGGTAATAGTTTTGGTTATAATTAAAATAATGGTTTTTGGAGTAAAATCTCAACTTATATACAGTTTTTATAAGCGTTAAAAGAGAGATCCTCGCCCTGAGCCTAACAAAGAAAAACAAAGTACATGTTATCAGTTACAGGTGACATTGCTGCAAATGTAAGTTAAGTTTCCTAATCTTGTCAAAATTGTTTCTCACCCTCAGTGTTTTGATGATAACCAAAGCGCAGGGTCGAACTTGACTATGACGTTATCAGTGGCATGGCTTGACATGACTGCGAGTGTAAAGTTTAGTTTCGAATCTTGATTAATTAGTTTCTCACCCTCCACCTTTTAACGATAACTACAGTACAGGTTCCCACTAGACTATAACGATATCAGTGGCAGGTGGCATGGCTGCGAGTGCAAAGTTTAGTTTCAAATCTTGATTAATTAGTTTCTCACCCTCCACATTTTAACGATAACTACAGTACAGGTTCCCACTAGACTATAACGTTATCAGTGGCAGGTGGCATGGCTGCGAGTGCAAAGTTTAGTTTCAAATCTTGATTAATTAGTTTCTCACCCTCCACCTTTTAACGATAACTACAGTACAGGTTCCCACTAGACTATAACGTTATCAGTGGCAGCTGGCATGGCTGCGAGTGCAAAGTTTAGTTTCAAATCTTGATTAATTAGTTTCTCACCCTCCACCTTTTAACGATAACTACAGTACAGGTTCCCACTAGACTATAACGTTATCAGTGGCAGGTGGCATGGCTGCGAGTGGACACTCAAACCATCCTGACGATCCATGGTCACGTGATCACCAAGAACCACAGGATAGCGGTGACTCACAGTGACCACCGCACCTGGTACCTACACATCAAAGATGTTAGACAGACAGACAAGGGCTGGTACATGTGCCAGATCAACACAGACCCTATGAAGAGTCAGGTCGGCTATTTGGAAGTAGTAGGTAAGTTGTAAAATACTTTGTTAAAGCTAGCGAACAATATACAGCACAGCGTGGATGACTTTCAATAACATTTACTTCAAATATCGTTTACACTGATAATGGCATGCAATACCCCTTATATATGACTTATAATTGGTATGGCCCTTAAAATATATTCCACCTAGCGTACGTTATGCTTCACTATCTCTATATAGCCGCTCTAAAGCTTGATGGATTTATTGAGTAGCAAAAACAATGTACAACATTTTTAAATGCAAATTATAAATCTGTCCAATAAAACTTAATTACCTATTGATTTGTATGACTTTAAGTTTTCATGTATTTTTGAATACATCATAACACTTCATAATAATAATACTTCATATTACTTTAAATAAATATCTGAATTGTTATTGTAACATGAACAAGAGGACATTTAAGTAGAATGTATTTGGATTTAAATAAATTTGAAATTTTTTTTATTTTTTGGCGAATATTTTCCAAGATTTAGACATTTTTATTTAAAACCTAACTCAATAAAAATAATTTGTTATTTAGATCAGCGTTTTTTGTTAGTTCAGTAGAATAGTTTATTTTGAAAACACGTTCTATTTAATTTACTTATGTCTTAATAATGCCTGTTTTAGGGGTTTTCGTTTTAAACCGAACGGTTATTGTATTAACCCATAATGTATTATAAATAAGTAACTATATTTTTTCTTCTGAAACGGTGAAACATTACCTAAGTTATGTAATCTATATGAGTAGTTTTCCTTGTAATCTTCAAAATAATCAGAAAAATAGGTCTTTTCAATATGTAAATATTAAAGATATGTAGTTATTTTAAATAAAATTTTATAAAATTGAAAACAAAGATACATAGAAAAACCTTTCCAAGTAACTAAACCGTTTGTTTGCTGTGAATCTGTTCGTATAATGTACATGTTTTAATGAAACAGATATTTAATTTCAGCCTAATTACTTAGAAATTGTTTTAATGAGTCTTCTTTGCTCATTCTTAAAACTGATTTGGAAATTTACAAGCATTAAAAATATCATTTTAAATATCAAAATTACGGTACAAGTTAATCAAACACCTTTAAAGTTCCCCTAAAACAGTAGGCTATTTGAAAGGATAAGTATGCCTGTAATAATTTATTATATTTCAGTCAATTTAACCTTATCATGAATGCTAATAAAAATAATTTGATATCTTCTTCGTTAAAAAGTCTTGTAATCTACATACTGAAGAAGAATATAATTTATATATTACCACAGATTTTAACCTTAAAATAAATTAAATAATAATTATCAGAATACCATAAGGGCCTAAAATTACATATAGGACGAAAAATGAGAGTTCATGGCATAACAAAAACACCATGAAAGGTTTGACTCTTATACGGATAAACATTATCTTGCACTAAATAAATAACAAAATCTACCACTATCAGTTAGGTGGCGGAAAGCGAAAATGATGAATTAAGCAAAACATTTAGAAAGTAACACAGTTGCCAAATTCTTAAGATAATATTTAAAATAATGGTATATATTGGTTTCATTAATCATTAACAATGGCTATACTGAACTTTTAAATTGTAATGTAGAATACAATTTAAACACATGATAAAAATCAAATAATTGATGTAACTAGAAGTTGAAGGAACATTTAATTATAAAACATTGAGCACAATTTACAGATTTAATTATTCACATTTTTATTTAAAATAAGTTTATAGAGTTTGGATAGTGACAAGAAATGCCCTGAAATGTTTTTCCTTTTCCATATTTATTATAATAACACGATTAAAGTGTGTAACATAAAGAATATTTTCAATAATCACAAAATACTTCAGATTATTTCATGTTTAGATATACTTAGTTCAATTATTTAGTTTTTAAATATATTTGCTATTATATTTATCAGAATATACACTATTTTGAGCTCATGCTTAATTCCATAGTATGCCAATGTGCAATAATGAATACGTTATAATTTAGAACTGAATAGTTTTGAATCTCTCAATCCAAACACATTACATGCATTGATTCCCCTGAAAACGTAAGCTTAAAACAACCAATATACAGTTTAATTGACCGGAATATGAACCAGAGTAGTACATGTATTATAACTTTTTGGAAACCCTGATTGATGTGGTAGAAACTATCCATACGTTACTAAATAAATTCCGTTAAATTATCCTTCTTGGATTTATTTCCCGTAACTTAATAATAATCTAAATGTAACTAAATATAAATGTTAATCCTCAGTGCCCCCAGACATCCTGGACTATCCTACAAGCACGGATATGGTAATAAGAGAGGGTCAGAACGTGACCTTGAGATGCGCTGCGTCAGGTTCCCCCACTCCCAACGTGACGTGGAGGAGAGAAGGAGGCGAGGGCATCCCCCTTGGCAATGGACAAGAAGGTATTAGTCGTTTACATAATAATAATTTATATTTTTGGTATATAAAATTTTAAAATTAGCACACCTTTAAAAATTGTTATACAAGTTTTGGTACAAGGTATATATTTTCAAAGAGTTTACATCAATTGGAATTAGTTGTAGATCGGTAAAGAAATAATTAAAATCCTTTTAACACCAGCAAATTGTAAAACTGTTTACAATCGTAATAGTGAATGCCTTTTCAAGTAACTCTTTAACTATCTTGATAGCTTCCTAGAAAATTAAAGAGACACACATTTTCAAACGACAAAGAAATTAACTGCCTGAATTACACAAAATGTTACCACCCACTGAAGAAAAATAAATTATCATTTATGATATGATATACTGACTTCTGCAGCCAGGACGTAATTGCTTTCGCCTCGGTATTGACCTTTATATTATATGACACGTACTTAATGATCCCTTTTATACCATATTTCAATTTGGAAAGATTTACACGTATAGCCAAACAATTATACCAGGTTGATAATAACACCCTGTATATTGAAAAATTATAGCGTACAATTAAAAAAATACAAAATAATAAACCAAACATAACAACACATATTACGAATTCAATATTCAATAAACCGGTTCTATAATCCTGGATGGTTTAATCACTTTATTATACATTTTTTTGCAGTATCAACTATTGAAGGCTCGACATTCAACATATCCCGGGTTAACAGACTGCACATGGGTGCCTACCTCTGCATCGCCTCCAATGGTGTACCTCCCTCTGTCAGCAAGAGGATTATGCTTATTGTTCATTGTAAGTTTGATTTATTTTTCCTTGCCAGTACAGTTTACTCTTCAAAACGAAAGTCATAAATACCTAAAATATGTACTATATAATTTCTAAAATTACCAAAATGTGTTTGATGTCCACTAAACGTTTCAGAACTATCGTTTCGTTATCAAGTGCTTAACCCTACATCGGGCGCTAAACGGAGTTTTCTTCCGTGTATTTTTTATTATTAAAAATAGTACTACTTTTCTGATGTTGGCAGTCGTTTCCCGCAGTGTACTTCACGAACATCTTTCGGGGAATCGAAACAATAGCCTCCCGCTTATCTTTGTCAAAATCTGTCAGTATGACGTCTACTTCCGTGCGAGACTGGACGATTCCTCCGTGAGCGCCCGATGTTGTGTTTGTAGTGCTTGGACGAAATCTCCGTGAGCGCCTTATTGTGTTTAGTTTTTATGGAGTAATAATCCGTGTGCGCCTAAATGTATGACCTGTGATGGTTTCTTTTTAAGTTTTACAATATATTTTATTTGAATTTTGTGAAATGGAGAAAGAAGACGAGAGACTTGTCAGTATAGTACCCGTGTGCTAGGGAACATTTCAGTACTTTTTATGGAGTGAACATTGTCGTTATAATAACCAGAAGGAAAATGTTTTGAAACTTTGTGTAGTATTAAAAAAAAATTTAGTAAAGAATAAATTTTTATTTCAGAGTAATAATTGACATTACATTGTATAATAACTCAAGAATTGAAGTAAGTTGTTTTTGTAAGAAGTTAAAAACTAAATTAATTTCCATATATTATAACAGTAGGCTAAATATTTTTACAATTAATTGCATTATTCCTTAAAATAAATCATTTTGTTACTATACAATAACATTTTTAAGGTTTTGAATTTCTTATTTGGAAAATTCATTACATAAGAGAGTAATTTTTATTTAACTTCTAAAAAATGAATATATTACATTGTAATTAAATCCGTATGAATATTTAAGCAAATAAAAACAGTTTAAACTACTATGATATCCATTATTCGCTAACCTGGAGGAAACTTCCATGAGCGCCTGATGGTGTTTCTAATTTTAAGCGCCTGATGGAGGGTTAAAACATATAAAAGTGCCTGAAATTTTAAAATATATAAAATTTTTTTTAATTGAAAGTTTGATAACCACATGTGTGGCACGTTTAACATTCTTGATTTTTCCACGATATGTAGGTACGACACACTTACAATCCTCCAGATCCTATTCAAAACTCCCCTTATCAAATGTTTCAAAGACAGTTTTGTAGTATTTTTTTTATTACGCTTGGGAAAAAAACCAATTGCCGGTGATCTAATCAATCTTTTTTTTGCACCTGCAATTAAAATGTATGATTCTTGTTTCTTGCAAATAAATACAATTACAGAATTTTTATTTGGATAAAACAAGCGGATGCATGTAACCAAAACACAAATTAGTTTTATTTATGTCCAACTTCTCCAAAACTGTGTTTATAGTATAATAAATAATGTAATGTATAACGCGAGGGGAAATAAAATTGTTCTTCTTAGAAAATGTGCAAGGATTTTACAGTTGGTGAAACTTAAAATACTTTTTTATCACGTTGTACTAACAAACGATATTAAATAAACAAATACTTGTTTTCCTTACTAGTTTCGTTTACTAAATTATTACATATTTGGACTAAATTATTCTTGAGAATGAATAATCTATATGAAAGTGTAATTGGTTATTAAAATTGGTATTTGAATGGCATTGTTTCTGCCCAATATAACTTAGATGGTGAGAATGTTATAATTAATCCCATAATTCGATTTAAATCGATAAAATATTCTTGTTAGTTATCATAGTCTGTGGCACATTTTAGACTTCATTCAGGAACAAAAAACTAATTAGTCTATTCTAAACTTAATGGCCACATTATCGCGTTAGTTCTCAGTTCGTTGACGTTTTTCCACCTCCATTTCAGACACCAAGAGGCAACCGGTGAATTTTAGGATCGTTACATTTGGTCGTAATTGCAGCTTAACGCATTTACAGCAATAGCAGTTCTAATGAACATCCGGGAATACAATTTCCTTTTCACGGGCCTACTCCAGCTATCAGTAAGGTACTTAACTCGCTTCCCTACACTTCAAACTGCATTGAACCAGGATACCTTTATTTTATGATTAGACTATTATTATTTTGAAATGTCATTAGCATTTCAACATCAAGATTTAAGATATAAGTCTTTATTTGTTTCCTTAATTTAAAATAATAAAATTAGGAATTTTTGAGGAACAGTGTTTATATTTAATTACAAAATATTTATTGTATAGTGAAATCATGAATAATTTAAATAATAAAATTAGGAATTTACGAGAAGTAGTTTTTAGATATAATTATAAAATATTGTTTGTATCGTGAAATCATGAAGTGGAATCGAGAATAATATTATAACAATATTATTCTTAGGTACAGTGGATTATTTTCAGGATTATAAAACAAATTTTATGTGACTTTTGTTTAGCAAAGAACACGTTAAATGTAAACATTTCATTTATTAAAATGACTTATTCCCTTAATACAAAAATTGCCAACAAGTGAATAATTAACACCGTAAGCTCACGAAACAGTTTAACATCAAAAGTAATCCTTCTATATTTATTTCATGATGAATACGAGTCGAGTACATTGGAGTTGTGCCCTAGGGGCGTAAGTCAGGCCCGCTCTGTTTGAGCGCCATGTTCCAAACTAGCCTGCAGACTGTTGGCGGGTACATTTCCAGCTGTGTTTGTTTTAAATTATACAGCTGTTCTACTCAGAGGGTTTATGTTCTGATTACTCTGTGGTTTATACACATCGAATTAGCTTTAACCAAGGGCGAACATCACGAACATGTATACCGTTTAAATAATATTATGACATGTTAAACTACCCTTCGATAGTATATATCTTGTACAGTGTATATTCTGGACGTACTGTAATGGTAGTTGATATTTTAATGATGTCTTGTCAAGTTTACTCTGCCAGTACTGTATTGAATAATTTAACCTACACTAGAAATCTTTGTGAATTATATTTAATATTAATCAACGTCAGTGACATTAATATTTTGAAAATAATTTTATTTCCATCTATCTATAAAATTGCCCTTAAAAATATGAAATGTTCTTCTTAATTGATAATTAAAGTATAATTTTCATTAGGGCCAATAATATAAGAAATGGGAGAAGGAATAACGGTCTCATAGCAACTTTTAAGTAGTTACGTCAGTGTTTTTTGACAATCCATCTGTCCAGTATACGAGAGACAGATATAAGCACTTCGTTATAATATTTAGTTTTTTTGTGTGCTTTTAACACTATTTGTCTTTTGAAATACTTCCAATATATCATGTTACAATATAGAACACCTAAGTTAATTTTCACATGTTTTCTGGTCCTACTTTCTGTTTTATGCTGTACTGTCGTGATAAAAAATATCAGTACTAATAGTCCTTTATTTGACACTGACAAACTATATCCCTAAAGGTGCTTGTCAGAACAAAAACTTAGAATATATTTAATCTAGATAGCTGTTTTATGTCTGATAACCTTCTTATATTGCATCCTAGAGCTAAGCAATGGTATAGCTGAATTTAATGTTAGCCTTTATCGGCTCACGATCACATATCGTTTTCCATCATATAAATTTGTTTTTTCTTACAACCATAGTCTTTAGTTTCCTTCAATGTCCAACACATACGAATTTTTAAGTATATAAATTTGAGCAATTATATGTGTCACGTTATAGCTCGGGCGCTTCGAAAGAGGGCAATGTCCTTCTCCATGGTATTTTTTTTATCTTATATTGTATTATTACGGTGATCTTTCTAACATTTCGATGAATCCTGATACCTGTATGCCACCATTCACGCCTAAATTGTTCGCAGTACAATCATTGAGTAGCTAATTTTACAGTCCGATTCTGATTTACAAATGTTATACACAAGGTCCCTAGTTCGAATAAATGTTTTAAGTTTATTTTTAGTTTCTCTCTTTGAATGAAATAATATTAAAACATTACACATTAATATTAGAGCATTCTATTTGCGTTTATTCACCTGTTTTGACCTATTATTAACATTTATTTACCCTATAGAGCCTAGTAAAAGGGGCCAAATCGCTGCAAAAAAGGAGAGCGAAAATCATCAAACTGACGATTTATATTGGATGTAGACCAAAATTTAAATTAAATAACATTAATAAGTCAATGAAGCATAAAGATGAGTTACATTTATTATAATTTCAGCCTTTGAAATGTCATAATTGTTGACATTAATGCAAGTTTTACCTAATACACGTTGGACATTTTACTATACGCTATACAGTATATCATGTTCTGAGTAAAAATAAGTATCCTTTATACCTATCGTAGAAATCTTAATGATTTGTTGTCAAAGAAAAGTTTTATTAATTTGTGTTCGTAAAATGTAGGATACCACTTTATTTTAACTACTTGCAACATTTATCTTAGAAAATATCCGAAATTCCTACATTTATTTACTGAGGAAAATTTTAAAAATACCACTCAAAACGTCAACATTTTTACAATGTCTTTTCTTTTTCTTATTTATTGTAACAAGGCCGGAAAATAATGAAATAGTATATAAAATATAAATAAAATTTTTTCAATAAGCCTACTAGGTGCCTCTGTCAGTGCTGACCAAACACAGATTTCGTCACTAAGCTTGAGTTGTAAAATACGTGGTAAATCATCTTTTACTTTCGAAGTATATAAATATATGTGTATGTATAGCATATGATTTTTGTGTTGAGCAAATTTGTCATCATTTAGATTTAGTGGCATTCATCATGTATGCAAATAATATATCATAATTAAACTGAACTAATGCGTAATTAACATGTCTTATTGGATACGACTTTTAATAGCTTTATACAGGTAATCATGCTGTTTTAAAACAGTTTTCTGTAGTGGTTTATGTTTCATTACATTTTGCATTTATCATAAAATGATATATTGTGTACTATGTTATTTTAGTCATTGTAGATAATGAGGTCTCGTATAAATAACATAATTTATTACGGTATTATTCTTTCCTTAAACAAAAATATTAATTATTCAAGCTTTTACTTAGTAAATTAGACAAGTGTTAACATTCCAGTTATTACAATTTTAGCTTAATTAATAATTATGTAACTGTAAAACTCAGTTATAAAACTTCCATTTATAATTCATTTAAGTTATAATCACAGGAAAATCAGTTAATAATCTACCTCATCTTAAAAAATAAGTTAAATTTTAAGTTTTAAAAGGATGATATACATAAAGAGAGTAAAGTCGTCCGAAGACAAGACGTGTAATCATGATTTGTATAAATGATTCAAACTGTTACCAAAAGGTTTGCAATATAAGTTTATTTATTCTTAATACATTTAGCTTAGCAATATAATACGGTCTGTTAACTTCATAAAAATACTAGATCATATTATATAACTACATTCTAGGCAAGATGGTCATAAATATTTGGAATGATAGTGAGTAAAAATGGATCGATAGACTTACTGCATGTCTGAAAGCAGAATATAAAATTTTCATAATATAACACTTGCAGAATATACCATACCGCAAAGGAGGAAGGGGTAGCCGTTTAAGTTAATGTGAGCATCGTAGACTCCCTGTCGGCCCAATGCATCTCCCACCCACTTACTGGCCATAGCAGCTGCCATCAGTGGGACAATGTAGCGTACTCCACCAGTCAGCTCGAACATGATCACCACCAGAGATACTGCACCCAACCATTATACATGTATTAATACATACATTGTATCTGCACTACATGATTATAGGCACTATTAGAGGATGTGGGTATTGTAGACTTCCTGTCAGTCCACCACCCACTTACTGGCCATAGCAGCTGCCATCAGTAGGATAATGTAGCGTACTCCACCAGTCAGCTCGAACATGATCACCACCAGAGATACTGCACCCAATCATTATACATGTATTAATGCATACATTGTATCTGCACTACATGATTATAGGCACTATTAGAGGATGTGGGTATTGTAGACTTCCTGTCGGTCCACCACCCACTTACTGGCCATAGCAGCTGCCATTAGTAGGATAATGTAGCGTACTCCACCAGTCAGCTCGAACATGATCACCACCAGAGATACTGCACCCAACCATTATACATGTATTAATACATACATTGTATCTGCACTACATGATTATAGGCACTATTAGAGGATGTGGGTATTGTAGACTTCCTGTCAGTCCACCACCCACTTACTGGCCATAGCAGCTGCAATCAGTAGGATAATGTAGCGTACTCCACCAGTCAGCTCGAACATGATCACCACCAGAGATACTGCACCCAACCATTATACTTGTATTAATACATACATTGTATCTGCACTACATGATTATAGGCACTATTAGAGGATGTGGGTATTGTAGACTTCCTGTCGGTCCACCACCCACTTACTGGCCATAGCAGCTGCCATCAGTAGGACAATGTAGCGTACTCCACCAGTCAGCTTGAACATGATCACCACCAGAGATACTGCACCCAACCATTGTACATGTATTAAAACAAATACTGCATCTGCACTACATGATTATGGGTTATAAGTTTTTCTAATGTAGTTAAATTAATATGGCCACCAATACAAACGGTTCTTAAAAGGAAAACATCAGCAAAAATTCACACGTGTACGTATTGTCTTTTTACATTATTTTACTAAGATGGTTGGATATTTTAGCGTCTCATATTTACTTGTAATTTTAGTCATAATGTAGTAATTTTTGGACATGAAAATTCTTTTAGTAAACAGGTTTTTATCTTGTTTTTATTAGTTCCGCCAATGATCACGATCCAGAACCAGCTGGTGGGTGCCATGTTGGGACAGTCTATGACCTTGGAGTGTCATTCAGAGGCGTACCCCAAATCCATCAACTACTGGACAAAAGATAAGGGGGACATCATTGCACACGGTAATTACACGTAAAATACTATAATTGCTGACTGTTTTATAATTAGAAAAAATTAAAAATTTTGTTTACAAAACAACATAAACATATGTGCATTGTTTATTCAAAAGCCTGTGTAGGGAAAATCACATACAAGTAAAGAGCGGGTGTTTTTGTCGACAAGATGTTTGCTCAACGGAAAACAAATCTGTTGTTCTCACAGACAATGTCGCGCTGTTATTCACTTTGACTTTTTGAAAACGAGAATGAATCCTCCCACTTGAGATTTATTAAGGTACATTCTACAATGAAATTCCAGGTTTTGTAAATAAATACTGTTTCCAATTAACTTTATTCTGTTACAGAATACATTTAATTACACACAAGATATTTAAAACAATCCTATTCAGTATAATTAGCTGTTATGTATACGTTAATGTATGATTTAGGAATTAGCAATAAGTATTATTGAATTCATTATATGTAATTTAAAAGTCAATATTATAATATATCTAAACTAGCAACATTGTCATATATGTACGTACTCATAGCGAGTAGGCCTAGACCTTAGACTCATTTTCCTACTATGAAAGCTTTATTATTAAGCATCATTCGTACTGTAAGTTAATTATTTTTCCTGAAAGAGTGAGTTAAAAAAATAGCTAGTGGTACTTATAGATTGGTCTTAGTACAATATAATATTTATATTGTAGCATAAAAGTTAAATATTAATTTTTTTGACTGATATAGAAAATACATTATACTAACGTATTGTTTGCACACCAAATGTTTATTCTGTATAGCTCAATTTAGATTATGTATAGGCCTAGATTTTATAAATGTTGCCATAGAATACGTTGTGAAATAATGTTTACCTATATTTTTGTAGGTTTGATTTATCACAATTTTAGACTCGTGTAAGGTACGCATGAGTTCTAAGTTAGTTACTGAGTTCTTTCCACATTAATATATTAATTTATACTCACTTGATACTCGTGAGTACTTGACACTTTTAAAATGCTAAAGTACTCCCCTGCTCTCGGCCTTAAATACCAACATTCCAAATATCTATATCAAAGGAAATCCTCCGCCTATTTTAATAATTTAATGGTAAGTTGGCCTTTCTGTTTCAAACAAATTTAGTTAATTGCATAATTTCAATGGATTTCAGTAGGTAAGAAATACAAATTCCTTACTGATAAGATCAAACATGAGCTACAAAAGTCATGTAGAGTAGATAACGGGAATTATTAAGAAACACGTTTGTTAGAAAAGTAGAAAGTGTTATGTTTTACTGACATCATTATGTTTTTCTTTTTATGTAGTAATTTACTCACGTTACATTTATCAAAAACAATTTATTTTTATTATACTATAATGACAGGTTTCCTATGAATTATTTATAAAGTTTATATTATGTTGATTATTACAATTATATTAATTTTCTATCCAGAACATCCAAATCCAACGACTTCCTAAAAAAGAGCAAGAGTTAGTGCAATCTTAGCTTAAAAGTAGAAACTATTTTACAACATAGTTGCTCTCACTTCAATGTGGAAATTTAATGAATAAATTTATAAAATTATAAAGTAATAGTTATATACTTTGTCTGTTTTTCAATAATATTTGGGCATATGGTTTAAGATTTTCCAAATGATAATGTATGTGAGCAACACAATGGCGTGATTAGATTATGTTTCTACATCTACGAGTTTAGTAATAGTCTTTGCACTGTACCGTTGTATATTACGTGTTATAGGGCCTAAGTACGAGCCAGTGCTGGTGGACAACGCGTATAAAGTACAGATGAAGCTGACAATTCGATCTGTGACTCAAGCAGACTATGGCGCCTATCGTTGTGTCTCCAAGAACTCACTGGGAGAGACTGACGGGAGCATCAAACTATACCGTAAATCCTCCTTTCTGCTACATTTTATCTCTATTAGACGCTGTAAATTACATAACATAACATCAGGCTTATCTCAGATTTAGGACTGTAAAGGTCTCTATAAAGCTATTTTTTTTAAGTAGTGGTTTGTTTTAGTTTTTAATATATAGACCTAATAAAATATTCTAGGTGAATAGATAATTGATTAAAATTACAATAATAATGTGTAAAGTGTTTCATATTTCAACAATGATTACTATTACGTTAAAATTTACAATGTCGACGTTACCTTAATGGGAATAATCGGTTTTTGTATTGTTTAAAACGCACTCTTATAAACATTTTTCAACATCCTTTCATATTGATAATTATGAAACAAAAAATTGTATTCATAATTCTTCTATAACCCATGTCTATTAGTTGACAAAATATATGGCTTTGAAAATTCCAGTAATAAATTGTGCCTGTACTCTTTAATACAATTGTGAAAAACTTGTTGTTTTATTATGTTTCTGAGCAGGTCTCGTACGTTGGGACGTGGTGAGGAGATTTTTGCACCAATGTATTTCTACTGAAGACTAAGACACAGTGGAAAGTTAGGATTGTTCACTCAGTTCCCTTTATTCGAAGTGGAATACCTTGGAAAAGTGCGCAGAAGTAGCTCCTTTACGTAACGAGGACTGAATATACAAATAAAAATTTATTGACAATTAAATACTTATGAACTTTTGAAAACATTAAAAAATTTATAACTAAAATATTTACTCAAAAGAAAAAACCGACACAATTTTAAATGGTTAAAAATCGAAAGTAAAAAAAAACTATTTCGAAAGTCTCCTAAAAACAAAAATTTACTTTAAACGTTGCCAACAGTAAACAGGAAAATTATTACTTTGATATGTAAGGATTTTTGGCCTCACAAATTATAAGGAAATTATATTTAATTGTCAATTTTAAATCTAAATATCAAAATCATACGATTTAATGAAGTCAGATGGCGACTTAAAACTGATGACGATTGGAGAAACAGGGACATTTATTACTTATATCAGGCTGCTTCACAGATCTGGAGAACGATGAGCCAGTCCTTCAACTATAGCTCGCGGCCAAGTAATAAGGGTGGGGAGGAGGTAGGGAGGGGTAGGTGAGATGGTCAGGCCAGAATAATGAAACATGAGACAAAAGAATCGAGCAGTCCTGCTAAAGGAAAACGGCTACAGTTCCGATCTAGACAACTGCCCGATAATAAACCCTAGACAAAGGTCACTGCCTGATTCTAGGAAAGGGGCCTAGTCAGGGGTTCATTGTCCCTCAGAGTTTAAATCTACGGTATGAACAGTTTAAACCTGTAAACAATTTTTAATTCTTTACATTAAAAGTTTAAAAATACTTTCGAGGTACCAATCTGTTCTCAAGAATTAAGGGACTACAATTTTTTTTAAATATGCAAACAGCATAACATCAAATCTCACATTATTCACTATCCCCACAGTTTGGTCGCAACGAATAAAACTATTTACAAGTTCTCTATTTAATAAGTAATTACTATGTGATAAACTTTACATTTATATACCTGCACAGTTAAATTTTAGGTACTTATTAATTACGTTGCTCAATGTTTTGTTTTTTTTTTCAGAAATTCCAACTCCAACTACAATAGCTACTACGCCACCAACTACGCAAATTATATTTACGATGATTCAAGGTGAGAATTAATTTTACAATATTCTTATATGGTTATTTTAGCTACAATTTCTACTACGTTCCTTATTATGTTAATTCCAGTTACACTAGTCCAAGGCGAATCTAAGGTATTGTTTCTGTACAATCTTACATATTTGTATTGGGCACAAATATTTCCTAAGCCTTGTGTGCGAATTAAATTTACAACAGTTTAAGGGAAGAACCTATACAACTGCCATTTACGCATTATCTAGCTTGTTTATATTTCTGTTTAGCACTATACATGTTAATAAATTGTTGCATTCTGGGTTTGTGACATACCTGTAATTGATAGAGATAAAGTGTTATGTCTCAATCAAATTAACATATAATATCAAGTAACTGTTCTTTCAAGACAAAATAACATTTTTCAGAGATCCCTACTCCGCCACGTCCGAAGGAACGAGAGAAGGAGCGTCCCAGCATTAACCAAGAGAGCAACGACCTCAGATTGATGCTAGAAGGAGTCAATTTCAACACAGGCATCGGTAAATTACCAGGCAATTTCTGATGTAGAATACGGATCAAACGAGGTTCCGATTGGCTTGTCATACCCTTCAGGAAAAATCTCATTAAAACTTGTCGCATTCTCCCAACTAAGTAGGAACGAGTTTTAATTAAATCTACATCGCAGTTTACTCCCATTGTTTTCATAATTTAAAAAGTTATAACATTTCTGAGTGATTATACAAAGCTGGAAACAACAACGTTTAAAAGAAAAATCATATATTAGCAAGTCTTTGGAAAAACTTTCACATCTGTAGTAATTGTGCACTACTATTATCTTTATTTTGTTATTCATAGCAGTCCCGTTACGCATTTAACCACAAAGGTTTATTACTAAATCATTAATTTGTTTAGTAAATGGATTGCTACTGTTTTTAGGTGTAATGATTCCTGTTTGTGTAAATTACAACGTAATTATTCAATAGGCTGTAAATAATAGATTACTTTCATGTTGTAGAGCAACAAAACCGTGTAAAATTCTTCCTCACAGTGACCAGCGTTGATAAATTATATGCTGCAAGATTTAGTTTTCTCAAGAGTGTATATACTTTGTTTTAAAAATGTTATGTTAGACATAACAAAACCAAAAGTATATGCAATTGAAGCGAAAGGTTCCATTAAAACTTTACATATCTTAAACTTTCATACGTATAAAAATACAATATTACGTCACGTTTTTAGAACGAAATCTGCTAATTGTAATCGGCTTCCTGACAGAATTTCTGGAAATGTTTTTTTCATTTTCTCCGATAACGACATTGTAAATAAAAACATATCATAATCCGAATATATGAATGTGAATGTATGTGTGTCTGTATGTTTAGAATGATTTAATATAAAATAAGCGAACCCGATAAATATATATATATATATATATTATATATATATATATATATATATATATAATATATATATATTATATATATATATATATAATAATTATATATATATTATAATTATATATATACATATATAAAATATGTATAATTATAACATAGATATATAATCTAAATTTGTATAAGTGGCAATAGCCTAACTTTATTTTCAATAAACTTTGGATCACAAAAGTACTTGCTCTACCGGGACTCGAACCTGGAACTCATACATATTAAGTTAGTGCATTTTCACTATACTACGAACTCTTCTTCTTAAAGAAAACATTTGTTTACGATTAACTTGTTTTTGATTTGGCCGTTTCTGTCACAAAAGTGTAGGTAGTTTGGTTATTGAAATATACTTTCTTAGTTTATATCAGCAGTCTTGGAAGTACTCATATTTTACGTTATTTGTGAATTATTCTTTGATACAGATAAGACCAGGAAAGGGATGAGGGACAACAGGCTGGTAGCAGGAGAGGCAGACCGCTCCAGACTATCCAGTGACGTCAGGGGTTATCCATCCCTCAGTGTCTTCATGTTCCTGTTCCTTACCTCGTTAATTTTAGTGTTTTAGACCATCCGCTGCTATATCATATCGGGCTATATCTTTTATAAACTAACTTTACACTTTATTACAAAAACATTATCGGTTACAGTCTTTTCACACGTTTCATAGTTGTTACAAAGTATATTATGACATTTTTATAATACAAAGACACGACTGAGAACTGCAATTAATAGTGGTATATTTATTTTATAATAAAGAATGGTAAATTGTGAAATTTTATTTCTGGCACTTTACATACATGTATCATGAAGCTATGTAATATTTAATATGTTAAATATATGTTTATTTAAAATTTTGTATTTACCATAGTATTTAAAATTTTATGAATTAAATATACGAATTTGTATTTAATTATTGGCTTAAGACCAAAGATCTTAATGGTGTGAATCAATGTACAGAAAGATTAAAATTGTATAGAATGTAAATAGAAAAATGTAAAAAAAGATTCAAATATTTGAACTGAAATTCTTTGTAAAATGCTCAAAAACGGTTGTGTATATTACTAATAATTTCATCACAAGCATAATTTTCTTTATTTTCAGTGTAATTCAAATAAATATTAATATATGTAAAAATATATGCGTGTTAAATGATATTTTTGACGGAAATATCTGTCCCAAAATATGTATAAAACATAAACCCGCAATATGTTAGTAATTTATAGTTTATGGATCTCCTGACTGGTATGATTTTAGGAACACCATGTTGTAAATCATTGTTGTAAATAAACAGTTTATATTGCTATTACTTTACTTTTTTATCTTAACCTTTCTCGTTATTAAAAGAAAATTGGGTGAAATATGTTAAATAAAATGATAGATAATTTGGAATGAACCTAACATATGAAATTGTTCCTAAAAGTAATGGAAAGGACGACTAAAGACTTTGTACCATTGATTTGTGCAATAGTGGTTATAGCAGAGTAACCGAGTTAAGCGGTAACAAGCTAAGGTTCTCCTTGGTTACTAACGGCTGCGCGGTTGATTATTCGTGGTTTCTCTTTGCGAGTACCTCACCACGGATCTGTTGGGACGATCCATCCTATCATTGGTGGTTTGACAGATCACACTAAGCAGATTTTTCTATTTTCTGCTAAGCAAATTGTGCGTGGTCATGTTTCTTTCTGTCTGTAGTTAAGTGATGTAAACTATTACAACGATCTACTATCACATTGGATGACTACAAGTTATCTTTGGATACAAATTTCATTACTATCACTTCTTTATATATATATATATATATATATATATATATATATATATATATATATATATAGTTCTCCAATTTTGTTCTATTTTTTGTTACTGTAATGTTTTATTCTCAAGTATACAATTTAACCTAATGAATTCACAAGCATTTTTCACACGTTTATATTTGTACAAGCTCATAACAAAAAACTTATGTTATTTTGTTTTACTAAACCATTTAAATATGTATATTTGACATTTATCTGCTATATACACACAATATTTTAATAACTGATCACACATGTTTTAAACGTTGTTGAGGTTAAGAACCATGTATAAATATATATATATATATATATATATATATATATATATATATATATATATATATATATATATATATATAATTATGAACGAGCAAATATTTAAATACTAAAGAGTTATGCACAATTTTTGACGTACAAAAGAATTGTTTTCTCAACGTCGATATTTATATGGCAATAAACAATGAATGATCCAGACGAAGGAGCAGTATGCTACTGTCAGATCTTGTTTGATCATTATTCAGTTATTTAGTATCAGCTTTGACTTCTTGACACAGTTGAATAGTTTAAGATTGTTAGATCTCATAACAAGACATAACAATTTTTTCTGTTATGAATAACTTATAAAAGCTTAAAAGATGATATATTTTCTTGAGTTTCAACAAGGTTTTTATATTAGGTAAATTACTGCATTATTCCGTCTAATTACTCAAATCTGATTAATTTGGTGCAGAGTTTACAAAATATTCGATCGTAAAGCATCTCTGAGATTGCAGTTATTACTTATTAAGGGTAACATTGGCTTTCTACAGTGAATGTTACTGCCAGGTACCAACACTTATGTGGAGTTAATGAAAAGCTCTTTTTATTATTAGTTTATGAAACCAGGAAAATAAACAATAAAAATGGTAAATATTATACTCAATGTATCATGCAATTAGTTAGGACAAAAGATAACCTTAACCATTTTCTATCATTACAACTAGGTCTGAATTATAATATATTTTAGATAACGATAATTTAATACGATATAGTCACACTGAAATAATTCTAATCACCTTAGTAAGACTTGGGACATATGTGTGTCCTCTAAATTTTTACTGCCAAATTAGATTGACCTCAATTTCTCTTTATCTGTGTTTCTGTCCGAACAATATCTTGGAAACGAACTGAACAATAGACTTAAAATTTTTCCTAAGTATGTAAGCGTCATTGAGTTTGATGATGAATCATGTCACTCCATGGTATTCGGAGAAAACCATGAAAAGCAACGAGAAAATACCAGATTAAATAAATGTGTATACAAACTAATTATAATTAAATAACATTTGAACATGTAATACTTTTAATTAAAGAGTAAAATTAACATAATAATAAAGTTTAAAACCACCAACAGATGTCTGATCTGATATCACCAACACTCTGTGTTTGAAAAATGCAATGAAAACTAACTTAATGAAAAATAATAATATTATGTGGCAAGCTAATTTGAGAAGGAGTTCATACTCAGTCTTAAAATTATAAAGGAAACTACATAAAAGTGTTCTGTGATGGTGCATTCTAACTACAGAATTTAACCGACCGTAACATGTCTGTCAGTTTTTTCCTGTACGATTGTACATTATCTATTTTTATATCCGATTTATGTTTGTTTGTCGATGACATTCCAATACACCTTCAACCGTAAACTGAAAATCTGTGATGATATTATGTAAATAATACAAGGAGCTCTAATAAAAACTATAGTTGTAGAAAATTTAGTTTTTTGTTATTAATATTGTAGCTGAAAATGTGTTACATTTTAAACCCCAAAGAGATTTCATTAAAACGAGCTTTTCAAGAAAAACTTCTCAAACTACCACAGAGAATGGAGAAACTACCTGAAGTTGTTGCTGGACTGCGATGGTGAAACAATTGTCGAGCGTGAGTTGGACGGAGAACAACAATTCAGCCAAGTTAAAAGCCGCAATATAGCCGCTCAGATTGTGCAGTTAATCCACTACAGCTTAGCGTAAAACTCCTTTTGTAATATTATCAGCTCTTACCTTAACGTTAAATCTATAGTAATTGCAGTAAAATTTTAAAACAAATTAAGTGAGCTAAAATAACATGTTATATATTTTTAATATTTTCGCATGACTGATAATAAATTACTTATGGCTCAAAGGGAATTCTCTTAAGATTTTGTTTTTAACAGGCTGCATGTTTATTCATGCTTGTTCCTGCTTATGTTACTTTACGCAACATTTAAAGGATACAGTCAAAATCGTCCTCAAGATATCCTACGGATAATTAGACTGCACAAAGACTTCGTTACATACATAAAGGGCCGTGTCTTTCATCAAACCTATCGATACCTAGATAGAAATTTGACAGTTGAAAAATGTTTAGTACATGACTCAACTTTTTCTTGAGTCACATAGCAGAAAAAAGACACACAGCTGAAAGAAACAAGTCAGAATATAGATTTTGCTAGATCTCTTAGTGATAGCTATGCAAGATATACATTGTATAAGATTATAACTCAATTAATTAAAGCTTTGCCAACATTTGGTTAAATTCAATAAAGGACAGCGTATAATCAAATTCTATCTCTTTTCTCTTTCATAAATAAACTAATACAACGGAACATCTAAGAGCTTGATTGACTTGAAAAATCGCCTTACCATTATAAATTATTTTTTAATGAAGTCAGTTGAAAAGATTGCTTATTGTATGAGCTCCTGGTATTCATTATAATTAACTATAAAACTTATGTAAAAATGTTCACGTTTATTCATTTTCTTCTCATGAAGTTGATATTCATTACCATCAAACTCGATGTTGACGATACATGCAGGATTCCTAGTTTATATGTCAGTGCGTTCTCGTGATATTAGCTGGATATACAGAGAAATGTATAACTAGGTTAACCATTTAACTGTTCTTTTATAACATATATACAGTCAGATTGAAAACTGTCCTGTCTCTTAGTTAATAGCCCTTGTTAACTCTCAGGCATTAGAAATGCAGTATTTTCATTTATTTTCATTAACATTGGTTATGCTTTGTATAATACTTTCACAATTTAAGACTGAAGATCTTGGTACTTATTTGGTAGATATGTTATTGTTCTGCGCGCTGCATTGTTCTGGTGGATTTAACTTTGTTGCCATAGTCATAAGGAAATGAAGTCATTTCCATTCCGCAACTACCTCTGAAATTAAAATACAACGCGGGCCATTTTTGTCCTTGCCTGCTACAGAATCCGCATCGTATGTTTCAGCACCAGGAACGTTTATTTATTCGTAATATTGTCCAGGTTTTTCGCGAGATTCTGAAAACTTATTTAATAGTAGTTTTCTAAGGTTAAACTCTATACAATGGCGTTATGTTACCAAGATAAATTAGCTAAGAAAATCATCTTTAAATTCAAACAGTTGTTCGAAATAATGACTGACATTCTGTTAATGGTGACAACTTGGTGATCCGACTTTAATAAGGTCAACAATACATTTCCAAACTTTGTTCATGCGATATTATGTGCAGTATGGAAATCATTTATTGTACTAGATGAAATACAAAAATATAAACTTGAACATTTATGGTCTTATATTTAACATAAATATATTTACGATACGATTAACTTTTGTAAATCGTATTTTATTTCAGTTGTATACCATTGTGAGTATAAAAATTTTGCTTCGTGAATATAATATAATAAAACATTATTTCAATAATAACATGTATTTGTTCTAGTGCAACAGTCCTTAAGGCCAACATTGTAATTTCAAATTTTATAGATCTTTATATATATATATATATATATATATATATATATATATATATATATATATATATATATATATATATACATCTTTATATATATTCTTACTGCTTATAACTTTCAGTCTCAGGCATGTATAACGGTGGGTGCTTTACATTTTATTTCATTTCAGAAAAAAACAGATTTAGATAATCCTTTGTCTGCAGTAACTTAGACCATAAACTTAAACTATGATTGTGTTTTGCCTGGGAGCTTCAGGAAACCAACATGATACAGCCCTTAAGGGTTGCTGTCCCTTAGAATATTATCATTGCTTACAATACGATCAGGAATTATGGAATCTTCTAGCTTCTGGTAACTCTCAGCCCCTAAAAGTTTCTATACGTGTATGAACTTCCTAATTATGGTTGACTTCAAACTCTAAAAGTTCCTGGTCTTTCATAGCTGCCAGCTGATCAAAGCTCTTGGTTTCTGTGTGCTTCTAGATACTTATATGAAAGTTCAAGAGTAGAGTGTGCTAACTGTCCTCAAAATCACAATGAAAAATATCTTCACATTTGATATTAAATCTCAATAATGATTGTTATGTAGTTATAAACATGATTATACCTAAACGACAATACGTTTTGGCCTATGGAATATAGCCCATATACGGCGAATCTAAAGACCTTAACTTTACTCTCTATCGATTTCTCCACCGAGCAGTAAAAGTCCTGGCTTCCGAGGAAAGTTTGCGTCTTGAAGCATTCGTACCTACAATATAGATCCAAAAATTCTCTTTTACTAATATATAAATAAAACCTTATATTATATGTACTTAACGCTATTGACAAGATGTATGCTTCCAGATGTATCTAATTTAAAAAATATAATCATTTCATTTATATAATAACATTAAGTTATGTTACCTTATTTACAACTCAATAACAACATTACTAATCCCAACTGAAGGAAATTCTTCAACTGTACACTCAACCACCTGTCACAGCATTGCTAATTGTGTCATAATATTATTTTTAACGTGATGGTAAAGTTTTTCAATGTATTGATAGAGAGGAGATTATTTGGCAAATCTCCAAAGTATTACCCCTAATAGCCTCTCTCCACCATTAATGACCTCTTTGTCGTCAGAGTAATCTTCTAGTTATTTCGGCCATCTTTAACTATTGATCTGATACGTCTTAAATTGAATTTTTAGTAATTTACTTTTGTTTATTTAGATGTTTTACAGTTATTATTAGTCTAAAAATCAATATTAAACCATTTCAAAGGATTTAACTTTGATTGACACTATTTTTTAAATGTTTGTATGACAAATCTTAACAACTGTCACGTAGACGAAGTAATAGGCAAACATAATAACAGAAGTTCAATTCAAACAATTCCGTTCTTTAATACTATTCTAGTAACAAAAAGAAAAATATATATTTTCAGTAATTGGAAAAATAGCGCACTTTATTTATTTAATTTAATAAAAGTCGAACTAACGTTATATAATATCGTATATTTTGTTTTGAAATTATATAATTACTATAGTGCAGTAATTCAGTAATATTAAAATTAAAGCTCTGTTCTGGTAACACCAACGTAGTTGCCGGAATAAAACAATTGGTTATAAGTTTGCCCAAAACCTTTATCTCCTGCAGAATTTTCCAAAAGTAATTTTCAGTAATTTAAACCAATTTGCTAATTTGGTCGTCGTTAGTTTAGTAACCATCATAACAGTTATTTTAACTGTATTGTCATCAATTTGTGTGCTTATGTTGTTACATTGTTCCGTGACGACGATCCATGATTTTCAACAAGACTGGGTTTGCAGTTTTTAATAATGTACAGTATTGAACGAAGCAAAGTACCAGATTCATTCATTTGAAAGCATCAACAGACAAATACTATCATTTATACGAACGAAGTAAAAGTGGATAAGGACGTAAAATTAAACTTTTGCTTATACCAATGACTTTATTTCTAAGTGTCAACTATTATTAACTAGGGATTTGCATTCAAAAAATCCTGTTTAAATCTTTCAACATCATGTAACAAGCTTACTTAACTTACAATGCACTTAAATAATATATTATTTCAATAAATAGGCTTTTTCTATTGGTCTATAGTGATTTTAATGCTTAATACAGGTTAAATATTGTTTAATACTTATGAGTAAACTAAAAAAAAACAGATATAACACTTTAAACGGAACTTTATAATATTATGATAATTATATTGATCTTTAGAAGTGGAAAGAATATGAAGAATATATCTTTAGAAGTGGATAAGAAACTGTAAAGTTATACAGTTATTACACTGCAAGCTTATAGGATTTGGACTTCAAAAGACATATAGGCAAAACCTAAAAGTTATTCTTGGTTCTAATTTTCTGAATTTAGATTGGTCTTTAATCACTTACGGCCTTAACTTCACTTCATATGGTGGTATTAAGAGAGATAAGTTAATTAATGTTACACAGACTTGAGATAACACTTTAAACTCTATTATAAGCTGTAACAGAGTTAGTAAAGCCACCGTAGTTTTACTTGGGTGATGAAGTGGTTTAAAGCCAATTAAGCTGTGCTACCTTTACTGTCTTTAATTTTCTTTATTCATTATAAAGTAGTGTTTTCTTGCTGTAGATTGCTGCTTCACATATTTGTCAAGTTACGATTAAAAGAGAATTTCAGAGTCATTATATTAGTCCTGTGTTACTGCATGTTTAAAAATGAAGCACGAAAGTGTTCCGAAGGATGCTTTAAAACTTAGTTGTTAATAATGTATTTATGAAGTAACGTAACAACCCATAAGGTCATTTACTATAAGGTTTCAAGATAATTCTTCTAAATGCAAAATCCAGTATAAAGCAAATAATGACACAAGTAGCAGAGTAGAGCCATACTCAAACGATCTACTAATAATGAAACAGAATGTACTTAACCACACAAATACAAAAACAACTAGTATATGACTAAAACAGTAATAAAGATTGTCGTAATATGAAAGTAAAACTTTGTATGAAAGGATTTGCTAACGAGCAATGAAATTAGAATGTAACGGACGTTAAAGTGCAATGGGAGAGCTCAATTAAACAACCGAGTCTGAATATTTATAGAACTACTGTATTTCACATATTCATGACTGATGAGATTTCCAAGTTTGTTTGAGGCGGATGCTCACTAAAATAAGAAACTTAAGTTTTTGTGGTACTATTACTACTATAAGAAAACAATACAAACAGTGGCATGTATGGTATAAATGGCCTAATACAATATCATTTAGTCCTAAACCCTTTGATTGTTGTAGTATTTTACTCGCTCGTCAATTGAGATAACCGTGTTCGAGTCTCTTTGTTAAAATAAACCAGGAGTCACCAAACCTGTAATAAATGTTTGATTTATATAGTAATTTTAGATTTATTTAAACTATTTAATTGCCTTTTATATTGAATTAATAAGAGCTACCTCTCTCAAGAGGCTGATTATAAGGCTATTTCAAATTGTTTGCTAAATGTCCCGAAAGCAGCAAAGCAATGTTTGTAAGCATCCGTTCATTAGCATGCGTCTGAGCATTCGAAGAGAAGAGAAATCTATCCTTCATAAAAGAAACTGCCATTTTTATCAAGACTTGAGTATGTTTGGTAGCCAATTCTTTTTAACTATACATGTAGAATCCCTGAAGAGTCTACATCAGGATGGTCTAGATTCTGCCACAATTTCTATTGAAATAAGACAATATAACATGAAACCTTTAAACATTTTTTTTATTATGTTTAACAATTAACTGATTCAAATTCATCACCAAAACTCCTCCAAATAAATGGAATAGCAATGAGCACTTGATTAGTCCCATTATACGGCAAGCTCTTTATGGGTTCCGTAGAACAAAACCTTCTTAAGACTCAAAATTAATTCTCATAATAAGTGATACTTAACAGTTTAAAACAGCAGTGAAATATAGAAAAAACATTCTTTCCATGTTTCAAGAGCGCCTTTGTTTGTTCAGTGACTCCCGACTGTGCAGTTTATATTTATGGCGTCGTTGTTATTTAGAAAAAAAATCTTTATTTAAGTAAAAACGTACATGTTTTAGGAATTTCTTATCTCTCAGCACTCTTAGTAAACTTATTCACACATAAAAGTTACAAAGGTCTCATAAATATGTACAACACTGTTGGTAGAAACAGTAGAAAACATAGACGCTCTTGATACATGGATCTTCCTACACTTTACTGCTTTGTAAACTATAAAATGTAATTTTTTATAAAAATATTCATTTGTAATAACTAATCCACACAGATTTCTGTAAACGAATGATTTTAACTTGAATATTTAACATAAATTAATTACTTTATCCATTATTAAAACAGTGGAATAATAAATCAATCCATGTTTGGAGAATATCTACAAGAATTTTGGTCTTTGTTTCGTCTTTGGATAGCAGTTTGAATGTAACGTATTTTACTAGTGCAATTTATTTAACTGTCTATACTTTTTTATTGGTGCTCAGGAGTATTTAGACTATATTTGATCATCGATTGAACCAGAGTGATTGCATCTACCTATTAGTTCTTAAATTCTATTGTGTAATCTTTACATAATTTAATTAATTTTTCAACCCTATTTCACTTACCTTTGAGAGTGCAAACGATCTCCAGCTGTCATCATCACTCAGCAAGTCATAGACACTAAAATTCAATCAACTGAATCCCAAAAGCTTGGCATGTTATTTATGCATATAGCCTGTATATTTTAAATTCGCTTCGCCTCGCTTTGTATGGTTGTTTGACGAGTGTGTTATCTCGTTTCTTGTAGCTCCTCGCTGCTTTAGAACATAGTGAGTACTTAGTGTCGATAAATGTGTGTGTCAGCCTACTTACCAACTCATACTGCAATAATTATAGCCCCACTGCATCAATAGTTAAATGTTGTAAACAATATCAGACCTTTCCATTCTTCTCCAGTCCAGCTGTCAATAACAAGTACCGTCAGCAGATTTATAAAGAGAAACAATCCCTATCACACTGAAATCCACAGCCTTTTAGTTCTCAAACATCTTCGCTACTCAAAAAGATCAGCATTATAACTAATACCTGGTTTCCAGTTACTGTTGGTGGATCGAGTAGCTAGCGGTGGTCGGTGCAGTGTATTGGTAAAGAAGTAAGAATTAGATATGGCAAACCTTGCCGATAAATCTGTTTGCATAGTCTGCTTCAAAAAAGTTATTGACAAAGGGGTGGAATGTGATTCGGCTTGCAAACTTTGGTTTCACCCCGATTGCGTCAAGATTATTTCCGGTGAATACAAGAAGATTGCTGATGGTACTACGAAGAACTGGTCTTGTGGTCGCGTTGATTGTGTAGACTCACAGTCCGCTAGACTCGTGTCTGCTCAAATATCTGATCTGTCCCCGAAATTTGATCGTGTTATTAATAAACTGAATTTGCTTGATGGCCTGTCACAGGGAATAGAGGATATAAAATACGATCTATCCAGCATTAAAGCTTCTATTGCTGAATTGGAACCTCGAGTCTCTGCTACTACAGTCCAAGATAACTGCTTTACAGCATGAAGTCCAATCACTTAAAGATTGCCCTCAAACTGAAAACCTAGAATCAATACTGGAGGAATCTAATGACAGAGCTCGTCGTGCCAATAATGTTATTGTGTATAGCTTATCTGAAAGCAAAAGTGGCGATATGGCTATGAGAGTGCGTCACGATTCAGATAAAGTCCAAGCCTTGATTAATGCCTTCTGTCCATCCCAAACTGATCTTACCTTCAAGTGCTACCGTATTGGTGCTGCGACTAAGAAAAAGGTGCGCCCCGTAAAACTCATTCTTCCTACTCTACAGGCTGTCATTGAGTTCTTGAGAAACTTTGATGAAAACGCCCTTCGTGGCATCGATCCCGACTTTGCTGATGTAAGAGTGTCAAGAGATCGCACACCCCGTGAACGTGATCATCTCAACAACTTGAGGGACCAGCTCAAAGTGCGCTCAGAGAAGGGAGAGAAGAATCTCACTATAAGGTACGTGAATGGATCGCCGAAGATAGTGAAGCAGGCTTAAAAAAACTGAGCGTCGTAGTCACCAGTGTCTACTATCAGAATTTTAATGGGTTAAGAACTAAAATTCAAGATATCAAACAGTCCATCCCTGTTTCTGTATACGATATTGTAGTCTTGACTGAGACCAATCTGAGTGATGACATATCCTCAGCCGAGCTCGGCCTTTCTAATTTCAAAGTATTTCGTTCTGATAGATCTTCTGCCACAAGTTCCAAATCTAGTGGTGGTGGAGTATTAGTGGCTGTGAAAAATTCCATAATGGTTATCGAACTTAGTCCTTGTATTAGCACAACTGAATCTGTATTTCTTCAAATTAACAAGACATCGTTAAGTCCATCCATGTTTATTGCTGGACTTTACATACCACCAAATAAACCTGCTGAACCCTACTCGAACTTCTGTGACATTGAAGAGTTTTTGAGTACTGGTCCTGATTATGATGTGGTACTGCTGATTGGTGATTTTAATCTCCCTGATGTTAATTGGTCTGACATGTCTCCACCTGCCAGCAATAAGTCATCTCAGCTATTGCGCGACCTGATGTCCTTGCACCGACTGTATCAGATTAATAGAGTCCTTAATGCTCGAGGGGTTATGCTTGACCTTGTATTCTGCAGTGATGAGAAGTGTGTCGTCTCTCCTGCCTCTGATCCTGTCTTGCCTTCTGAAGCTGCTCATCCTCCTCTTCACATCGAGGTACCCGTACAAACCTGTGGGTCGGTGTCCAATGTCGCAAAGAATTATAACTTTATGCGATGCAACACTCAGGAAGTTTACAACGAGCTTAGTCTTTGCTGTGGTGAGGTGTTTTATCATATACCTGATAGTCATGATTTTTTGATAAGTTTCAAAAGACCATTCATGATATTGTTCTGAAGCATACTCCGTTGAAGAGAGGCGGTGTGTGTAGATTTCCATCATGGCTTTCTCCTGAGTTGAGGAGTGCTGTCGTGTGCAAAAAGATCTTGCACAGAAAATACAAGGCTACTGGTAACTATGGGCATTATTTAGAATTCCAGAGGGCCCGACACCATTGTAAGAAGCTGAGTGACCTTTGCCATGCAACATACATGGAGCGAGTTAACAACTCTATTCCCCTAAATATCAAGGCTTCTGGAGTTTTGTCAGGAACTTGAAATCTGAGTCTACCAGAGTAAATGAATATTTCTCGGATAATCAACGTGAATCTAGTCCTGAGGGTATATGTAACGTATTTGCTGATTATTTTGCATCCGTATATAGACCTTCGGTTGACCTTTGAGTGCAGGGTATGAAATCTGTGTAAATTGAATTACAAAATATATGCATATTTTTATCCACTGGAACAACATCAAACGCAGCTCCATGATTATGTTATCATCATCATGGAAAATATTCCAACGTTCAAACCACAACAGAATGAAAAATGTACACGATCCGTCATTATTAAACATGCTTTTTTAACATCATACCCACTTCCACTTGTATTTAATTGGTGCCGCAATTGTTTGTAACTATAAGTTAACTATTATTGTATATTGCCTTTTTATGTATATTAGTATATTCAATGTCAGTAAAAAAACTTTAATCTTTATACACAATGTATGTGATCTGCAAAACCATATTTAGTGTTTTATTAGTTACAATAATTAATTATTAATTTACGATAAATGAACACATATAAAGCCCTAAGACTGACTTACTCATTTGATGTAGTTTTTTTAAGGTGTGTTTAACTGCACTTTAACAAGGAGGAAATTATTCCAACATACATATTACTCGAGAAAACTGGCCTGCGCTGTATTATATATGAAAGTATACAGGTACTCCGACATTCATTAACGACATAGTATGAGGTAAAGAACTAAGTAAGACACTTTAATTAAAAATGTTTAATGCAATTTTCTAGTGAACCCCGTAGAACCTGGTTATGTCATAAGATAAATCTTTTACTTTACCATATTTATTTGCCACTGACTATACACACTCATTAGGTGAGTAAAACCACATCAGTAAAGCATGCCGGATTGGATAGTTCTTATCTGTGAAAGTCCAAATGTAGGATTTGAAAGCTATAATATAGCGTTTAAAAATACCTTAACCGGAAAAAGAATATTATTGCCAGAAGTAAATAAAATGTAATATAGATGTTACTTTTTACTGCAAATCGTTGATAAATGTTTCTTTTATGCGTATAAAGTCAGTTAATACTTTAAAAATACTGGTACAAGCAGTCTACACCAATTATTTCCTTCTTTTAATTTGTTATTTAGTTTGCCAAGCTTTGAAATTAGGATTATACGTATATTCATAAGAAGTAGGGTGATGTTAATTCCAGTTAATTTCATCATTTAAAATTCGTTAATTTATTCTCACCCTTTTAAAAGTACCATCTTAACAAATTTTCAATTACAGACTACAGAATAACTGAATAAAATCTTTGTTATTTTCAGACATTGTAGTTTATTTTATTATTGAATGTATGTTTTTGCACTTATTTGAATCTTAATCAAAATAATTATATTTATCTCAATAAGGAAACTATTAGTGAATTTTAAATCTATAATTGCTGGAAGTATAATTTTAAAAATGTATAACAAAGTAAGCACAATTTCAATGAGAATTCTATTTACACGTTCAGGACGCCCTAGTGCGCATTAGTCTCATGCATTATTCAAGGACATTTGGTATGGAGCCTTAGTGAATTGATTACAGTGTATTAATAACATAGTTTTCAACAGAAAACTGTTATTTTCTTATTTTATCAAATTTAATATAGAATTGAAGGAATATAAAGCATTATATTGAACAAAAATCTAATATTAGGAGTGCTGTAAAATACATATCCTTGAAACTACATTTATAATAGTGAAGGAAACAGGATTTTTCCGGACATTTGCCATCGTTCAGTGAAACAAGAAAACAGTAACACTTACGTTTCGAGATCTGCAATCTGATCTCTTCTTCAGGTACAGAACTAACCTAATACATAATTACAAGCTAGGTTAAAATAAACAAATCTTACTAAAGCGTTGTGGCACGCCTAAGTCAGGAATCACAACCTACATGTTGTTTGTCAACTTCACTAACACTAAAGATATGCACTTAATACAAAACCATACAAAACACCAATCATTAAAACTAAACTACGGAATACAGGTCACAATACATCTTCACTCGTCTACTAACCACCTACGACTGACCAGAGGGACTAGCCAATGGTAATCGTGACGGCTGGCTAAAACAAGATGGCGGAAATACAAGGGAAGGGGGACAGGAATGGGCCCTTTCGTTATTATTGGTTCATGCGAGATGAACTTCTTAAACTCATATTGTGACTCCGCATTGGTTTATTATAAATATCCGATCCGTTTGATCGGATTGTTGATCGGATTATTAAATAAAAATTTGTAATTTATCGTTCGCACCATGTGACTTATTAGTACGTGGTTTTTATGATTTCTTATGTAATATTATGAATGTCCGAGTGTTACTGTTTTCTTGTTTCACTGAACGATGGCAAATGTCCGGAAAAATCCTGTTTCCTTCACAATCCTTCCATCGTCAAAAATAACCTTCAAATATAATAGTGAATTTCAATACACCGATACAATCTGTGATAACATCAATAACACTATAGAAAAACCTTCAGTTTTCAATAGAGTAAAAATACCTAGAAATAAATTTAAAATATCTGGAACAACGCTTGAAAATTGCGGAAGAATAGTGGTTGTGTTTACTAATAAATTTACTAATACATCTTGAAGCTCAAACCCAACGTATTATTAAATAAAAATTTGTAATTTATCGTTCGCACCATGTGACTTATTAGTACGTGGTTTTTATGATTTCTTATGTGATATTATGAATGTTCGAGTTAGCATTTTTACATACTTATATTAATAAATAGTAACTTTTATTTAAGATATGTTTAATATATAAGTATAATTTACGGATTTACTAATACATCTTGAAATTCAAACCCAACGTTTTATCACACAAAAAGTTGAAATTTATTGTTCCTACCATGTGACTTATTAGTAAATAGTTTTTATGATTTTCATGTGATTTTATAAATGTTCGTGTTAGAATTTTTACATAATTACATTAATGGTATAGTAACTTTTATTTAAGATATGGTTAATATATAACTATAATTTGCGGATAAAAGTATTAATACTCTAACATATAATGATGTTGCAGTATAACTAAGTAATTACAGGTATATTCTTGTGCCTAGTAACCTAAAAGAAGATACAGTTAAATTTATATACACTGTTCAGTTTCCAATAACTTCATTTATAAAATGTCATTTGTATCGCAAATATTTTTACATAAATACTAAATAATGTAACGAAGTTGAATTTTTACATCATCACATTGACGTAGTTGTAACAGAAAAAATAGACATAATATTTTACGCATTTAACTTAAAAGTAACATGCCCTTTTAATCATTTTTGTAATGAAATCGTATTAGCTATAAAATTAATAAATCAACCTGAAAAATACACTTGAATCTCATATTAGCTACGTCAGGTTAAAATTAAATAAATAATCGATTCTAGTACCCTTTGGTTTCTCTTACCGCAGGATTTTGTTTATTTAATATTAGGTTTTAGTGCTTGATATTTACATGATTTATTCTCTTAATTATTAAAAAAGATTGTAAAATTAGTTATGTTCAATATTAAGCAAATATTAAGAAAAAAATATTATATATATAATTGTGACTCGTCATGTACAATTCTGCTTGCCAAAACATTTTTATAAGGATTAACTTACTCTTTATGTAATATATTTTAGTATAATGGAACGCCAACATTTTTCTATGGAACATTTACATTGAAGATTTGCAACCTTTTCTTTTTGCTTTATATTTACGGTAAAAAAAACAATTTTTACATTACATTTATAAAATGTATAACTAATTTTCATTACTATACCAACTTGTATAATTGTTCACAAATCATGACTTTTGTGGTTATAAGTTACATTTCCTATAGGGCATATAATTTTCTAACAAGAAGTTCATGATTTTAAAAATAGTGACTTTTTCCATTTATAATTCTCAGATAAATGTAAAGAAGATTAAACATAAATCACAGAACATGTTTGATTATTGTTCAGAATTTAATACATAAATTCTTCTAAATATCCTGGACCATAACTCCTTGTCGTTAGATTCAGAATTGCAGGGTTATTTCACTTCGGAAACAAAGCTTTCCTAGTATCCGAGTTTTGTATTTTAACAGAGGATTGGGTATTACACTAAAGGATTATGAACTAAAGGTGATGTTTCTACAAATTTATATTTTTTTCAAAATGTTACTATGTATTTACAAAAGTATTTGTCGCTAATTTGTATATTTATAAATTATTAGAATTATAATTTGTTTCAGTTTGGATACAATATGATATATTCTATTTGGATAAAGAAATATTTTTGGTGTATGTGTTTTCTGTAATAAAAATGTGCATTTTTATTTAAAAAAATAAAGGCCCCTTATCCAATAGTACACAATTTTTATAATAGACTTCATATAGTTATTAATAATGAATAGTACATTTGTACATACACAGAGTGTCCCGTAACTGTCTAGACATAAGTATACCACGTTATTGCTAAGGTCAAGACAAAAGTATTACACTATATGAACAAGGATCTCCGATGTACTCGTATAGGTTCAGATTTGTCCAGTTGTACGTGTTTTTTAATAAAAAAAATTATGGTTGCCTGTAAAGTCGGTTTTACGGGCGAAGATTTTACGTGACAACGTCTTTTTCTCGGTACAATATTTATTGATATGAATATTATTAAATTGCACAATAGGAACAAGGAATTGAATGAAAATAAGAATTGCACAAATTTTAACTATAGAAATATATTTTGTTTACTAAAACATTGTACATAATTTGAAATTAATTAAAATTTGTTATTGTAAATGGTAAAGTTGAATAAAACATTTACTAAAATTGGAATTTGAAATTCTTGCTAAACACAGTTAAATTCTAACTCCGCGCGTGGTGATTGGTCGGTTTAGTTCGTTTGTTTGGTCGCACTGTTATGACAGGTTAGAGGTTATAATTTGTTATTTTAAATGTTTGACTAGCAATACGCGCTGTTTCTTCTCAATCGACTGAATTACGATTGATTGCAGAGTGATTTAAACTAATAATTTACTTAACACTATCAACATTTGTCAATAGTATGACAAAACCTATAAACTCAGTTTCTCAACTTTTGTGTCAATCTAACAATTAATCAATCAATCATAGTTTACGATAATGAAATATCAGTGTACAAATATTTACCTTTATTGTTGTAGTTGTTGTAAATGACGAATCTTAGCACTCCACATTTTCACGAATAAACATAGTTATCTGCTTTATCCCGTGCGGCGGACCCACTGGACGGGCATCGTAACGTTACCGGGCGTTACACTTTTTCATGAGTGACTCCGAGCCGCAACCTAATTTAAGACGTTGTCACGTCAAAAATAATATTTAAAAAACTAATAATCTGAATCATACCAAGTTTGGCTCACGTTTTTTTTGATAATAAAGCCAGTTACTGAAAATGTTTTCATTGAATTATCTTGAATATAAAAAATAGCGGTATTAAATATTTTAAACTTTTAATATTCTCAAATCTGCAAATTGTCTCAATAATAACAAGAATAACAGTTTGTAGAGGAGTTGATCACAAATATAATTAACATAAAAATTATTTAAATTGAATAATAAATAACTGATTTAGAGCAGATTTACTGTGAGAAGACATGGCCCATTTTGGGAACTGTTTAGTCAGTGTTTTTATTGTTGTCTATTCTGTAAAAACCTCAATGTGGGCTATGTTTTTCACAGTAAATCTGCACTAAAACAACTATTTATTATTGAATTTAAATAATTTTGGAGTCGTTAGATTTGTGATACAATCTTCCACAAACTGTTCTTCTTGTATTTGGGTATTTGGGAAAAACTAATTTTTTTCATCCCGGTATATTATTGTGTTACAGCAAGTCAATATTATATGTATTCACAGAAACAAAAATTTTTACTTACCAAAAACAAAATGGAATTAAGAAAAGAAATATTTGTATACACCGCAGATATGTAAATAATTGGCAACTTGTTTCATCTCGACTTCTAGTAGCGTCATATTACAAAACATTGTTGGCATAATATACATTACCACACATATAAAAAATTTGGTGTTGCCTATCTACATTCAGTATGATTCAAATTATTACTATTATCATTTCAAAATATCCAAATAATGGTATTAATTGTTGACCAGAAAAAGAAATTAATAATTTTCAGAGAGGTATTTATTTTATTCAATTAATACATTAGATCTTCCAACACAGTTTTGTGTATTGCAGTGTAGAAAAATATGCTTCAAAGCGTAAACATAACTTATATTAATACTATTGAACACTATTTCAGAGTCATAATCGAAATAAACGTAGAATGTAATCATACCCATACAATATACTATATGACACAGATTATACATAAAGCAAAAGTGTTAGACAACGATTTCACAACAAAACACATATCGGATTGAATCCGTGGTATCTGTGAATAATCCTTATACCCCAGTCGAGGGATGTAGGAATATATTGGTATTACTCTAGGGTAGCTTATGCTGACATGTTTGTATTACACTGTAGCATACCGCAATATTGTTGAAACATTGGGGGAAGGTTTGGTCTAAATATACTACTGCTTTGTATTGTTATTTACAGCGTGTGTTCTCTGCGGGAAGTGGTTTCGTTATTAATAAAACACTGATCACTCAAAATAAAACACCATCCAAATTGATATAGCTTTTTTCTGAACGTGGAATTTTTAAGCAGTACTTGCAACATTACCATTAATTTAGTAGAAGAGAATTATAATAACTTACTTAAGGTATCCTAAACCAATATTAGAAGAATTATTAGAGTTAAATTAAAAAAACACTTTACAACTAATCTGAATCACAATTCAGATTTAGTACACGCATGCCTCATAACTTGAATAGAAAAATTAAAAAATAAAATATCAACACTAATGGGTAAAAAAATGTTACAAAAATAAATAACCTTTTATATATATATATATATATATATATATATATATATATACATATGTGTACATATATGTGTATATATACATATTTATAGATTATCTATCGGCAAAATGCGCGGTATAAACTAGAAAATTTATAAATTTATATTTACTCTTCCTAATAATTTCAATGACTACTGAATTGTAAATCAAAAGTAATCTTTTATATACACTAAACTTGTAATACATTAATCTAGTTCAAATAAAAACTAAGATATACAGTGTTATATTACAATTGCTCATATATTAAATATAATAACTTTTAATTCCGTAGACTAAATAAAAATGTAACCTTAATTTCTTTGTGTGACTGAAACAAATATATTAAAAAAGCAAGAATTATAATAATAAACTAAATTAGCAAAATATGTAAGGCCAAAGGTTTTCATTATTTTTAATGCATAATTGTTCATGAAAATTATTAAGAAATGGTACAAATCTTATGTCATTCAAACATGCACATTAATTGTTATATACATTTTTCAACTCTGGAATATGCTTAACCAGTACACTGTAAGAAAAATATGAGTAAGATGTCTGATAATCAAAGCAATCTTAGCCAGTGGTGTTATAAATTATATACATATTGTCTCTTCACCTCACATATGGTACAAAGATCATACTTGACCGTAAAATGAGATCAAACTTTTTAACTTAACGACTCATTGATAATTTTAAAAATTGTAATATCTGCTATTGTATGTGCGGGAACCTTTTTTAGTTTCTATGAACGTAATCCACAATAGTGTTCCAGTAAAATTAAAAGGTATCCAGCAACCAAATCACGCAGTAAGGTTTAAAATATAAAGACATCATTTATACAAACTTTATAATACTATTGTTATATTTTATACTTTGTACTGGATACTAAACACGCTAGTAGTCAGATATATAATCTTTTTTTAATTTTGTATTCTTTAATGTGTTTTGTATTAATATGTTTTATTAATCAAGGGCAAAATAACTCCTATAGTTTATTAAAATTGTTATTCTTGTGAAGATAACAATAATGATTATCTGCCAGTTAAAAATACCTAAGTATACTTTGATAACATTTTCGGACAAAGAATCATTATAATTAAAAAAGGACTGTGAATTTGGTTTTTAATTTTCATAGCTGAAATATATGGTATAAGAATAACCAAATCAAACGTTTTAAATATATTCTCCTTTATAAAATTTAAAAGTTTGCCCGGTTTAAAAAGTATAATTATTGCTGAAATATAAAATTTATTTATATTTATACAGAAAAATGTAAACCTGCATAGTTTAAAAAAATATGTAGGATTATTTTTACATTCTAAAAGCAATAACTAATACAATTTTTTTTATTAATCATACGATGTACTTATTTCTTGTAGTTTTCAAAATGTAAAAATATGAAAGGTAAACCCTTAAAGTCTTACAAGTATATTTAAGAAAGGAAAGTATATTTCAATTATTAGTTTGAAATATAATAAAATATAATATTAAACAGATAATTACTTCGGGTAGTCGTTGGAAGCTTTATGATCACCGTATGGTAAAGTACTGACCTAGGTAGCGAATGCAAATGAATGAATATTTACAATTTTCATTTTAAAAATAGAGCTAGTAGTAGTGGGTTATACTAAAGTTAATATTTTTAAGTTATTCAATTGTAAGATTTTCAAGACCATATATTTACAAAGTTCTTATAATTTCTATAAAATGTAAATAATATATACATTCATCCATAAATTTAATACATAGTCTTTGATTATTTACTCAACTACGTTAGAATATTAAATTCTATAATACATTAGCAAGCTCAAAATAAATATTAGAATATATTACATAGATATAAGGTAAATATAGTTTAAAAGATGTTTTACATGGAAATATTCAATTGTGTAGTAAAAATGGAAAAGGTTGTAAGTGCCAGAAACTAAAATTTTCAGTATTCAATAAAATATGTCTAAAACATTGAATATTTACTAATAAAATATTTTTTATATTTATAAAAATATAAAATCAATAGGAATAACATATAATACAATATCTGCTATAAATATATAAGCGGAAACCAAAAAAATATGGAAAAAGATATAAGAGCAATCGGTTTTTTTGTGGAAAAGGATGTATGTGCCTTTCTTTATTTAATAAATGATGTAAGTGAAGGGTTAGTTTAAAAAAAAGGATGTAAGTCCAGTATTGTTTAGAAGCGTTTAATGTACAACCATAACATCAAAATATGTTACAAGGATACATGATAATACGTACAAAAGATAAAAACACTTTTAGTCATAGTCTTGACTTTCTGAAAAAAGTTACATAATATACGTAATATTATTAATATTATTTTTAATATTATTAACTCTAGGACTTTGTACATTAAAATACCTTACTTTTTAATACAACTAGTAGTCCTTGTCTTCAATGTCTGCATCCACCTCCATGACACCATCAGGAAACGGTGTCTGCTGCCAGAAGATCTCTATATAAAACTGCTTGTCTTCTGCCTTTTCTATGTAGTCTATCATTCCTATCAGATCGTTCTTCTTTTCTTGTGAGATTTTTGATTTAAACTGGATTTTTGGCAAGTCCTTTAAGTCGGGAAGATTGCCAAAGGTCGGCCTTTTTCTTTAAGACGTCAACTTTGTTCCATGTTACCATACCATCATCTTGAAGTGCCAAAACTGACGCTACCTTCACTGTGCTTGGATTCTTATGAGAAACTCGGGAAGTGGGAAATTTTGCTGATAGCTAGATCTTTTGTGTTAATGAACTGATTTGCAAGACCTTTAAAATCTATAAAGTCTTCTGTCTTCATAGAAACAACTGTGAAGGGGGATTTAAATTTTGCACTTGCAACTACATCTTCCAGGTCTTTAGGAACCATTGCTTTTGCATTTTTTGCGGCGTTTTTTCAATAATGCCAAAGTCTCTGTCACAGTTCATATAACTGTGCCCACTTACAAGATACTTCAAGTTAATAGAGCGATAAAACCCTTTGTGAACTAGGTAAATAATTGCCATTAAGAGCATCCTGTTTTTATTTTGAGCACCACAGTTGTCGCACCATATTACAAGTCTTCTCCGAGAAAAATGGCCTTGAACAGTAGCAACTTTAAACAGACAAGAAGCTATTTCATTGGCTCCCCGACCTCCGATGCCCTCATGCCACATACACATAAACGCTGAGTCATTATCCCCCACATGTATTCCTAGATTTATAGCAAGAAAGTTTGTCTGCAGTAAAACATGGTGCTATGGGTAAGCATGGGCACGAACATCACCTGTTGCAAGTCCATACATAATGTTGTAGCGGTACCAGTTGGAAGTTGGGACAAAGTAATATCCTCTTTCATGCAGACATGGGCCTTTTCAGCTTTTCGATGGTTGAATTTCTTGTTTTAGTTTTAACTTCCCCGTTTTGCCCTTTCATTGGTCGTTGATGAAATCTGCACTTTAAAAAGATCACATTTTTTGCAAGTATCAGCTGCAAGAGCCTTGAACTTGAGTTTTGGGAAATCTTTTTTTAATACTTCTGTATAAAAACTATAGTTGACTGGACTTGTAAGGTATTGGGTTTTTTAAATGCCATAAACATTCTGTGTTTGTTCAGGTCTGGGGACAAAAACTCATTGCTTGATACTTTTCGGCAATAATGGCTTTCGTATCTTGGGAAAGAATTTATATGACACCTAACCAGATTACGGTCATTTTCTGTATACTTCACCTTGTGTTCATTTGATGATCCAGGGGTTTTCCCTCTTTTGTCTTCGAAAATCAAGCATCCTGTTTTTTTTTTTTTTAGTTTGTAAACCAATCAACTTCCTTTCAGAAATAGCAAAAATTTCTTTAAAGTTTTTTTTGCAAATTTGTATGTTTTTTTGCCAGAACCATCAGGAATGTTGAATGCAAACGAGGAGGTGCGTCTACTCTCACTGGGATCATCGTAATTCCCGTGTCTTCTACGGGCAATAGGTAGCATCTGCATGTGGTTGAGTAAATATGTTCCCTGGCTTTTTTTCGTCAACTTTGTTAGAATTCCATAAACAATATCAGTTTTTGTTTCTTACTCAAGTTTTTGAATTGGTACTTACATGAACAGCTTCGTTCAGGAGGTGGGGGATTTTTTGCGGGGATAGTCTTTCCTTTACAAGTAACATAACTGTCTCCTTTTTCCCGAGCCCTTCGTCTTCTCTCCCCTAGAACTTTCTTACGAACAGGAGGTGCTTCCATTTTTAGTAAGATAGAACACTGCACTAATAAATACTTCAACGCCTGTTACACGCAACACACTTAAATAAAATAATCACTACGTAAAACAACACAAAACGTAAAAGCGGCGAGCATGCGTAGCGTCACTGCCCGCCCGGCAACAGCAAATAACTACGGAATAGACAAGGAACATACATCATGGCGGGTGGACTTACATCGTTCTCCACTTCAACCCGCACGGCTCTTACACGGTGCTGACATCTTCCGACTGCTCTACAAACTAGGGGCAATTTTTCTGGCACTTACTACCTTGTCTATCTTATTACGCTTGGCTTTTACTTCGCTTTTCACAGAAAAAGTCATTTTTTTATTTTTGGCACTTACAACCTTTCCCATTTTTTACTACACAATTTTTCTGTTGATGTCAAAGATATGCAGGCCAATAACAAGGCATTTACTGTACTCCATAGTAGCCAAGCCCTGGTTTATCAAGCCCTTTCCCTTCCCACAAACCAGCTCAACTTAGACATAATCGACAAATAACCTACCAATAATTTAATAAGCTGCAATAACGGGTTTAATTAGGTTATAATATAATGTTATCTTAGCAAATTACAATCGTTTACCTTGTTACGAAAATAAAACTTAAAATTTTATTAATAATAAAATATGAGAGTTTTTTTCAAAACTATATTCTGGTATACCCATCAAAGCCTCTTACGCGACGTGTGATCGGGCATTGCTTATTTATTATTCTACTCGTATTGAAATATTCTGTACTTTTGCTAGATATTTACCTCAGTCAATTGTTTTTTATATTTTACCAGACAAAGATTTCACACTGTTGTTTTGCTATTACTGTTACAATATCTATACATTTCATATATTAATCCGCCCATAAAAGTCGTCGTGATATTGTTAATTTGAGTGGGATAAACAATCGTTGAACTTAAATAGAGAAAAATAGCTTTATTTTATGACGTATAATGTTTTTGATTAAGCCACAATATAATAACACACGCTACCACAACCCTTGTAAGTTGACGGTTAAAATTTAATTAATTACATAATTTTTAACAACAAAAATAGCGATGAAATACACGTGAGAAAATGAGGTTTTCTGATTGTATCATAACGATTGAATTAAGTTAATATTACTTAAATTAATTAAAGTAGAGATATCAATCTGTCAAGAAATCAAAGGTGTTCCATTATATTTGCTGTTAAAATTGTATAGACTAATTCGTGTATACTCATTAGTATGGCCGAGTATTTAGATTGCCTGAATTCACCAATGTCAAATAATTAAAAGTGAACTACAAAATCAGGATTTATAAGGTAAAATAATTTCATATATTTGTGATACAGCTTACAGAATAAAACGAAAAAATGTCTTATAATTGTTTTCGTGTGTTACTGCGTTTGATAAAGTAAAATACTTGAATTAGACAGAACACTTTTTACCGTCATATTATTATGGGAATATAAGTTTTAAATATGTTTTGCGTTTATTCATTCGAATAATATTGCGTTAAAATGTGTAATTTTTAACGACGAAATCATCTGGCAATTGACCTGTTTTCTGAAGATTGCGTGAAGATATCTTTTTATCCTAAAAAAATGTGTAACCACGTTTCAGAATTTGGAGTTTGTGATTATGGTACCTAATTAAATAACTATTAATATGCGTGGCTTACCAATCACGAACATTAGGTTTAATTTACTATAGTTCAGAAATGTTCAGTAAGCCCTCGGAAGTTAAAATGTACAACACGAAAAACCCACGCACATGTTAATATATATTTGTAATAATTATGATTTTTAGATGTCATTTGTATTCAGACATAGTCAATATATTTTCAACATATATTATTATTTGGAATAATTGAATTAAGTTAAATATATAATTTCTATAAAATATTGTTAGAAAGTATTGACAAATAATATTTCAATTCAAAATAATAACATTGGAACAAACAACAAAATATAAGTAAAATTGTGTTATTGACACTACTAAATATATACCAAATAATATTGCACAGTAATTAAACAGGAATGGTGCTAACTGGTATTCTTCCTGAACGGAAACCAAACAAATAACAAAAAGTCAAACAATTGGTTTTACTTTTGGCATTTCTCCCAATGTCTTTTACAGGCCTGACAGAAGTTATTCTATAGCAGTTGCTCAGTATTAAGTGTAATGTCTGAAAATTATATAAGTTGAATTTATTGAATACGGAACATATTTAAACTTTAAAGATGCATTGCCCACAGTCAACTACTAATTTATTTATCTAACTACTAATTGGTTATCAATAAGGGACTCGCCCTTATTTTTGTCAAGAATGTTTCAAAAAGTATATAAAATGATCATGAATATGGCTATGGGAATATTTATATCAAACAAAAATCCCTCACCATTTAATTCATCATAATTCATCGACTCCCCGATATCTCAGAAAGCTGATATGTGGTACTTGTTTGCCTTATAAATAATATGTTAACAATGTGAAACATATGTAATAAACCAAATGTTTTTAAACCTCTACACTACATACATTTTGGTTTGTAAACTTTCCGATGTCCCTTAAAGTGGAATGTTGACACGTTTTGTGCAATACTCTGAAAAAAAATTAAAGCAATTTCTTATTGAAAAAATATTCACGGTTTTTAGAGGAGGGTTACAGTGTAAAAAATATGTATATATTTGTTTCATAAGTCCCATTAAAATCGATTTCACGATGAAACTAAGAAATTTATTTGATATTGATGATATGTATTTAAAAATTTTAACATGAATGATAAATAGGAAGGAAACAGGAAAGAGAAATCCACATGTATATATTTTGTGATTAGACAACAATGCAATCGATAAGGAGCACCGGTAATACCTTAGATCAGAAGTAATTTACAAACGTCGGAAATAGATGGTTTCTTACAGAAGTAGGCACCTACTCTATTATGCATATATCTTTTGTTCGTGGCACCAGAGCAAGCTCTACTATCCATAGTCTAAAATTTTATAATTTAATTTAAAATAATTTACTACGGACTTCGACTTTAGGATATTTTCACACTGTATTTGAGTCTCATCAACAATTTTGGTGCTATTAAATTAAATAGTTTGGAATTTTTAATAAAATTACAGCTAATGTCGTAGTTATGCGTAAAAATGGTTTTATTTTGTAAGTTTTCTGTATCAAAATACTCAAATATATATTTTAAATGTAACTATACTGAAATTTTAAGGATATTTAATTATATTCCAGTGTCCATTACTTAACGCAGCTATGTTCCTTTTAAACATGATATGTATGCCATTTATGACATTCAATGCTATCTAACATTTTTAAAAGATTCAAATTATTAGATATTTGTACGTAGGTTGGAAAATAATATACATGCTAGAAGCATGTTTTCCTTAAAATATGACTAAATCTTTTTCTATGATGTAGACTAATTTCGCAATTTATTGTAAGAGTAATTTAATATTATATTAAATATTGTAATTACTAATAATTTAATAATTGTAATGTCACACTAATAAATGGGAATTTTAAAGTCTCATCTTATGAGAATCTTACCATATTAACCAACAAAACACGTCCATTACAACAGCTGACAGATAAAGACCGCTGCTGTTTTGCGTCCCATTCATTCACTGTGACATGTTTATTGACTTCACGCTTATCTAAGTGCATATATGACTTGTGCTGTAACGTGTTACTTGTTGGGAAACTCGCAATAGAACTTTTTTCAACCGTAGTAATACTAGCAGACATTGAAATAGTGAATAAGTCTCACGCCTTTGTTCCTTTTGTTTATAAATTACATATTACTAGCATTCACCAACTTTATCATTAGAATAACCGCTCTGGAACAACTTATAATGAATACATATTCCTAAATAATTATGTACAATAGAAATGATTTCTTAAAAAGTAACCACATTTAGATATCAATAAAACGTGTCTTCATTAACGTATACATCCTAAAGATTAATTTATTTTGAATTCTGTACAATAGGCGTCTATGAATGTCAAGTGCGTAGAAGGATACAGGAATATTTTTCCGGGAAGAGAATTGTAGTTCTCCAGAACAGAGGTACTGTGGCATTCATATTTATGATGTCGTTTTGTTACGTTTATGTGTGTGAATGTATTTTCTGAGATTACTGCGTCAAGAATAATAGGAGGCACGCACTGTAACATTTTGTAGAGTTGTGTGCCGAGAAACATTTTTATGAAATGATTCATACATTAGAATAATAAATAATTGTATATTAATAATAAATCTCTATACATCAAACAACGGTTTTAATCTTAATGTAAATTCATGCTGTCCTAAAAGATGTCTTTATCAATCTTTTTATTATCTAATCATTTGTCTCACAGCAATAGTACGGAAGATAATCGTACCTTGTGCTCGCTACGGAAGATAATCGTTTTTTAAGATGATAATTGTTTTATATTGTGTAACATAGGAAGAAAGTTACTAGTACATATGTTAATTATTATAGGTTAAGATCAGCACAGCAAAGGTTTAGGGGAATCAAATATTATATACTGAGAAACTCCTACTAGCTATGGGGTAAGCTGGGAATATTATATAAAGTTAATGGTTAACACTGTGTAGTTACTAGCTTACCTACTGGTAAGCACTAGCATAATCTGGTATTAGAGATATTAAATAGACGGTATCAAGGAATTCCTAATAGTTCCTAGCTTTTTTCTTGTAAACATCAGTTAGCTTTGGGTTAATCTGAGAATATTATATGGAGTTATTGGTTAACACTGTTTATTTACTAGCTTACCTATTGGTAAGCACTAGCACAATATGGTATTAGTGGCATTACATAGAAGATATGTTTAGAACGACATTTACGTGTTTACTATTTGTGCACAGTTAGAACCTTGATAAGACGAATTTCAAGGGCTAAGAAAAAAAACTTATCGATATATTCTTGATAAAGAAGTTCGTTTTATCAATGTTTAGTACTGTTGTTATTCGCCTTATAGAGGTATCTCCTCACTCTGAGATAACTTCTGTAAAACTAAGATTTTTGTGGCTAACCTCTGGAATACGAATAATATTCAACGTAACAGAAGATAAGTTTTAATATCGGCCTATGTCAAAAAAGACTGCAGTTTCAAGAAAAGACAGTTTCACAAATACAGTACTGAGCGATCTTTTATATCAACGGTGAATATGGTTTTATTTATTTTGTATTACAGATAAAAACTTGGCAAAAATTGCAATCTTGTAAAGGTAAAAAAATGTATGCTTTACCTTTACGATTGTTACGATAACCAAGGTGGAATCTAACTATACGATACTTCGTGGAATATAACTAAATGAAATTGATCACTACATTTCATCCAAAAAATTTTTCTCCATGAAAGAAATTCTTCAAAAATACATCAATACTCTTGCGTTTTTCTTTGACAGTTCAGGTCGTAAAATATTAGTCCGATACAGGACGCGTTCGTCTTGTATATATTCTGTGCTAAGATTATTAGTTGTATAAAGGTAAATCAGTATTTGAGGTTGAGTGGTAGAGAGGGCTTAATAGCCCTAACTCCGCCTTTTTTATAAAGGTATTTTTCATTTGATTTAATTTTGTATTAGCTCAAATTAAAAAAATATAACATCAGAATTATTAAAAACGTTGTAAAGAGGTTTTTTAGCATAGAGTGTTAGGAAAGTTTAAGAGGATTTGTAAAAGTCGATTTATCGAGATTCGTACCAACAAGGTTTAACTGTATTACTATTCCGATCTATTATTCATTGCAGTCTCGTTACACAGTCAACCAATAAAGATGCGTAATAAGATCATTAATTCAAGTTATGAATTGATTATCACTGTTTGTAAGGATAATACATCTTTGTTTTGTTAATAGCAACGTACAGTAATTATTGCAGTGGCTGTATCCCTTTGTACATGCTTGAAAATTGAAACACAATTTTTGTTATTAAAAGAATTATCTTATTCATTTCAGTTTAAAGACATTTATTGAATTAAAAATGCCTTTAAAATGCTGACCCCACTTTTAAATAATTAAAAAAAGTTGTTAATACTTATTACTATGATTTTTCTAGAATTAATAAAAACATAACTCTCGATCTTGTACTCGATAGATAATTGTAACTTCTTTACACTGGTTGTATTAAGCCTGAATTGCTCGAAGAAATGTTATGGCTCAATCAAAACACTAATAAAATATCAAGTTACTTTTTATTCAAGTCGTAATTTTGTTTTCCAGACATCCCTTCTAAAGCACGCCCTAGGGATCGAGAGAAGGAGAGAATGAGAGCAACGACCTCAGATTGATACTAGAGGAGGTCAGTATCAACACAGGCTTGAGTAAATTAACTGATACATTATGGTATACAATACGCATAAAACCAGGTTCCAATTAATTGGCATATCATACATTTTAGAAAATAATCTTATTTTATCGTGACTTAATCTCCAAACAAAGTAGGTCCGAGTTTTATATATCATATGCATATGTATGAATTTATATATATATATATATATATATATATATATATATATATATATATAAATTCAGTGCGATAAATTAAATATTTTTATAAAAATTTCCTTATCTTTCAATTACTCTTTTCCTTCTATTGTAACAATGACATGTTAAAAAACATATTGATATACGAAGATACATGGGTTGTATATATAATGAAACATAACCATAATATATATATATATATATATATATATATATATATATTTAGATGGTTATATCAACAAAAAAACAAAATCATACGGTATTACAAATTTAACATAAATATTAAAGTTATTCATAAGACTAATGTGAGAATTTTCGCTAACTCTAAGAAAAAATAATTGAGTTAAATGTACCGATATCAACCTCTGTGTTCCATACGTATACTAAATGAAGATTCTTGCAAACCTAAGTCTACAAGTCTCTTCTTGTTTTTTCAAGATATCGTTTGGAAAGAATCACAGATAGACGGACAAATGATATGTTTCCAGCCTCTTGAGTAATAGGCTTTGCTAGTATTTAGCCAAAAATGCCAAAGGAATTGTCTAAAATAATTCTATTTATGGTTTATAAAACCGTCGGCGAAGACAGTTATATGTGGTATACAATGTTGTAACACAATTTCCACAGACTATGGAGATGAAACTATTATTGTCATACAAAATCGTAATACATAATCTGTCCTCAACCTTCAATCCCTATACATATTTGGCGAGGGTGACATATACTATGATTATAACACTGGATTACTACGGGGTATTATGCATTTTGAACACTGTAAATTAAAATGTATGTCGTATGATATAGTCTTAAATTATCTCTAAAGATTTGTGGCTAACTGTTTCAAGCAAGAAATTTCTCTCATAATTTAGTCGTAATTATGCTTCTCGTAATGAAAAAATTTACGGTATTTATCTAGTAACCCTTTACTAGAAAGAATATAATTGCTACATAGTGACTAAGAATTAATTTAATATTTTGAAATTTTAATTAGACTACTCGTACATTATAATTAGAATTTATTAAATATTACTGAAGTCTATACTTACACTACTAACTCCAATGTTATAGCTAAGGTTTTTAATTTACTTATTTCGCTTATTTATATATCAATAATAACATACATATGAAAATGTTCAATTACTTCGTTTTCAAATACTTAGGGGGGTTTATAAATATAAAAACAAATGGTTCATAATTTAAACTTAAACAAATAATCTTACTATACTAAATACAAAAGGTTTTATATAATGGATCCTAATGCATATATTATAGTCATAATATAGTTTAAAATGTGAAAATATATTTTTCCTAATCAGTTATCTTAATAAAGAAATTGACATAACATATTAAAAACACGATTTATAAACATATTTTGAATTTTATTACATATAAGATTTATCCTCATAATAATGACGGTAGCCCATAAGTTTACCAACTTGATAGCTATATTTACACTAATATCGGGATCTGGAGTTATACCATATCTCATGTGCTAGTTGAAGACTCCAAGAGGTCAGGATTTCTCAGGAGTCCTGAGCTTACCGATTACGGAAACTCTTACGGGATAGGGATTCATAGAGGACAATGAGAAGTTATAGTTGTACAATCTATCAAAGACTAGCAGCTTCCACAGATCAAGAGGTTATAAATATAATTCTTTCGTATAAGTCTGTCATAAAGTCTGGAATTGGAATAAAAAAGATCTTTTCAGAGAACAAAAACCCATAAAGGCTTAAGACATCCAGAGGGCAGAAGTCTAAATAATCCTATAACTTCACAAGTCTGGATTTGTCTAGTAGTTTGGAAGTTTTTATATGTAATATATTATTTATTATATACATGGTTAACAAATATTATAATATGCTCTGAAAATCATGTTATCTGAAACTTTTTAAGAATACAAATTTACATATCTGCTTTTTTATTGTTTGTTAGTGATATAACAGTACACGCTGATCAATGAACTACCGATCTATGATGTTATTGATATTTTAGTTATCATTGAAGAAACTCTAATAACAGTTATATTTCTTTGTTTTTAATTTTGTTTCACAATAAGTAACTTATCTTGATGATTTCTTGTCAATTATGAATATATAAATGTTGATTAAAGTGTTAATAACATTGTAAGCTGTTCCATATATTCAAACCCAATTAGATTTCATTAGCTTTACAAGAAACACTTCTCAAACTACCGTATTAAATGAAGAAATTACTTAAATTTGATCCTGGACGGTCAATTGCGAAATAATTGTCGAGCTCGAGTTGAAGTGAGAACAATAATTCAGCAACGTTAAAAGCCGCAATATAGCCGCTCATATTGTGCACATAATCCACTACAGCTTAGCGACACACTCCCTTTGTAATATTATCAGCTCGTATCTCCACGTTAAATCAATAGCATTGAAACTCACATAGTTTATTATTGATTCACAAATATATCTCATTACGTACACTGTTGCTCTTGAATGGAAATCATAGATAACATAGTTTCGAGAAAAAAAAGACACAATGATTAAGTGGTTTAGGCAACTTGTGAACCGTGTACAATGAGGTTTTCTGTTAACAACAAACATGTAGTCCTTTGCTGTAAATCTACAAATGTTGTAAAACTTTGGATATTGTGGGTTGCTGTACTATTTCACTGGTGTAAAATTCAAAAGAAACGGTAACAGCTACTGTCTAAATAATATATAATTAAACATTCCCATTGACTTGTATAGTTCAAAAAGCATTTTTCAAATGCTTAAACGTCTTTTTATAAAATAAACGCGTTTGTGTAAATAATTTACTAAAGGAACTAGTAAATTGTCTCACATCATTTCACCATAATCAGGCTGAGAGTTGAAAGATAGTTTTTATTGTATAAGTACATAATTAGTTTTTCGTTAAAGCAATAACAGAATTTTCTGTAGGATATATAACAATCGTCATTTATACCCTGGTAAGTCGTTGAAATAGCGGGGTATCAGAAGCCTTAAAACTTTAACGATAATATTTGTTCTGCCTATATTATTTTATTTTAACGTACACAATTTAAAACTGACCGTATTTACTAATATGTTATTATTGTATCACTGTCAGCCAACGACTGAAATTGGGTGACACTCACCATTTTCAGCCAGATGGACGGTTCTCTTTAAGTATATATTTGCTAAAACTGATGATGTGGGTAAAATCGTATGTGGTACATAATAAAAAAAGTAACAGTAAAAATAAAAATGTAGATAATTAATAATTAATTTCTAAGAGGAATTTAATTTTTTAGTTTTTTTATAAGATTGGCTGCGTTTTTACAGTATATAGTTCAAATTTGCTCTTTACCATTAATAAATTAAATAGTAAAGAAGTAAAAATATGCCGAATAAATTATTCATACAAAAGAGATTAATTGTTATTATAGCGTTTTTCAACTCAACTCGTTTTAACCCGTTGTTTTGCGGTTTAAACACAACGATAATATGTAATACTTTCAGGAACTTCAAATTACAGGCTAGAGAAAAGCCACACCACCTGTCGTAGAACAGCATCGAAGAAGTCTACATTTCATTATATTCTCGAAATGCGTTGTAGTGAGATAGCCATTCAGTAAATCTGCCAGCCTGCTGATAAATCTAGCTTCAATGACTCTATGTCAAAATTCCAAGTATTTATATGCACCTTCATTGCACTCATTATTGTGTATGATGAAATTAAATTGTATGCAATATTAAAAGAATGCAGACGATATCGTCTAGAAAATATCCTTCAGTTAACAAGGCTGCGTAATTATATTCTATATAGGAGAATGTCTATCATCGACATGACATTGGCTAAATTAGGATAAATGAAACATGTTTAGTAAATGGTTGAGTTCGTGCTTAGATATGCAGCCGAAAACAGGCAAACATCAGATAGACAGAGAGACATAATTATTATTTTTTTAAATGTCTTACTGATAGCTACGCAAAATATAAAATTTTCGTGTTAATAAATGATTTAATTAGTATGTCAACACCGGAATTATGGGCTTTGCTAACGTTCGGCCAAATCAAGTGTAATTTCTCAATATCATTAAATTCTATCATTATAAAATAAACTAACACAACGAAACATCCAAGAACGTGAAATTTTAAAATAGCATAAAAACCAATCAATCAATCGTCACACGTAAAAATTATTTCTCAAACAAGTTTTTACAAAATTGCTTATACTACGATTTCCTACCTTCCATCAATATTACTTGTACTAATGTAAAATGTTCACTTACTTACCAAATTTAATGAAATTGATATTCATCATCGAACTTAATACTCCTAATTCGTACAAAAATTCTAAGTTGATTTCAGTTCATTCTCGAGATCATTGAGACATAGAAAAATAAACATTATTGACATTGTTCGAGGTTTACAAGTGTATTGTTTACTCTAGGGAATTACAAATAATTTAAATATATTTATAGAATTTTATTAACATTGGCTATGCTTTATAAAATATTTGCATGAGTTATTAACCAAGACTGTGTACTAAATAAGTAGATAAAATACTGTTTTTTGGGATGCAATGTTCTAGCGGATCGAACGTTGTTGTTATAGTCATAAGGAAATGAAGTCATTTCCATTCCGCAAGTACTTCTGTAATTAAAATACAACGCGAACCATTGTGTTCTTTGACTGCTACAAAATGGGCATAACAAGTTGCAGCTTCAGTAATGTTTGTATATTGTTAATCTTATTTCGTTTTTTCGGTGAGTTTAAAAAAATCTCATTTAATAATATCTTAGTAATAATATGCAATTACGTTCTATTATAATGAGTATTAAATAACGCATATTAAATGTCTGCTATTATGGAATTTTAAAGTAAATTATTAAGATATTACAACCGCTAATAGATTCAAGCAGTTGCTGAGAATCAATATTGAGATTTTGTTAATACTGTCAATGATCTAACTTTTGAAAGCTCATGTTTCAAAATTTACAAATATAGGTTTGTACAAGCAATATTATTTGCGATATGAAAAGTATTTACTATACTATATTTAAATGAAATTTAAACATTTCTGAACTGATCTGAAATGCATTTAATTTAGCATAATAAGTTTGCTTATGTCATATTTTATTTGACGCAAACAAAAGCACAATAAAAGGCTAGTTTCAAATATAATTAGAAAATACACCTATTTAAGTTCGGTCATTTACGTTAAATTTAATATCTACCCTACAGTTATAACCTGTGAGTCATTTCTGTCCTAAAACATTTCTAGTTAGCTTTGTCAATATACCAATAAAACATTATTTAAATTACAATATATTTGTTTGAATGGCAAGTCTGTTTGTTTGAATCACATAAATAAAACTATTGACAATGTAATCCGGTCATTATATTTATTAGAGGTTAATTTATTCATCTAATTGTTAAGAATTCAGAAAGATTTACGAAATTAATTCACACGATTTTTTGTTGTTGTACATATTCAAAATATATGTAATTTTCTCATTTTTAATAACTGAATGTCCTGCGTACTTTAATTGAGACGAAAAGTCAAGATAATATTTATTGGAGCTTTTTTTATCAAATCTATACAGGCTCAAAACTATAAGTTGTGGTACTCTTTTTGAATTACCCTGTATTATGTTAAACAACATTATGTAGTGTTGTTTGATCAAAGAAATCGTTTCACGTATACTCGTATTGAGGTTAATCGTATTGTGTTAAATAACTTAACCTAAATATTGTCTATACTATCTAGGAGTTTCAGGAAACCAACATGGTATGGCCTCTAGGGGTTTGTGTTTCCTGGAAATATTTTAATTCCTTAGGATATGCTCAGGAATTATGGAATCTATGGTAACTTCCAGCCTCTGGAAGTTCTTATACGTCCATGAACTTCCTACTTCTGGTAGGTTTCTGGCTTTGAAAGTTCCTGATATTTGGTAGCTGCCAGGAGGTGCCAGCTCATGGCTCCCAATTGATTCTATATAGCGAGTGTTTAATCCAGCTTAGTAATTGTTTTCACTTCATACTTCCATTAAAGTTTCTAAGGAGGATGTTTATAGTTGTGCTAGTTCATTACTAGGAAAATTGTATCCGGATTTAATATTGAATTAAAATAATAATTATCACGTAATTATAAACATGATTATACATGGGCGACACTATAATTTTATCCTAATTAATATAACCAATATTCAATTATTTTATACAATTACAGTAACGAAGACAAAGCAATGAAACTACATTGAGAGTAATTGGAGAAATAAAACTACTCACTTACATAACTTTATAAAATTTAAAATAACAATATGTAACATTGAATAATATTCAAATATATAATATTATTTTAAAATTATATTATATTTATAGTGTTGTAATTCATAAATAGAAATATTAAATTGAAGCTCAGTTTTGGTAACACCAACACAGTTGCCGGAATAAAACAATTGGTTATACATTGGCTCTGAGCCCAGTGCCTCCCGCAGACTTTTGCCAAAAATAATTATCAGTAATGTAAACTACTTTAGTCGTCGACAGCTAAATAACAATCATACTAGAATTTATAACTCTTATGTCATCCATTTTTGTTCTATGTTGTTACAATATATTGTGACGATGATCCGTTATTTTTAACAAGATTGTGTTTGCAGTTTGGTAATATTGTACAGTATTCATAAACCCGATTTATTCAGCTGATTTCACTAACTGTTCAATACAAACATTCATAAGTGCAAAATGAAAGTGCATAAGTATATTAAAATGAACAATTTTTGTTTTACTACAATAGCTTCACTTTTAAGCATTTACTACTAGGAGTTTGCTTTCATACGATCCTGCTTAGATATTTGCCAATCATGTACCAAGCTTGTTTAACTTTCAGTGTACTTTAATAATAAATTATTTTAATAAATAAGACCTTTTTCTTTGGTCTGGAGTGATTTTAATGCTAAATACTGTTAAATACTTGTATTACTACTAAGAAAATTAACGCAAACAGAAATAGTTCAATTAAAAACACTTTAACTATGTTAATTACATTGAAATTTAGTAATGAAATACAGGAAGAAACTGTAAGTGTAATTATTATTATTATTATTCATAATGTGTTATTCAATTATTAAACAGGAAGCTTTATAGTGTCCGAACTTCCAAAGACACTTAGGCCAAAACAAAAATATAATTGCTGACTCTAAAATTCCAGAATCCATCGAATTTAGATTGGTATTTAATTACTTATAGCTTTATCCCCACTTATTTTGATATTATTAATAGTAATAAATTAATTAATTTTACAAATACTTGAAATAACCCTTTACACTCTATTATTAGCCATGACAGCTTTAGTAAAGCCACAGCAGTTTCATTTAATTGATGAAGTGATTTAAATCCAATTAAGGTATGACACATTTACAGTCTTTAATATTCATCACTCTTTTTATATAGTGTTATCCTGATGTAGGTTGCACCTTTATACCTGTGTTATAAAATTATAACTAAAAGACGTTTTCTGATTAATGACACAGGTCACGGTTTACTGCATGTATAATTATTTGGGGCATGAATTTGTTCTGAACAATATTTTAAAACTTAGTTATACAAAATGTATTGATAAACTAATGTAAACGTTAATTCCAGAAACCTTATATTTAAAAATTTTAAAATCCGTAAAGTCATTAACTATACGTTGCAAAAATAATTCTTCTATACCAAAAATGTATTAGAAACTAAATATCAATGCCACAAGTAAGTGAAGTAGAGACGTATTCAAACCATTTCAAGCCACTGATAATGAAACAGGATGCAATTAACTCCAAAAATAAAAAAATAAATACATTATATGACTAATACACAAATAAAAAGCCCTTGCATGAAAATAGAAATGACTATAGCAGGATATTTTAAGAGCAAGACAACTAAAACACAACGGACGATTGATGTAGATGTACTCATTGCAATGAACCGTCCCTTTCTCAAAAATGCACCAGTATTTATAGGTCTGTTAAAAGCCCAATTCTTACTAATATAAGATACTTATGTTATTTTGCTCCTATTACTATAAGGTAACAATATATACAGTGGTATGCATAACAGAAATTCCATAATAAATCATAATTTAGTCATCAAAATTTGCTGTAAAATGTCTATGTTCAAATCTATGGAGACAAATGTTTGTTTTGTTTTGTTTTATCAATAGTTGACAAGAAATAATTTATAAATATGTTTTAAAAGTAGATAATTTTGACTATTTATTCGCAGTCCATATAAAAGAAGTTTTAGACTACGTTACTGAAGAGGCTAGTTATGGGGATCTCTCAGATGTTGTGCCATATCTTCTTGTTCCGAAAATACAAAACTCAGACACTTACTAAAAACCTCATACAATCCAGATTACCTCTTGCAGACCCATGGCTGCTCACACCGGTTTTCTTATTGAGTGGATCTGATTATTCAAAGATGAAGTGCAGGCCTTCACCCCTTGGAAAAAAATCTTCTATTCTACATTAAAGATATCTGACACTTTCTACCATTGTTGAAGAATATTTACCAGCCACTTCCTTAAGATACGACTCTTTTAACAATGTAAGTAGAATCCCTTTTTACAAACATTCTACATTGAAGAGGTCTCGAATCTGCAAGGAATTTTATTCGAATAAATATAATATTACTAAACCTTCAAAAATGATATGAATTTAGATTTATCAGCAAATAGTTTCAAATGCATAAACCACAATTACCTCCACTTTAAAGGAAAAGGAATGGGCACTCGATCTACTCCATAATATGCCAAGCTATTCGTGGATTTGGTATAACAAAATATTCTTATTAATACATTAGTACCTTCCTCTGCACTGGCTCTGATCTATATATGATACTTTTTGTAACCTGGTTACTACTACTACTTCTACTTCAACATAAATTAGAGAAAATCCATCATTGACTTGAAAATTTAAATTATATTTCATATTTAAACTTTAATTGGAATAGCAATCACAGAATTGAAACCTTTTTTTATATAAAGGCTTTTTCACAAAAATAAATAAGAAAAAAAGTGTTTTATAAAATATTATATTTAGATGTTATAAATAACAGTAAACTGCCGAAAGAACATTTCTTCCATGTTTCAAGAGCCCTTTTGTTTATTCCGTGACTCCCAACTGTGCAGTATACGTTTATGGCGTTAATGTTATTTAGAAAAACATTCTTCATTTAATTTAAAACATGTTTGTTTTATAAATTCTTCATCTCGCAAGGCTTTAAGTAAACTTATTCACACACATAAAAATAACAAAGATCTCATGTGCAAACATGTGCAACGCTGTCGAGAGATACAGAACAAAGCAGAGATACTCTAGATAAATGGAAATTTTGTCATTCTACTGCTTTTTTAAGACTAAAATGTAATTAAAATTTAAATTTTCAGTATCTAGTTTATACAAATTTTCATCAGCAAATGATATTAATATTAATTCCATATACAACAGTTACATAAAAAATCTATTTATTATCTATATTATATTAAATCTACGACACTCTCTGTTTTGGATATATGTCTCATCAGCGAATATTTTAAATATTACTTGGACATTATAACTCTGCCTTAGCGTAAGCTATGCATCTGTCTGTTCATATGGGCTTGATTTCTTGAAAATGAAATAATCTTTAGACTTAAAATTCTGTTTGAATGTTTACTTCTGATGGTGCATATCATTCCATTGGATGAGCGTTATGAAATAATTTTGAATTATTTTATAAGTAACCATGTACAACAATAAAATTTGACAAAATATATACATTTAATAACAAACCGAGTACAAGGTACACCATAGTGGACTTTAACATTTAATATACTTTATGTAATGCCTTATAACCGTATAAAAATGGTAAAGTACAACCCTTAAATTATCAAAATTATATTATAATTGTTATAATGTTTCTATATTTGATGAAATAGAAGATTAAATATACGCTAAGCTACAGATCCGCGTGGGAAGGTTTATGTTCGCACAGAGGAAGAAGTACTGACCCAGAAAGCGAATCCCAATGGATTGATATTTATAATTTTAATTGAAATATAGATGTATAATAGATTTTAAGTTATTAATTTGTAAACTATGCTCGGAATTTTAACGTCTACGCATATACAAAGTTAGTTTAACAACAGTATAAAGTTTGTGCATTATATACAGAGATATGAATGTAGTATATATGATATATATGATAGTGAATTAAAAACTATTCTGAAATACGTAGACTTTGAAGCTATACTCACCTAAGTTTCAATATTAAATGCAATCGTGTACATTGCTGCTTAAATTAACTTTTAAATGTTAGTAATATTCAAAAATAAATTCTTCCTTAATCTTTATAATACAGTAATTCACAACTCAAGTACAGCAGTTATGTATTGACAGTAGGAATGTTAGTAATAATCAAAACTAACAGTTTTCCTCAACCTTATAATACATTATCGTTTATTATAGTTTATAATTTAAACTACGGTTTATAATAGAATTATATTATATATTATTAAATTGAACGTTAACTGCGGTCTCGAATCGAATTTTTAAATAATTTATCTTTTTTTTATTTTGAAATTAGGTTATATAAATATACTTCAGATGCCTTTCTCTAGCAATAGTAATACAAAGATGAACACAACTTTGATAGTGCATTTCGGTTCAGTAAACCATCAAGTCAGTAGAGTGTAAATTCTAATTTCTTGATTTCTTTCATAACTATTTTGTAATATATTTTTTTCTTCTCAAATGAACACTTTTATCTGCTTGTAAATGAAAGTTGCTTGCTTTACTTGTAAAGCCGTAGCATGACATATAGCCTACTTAGTACAACCTTAAAAGAATTAAATATTTTATTAATGTCTTTGTATATAACTGTCTGTCTTTCCACACTCAAACAAGAAATCACATAGATACCTGAAATTTTCAATGAAGTATCACACTTCAGCTTTCCTTATGAAATATGGAAAACACTGAGTTAATTGGTGTTTAACATCACATTGACTGAACGTTAGTGAACGTTATTAAATTATTCTTGCAACCATGATGGCAGCAAGATATCTCATAATAAATATATTTATAAGGACATGAGTACAATCATATGAAGTAGGCGTTTTAGACTGGGTATCTACATATTTTCTTACCCTAGAAAACTTAGCAAATTAAACTAGTAATTCAAATAGTGTTAAGTAAATTGAACAGTATTTTTATATGCTAAAATCGGAAAGTTACTAAGTTTTTTTTAAGAACCTGTGAAGTTACTCCGAATTTCTATTTCAACTATTTCCGTAAAAACTTAACTATATTTGGCGACTAATTATAAATCTTATGAAAGCTTTAAACGAAAGTATGCCATTTTTAGTTTCATATAATGAGACTGCATATAATTAATTAGATTTGAAGCAAAATTGCATATGGACCTTTTTTAATTATTGCATATGTATGAAAAGTCGAGTCTCAATTATATTTCTGACACCTAGGTTGAATTTAACCTGGTCTTCCAATCATGAAAATATCCCAAAAAGGGTAATACCTTCGGTGATTGTACTTTACTTGAAGATTAAGATATTTTTGGTGCCATAGTTGAGTTTTCTTCGTTGATGAGTAATAAAATATTTAGACAGGCAGTCTAAAAATAGTACTTTAAATGATTGTTTACAGTTACCTTAATAATGTATGTATTAAGTTACTTCTCGTTGGCATCATGGTTGCGCATAACAATGTTCACAAACGCCTAGTCAAAGTGGCATGAAACATCATCAAAGTTATAGTTTTCCATATATATTGAAGCTTCATGTACAATTTATTTCAAGTCCATAACTTATAAACAGTTAAATAAGATAATTTTAGAAGAAACATCTAGTGCAAAACATTTAAGAAAGTAATCAAGAGTATAGAATTTAAACTCTACTGACTTGATGGTTTACTGGACCAAAATAAACTATCCAAGTTGTCTTTATCTTTTTATTTCCACAACTAGAGAAACGAATTTGAAGTATATTCATAGGTTAATGATTTATGGTAATTAACTTGGTTTACAAGAGTGAAGATCTTTACAAAATAAAAAAAGAATTAGAAATAAAAATATTGGTCACAATTATGTTATGTTAAATATTGTTGATGAATGCAAGAATTTGGAATTTAAAACAAATACTTGCAATTTTAATTATATGTCTAGAACCTCAATTGCTATTACAGATGAAAAGTGTTTTATTGGAGACGATATCACGGTTATATTAACTAGAACAGTATATAATGTTATTTAATGTAAATCTACGTTTAACAGTAGTTTTAGTTTTAAAACTATATAAATGTTTATCATATATGATATTGTATAGTAAGGTCGAGGGATAATGTTAGTTTTGATTATTACTAATATTCATATATTGATTTAAGTATCAACGTACAAGATCATATTTGCCATAATACTATTATAATCTGTCTAAACAACACCAGTCACCAAAGGGGATCGTTCAATACCAACAAGACTCGTCTAAGGTTAATGTGTGGTGCGGCATAATGAACGACCGAATTGTTGGACCTTTTATTTTTGCAGAGAAGACAATAACTAGTGATATCTACTGCGACATGCTGGAATTGTACGTGTTTCCACATGTGGATGACATCGAGGCGGAAAATTGACCGGTCATATTCCAACAAGACGGTGCGCCGCCCCACTACAAACAATGTGTGCGCTCAGCCTTAAATGCCCGTTTCCCAGGAAGATGGATGGGTAGAGGTGGCCCAATCGCATGGCCTACAAGAAGCCCCGACATAACACCATTAGATTATTTCCTGTGGGGTTATGTCAAGAACTTCAGAGTGTATTCAGAGAAGTAAGAAGTATACGTAACATTGACCATCTTCGCCAGAGAATCATAGCAGCAGTAGCATCGGTCACACCTAATATGTTAACTAATATCTGGAGAGAGTTTGAATATCGCTTGGATATCTGTAGGGCTACAAATGGTTCACATGTCGAGGTGTACTAGTGTTAAAAAAATGTATCTCATTATCTTTCATTTAATGTAGCAGTCATTGTAATTTGTATATTGTACAATAAATAAAAAGAATACAAAACTAGGGCGTTCTTTTTCGGTCACCCGTTATATGACACTATTTTTAACCTGGTTTCTACTACTACTTCCACTACAACATAAATTATTAGAGAATAATTCATCATTTAATTGACAATTTGAATTATATTTCATATTTAAACTCTTTTTGAAATAGTAATCACAGAATTGTAACCTTTTTTGGACATTAAGACTTTTTCACAAAAATAAATAAGAAAAAAGTGTTTCATAAAATGTTATATTTAGATGTTATAAATAACAGTAAACTGCCGAAAGAACGTTCCTTCCATGTTTCAAGAGCCCTTTTGTTTATTTTGTGACTCCCAACTGTGCAGTATACGTTTATGGCGTTATTGTTATTTAGAAAAACATTCTTCATTTAATTTAAAACATGCTTGTTTTATAAATTCTTCATCTCGCAGTGCTATTAGTAAACTTATTCACGCACATAAATATAACAAAGGTCTCATGTGCAACGCTGTCGAGAGATACAGAAAAAAGCAGAGATGCTCTAGATAAATGGACATTTTGTCATTTTACTGCTTTTTTAAGACTACAATGTAATTAAAATAAAAATTTTCAGTATATAATTCGTACAAAATTCCATCGGCAAATTATATTAACATTAATTCATTTTATAACAGTTACATAACAACTCTTTTTATGAATATATAATATCTACGACACTCTGTGTTTTGGATATATATCTCATCAGCGAATATTTTAAGGTATTACTTGGACACAATAACTCTGCCTTAGCGTAAGCGAAGCATCTGTTTGTTCATATGGGCATGATATCTTGAAAATAAAATGATCTATAGACTTAAAATTTTGTTTGAATGTTTACTTCTGATGGTGCATGTCATTCCATTGGGATGAGCGTTATAAAATAATTTAGAATTTTTTATAAGTAACCATGTACAACAATAAAATGGGACAAAATAAATACATTCACAAACTAAGTACAAGGTACACCATAGTGGAATTTAACATTTAGTATACTTTATGTAATGCCTTATAAACTTGTAAGAATGGTAAATTACAACCCTTAAATTATCAAAATTATATTCATAATTGTTATAATGTTCTTATATTTGATAAAATAGAAGATTAAATATACGATAGACTACAGATCCGCGTGGGAAGGTACATTTTCGCACAGAGGAAGAAGTACTGGCCCAGAAAGCAAATCCCAATAGATTGATATTTATTATTTTAATTGAAACATAGAGGTATAATAGATTTTAGAGTTATTAATTTGTAAAATATGCTCGCAATTTCAACGTCTGCACATATAAAATTTTAGTTTAAGAATAGTATAAATTTTGTGCATTATATACAGATATGAAAGTGAGTCAAGAAAACTATTCTAAAATACGTAGTCTTTGAATCTATACTCACCTACGTTTGAATAATAAATGCAATCGTGTACTTTGCTACTTAAATTAACCATTAAATGTTAGTAATATTCAAAACTAAATTCTTCCTTAAACTTATAATAGAGTAATTCACAACTCAAGTACAGCAGTTATGTATTAACAGTAGGAGTGTTAATAACATTTTTCCTCAACCTTATGATACAGGAACGCTATTATAGTTTATAATTTAAACTACGGCTTCAAATAGAATTACATTATATAAAATTATATATTATTAAATTGGACGTTAGCCACGGTCTTGAATCCAATTTCTGCAATAAGCTTTCTTTTTTATTTTGAAATTTGGTTTTATAAATATACTTCAAATGAGTTTCTCTAGCGATAGTAATGAAAAGATGAACACAAATTTGATAGTGCATTTCGGGTCAGTAAACCATCAAGTCAGTAGAGTGTATATTCTAATTTCTTAATTTCTTTCTTAACTATTTTGTAATATAAATTTGTTTCTTCTAAAATGAACACTTTTAACTGCTTATAAATGAAAGCTACTTGCATTGCTTTGTGAAGGCATAGCATGATACATACCTATTTAGTAAAACCTCGAGAGAATTAAAAGGGTTCTTCATTAATCTCTTTATATATAACTCTCTGTCTTTCCGCACTCAAACACGAAATTTTAAATAAAGTCTCACACTACAGCTTTCCTTTTTAAATACGGAAAACACTGAGTTGAATGTCGTTTAAAGTCACTTTGACTGAACGTTAGTGAGCTTTAGTAAATTATTCTTGTAACTATGACGGCAACAAGATGTATCTCATAATACATATAGTTATAAGGACATGAGTACAATCATATGAAGTAGGTGTTTTAGAATGGGTATGTACATCTGTTACCCTAGAAAACGTAGCAAATGAAACTAGTAATTTAAATAGTATTAAGTGTATAGAGCAGTATTTTGGTATCCTAAAGTGAGTAAGTTTGTAATTTTTTTTAAGAACCTGTGAAGTTATTCCGAATTCTCCCCAAAAGTTACAACTATTTTGTAAAAACTGAACTATATGACAACTGAGTATGAAACTTATTGAAGTTTTAAAAAAATTATGCAAATTTAGTTTCATATCATGAGAAAGCTCATAATTATACTTTTAGATTTTAAGCAAAATTGCTTATGGATCTTTTTTAATTATTGCATATGTATGGAGATTCTCGTTGGAATTATATTTCTGACACCTAAGTTGAATTGAAACTGGTATTCCAATCAAGAAAGTATCTCAAAAAGACTATACCTTCGGTGATTGTAATTTACTTGCAGTTTAAGATATTTTTGGTGCCACTGTGAAGCTTTCTTAGTTGCAGAGTAATCAAATATTTAGCACTATATGAAGCCTACTGTAGCGTTTTTAAAGTCTACATTGGTTTATACTTTTTATTAAAACTTAAACTAAATGTAAATTTTGGGAACGAAATATTGGGATTTAATTTTAAATTAGATTGTGAAAAGTCAGGGTAAAAACGAACATGTACACCTTTGGAAAGATAGTACTGGTAATTTAAATTGTTAGGAAGGCGGTTGACTGCCTTGAATTGATTAGAACTTGTCTTCTTACGACTATTGTTCTCCTTTTTTTGATATAGCTGGACCAATGAGAGAACACCGCGGAAGTCCAGCAGAGTGCTGCAGTCAATATAACGACTTGGATTGTAGATATTAATATTACAGAATATTAATATTAAAATTATCATTGAGACATACAATACGATATAAAATAATATTTAATAGTTACAATTTAGTGATAAATTTTATTGAACATTCACTCTCAGTTTACTAATCTAAAAATATAAATAGAGAAACGAATTCGAAATATATTTATAGGTGAATGATTTATTGTAATTATCTTGGTTTACAGTAATAATATCTTTTACGAAGGTATTTCTATTATAATTTCAAAATAATATATATAGATAGATATATATTATTTTGCAGTTATATTAACTAGAATAGTATATCGTGTTATGTAATCTAAATCTACTTTTAACAGTAGTTTTTATTTTAAAACTATATAAATGTTTATCATACATGATATTGTATTATAAGATCGAGGAATAAAGTTAGTTTAGATTATTACTAACATTCATACATTGATTTAAGTATCAACGTACAAGATCATATTTGCCATGAGACCATTATAATCTGACTGAAAAATACCAGTTATTGGTGCCAATTCAATTATAGGCAGGTTATCAGCCGATTATCTCTGAGTCGATGCAGATGGGTGTGGAGGGGAGAACTTACGATAAACCAGAGCTTGTCTAAAGCGTTCCTCCGGATTACAGTAAATACTTTATAACTACTCCGAATATCTCTGGATTCAACTGATAAAATGGTTTATTGTAGTTAATAACATTTTTTATGATATTGGCTCTATACCTGTGTTAAATATTCACATATTTATACTTGGTTACACGGGAATCATCGCCCGTCATTATAATTAAAGTGGAGGTAACGTTTTATTCTTTCGAAATGTCATAAAAACATTGTGTCAACGATATTCCTGTTCCTAACTTTGTCATTCCAATTTTTCTAGAGTTAGTTATATGGACTAGTGACATCATTATGTAATTGTAAACAAACTTTCTGACCTTATTCTTACTTACAATAAATTGATTCTACGGATCCAACTGCACGTTATTAGGAGAATGTATCGTTATACATATACTTAAAGTTTATATTTATAAATTATTGTATAATACACACTACATTAATTGTATAAATTGTAATTTGTCTATAAATGAGAATAGGTAGTAGTATAAAGGAATAATTCCCTGCGGGAAGAGACTTTTAGTCTTACGGAATTGTGCTGATGAAGTATTCATATTTATGATGTCATTTTGTTACTTTAAAAAACAGTCGATTGGAATTACCCAGGCCACCGCGAGGACGGCCGGTTTGGAGATAGGTTTATTACAGTATCAAATATAAATAGTTCATATACATTGCTAGCACTTAGACTTTACTAACACAAATTATCTAACATTCTAGACTAACTAGATTCAAGAAGTAATTCTGTTTTCCAGACATCCGTACTTCACTATACCTGGAAATGATAAAGGGATCGTCCAAGCTTTAACTAAGAGAACAACGACATCATATTGATGCTAGAAGGGGTCTATTACAAGACTGGCATTGGAAAATTACCATACAATTTCTGATGTAGTATACGCGTTAAACGGGGCTCCAATTGGCGTGTCATACCCTTTTCGAAAAATCTCATTAAAACTCGTCGCCTTCTTCAAACTCAGAGGGTGCGAGTTTTAATTAAAGTTACGTCGCAGTTTACTCCCATTGTTTTCATAATTAAAAGAATAACTGTACAAATTCTGAGAGCAATAATTTATATGTGGAAAAACACAGTGTTAAAGGAAAATTTTAAACCAGAAAGTATTTGGACAAACACTTACAATTGTGATAATAGTGCATTACCGCTATCCTGATCATGTAAATTATTAATTGCGATCTTGATACATATTTAACCAAAGTAAATGCCATATTAGGTGATTCCAGGAATTCCTTTTTATAAATGGATTGTAGATTTATGTACGAGTAATAAATGTTGGTTTGTTATTTACAATTTATTATTTTAGTGATTGTTTGCTTTAATAATAATTAATTTTTCCAGTTCTATAGCAACGAAACAATGTACATTTGGGACGCAATGATAAATTGTATAAAAAAAATGTTTCCAACGAGCATTTACTACTAATATGTCAGATTGTATTATACAGTAGCTAAAAGTTTCTTAAAAATGAAGTGAAGTTACATGAAGAGCCTTACATTCATTAGGTTCCTATATGCAAAAATTTACTATTATTATTTTATTTATAATTTATTATATACAAATATTAAGATTAAACTTTTAATATCTCAATGTTTTATCTTATAAGGTTTATTGGTATGTATTAACAGTTTATGAGAGCCCATTAAATGTTGAAGGATAAATAATATTTTATTTTGACGTGACAACGTCTTAAATTAGGTTGCGGCTCGGAGTCACTCATGAAAAAGTGTAACGCCCGGTAACGTTACGATGCCCGTCCAGTGGGTCCGCCGCACGGGATCCGCACGGGATAAAGCAGATAACTGTGGGTCCGCCGCACGGGATAAAGCAGATAACTATGTTTATTCGTGAAAATGTGGAGTGCTTAGATTCGTCATTTACAACAACTACAACAATAAAGGTAAATAATTGTACACTGATATTTCATTATCGTAAAACTATGATTGATTGATTAATTGTTAGATTGACACAAAAGTTGAGAAAACTGAGTTTTATAGGTTATGTCATACTATTGACAAATGTTGATAGTGTTAAGTAAATTATTAGTTTAAATCACTCTGCAATCAATCGTAATTCAGTCGATTGAGAAGAAACAGCGCGTATTGCTAGTCAAACATGTAAAATAACAAATTATAACCTCTAACCAGTCATAACAGTGCGACCAAACAAACGAACTAAACCGACCAATCACCACGCGCGAAGTTAGAATTTAACTGTGTTTAGCAAGAATTTCAAATTCCAATTTTAGTAAATGTTTTATTCAACTTTACCATTTACAATAACAAATTTTAATTAATTTCAAATTATGTACAATGTTTTAGTAAACAAAATATATTTCTATAGTTAAAAATTTGTGCAATTCTTATTTTCATTCAATTCCTTGTTGCTATTGTGCAATTTAATAATATTCATATCAATAAATATTCTACCGAGAAAAAAAACGTTGTCACGTAAAATCTTCGCCCGTAAAACCGACTTTACAGGCAACCATAATTTTTTTATTTTAAAAATTTTTACTAGTTCTGTAATCTTAGAAATTTCATGAAATATAAATTTTTTTATTGCTATGATTAGAATAACATATAAAAATAACAGAACTTTTTTTAACTAAGATAAATTTGCTATGTAAGTACGTTTTAAAAAAATATATCTTAAAATATTTAGATATGCAGATTAATATTGAACTGTTATTGAAAACGATTAAACCGAGTAAATCATGATTTGTCCTAACGAAGATCATAGTTTAGTCTAAATGACGAAGGTTTTCATAGGCTCTACAGCGTTTGATATTATTCGCCATAAAATTCCATACACCACATTCGTGCTAAAATTTTCTCAAACACGTATGTGGGGTTATCAATCATCCCTCAGTTTCTTTACGTTCGTGCTCCTCGTTTTAAAAATTTTAGCGTTTTTGACCATACACTACTATAACATACCGGATATATCTTTATAAAATAACTTTAAACTTTAATAGGAATTTGTTATCAATTATATTCTCTAAATGTGTTTCATAGATGTTACAAAATATTTGGTGACATATTTATATATCGTAATACACGAATGAGAACTAAAATTTATATCATACTTTTTCTACAATAAAAACTAGTAATTTTTGAAACGCTGTTCAATATGTAGCTCATGAAATTAAATGTACAATGAAAAAAGGTGTCTGCAATTGATATCTGATAATAAAAAGATTTTATTCAGAAAGAGTACCAAATAATAAATAATATTTATGGCTACAAGTAACGGAACAGACCTCAAAAGTCTTTCTACCATTGCTTTGTGGAATAGATGTTATTTGTGGGGTAACTGAGTCAAGCAATAAAGAGCCTAGGTACCCGTTGGTTAGTGACCGCTGGGCGATTGATTGTTCGTGGTTTCTCTTTAAGATCACCTCACCACGGGACTGTTGAGACTACCCATTCTACCAATTGTCGTATTTAAAGCTTACCTTAAGCAAAGTTTTCCTCTTTATCCAAAATAAAATTTTTCAGCCTTTTTTGCAGGAATCTACTGATGGTGTCATATGTTATTGTTAAAAAAAATCACGAATTTAAATACAAAATACACTTTGACACTGATAAGATTTTCTTTGGGATGTATGGGAAGTGGTCTAAAAATGTGCTATCTTAAATGATTGTACCTCAAAAATATGGTGAAATATTCGGGTCGCAGATGGTACACTTTATTAAGTAAAGTAATCATTGCCTTTCTGTGTATCCAACGTTTTAGTACTACGTAATCATGGTAAATTTTCCAATATAGGTGTGCAAATTTTCAGACCGATGAAGGTAACCACAACATCTGATGAAAGTTAGCAAGGCAATTTGTCTTCCAATGTTTAATCGGGTGACATGCATCATTACAATGAACTAGCATCATATAGGCTGACTAAAATATGTATTTTGATAGTAGACTCATTTACATTTTTTCATGGCTCATACGATTAAATTTGTGTTCATATTAAAAAAAACCTTATTTAATTTTGCTATAATTTTGAAATGTGTAATTAGTATAATTTTATACTGTATACATACAATTTTGTTATAAGTATAAGAGTATATGTTAAACGTTGCTGATATAAAGAAACTCATGTAAATAGATTTAATAGGTATACAAAATGAAATACGAAGAAAATAATTGTTTGAATCCATTTAACTTTGTTGGAGTTTAAATTAACTAAAATTTCTTGACATGGACTGTCAGATGGCAGTAAATTATGATTAATCAGGACGTAAGAGCAATGCATTACTCTCAGAGCTTTCTGTTCTATCTTTAAGAGCGCAAATCTTTATCTCGACTCAGCTATGTAATTTTACGATTGTTAGGTCTGATAATAAGACATTATGATATTTGTTTCTAAAAGATACAATATGAAAAGGTTATAAGATTTTATTTTTTGTTGACTTTCAATCAATTTATTTATTTTTTGTGACTTTAGATAAGCGTTTATAAATTTAAATTTGTGAGAATAATGTATCTCTGGAAATACAGTACTTATTAATTTTTGAGGAGAAATATTGATTCCCCAACAGTGAATATAACAACAAGACACCAACTTACATGTATAAATTGTTACCACTAAGTACTACTTATCAATATTTAAATAGACGTGGAAGATAAATAAAATGAAAAGGAAATACTTTACATGCTATGTCATATAAATTTGAGGATAAAAGATAAACCTGAAAAATACGCGTGCGATTATCTTCGAGATATGTCTTGTAATAATAATGTAATAAAGTTAAGATCTTAAAATATAGACAGATTTTTATTACAATAATATTCTTAGTGTGGTTTTAAATGATAAATTTCTAATATACATTTTTACTGTCCAAATGGAAAGAAATAATTTTGGTTACCTTCATAAATGGCTGAGATTTGGAGAAACGTATCACTTCATTTTTGTATGATTGTCTGTTTATCAATCTGTCTGTTTGTCCGAATGATTTCTAAAAACTAACAGAGCATTCAACTTGAAATTTTGCATGAAGCTTCATTATTAAAAAAGAAACAGTGATTTTGTTGATGATGCACGTCACTCAATAGAATTTAGCTGAGCTTTAGGGAATAAATTTATAATGGTCTCATGGGTAACTATGATGGCAATGAGAAATACTAGAATACATTTATTTGTAAAAAAAAACAAAGTCATGTAATATTTGAACATATGACCTTTTAATTCATTGTGTGAACAAAGAAAATAATATAGCGAAAAGTACGTGATAGCTGTTGTTGATAATATTTGATTTTACCCTACTTTAATGTTTGATTACGCTGCCTAGATAAGCGGATAAAAAAATTTAACACTGTTATGAAAGGTAACTTAATTAAAATTAGATTTTATTATGTGACACAGATCAAGAGAAAGAGATTACAGTTAAAGCTTCCGTACTATAGAAGTAACACGAAGTCCAATGATGATGCAAGTCATTCCATAGAATTGAGCTGAGCTACAGTAAATATCTTTGCATTGGTCTCAAGGGTGACCCTGAGGAAAATCGAGAAAATACTAAAAGACTAAAAGTTATATTTACAGTAGATATAAATTTCCTTACTATCACTTCATTATTTTATTAATGTATATAATTCTCCAATTTCTTTCAATTTTTATGGCTGTACACTTAATTTCTTAGGTATACAATTTATCCCAAATGAATTCACACGCATTATTCACACGTTTACTTTCATACAAGTTCATAACATAATACTTATGTTGTTTTGTTTTACTAAACCTTTAAAATATGTATATTTTAAATATATATGCTATATACACATAATATTTGGATAACTGATTACACATATTTTAAACGTTGCTATATATATATATATATATATATATATATATATATATATATATATACATATATATAAAGGTTTTTATTATATATAATATAAATATAAATATAATATATATATATATATATATATATATATATATATATATATATATATATATACAATATAAGATTAATATATGTAAAAAGTTAATAACGAGAAAATTTAAAATATTAAAAAGTAAAACACGTTTTTAAAGCTGCATGCTACTGTCAAATATTGATATCCAGTTATTTAGTACTAGCTTTGACTTTTTAACACAGTTGAATAATTTATGATTGTCAGATCCCATATTAAGACATTATTCAATTTTTGCTATGAGGAATAACTTATAAAAGCTTAGAAGATGATATATTTTCTTTAGTTTTAGCAAGGTTTTTATATTAAGTAAACTGTATTATCCTTCTAATAACTCAAATCTTTTTAATTTGGTACGGAGTTTACAAAATATTCGACCATAAAGTATCTCTGAGAATGCAGTTATCACTTATTAAGGGTAACTTTGACTTTCTACAGAAATGTTACTGCAAGGCACCAACTTATGTGGAGTTAATGCAAAGCTCTTTTTGTCATTAGTTAATGAAACCGCGAAAAGAAATAATATAAAAGGTAAATAATTTACTCAATGTCTCGTATAATTAGTTAGGACAAAATAAAACTTAAAAAAATTGCTATCATTACAAATAGGTCTGAACTATGATATATTTTAGATAAAGATAGTATAATACCATATAGACAAACTGAAATAATTCTAATCACCTTAGTGAGACTTTAATGGGACATATATGTGTGTCCTCTAAATTTTTAATGCCAAATTAGATTGACCTAAATTTTTCTTTATCTGTGTTTCTGTCCGAACGATATCTTTGAAACGAACTGAACAATAGACTGGAAATTTTGCCTAAGTATGTAAGCGACATTGAGTTCGATGATGAATCATGTCACTCCATGGTATTCGGAGAAAACCATAAAAGCAACGAGAAAATACCAGATTAAATAAATGTGTATACAAACTAATTATAATTAAATAAAATTTGAACATGTAATACTTTTAGTTAAAGAGTAAAATGAACATAATAATAAAGTTTAAAACCACCAACAGATGTCTGATTTGATATCACCAACACTGTATTTGAAAAATGCAATGAAAACTAACCTAATGAAAAATAATTAATATTATGTGGCAAGCTAATTTGAGAAGGAGTTCATACTCAGTCTTAAAATTGTAAAGGAAACTACATAAAAGTGTTCTGTGATGGTGCATTCTAACTACAGAATTTGGCCGACCGTAACTTGCCTGTCAGTTTTTTTCCTGTACAATTGTACATTATCTATTTGCATATCCGATTTTTGTTTGTCTGTCTATGACATACCAATACACCTTGAAAATTAAACTGCAAATCTATGATGATATTGATATTATGGAAATGATACAGGGAACTCTAATAAACACTATAGTGTTGTAGAAAATTTTAGTTTTGTGTTATTAACATTGTAGCTGAAAATGTGTTATATTTTAAACCCCAAAGAGATTTCATTAAAACGAGCTTTTCAAGAAACACTTCTCAAACTACCACAGAGAATGGAGAAACTACCTGAAGTTGTTGCTGGACTGCGATGGTGAAACAATTGTCGAGCGCGAGTTGGACGGAGAACAACAATTCAGCCAAGTTAAAAGCCGCAATATAGCCGCTCAGATTGTGCAGTTAATCCACTACAGCTTAGCGTAAAACTCCTTTTGTAATATTATCAGCTCTTACCTTAACGTTAAATCTATAGTAATTGCAGTAAAGCTTTTAAAACAAATTAAGTGAGCAAAAATATCATGTTATATATTTTAAATATTTTTGCATGACTGATAATAAATTACTTATCTTAATGGAAATTCTCTTAAGATTTTGTTTTTATCAGGCTGCATGCTTTATTCATGCTTGTTCCTGCTTAATTACTTTACGCAACATGTAAAGGATACAGTCAAAATCGTCCTCAAGATATCCTACGGATAATTAGGCTACACAAAGACTTCGTTACATACATAAAGGGCCGTGTCTTTCATAAATCCTAACGATACCTAGATAGAAATTTGTACAAATGAAAAATGTTTAGTACATGACTAAACTTTTTCTTGAGTTATATAGCAGAAAAAAGACACAGCTGAAAGAAACAAGTCAGAATATAGATTTTGCTAGATCTCTTAGTGATAGCTATGCAAGATATACATTGTATAAGGTTATAACTCAATTAATTATGGCTTTGCTAACATTTGGTTAAATTCAATAAAGGAAAGCGTATAATCAAATTCTATCTCTTTTCTCTTTCATAAATAAACTAATACAACGGAATATCTAAGAGCTTGATTGACTTGAAAAAAACGCCTTACCATTTTAAATTATTTTTTAATCAAGTCAGTTGAAAAGATTGCTTATTGTATGATCTCCTCGTATTCATTATAATTAACTATAAAACCTATGTAAAAATGTTCACGTTTATTCGTCTTCTTCTCATGAAGTTGATATTCATTACCATCAAACTCGATGTTAACAATATATGCAGGATTCCTAGTTTATATGTCAGTGCGTTCTCGTGATATTAGCTGGATATACAGAGAAATGTATAACTAGGTTAACCATTTAACTGTTCTTTTATAACATATATACGGTCATATTGAAAACTGTCCTGTCTCTTAGTTAATAGCCTTTGTTAACTCTCAGGCATTAGAAATGCAATATTTTCATTATTTTCATTAAAATTGGTTATGCTTTGTATAATACTTTCACAATTTAAGACTGAAGATCTTGTTACGTATTTGGTAGATATGTTATTGTTCTGCGCGCTGCATTGTTCTGGTGGATTTAACTTTGTTGCCATAGTCATAAGGAAATGAAGTCATTTCCATTCCGCAACTACCTCTGAAATTAAAATACAACGCGAGCCATTTTTGTCCTTGCCTGCTACAGAATCCGCATCGTATGTTTCAGCACCAGGAACGTTTATTTATTCGTAATATTGTTCAGGTTTTTCGCGAGATTCTGAAAACTTATTTAATAGTAGTTTTCTAAGGTTAAACTCTATACAATGGCGTTATGTTACCAAGATAAATTAGCTAAGAAAATCATCTTTAAATTCAAACAGTTTTTCGAAATAATGACTGAAATTCTGTTAATAGTGACAATGATCCGACTTTAATAAGGTCAACAATACATTTCCAAACTTTTTTCATGCGATATTATGTGCAGTATGGAAATCATTTATTGTACTAGATGAAATACAAAAATATAAACTTGAACATTTATGGTCTTATATTTAACATAAATATATTTACGATACGATTAACTTTTGTAAATCGTATTTTATTTCAGTTGTATACCATTGTGAGTATAAAAATTTTGCTTCGTGAATATAATATAATAAAACATTATTTCAATAATAACATGTATTTGTTCTAGTGCAACAGTCCTTAAGGCCAACATTGTAATTTCAAATTTTATATATATCTTTAATATATATATATATATATATATATATATATATATATATATATATATATATATATATACATTCTTACTGCTTATAACTTTCAGTCTCAGGCATGTATAACGGTGGGTGCTTTACATTTTATTTCATTTCTGAAAAAAAAAACAGATTTAGATAATCCTTTGTCTGCAGTAACTTAGACCATAAACTTAAACTATGATTGTGTTTTGCCTGGGAGCTTCAGGAAACCAACATGATACAGCCCTTAAGGGTTGCTGTCCCTTAGAATATTATCATTGCTTACAATACGATCAGGAATTATGAAATCTTCTAGCTTCTGGTAACTCTCAGCCCCTCAAAGTTTCTATACGTGTATGAAATTCCTAATTATGGTTGACTTCAAACTCTAAAAGTTCCTGGTCTTTTGTAGCTGCCAGCTGATCAAAGCTGTGTGTGCTTCTAGATACTTCTATGAAAGTTCAAGAGTAGAGTGTGCTAACTGTCCTCAAAATCACAATGAAAAATATCTTCACATTTGATATTAAATCTCAATAATGATTGTTATGTAGTTATAAACATAATTATACCTAAACGACAATACGTTTTGGCCTATGGAATATTGCCCCTATACGACGACTCTAAAGACCTTAACTTTACTCCCTATAAATTTCTCCACCGAGCAGTAAAAGTCCTGGCTTCCGAGGAAAGTTTGCGTCTTGAAGCATTCGTACCTACAATATAGATCCAAAAATTCTCTTTTACTAATATATAAATAAAACCTTATATTATATGTACTTAACGCTATTGACAAGATGTATGCTTCCAGATGTATCTAATTTAAAAAATATAATCATTTCATTTATATAATAACATTAAGTTATGTTACCTTATTTACAACTCAATAACAACATTACTAATCCCAACTGAAGGAAATTCTTCAACTGTACACTCAACCACCTGTCACAGCAATGGTAATTGTGTCATAATATTATTTTTAACGTGATGGTAAAGTTTTTCAATGTATTGATAGAGAGGAGATTATTTGGCAAATCTCCAAAGTATTACCCCTAATAGCCTCTCTCCACCATTAATGACCTCTTTGTCGTCAGAGTAATCTTCTAGTTGTTTCGGCCATCTTTAACCATTGATCTGATACGTCTTAAATTCAAATTTTTAGTGTTTTACTGTTTTTTTTTCTATTTAGAAGTTTTACAGTTAATATTAGTCTAAAAATCGATATTAAACCATTTTAAAGGATTTAACCTTGTTTCACACTATTTTTTAAATGTTTGTATAACAAATCTTAACAACTGTCACGTAGACGAAGTAATAGGCGAACATAATAACAAAAGTTCAATTCAAACAATTCCGTTCTTTAATACTATTCTAGTAACAAAAAGAAAAATTTATATTTTCAGTAATTGGAAAAATAGCGCACTTTATTTATTTAATTTAATAAAAGTCGAATTAACGTTATATAAAATCGTATATTTTGTTTTGAAATTATTATATACTCATTATAGTGCAGTAATTCAGAAATATTAAAATTAAAGCTCTGTTCTGGTAACACCAACGTAGTTGCCGGAATAAAACAATTGGTTATAAGTTTGCCCAAAACCTTTATCTCCTGCAGAATTTGCCAAAAGTAATTTTTAGTAATTTAAACTAATTTGCTAATTTGGTCGTCGTTAGTTTAGTAACCATCATAACAGTAATTGTAACTGTGTTGTCATCAATTTGTGTGCTTATGTTGTTACATTGTTCCGTGACGACGATCCATGATTTTCAACAAGACTGGGTTTGCAGTTTTTAATAATGTACAGTATAGAACAAAGCAAAGTACCAGATTCATTCATTTGAAAGCATCAACAGACAAATACTATCATTTATACGAACTAAGTAAAAATGGATAAGGACGTAAAATTAAACTTTTGCTTATACCAATGGCTTTATTCCTAAGTGTCAACTATTATTAACTAGGGATTTGCATTCAAAAAATCCTGTTTAAATCTTTCAACATCATGTAACAAGGTTACTTAACTTACAATGCACTTAAATAATATATTATTTCAATAAATAGGCTTTTTCTATTGGTCTATAGTGATTTTAATGCTTAATACAGGTTAAATATTTTTTAATACTTATGAGTAAACTAAAAAAAAATAGAAATAACACTTTAAACGGAACTTTATAATATTATGATAATTATATTGATCTTTAGAAGTGGAAAGAATATGAAGAATATATCTTTAGAAGTGGATAAGAAACTGTAAAGTTATACAGTTATTACACTGCAAGCTTATAGGATTTGGACTTCAAAAGACATATAGGCAAAATCTAAAAGTTATTCTTGGTTCTGATTTTCTGAATTTAGATTGGTCTTTAATCACTTACGGCCTTAACTTCACTTCATATGGTGGTATTAATAGAGATAAGTTAATTAATGTTACACAGACTTGAGATAACACTTTAAACTCTATTATAAGCTGTAACAGAGTTAGTAAAGCCACCGTAGTTTTACTTGGGTGATGAAGTGGTTTAAAGCCAATTAAGCTGTGCTACCTTTACTGTCTTTAATTTTCTTTATTCATCATAAAGTAGTGTTTTCTTGTTGTAGGTTGCTGCTTCACATATGTATCAAGTTATGATTAAAAGAGAATTTCAGAGTCATTATATTAGTCCTGGGTTACTGCATGTTTAAAATGAAGCACGAAAGTGTTCCGAAGGATACTTTAAAACTTAGTTGTTAATAATGTATTTATGAAGTAACGTAACAACCCATAAGGTCATTTACTATAAGGTTTCAAGATAATTCTTCTAAATACAAAATCCAATATAAAGCAAATAATGACACAAGCAGGCAGAGTAGAGCCATACTCAAATGATCTACTGATAATGAAACAGAATGTACTTAACCACACAAATACAAAAACAACTAGTATATGACTAAAACAGTAATAAAGATTGTCGTAATATGAAAGTAAAACTTTGTATAAAAGGATTTGCTAACGAGCAATGAAATTAGAATGTAACGGACGTTAAAGTGCAATGGGAGAGCTCAATTAAACAACCGAGTCTGAATATTAATAGGTCTATTTCACATATTCATGACTGATGAGATTTCCAAGTTTGTTTGAGGCGGATGCTCACTAAAATAAGAAACTTAAGTTTTTGTGGTACTATTACTATAAGAAAACAATACATACAGTGGCATGTATAGTATAAATGGCCTAATACAATATCATTTAGTCCTAAACTCTATTGATTGTTGTAGTATTTTACTCGCTCGTCAATTGAGATAACCGTGTTCGAGTCTCTTTGTTAAAATAAATCAGGTGTCACCAAACCTGTTATAAATGTTTGATTTATATAGTAATTTTAGATTTATTTAAACTATATAATTGCCTTTTATATTGAATTAATAAGTGGCTACCTCTCTCAAGAGGCTGATTATAAGGCTATTTCAAATTGTTTGCTAAATGTCCCGAAAGCAGCAAAGCAATGTTTGTAAGCATCCGTTCATTAGCATGCGTCTGAGCATTCGAAGAGAAGAGAAATCTATCCTTCATAAAAGAAAACTGCCATTTTTATCAAGACTTGAGTATGTTTGGCAGCCAATTCTTTTTAACTATACATGTAGAATCCCTGAAGAGTCTACATCAGGATGGTCTAGATTCTGCCAAAATTTCTATTGAAATAAGACAATATAACATGAAACCTTTAACAATATTTTTTAATTATGTTTAACAATTAACCGATTCAAATTCATCACCAAAACTCCTCCAAATGAATGGAACAGCAATGAGCACTTGATTAGTCCCATTATACGGCAAGCTCTTTATGGGTTCTGTAGAACAAAACCTTCTTAAGACTCAAAATTAATTCTCATAATAAGTGATACTTAACAGTTTAAAACAGCAGTAAAATATAGAAAGAACATTCTTTCCATGTTTCAAGAGCGCCTTTGTTTGTTCCGTGACTCCCGACTGTGCAGTTTATATTTATGGCGTCGTTGTTATTTAGAAAAAAATTCTTTATTTAAGTAAAAACGTACATGTTTTAGGAAATTTCTTATCTCTCAGCACTCTTAGTAAACTTATTCACACATAAAAGTTACAAAGGTCTCATAAATATGTACAACACTGTTGGTAGAAACAGTAGAAAACATAGACGCTCTTGATACATGGATCTTTCTACACTTTACTGATTTGTAAACTGTAAAATGTAATTTTTTTATAAAAATATTCATTTGTAATAACTAATCCACACAGATTTCTGTAAACGAATTATTTTAACTTGAATATTTAACATAAATTAATTACTTTATCCAATATTAAAACAGTGGAATAATAAATCAATCCATGTTTAGAGAATATCTACAAGAATATAAGTTGTGGAATTATAGCTCATCATTAAATAATTTAAAACAGTAATTGGGAACGATATAACTCTAAATGGCTGAGTGTAAATGAAGCTTATCACTCGAGGAGTTGGAAAATTGTCATTTATACCGGTTTATCTCTCTGTATGTCCATATGATATCTTAAAAATAAACTGGTGTGTAGACTTAAAATTTTGCTTTAAGGTTCATTTCTTTACAGGTAACACTGAGGTACGATGTCAATTTTTAGGAAGTCGGTGAGCGTCAATAAGTATTTTTACATTGCTCTTATAAGTAATCACCAGTGCAACAGGAAAAGAAGAAACATGAATTTAAAACTGTATATATTAATACTTCTATCCTAACAAGGTCAGCAACATATTGAAATTATGGATGCAACATCAAAATATTTTACACAGTATAAAATTGCATATTTTAATAATTTAGTATATAATTTTTAATATTTAAAACACTACTTTTTGTATTCAATTAAATTACTACATAGTTAAAAATAAATCCTGAGAAGGTGAAGGGAACTTTGCTGAGCAGAATCGAAGCCTAACACTTAGTAGAGTGAAAAAGTTTCTCTTTTGTTTAGTGAGAGGCTAAATATTTAGAAATATTTCCTTTCTGTGTGATTGTATGAATGGCTATCCTCTGCATTACATCTCCAGATTAAAATGAAATGGACATTTTAAATTTTGGTTGCAAACGAATAAAATCGGGAACGTAGTGTTGCATACTCCTACTCTTACCTTGGATATTTTATACTGGACATAATCCGTAAAGTCTTGAAGATATAACAAAAGTCTGAAATCTCTCCATATAAGTACCGAGAAAATCACATTGCAACAATACATTCTTGCTACTTCTTAAACTTGACGAAAGCAATGCATACTTATTTGGATTGTTTTTAAATATTTTGTTAGTTAGTGCAGTTGCTGTAATAAAATGTTCAGGGTCTCTCATAATTAAAACTTGTCAAGGAGAGGTAGTTGTTAACATAGCGATCCCGAGTCTTGTGGTGTGTTAACTTTATATTAAATAAACAGGCACTGGTTTTGTAGCTTATTATACTTTCAATGATGTATTTCTTTTTTATTTATCGTATTGAAACCTTAAAATTCTCTGAACATATACGAGTATTTTTAAAATTGTATGCTATACTAGAAAAACAATTTTTATTACCCTCCGTTTACAAAAATATCTTTCTCTCACCTTTTAAACACCTTTTTAGAATCCCAAATACCACGTATTACATGAAATAGTATTCTAATTATAATTATAATAGTATATTCAACGTATACTGAGACAACGATTCACGAAAAATACACTTCTGTGCTATTATAAATAAAAAAAACAAAGATAATCACGTTTGAGTGCAGGGTATGAAATCTGTGTAAATTGAATTACAAAATATATGCATATTTTTATCCACTGGAACAACATCAAACGCAGCTCCATGATTATGTTATCATCATCATGGAAAATATTCCAACGTTCAAACCACAACAGAATGAAAAATGTACACGATCCGTCATTATTAAACATGCTTTTTTAACATCATACCCACTTCCACTTGTATTTAATTGGTGCCGCAATTGTTTGTAACTATAAGTTGTTGTACACTATTATTGTATATTGCCTTTTTATGTATATTAGTATATTCAATGTCAGTAAAAAAACTTTAATCTTTATACACAATGCATGTGATCTGCAAAACCATATTTAGTGTTTTATTAGTTACAATAATTAATTATTAATTTACGATAAATGAACACATATAAAGCCCTAAGACTCACTTACTCATTTGATGTAGTTTTTTTAAGGTGTGTTTAACTGCACTTTAACAAGAAGGAAATTATTCCAACATACATATTACTCGAGAAAACTAACCTGCGCTGTATTATATATGAAAGTATACAGGTACTCCGACATTCATTAACGACATAGTATGAGGTAAAGAACTAAGTAAGACACTTTAATTAAAAATGTTTAATGCAATTTTCTAGTGAACCCCGCAAAACCTGGTTGTGTAATAAGATAAATCTTTTACTTTACCATATTTATTTGTCACTGACTATACGCACTCATTAGGTGAGTAAAACCACATCAGTAAAGCATGCCGGATTGGATAGATTGGATAGTATCTGTGAAAGTCCAAATGTAGGATTTGAAAGCTATAATATAGCGTTTAAAAATACCTTAACCGGAAAAAGAATATTATGGCCAGAAGTAAAAAAAATGTAATATAGATGTTACTTTTTACTGCAAATTGTTGATAAATGTTTCTTTTATGCGTATAAAGTCAATTAATACTTTAAAAATACTGGTACAAGCAGTCTACACCAATTATTCCGTTCTTTTAATTTGTTATTTAGTTTGCCAAGCTTTGAAATTAGGATTATACGTATAGTAATAAGAAGTATGGTGATGTTAATTCCAGTTAATTTCATCATTTAAAATTTTTTAATTTATTCTCACCCTTTTAAAAATACCATCTTAACAAATTTTCAATTACAGACTACAGAATATCTGCATAAAATCTTTGTTATTTTGAGACATTGTAGTTTATATTATTATTGAAGGTATGTTTTTTCACTCATTTGAATCTTAATCAAAATAATTATATTTATCTCAATAAGGAAACTATTAGTGACTTTTAAATCTATAATTGCTGGAAGTATAATTTTAAAAATGTATAACAAAGTAAGCACAATTTGAATGAGAATTCTATTAACACGTTCAGGACGCCCTAGTGCGCATTAGTCTCATGCATTATTCAAGGCCACTCGGTATGGAGCCTTAGTGAAGGTGGAACTTTAGTGATTACAGTGTATTAATAACATAGTTTTCAACAGAAAACTGTTATTTTCTTATATTATCAAATTTAATATAGAATTGAAGGAGTATAAAGCATTATATTTAACAAAAATCTAATATTAGGAGTGCTGTAAAATACATATCCTTGAAACTACATTTATAACAGTGAATTTCAATACACTGATACAATCTGTGATAACATCATTATTATAGAAAAACCTTTAGTTATCAATAGAGTAAAAACACCTAGAAATAATTTTAAAATATCTGGAGCAACGCTTGAAAATTGCGGTAGAATAGTGGTTGTGTTTACTAATAAATTTACTAATACATCTTGAAGCTCAAACCCAACGTTTTATCAAACAAAATGTTGAAATTTATTGTTCCTACCATGTGACTTATTAGTAAATAGTTTTTATGATTTTCATGTGATTTTATGAATGTTCGTGTTAGAATTTTTACATAATTATATTAATGGTATAATAACTTTTATTTAAGATATGATTAATATATAACTATAATTTGCGGATAAAAGTATTAATACTCTAACATACAATGATATTGCAGGTTTATATGTAATTGCACCTCTAAGTAATTACAGGTTTATTCTTGTGCCTAGTAACCTAAAAGAAGATACAGTTAAATTTATATACACTGCTCAGTTTCCAATAACTTCATTTATAAAATGTCATTTGTATCGCAAATATTTTTACATGAATACTAAATACTGTAATGAAGTTTAATTTTTACATCATCACATTGACGTAGTTGTAACAGAAAAATTGACATAATATTTTACGCATTTAACTTAAAAGTAACATGCCCTTTTATTCATTTTTGTAATGAAATATTATTAGCTATAAAATCAATAAATCAACCTGAAAAATACACTTGAATCTCATATTAGCTACGTCAGATTAAAATTAAATAATTAATCTATTCTAGTACCCTTCGGTTTCTCGTACCGCAGTATATTGTTTATTTAATATTAGGTTTTAGTGCTTGATATTTACATGATTTATTTTCTTAATTATTAAAAAAGATTGTAAAATTAGTCTTGTTCAATATTAGGCAAACATTAAGAAACAAATGGTTTATATATATATATATATATATAATATATATATATATATATATATATAATTGTGACTCGTCATGTACAATTCTGATTGCCAACACATTTTTATAAAGATTAACTTACTTTTTATGTAATATATTTTAGTATAATGTAACGCCAAACATTTTTCTATGGAAAATTTACATTGTAGATTTGCAACCTTTTCTTTTTCGCTTTATATTTACGGTAAAAAAAAACAATTTTTACATTACATTTATGAAATGTATAACTAATTGTCATTACTATACCAACTTGTATAATTGTTCACAAATCATGACTTTTGTGGATGTAAGTTACATTTCCTATAGGACATATAATTTTCTAACAAGAAGTTCATGATTTTAAAAATAGTGATTTTTTCCATTTATAATTCACAGATAAATGGAAAGAAGATTAAGCATAAACCACAGAACATGTTTGATTATTGTTCAGAATTTAATACGTAAATTCTTCTAAATATCGTGGACCATAACTCCTTGTCGTTAGATTCAGAATTGAAGGGTTATTTCACTTCGGAAACAAAGCTTTACTAGTATCCGAGTTTTGTATTTTAACAGAGGATTGGGTATTACACTAATGGATTATGAACTAAAGGTGATGCTTCTACAAATTTATATTTTTTCAAAATGTTACTTTGTATTTACAAAAGTATTTGTCGCTAATTTGTATATTTATAAATTATTAGAATTGGAATTTGTTTCAGTTTGGATACAATATGATATATTCTATTTGGATAAATAAATATTTTTTGGTGTATTTGTTTTATGTAATAAAAATGTGCATTTTTATTTATAAAAAATAAAGGCCGCTCATCCAATAGTACAGAATTTTTATAATAGACTTCATATAGTTATTAATAATGAATAGTACATTTGTACATACACAGAGTGTCCCGTAACAGTCTAGACATAAGTATACCACGTTATTGCTAAGGTAAAGACAAAAGTATTACACTATATGAACAAGGATCTCCGATGTACTCGTATAGGTTCAGATTTGTCCAGTTGTACGTGTTTTTTAATAAAAAAAATAATATTTAAAAAACTAATAATATGAATCATACCAAGTTTGGTTCACGTTTTTTTTATAATAAGGCCAGTTACTGCAAATGTTTTCATTAAATTATCTTGAATATAAAAAATAGCGGCTATTAAATATTTTAAACTTTTAATATTTTCAAATCTGCAAATTGTCTCAATATAAAAAAGAATACCAGTTTGTAGAGGAGTTATCACAAATATAATTAACATAAAAATTATTTAAATTAAATAATAAATAGCTGATTTAGAGCATATTTACTGTGAGAAGACATGGCCCATTTTGGGAACTGATTAGTCATTATTTTTTTTGTTGTCTATTCTGTAAAAACCTCAATCTGGGCTATTTTTTTACAGTAAATCTGCACTAAATCAACTATTTATTATTGAATTTAAATAATTTTGGAGTCGTTAGATTTGTGATACAATCTTCCACAAACTGTTCTTCTTGTATTTGGGTATTTGGGAAAAACTAATTTTTTTCATCCCGGTATATTATTGTGTTACAGCAAGTCAATATTATATGTATTCACAGAAACATAAATTTTTACTAACCAATAATAAAATGGAATTAAGAAAAGAAATATTTGTATACACCGCAGATATGTAAATAATTGGCAACTTGTTTCATCTCGACTTCTAGTAGCGTTATATTACAAAACATTGTTGGCATAATATACATTACCACACATATATAAAATTTGGTGTTGCCTATCTACATTCAGTATGATTCAAATTATTACTATTATCATTTCAAAATATCCAAATAATGGTATTAATTGTTGACCAGCAAAAGAAATTAATAATTTTCAGAGAGGTATTTGGTTTATTCAATTAATACATTAGATCTTCCAACACAGTTTTTGTGTATTGCAGTGTAGAAAAATATGCTTCAAAGCGTAAACATAACTTATATTAATACTATTGAACACTATTTCAGAGTCATAATCGAAATAAACGTAGAATGTAATCATACCCATACAATATACTATATGACACAGATTATACATAAAGCAAAAGTGTTAGACAACGATTTACAACAAAACACATATCGGATTGAATCCGTGGTATCTGTGAATAATCCTTATACCCCAGTCGAGGGATGTAGAAATATATTGGTATTACTCCAGGGTAGCTTATGCTGACATGTTTGTATTACACTGTAGCATACCGCAATATTGTTGAAACATTGGGGGAAGGTTTGGTCTAAATATACTACTGCTTTGTATTGTTATTTACAGCGTGTGTTCTCTGCGGGAAGTGGTTTCGTTATCAATAAAACACGGATCACTCAAAATAAAACACCATCCAAATTGATATAGCTTTTTTCTGAACGTGGAATTTTGAAGCAGTACCTGCAACATTACCATAAATTTAGTAGGAGAGAATTATAATAACTTACTTAAGGTATCCTAAACCAATATTAGAAGAATTATTAGAGTTAAATTAAAAAACACTTTACAACTAATCTGAATCACAATTCAGATTTAGTACACGCATTCCTCATGACTTGAATAGAAAAATTAAAAAATAAAATATTAACACTAATGGGTAAAAAAATTTTACAAAACATAAAAATAACCATTATATATATATATGTATATATATTAGGTATACAATAATGAATTCTATGATATATTGAATATAGTGCTTTTCTATCCATTCAATTAGTCTGAGGGTTATCGAAACCTATCAGTTAAGAGGATGACATAATTTCTCATTTGTCTGAAGAGGGGAAGCAAATATTTCTTTTATTTATGATTGTCTGTATGTCTACAAATTAATATTTTGTACGAAGGATATCTCAAGAATAAAATAAGATAAATATTAGAAAATTGTGCATGCTCCCTCAAAGAAGCTTGCTACTCGACACATGGTATTGAGTATTCACATCTTGATATATATATATAGGTACATTTATAGATTATCTATCGGCAAAATGCGCGGAATATACTAGAAAATTTATAAATTTATATTTACTCTTCCTAATAATTGCAATGACTACTGAATTGTAAATCAAAAGTAGTCTTTTATATACACTAAACTTGTAATACATTAATCTAGTTCAAATAAAAACTAAGATATACAGTGTTATATTACAATTGCTCATATATTAAATACAATAACTTTTAATTCCGTAGACTAAATAAAAATGTAACCTTAATTTCTTTGTGTGACTGAAACCGATATATTAAAAAAGCAAGAATTATAATAATAAACTAAATTAGCAAAATATGTAAGGCCAAAGGTTTTCATTATTTTTAATGCCTAATTGTTCATGAAAATTATTAAGAAATGGTAAAAATCTTATGTCATTCAAACATGCACATTAATTGTTATATACATTTTTCAACTCTGGAATATGCTTAACCAGTACACTGTAAGTAAGAAAAATATGAGTAAGATGTATGATAATCAAAGAAATTTTAGCCAGTGGTGTTCTAAATTATATACATATTGTCTCTTCACCTCACATATGGTACAAAGATCATACTTGACCGTAAAATGAGATCAAACTTTTTAACTTAACGACTCATTGATAATTTTAAAAATTGTAATATCTGCTATAGTATGTGCGGGAACCTTTTTTAGTTTCTATGAACGTAATCCACAATAGTGTTCCAGTAAAATTAAAAGGTATCCAGCAACCAAATCACGCAATAAGGTTTAAAATATAAAGACATCATTTATACAAACTTTATAACACTATTGTTATATTTTATACTTTGTACTGGATACTAAACACGCTAGTAGTCAGATATATAATCTTCTTTTAATTTTTTATTCTTAGGAAATGTGTTTTATTAATCAAGGGCAAAATAACTCCTATATTTTATTAAAATTGTTATTCTTGTGAAGATAACAATAATGATTATCTGCCAGTTAAAAATACCTAAGTATACTTTGATCAAATTTCTTGACAAAGAATCATTATGATTAAAAAAGGACTGTGAATTTGGTTTTTAAGTAGCTGAAATATATGATATAAGAATAACCAAATCAAACGTTTTAAATATATTCTCCTTTATAAAATTTAAAAGTCTGCCCGGTTTAAAAAGTATAATTATTGCTGAATTATAAAATTTATTTATATTTATACAGAAAAATTTAGGATTATTTTTACATTCTAAAAGCAATAACTAATACATTTTTTTAAATTATCATACGATGTACTTATTTCTTGTAGTTTTCAAAATGTAAAAATATGAAAGGTCAACCCTTAAAGTCTTAAAAGTATATTTAAGAAAGAAAAGTATATTTCAATTATTAGTTTGAAATATGATAAAATATAATATTAAACAGATAATCACTTCGGGTAGTCGTTGGAAGCTTTATGATCACCGTATGGCAAAGTACTGACCTAGGTAGCGAATCCAAATGAATGAATATTTCTAAATTTTCATTTTAAACATAGAGCTAGTAGTAGTGGGTTATACTAAAGTTAATATTTTTAAGTTATTCAATTGTAAGATTTTCAAGACTATATATTTGCAAAGTTCTTATAAATTCTATAAAATGTAAATAATATATATATTATTCATCCATAAATTTAATACATAGTCTTTGATTATGTACTCAACTAACGTTAGAATATTAAATTTAATAATACATTAGCAAGCTCAAAATAAATATTAGAATATATTACATAGATATAAGGTAAATATAGTTTAAAAGATGTTTTACATGGAAATATTCCATTTTTCTGTTGATGTCAAAGATATACAGGCCAATACCAAGGCATTTACTGTACTCCAGAGTAGCCAAGCCCTGGTTTATCAAGCCCTTTCCCATCCCACAAACCAGCTCAACTTAGACATAATCGACTAATAACCTACCAGTAATTTAATAAGCTGCAATAACGGGTTTAATTAGGTTATAATATAATGTTATCTTAGCAAATTACAATTGTTTACGCTGTTACAAAAATAAAACTTTAAATTTTATTAATAATAAAATATGAGAGTTTTTTTCAAAATTATATTCTGGTATACCCATCAAAGTCTCTTACGCGACGTGTGATCGGGCATTGCTTATTTATTATTCTACCCGTATTGAAATATTCTGTACTTTTGCTAGATATTTACCTCAGTCAATTGTTTTTTATATTTTACCAGAAAAAGATTTTACACTGTTGTTTTGCTATTACTGTTACAATATCTTTACATCTATATATATAAAAATGAATGTTTGTATGTTTGTCCTTTATGGAATCGTGAACTATTGGACCGATCATGATGAAAATTTGTACGTATATGTATTTTTCCACGGAGAAGGTTTATAAGCTATGCCCATCCCTTTCCCGATTCAGGATTCCGCCCCACTGGTTACAGAAATAACCCATAAGAAATGCATTGCAGCAAACATATGTTAACGTCTTTTCAAATTTTTAATCAGCTGTTCTTTGTAAACATATATTACACTTATAGTTTTAAAGCATAGAGTAAGCTTAAGAGAAACGACAAATTTTGTTTAAACTGTTTTTTGCAATCACTGTTAAACATAGACTTTACTATCCAGATAATACAATTTAAATTTGACGTAAAAATTCACCTTTAACTGCAATATTTATTTAATATAAACCATGCTCATGCTTGATCAGAAGAGTAATGCAGATATCATAATTACTATCTTACGTTGGCTACAAATATAAAGAATGTTATAAAATCAACCTTAGTTGTTTTTTTTGACAGAAGTATGGTTCTCAAAACTCCGTGTGTACATATTCTCTCGATCGAGACAACAAAGCAAGCTCAATCGTGGCATCGGAGATATAACTAATTTAATCTAAAATTTATTATAGTAAAAAAAAATTTACTAAGTAATATAAGGACTTCGGTTCTTAAGATTTGCGTGCGAAGCCGTGGGTAACAGCTAGATAGAGGCAGGAATATGGTACATACCTTCATAATACGCCCAAGAGGCTCACGATGGAACGACTATCAATTATCTCAGCAATGTTTAGATGTGATAGAAAAAGAATAAGTGAATATAGTGTACTGTTTTCAACGGGAAATTGCGTGCGAAGCCGCGGGCAACTTTTGCAAAAAAATTATTGAAATGCGCAGCAAAGCGCGCCGGGCCCGCTAGTTTTCATATATTAATACGTCCATAAAAGTCGTCGTAATATTGTTAATTTGAATAGGATAAACAATCATTGAACTTAAATAGAGAAAAATATCTTTAACTTATGAAATGTAATGTTTTTGATTAAGCCACAATATAATAACACACGCTACCACAACCCTTGTAAATTGACGGTTAAAATTTAATTTATTACATAATTTTTAACAACAAAAATAGCGATGAAATACACGTGAGAAAAATGAGGTTTTCTGATTGTATAATAACGATTGAATTAAGTTAATATTACTTAAATTAATTAATGTAGAGATATCAATCTGTCAAGAAATCAAAGGTGTTCCATTTATATTTGCTGTTAAAATTGTATATACTAATTCGTGTATACTCATTAGTATGGCCGAGTATTTAGATTGCCTGAATTCACCAATATCAAATAATTAAAAGTGAACTGCAAAATCAGGATCTATAAGGTAAAAAACAATTTCATATATTTGTGATACAGCTTACAGAATAAAATGAAAAAATGTCTTATAATTGTTTTGGTGTGTTAATGCGTTTGATAAAGTAAAATACTTGAATTAGACAGAACACTTTTTACCGTCATATTGTTATGGGAATATAAGTTTTAAATATGTTTTGCGTTTATTCATTCGAATAATTTTGCGTTAAAATGTGTAATTTTTAACGACGAAATCATCTGGCAATTGACCTGTTTTCTGAAGATTGCGTGAAGATATCTTTTTATCCTAAAAACATGTGTAACCACGTTTCAGAATTTGGAGTTTGTGATTATGGTACCTAATTAAATAACTATTAATATGCGTGGCTTACCAATTACGAACATTAGCTTTAATTTACTATAGTTCAGAAATGTTCAGTAAGCCCTCGGAAGTTAAAATGTACAACACAAAAACCCACGCACATGTTAATATATATTTGTAATAATTATGATTTTTAGATTTCATTTGTATTCAGACATAGTCAATATATTTTCAACATATATTATTATTTGGAATAATTGAATTAAGTTAAATATATAATTTCTATAAAATATTGTTAGAAAGTATTGACAAATAATATTTCAATTCAAAATAAAAACATAGGAACAAACAACAAAATATAAGTAAAATTATGTTATTGACACTACTAAATATATACCAAATAATATTGCACAGTAATTAAACAGGAATGGTGCTAACTGGTATTCTTCCTGAACGGAAACCAAACAAATAACAAAGAGAGTCAAATAATTGGTTTTACTTTTGGCATTTATCCCAATGTCTTCTACAGGCCTGACAGAAGTTATTCTATAGCAGTTGCTCAGTATTAAGTGTAATGTCTGAAAATTATATAAGTTGAATTTATTCAATACGGAACATACGAGTATTAAAACTTTAAAGATGCATTGCCCACAGTCAACTAATAATTTATTTATCTAACTACTAATTGGTTATCAATAAGGGACTCGCCCATATTTCTGTCAAGAATGTTTCAAAAACGTATATAAAATGATCATGAATATGGCTATGGGAATATTTATATCAAACAAACATCCCTCACCTATTAATTTAATCATAATTCATCGACTTCCCCGATATCTCAGAAAGCTGATAACGTGGTACTTGTTTTGCCTTATAATTAGGCCAGTAAAGTAGCATGTTAACAATGTGAAAACATATGTAATAAAACCAAATGTGTTTAAACCTCTATAACTACATACATTTTGGTTTGTAAACTTTCCGATGTCCCTTAAAGTGGAATTTTTGACACGTTTTTGTGCAATACTCTAAAAAACATTAAAGCAATTTTCTTATTGAAAAAATATTCACGGTTTTTAGAAGGAGGGTTACAGTGTTATAAAATATGTATATATTTGTTTCATAAGTCCCATCTAAAATCGATTTCACGATGAAACTAAGAAATTTATTTGATATTTGATGATATGTGTTTAAAAGAAATGTTTAACATGAAATGAAAAATAGGAAGGAAACAGGAAAGAGAAGTCACATGTATATATTTTGTGATTAGACAACAATGCAATCGATAAGGACACCGGTAACATACCTTAGATCAGAAGTAATTTACAAACGTCGGAAATAGATGGTTTCTTACAGAAGTAGGCACCTACTCTATTATGCATATATCTTTTGTTCGTGGCACCATAGCAAGCTCTACTATCCATAGTTTAAAATGCTATAACTTAATTTAAAATAATTTACTACGGACTTCGACTTTAGGATATTTTCACACTGTATTTGAGTCTCATCAACAATTTTGGTGCTATTAAATTAAATAGTTTGGAACTTTTAATGAAATTACAGCTAATGTCGTAGTTATGGGTAAAAATGGTTTTATTTTGTAAGTTTTCTGTATTAAAATACTCAAATATATATTTTAAAATTTAACTATACTGAAATGTTAAGGATATTTAATTATATTCCAGTGTCCATTACTTAACGCAGCTGTGTTCCTTTTAAACATGATATGTATGCCATTTATGACATTCAATGCTATCTAACATTTTTAAAAGATTCAAATTATTAGATATTTGTACGTAGGTTGGAAAATAATATACATGCTAGAAGCATGTTTTCCATAAAATATAACTTATTCTTTTTCTATGATGTAGACTAATTTCGCAATTTATTTTAAGACTAATTAAATATTATATTAAATATTGTAATTACTAATAATTTAATAATTGCAATATCACACTAATAAATGGGAATTTTAAAGTCTCATCTTATGAGAATCTTATCATATTAACCAACAAAACACGTCCATTACAACAGCTGAAAGATAAAGATATTGACTTCACGCTTATCTAAGTGCATATATGACTTGTGCTGTAACGTGTTACTTGTTGGGAAACTCGCAATAAAACTTTTTTCAACCGTAGTAATACTATCAGACATTGAAATAGTGAATAAGTCTCACGCCTTTGTTCCTTTTGTTTATAAATTACATATTACTAGCATTCACCAACTTTATCATTAGAATAACCGCACTGGAACAACTTATAATGAATACATATTCCTTAATAATTATGTACAATAGATAATGATTTCTTAAAAAGTAACCACATTTAGATATCAATAAAACGTGTCTTCATTAACGTATACATCCTAAAGATTAATTTATTTTGAATTCTGTACAATAGGCGTCTATGAATGTCAAGTGCGTAGAAGGATACAGAAATATTTTTCCGGGAAGAGAATATTGTAGTTCTCCAGAACAGAGGTACTGTGGCACTCATATTTATGATGTCGTTTTGTTACGTTTATGTGTGTGAATGTATTTTCTGAGATTACTGCGTCAAGAAGAATAGGAGGCACGCACTGTAACATTTTGTAGAGTTGTGTGCCGAGAAACATTTTTATGAAATGATTCATACTTTAGAATAATAAATAATTGTATATTAATAATAAATCTCTATACATCAAACAACGGTTTTAATCTTAATGTAAATTCATGCTGTCCTAAAAACATGTCTTTTTTAATCTTTTTATTATCTAATCAATTTGTCTCACAGCAATAGTACGGAAGATAATCGTACCTTGTGCTCGCTACGGAAGATAATCGTTTTTTAAGATGATAATTGTTTTATATTGTGTAACATAGGAAGAAAGTTACTAGTACATATGTTAATTATTTAGGTTAAGATCAGCACAGCAAAGGTTTAGGGGAATCAAATATTATATACTGAGAAACTCCTACTAGCTATGGGGTAAGCTGGGAATATTATATAAAGTTAATGGTTAACACTGTGTAGTTACTAGCTTACCTACTGGTAAGCACTAGCATAATCTGGTATTAGAGATATAAAATAGACGGTATCAAGGAATTCCTAATAGTTCCTAGCTTTTTTCTTGTAAACATCAGTTAGCTTTGGGTTAATCTGAGAATATTATATGGAGTTATTGGTTAACACTGTTTATTTACTAGCTTACCCATTGGTAAGCACTAGCACAATATGGTATTAGTGGCATTACATAGAAGATATGTTTAGAACGACATTGACTTGTTTACTATTTGTGCACAGTTAGAACCTTGATAAGACGAATTTTAAGGGCTAAACAAACAAAAGACTTATCGATATATTCTTAATAAAGAAGTTTGTTTTATCAATGTTTAGTACTGTTGTTATTCGCCTTATAGAGGTATCTCCTCACTCTGAGATAACTTCTTTAAAACTAAGATTTTTGTGGCAAACCTCTAGAATACGTTGTTAATATTCAACGTAACAGAAGGTAAGTTTTAATATCGTCCTATTTAAAAAAAAAGACTTCAGTTTCAAGAAAAGACAGTTTCACAAATACAGTACTGAGGGATGTATTATATCAACGGTGAATATGGTTTTATTTATTTTGTATTACAGATAAAAACTTCGCAAAAATTGCAATCTTGTAAAGGTAAAAAAATGTATTGTTTACATTAATGAATCGTTACGATATCCAAGGTGGAATCTAACTCTACGATACTTCATGGAATATAACTAAATGAAACAGTTCACTTCATTTCTCCAACAAATTTTTCTCCATGAAAAAACTCTTCAAAAGTAAATCAATACTCTTGCGTTTTTCTTTTAAAGTTCTGGTCGTAAAACATTAGTCCGATACAGGACGCGTTCGTCTTGTAGATGTTCTGTGCTAAGATTATTAGTTGTATAAAAGGTATCATTATTTGAGGTTGAGTGGTACAGAGGGCTTAATAGCCCTAACTCCGCCTCTTTAATAAAGACATTTTTCATTTAATTTCATTTTTTATTAGCCCAAATCACTAAAATATAACATCCGACTTATTACTACGTTGTAAAGAGGTTTTTTTAGCATAGAGTGTTAGGAAAGTTTAAGAGGATTTGTAAAAGTCGATTTATCCAGATTCGTACCAACAAGGTATAACTGTATTACTATTCCGATCTATTATTCATTGCAGTCTCGTTACACAGTCAACCAATAAAGATGCGTAATAAGATCATTAATTCAAGTTATGAATTGATTATCACTGTTTGTAAGGATAATACATCTTTGTTTTGTTAATAACAACGTAATTATTGCAGTGGCTGTATCCCTTTGTACATGCTTGAAAATTGAAACACAATTTTTGTTATTAAAAGAATTATCTTATTCATTTCAGTTTAAAGACATTTATTTTTTAACATCTTCCTGACCCCACTTTTAAATAATTAAAAACAAGTTGTTAATACTTATTACTATGATTTTTCTTGAATTAATAAAAAAATAACTCTCGATCTTGTACTCGATAGATAATTGTAACTTCTTTACACTGGTTGTATTAAGCCTGCATTGCTCGAAGAAATGTCATGGCTCAATCAAAACACTAATAAAAAATATCACTAATATATATTATATAAAGTTACTTTTTATTCAAGTCGTAATTTTGTTTTCCAGACATCCCTTCTAAAGCACGCCCTAGGGATCGAGAGAAGGAGAGAATGAGGAGCAACGACCTCAGATTGATACTAGAGGAGGTCAGTATCAACACAGGTTGAGTTAAATTAACTAATACATTATGGTGTACAATACGCATAAAATCAGGTTCCAATTAATTGGCATATCATACACTTTAGAAAATAATCTTATTTTATCGTGACTTAATCTCCAAACAAAGTAGGTCCGAGTGTTATATATCATATGCATATGTTATGAATTTATATATATATATATATATATATATATATATAAATATATATATATATAAAAAACATATGCATATTGTATATGCATATGATATATAAAACATATGCATATGTATATAAAATATACATATATAAATTCAGTGCGATAAATTAAATATTTTTATCAAAATTTCCTTATCTTTCAATTACTCTTTTCCTTCTATTTTAACAACGACATGTTAAAAAACATATTGATATACGAAGATACATGGCTTGTATATATAATGAAACATAACCCTAATATATATATATATATATATATATATATATATATATATATATATATATATATTTATATTTAAATGGTTATATCAACAAAGAAACAAAATCATACGGTATTACAAATTGAATATAAATATTAAAGTTATTCATAAGACTAATATGAGAATTTTCCGCTAACTCTAAGAAAAAATAATTGAGTTAAATGTACCGATATCAACCTCTGTGTTCCAATCGTATAAATGAAGATTCTTGCAAACCTAAGTCTACAAGTCTCTTCTTGTTTTTTCAAGATATCGTTTGGAAAGAATCACAGATAGACGGACAAATGATATGTTTCCAGCCTCTTGAGTAATAGGCTTTGCTAGTATTTAGCCAAAAATGCCAAAGGAATTGTCTAAAATAATTCTATTTATGATTTATAAAACCGTCGGCGAAGACAGTTATATGTGGTATACAATGTTGTAACACAATTTCCACAGACTATGGAGATGAAACTATTATTGTCATACAAAATCGTAATACATAATCTGTCCTCAACCTTCAATCCCTATACATATTTTGCGAAGGTGACATATACTATGATTATAACATTGGATTACGGGGTATTATGCATTTTAAACACTGTAAATTAAAATGTATGTCGTATGATATAGTCTTAAATTATCTCTAAAGATTTGTGGCTAACTGTTTCTGAGAAGCAAGAAATTTCTCTCATAATTTAGTCGTAATTATGCTTCTCGTAATGAAAAACTTTACGGAATTTATCTAGTAACCCTATTAGAGAAGATATAATTGCTACATAGTGATTAAAAAATAATTTAATATTTTTAGATTTTAGTTAGACTACTCGTACATTATAATGAGAATTTATTAAAGATTACTGAAGTCTATACTTACACTACTAACTCCAATGTTATAACTAAGGTTTTTAATTTACTTATTTATCTTAATGATATATAAATGATAACATATCTATGAAAATTGTTCAATTACTTAATTATCAGTTACTTAGTGGGGTTTATAAATATAAAAACAAATGGTTAATAATTTAAACTTAAAAAAATATTCTTACGGTATTTAATTTAAAAGGTTTTATATAATGGATCCTTATGCATATATTCTAGTCATAATATAGTTTAAAATGTGAAAATATATCTTTCCTAATCAGTTATCTTAATATTAAAATTGACATAACATATTAAAAACACGATTTGTAAAAATATTTCGAATATTATTACATATAAGATTTATCCTCATAATAATGACGGTAAACTATAATGTTACCAATTTGATAGCTAAATTTACACTAATATTGGGATCTGGAGTTATACCAAATCTCATGTGCTAGTTGAGGGACTCCAAGAGGTCAGGATTTCCGAGGAGTCCTGAGCTTACTGATTACGGAATCTCTTAAGGGATAGGGATTCATAGAGGACAATGAGAAGTTATAGTTGTACAATCTATCAGAAACTAGCAGGCTCCACAGATCAAGAGGTTATAAAATATAATTATTTCGTATAAGTCTGTCATAAAGTCAGGAATTGGAATAAAAAAGATCTTTTCAGAGAACAAAAAACCCATAAAGGCTTAAGTCATCTAGAGGATAGAAGTCTAAAAAATCCTATAACTTCAAAAGTCTGGATTTCTCTAATCGTTTGGAAGTTTTTATATGTAATATATTATTTATTATATACATGGTTACCAAATATTATAATATGCTCTGAAACTCATGTTATCAGAAACGTTTTAAGAATACAAATTTACATATCTGCTTTTTGATTGTTTGTTAGTGATATAACAGTACACGCTGAGCAATGAACTACCAATCTATGATGTTATTGATATTTTAGTTATCATTGAAGAAATTCTCACAACAGTTATATTTCTTTGTTTTTAAGTTTGTTTCACAATAAGTAACTTACCATTATGATTTTTTTGCCAATTGAGAATATATAAATGTTGATAAAAGTGTTAATAACATTGTAGCTAAAACTGTTCCATATATTCAAAACACAATTAGATTTCATTAAAAAGAGCTTTACAAGAAACACTTCTCAAACTACCGTAGCAAAATGAAGAAATTACTTAAAGTTGATCCTGGACGGTCAATTGCGAAATAATTGTCGAGCTCGAATTGAAGTGAGAACAATAATTCAGCAACGTAAAAGCCGCAATATAGCCGCTCATATTGTGCACATAATCCACTACAGCTTAACGACACACTCCCTTTGTAATATTATCAGCTCGTATCTCCACGTTAAATCGATATTAAATTTGACTGAATAATCTAAACAGTGGTTCTCTTATAGCATTGAAACTCACATAGTTTACTATTGATTCACAAATATATCTCATTACCTACACTGTTGCTCTTGAATGGAAATCATAGAGCACATAGTTTTGAGAAAAAAAATACACAATGATTACGTGGTTTAGGCAACTTGTGAACCGTGTACAATGAGGTTTTTTGTTAACAACAAAAAATGTAGTCCTTTGCTGTAAATTTACAAATGTTGTAAAACTTTGGATATTGTGGGTGCTGTAGTATTACTATTTTTTTTTTCAGAAATAATATAATGCATTCCCTCATACATTAAAAAATTGTATGTGCAAATAAAAAAGGGATTTCTGTTTTTAAATTTTTAATGTTTACAGTATTGAGAGATGATAACCATCGGCATATTGGAAAACGGACTTTTATCTACGTGTGCGACTATTTCACTGGTGTAAAATTCAAAAGGAACGGTAAACAGCTACTATCTAAATAATATATCTAATTAAACATTCGCATTGACTTGTATAGTTTCAAACAGCATTTTTCTAATGCTTTAAACTTCTTTTTATAAAATAAACGCGGGTGTGTAAAGAATTTACTAAAGGAACTAGTGAATTGTCTCACATCATTTCACCATAATAAGGCTGAGAAATGAAAGATAGTTTTTATTGTATAAGTACATAATTAGTTTTTTCGTTAAAACAATAACAGGAATTTTCTGTAGTAAATATATAACAATCGTCCATTTATTCCCGGGTAAGTAATAGAAATAGCGGGGTATCAGAAGCCTTAAAACTTTAACGATAATATTGTTTCTGACTATGTTATTTTATTTTAACATGGCAAAATTTAAAACCAACCGTATTACTAATATGTTTACTTTTGTGTAATATCACTGTCAGCAAACGACTGAAATAGGGTGACACTCACCATTTTCAGCCAGATGGACGGCTCTCTTTAAGTATATATATGCGCTAAAACTGATTATGTGGGTAAAAGCATATTTGGTAATAATAAAAACAGAACAGTAAAAATAAATGTTTTTAAGAATGTATTATTAATTTTTAATTTCTGAAGAGGAATTTAATTTTTAGTTTTTTTACAAGATTGGCTGCGTTTTTTACAATATATAGTTCAAATTTGCTCTTTTAACATTAAATTAAATAGTAAAGAAGTAAAAATATTCCGAATAAATTATTCATACAAACTGATACATCGTTATTAAAGCTTTTTTTGCATTTCAACATATGTTTAACCCGTTGTTTTGTGGTTTAAACACAACGATTACATGTCATAATTTCAGGAACCTTTGCAAAATCTCAAGTTATTAATTACGCTAAGAAAAGCCACACCACCCGTTGCGTAACAGGGTTTTACTGAAATTCCACGCAAAATATTTAAGTCTGTATCTAATTCTATTCTCCAGAAGACCTGTGGAGAGACAGCCATTCATACGAAAAGAAAATCTACCAGCCTGCTGATAAATCAGGGATGTCAATGAATCCATGTCAAATTTATATGCACCTTTATTGCCGTAATTATAGTTGTGTATGATGAAATTAAATCGTATGCAATATTATAAGATTACAAACGATATCCTCTAATAAAATATCCTTTAGATTAACAAAGCTGCGTAAAGACAATTATATTTTTATATAGGGCCTTGTTTATCATCAAACATGACATTTCCCAAATATAAATTACAAATAATGAAACGTTTTTAGTAAATAGCTGAGTTTCGTGCTTGAAATATATAGCGAAACACAGACAAACATTATATAGAGAGGACAGAGATAATTACTAAATTTTGCAAATCTCTTAGTAATAGCTATGCAAAATATACAATATTTCATGTCATCAAAACTCTGAATTATAGGCTTTCCCAACATTTGTCTAAATTCTATGTAAGAAATCATATAATGTAATTCTATCTCGTTTTATAAAACTAAAATAACACAATGAAAGTATCAAAGAATCTCAAAAAATAACAAGTATCTTACCAACCAATCCACCAAACGTCACACGCCAGAATTATTGTTCACACAAGTTGGTTTACAAAATTGTTTGTTCAATGATTTCCATTACAATTACCCATAAAGTACCAATGAAACAAAATATTAACTTACTTTAAGCCAAATTTCATGAAATTGAAACTGACCATCGTATTTAATATTTATAATTCTTTTAAAATTCAAAGTTGATGTCAGTTCATTCTTGGGAATCACTGGGACAAAAAGAAAAAAACTATTGGCATTTTTCTAGCTTCTCAAGTGCTGTTTTGACCCTTAACAAATAAAAAAATCTAAAATATTTTTATAGATTTTTTTTACTAACATTAATTAAAATGTTTCCATAAAATCATAACTGAAACATTGTCTACTAAATAAATAGAATACCGTACCGTTCTCCGCACTACAATTTTCTGGCGGATCGAACGTTGTTGTTATAGTCAATAAGGAAATGAAGTCATTTCCATTCCGCAAACTACTTCTGTAATTAAATTACAACGCGAACCATTGTGTTCTTTGTCTGCTACAAAATTGCCTGAAAATGTTTCAGCTTCAGCAATGTTTGTATATAGTTAACTTTGTTTGTATATTTTATATTGCTTGTATCTTATTTATTATTTTCGTTTTCAAAAAATTCATTTAATAATCATTTTAGAAAGTTTTATAAACTATACTATGAACATTTCTAATTAATATGGCAGTTTTAATACAAAGTAAATCTTTGATATTATAAAGTTTTAAGTGAATTATCATGATGTTACAACTGCCAAGGAATTCATGCCGTTGATTAGCGTCAACTTTAAAATTGTGTCATTGATACAATTTTTTAAGGTTAGGAAGACATTACCCAAATATTTTATGCCATATTATTTGCAGTATGGAGAGTATGTAATATACTAAATTTAGTACTGGGGAGTGAAAATATAAACATTTATTAACTGATTTTTTAGTGTTTTTGACCGAATAAATCAAAGATAAATTTTCACGTATATTGAGCTTAATCGTCTAGCCTATTTTTCAGTTTGTACATTCTTTAGTTCAGTTCATTATGATTGGAGTAATATCTAAGAAAGGCAAAACCAACAAAGAATTTATGTGTGTGTGTGTGTGTGTGTGTGTGTGTGTGTATGTGTGTGTGTGTGTGTGTGTGTGTGTGTGTGTGTGTGTGTGTGTGTGTGTGTGTGTGTGTAGGTATGAATGTATTACAAATAATTGTATACTAAATCTAGACCTCATACCTAAAATTTAAAAAAGGGGGCTCCTAAAATTTTAATTACGTCCACTTTTACGTATGAAATCACCATACCATAAGTGACCCTTCAGGATTCTCTTTATATTCATTGAAATTATGTATTGCTGATAATTTTAATTATTTACATTTAGCATTCATAGTAACAGAATCTGAGATGTTCTGACAAGTAAATTTGTGTTATTTGTAGAGGCCTTCGAGGAGCTTTGAAAATACGTCTACTGATCCCTGACAAGTCCCAGCTTGTGAGAAACTCTCAAAATATGTAACTTTTATCTCGTACATTTTTAAAATTCATCAAGACGCTCCTGGGACCATGGCTTCAAACTGTGATTTTGTTACGTCTTTGAATTTCAGAAAACCGTGGTACAACTATTGTCGGGGTTATTGTCTTCTGGTAATATTCTCATATTCCTTAGGATGAGCTCAGGAATTCTGGAATTTATAAAGCCTATGTTAAATTTCAGCCTCTGAAATTTCTTGCACGTTTATGAAATTCCTACTTCTTCAGGCTTCAGGCACTAAACCCTCCTGATATTTGGTAGCTGCCAGTAAGAATGAAAGCTCACGGCTTTTGAGTGGTTATACATAGTGGAGTGTTTTAATACAGCTCAGTAATTGTTTTTCGCTACGTACTTCCATTGAAGGTTCTAAGGAAGGTGGTTCTATCCTGGTTCATCAATTTACAAAAATATGCCCGGATTTCTTATGGAATCAAAATATTGATTACCACGTAGTTATAAAGAAGATTATACCTGGGCGACAAAATGATTTTACCTATTTAATATAATCTAAATTCAATAATTTGATCCAATCCAGTAACGAAGATAGAGAAACTAGATTTGAGAGTAATTTTAATAATAAAACTTCATTCATTTACCCTCCATAAATTTAAAATAACGATATATAACATCGAATATATTATTTTAAAATTATATTATATTTATAGTCTTGTAATTCATAAATATAAATATAAAAATTGAAGCTCAGTTTTGGTAACACCAACACTGAAGAAATAATTGGTGTTATGAAATAATTTTAAATTGTTTTTATAAGTAACCATGTACCACAATAAAATTTAACAAAATAGTTATATTTTATTACCAAACTGGGGTACAAGGTACACCATACTTCACTTTAACATTTGATATACTTTATATATTGACTTACAACCATCTAAAAATGGTAAAGTACAAACCTTAAATTATCAAAATTATACTCAAAATTGTTAAAAAATTTTATATTTGATAAAATAGAAGATAAAATATTCGCATAGACTACAGATCCGCGTGGGGAAGGTACATGTTTGCACAGAGGAAGAAGTACTGACCCAGAAAGCAAATCCCAATAGATTGATATTTATCATTTTAATTGAAATATAGACATATAATAGATTTTAAAGTTATTAATTTGTAAACTATGCTCGGAATTTTAACGCGGTCTACGCATACACAAAGTTAGTTTAACAAAAGTATAAAGTCTTGTGCATTATATACAGAGATATGAATGTGAGTGAATTAAAAACTATCCTGAAATACGTAGACTTTGAAGCTAAACTCTCCTACGTTTCAATATTAAATGCAATCATGTACATTGCTGCTTAAATTAATTTTTAAATGTTTGTTAATAATTTAAAAACTAAATTCTTCCCTTAAACTTATAATTACAGTAATTCACAACTCAAGTATATCAGTTATGTAACCAGTTAACAGTAGTAATGTTAAGTAATAAATCAAAACTTACATTTTCCTCAACCTTTATGATACAGTATCGTTTATTATAGTTTATTATTTAAACTACAGTTTTAAAATAGAATTACATTATATAAAAATTATATATTATTAAATTGAACGTTAACCGCGGTCTCTCGAATCCAATTTATTCAATAAATTTTCTTATTTTATTTTGAAATTTGGTTTTTTTTATATAAATATTCTTAAAAAATCGTTTCTCTAGGGGACTATCTAATGAAAAGATGAAACACAACTTTGATAGTGCATTTCGGTTCAGTAAACCATCCATTTTTCAGTAGAGTGTAAATTCTAATTTCTAGATTTTTTGGTTTGTAAATGAAAGTTGCTTGCATTGCTTTGTAAAGCCGTTAGCATGATACATAGCCTATTTAGCAAAACCTCGAGAGAATTAAAATTATTTTATTAATGACTTTATAACTGTCTGTCTTTCCAGACATCAAACACGAAATCACATAGAGACCAACCTTTCAATGAAGTATCACAATTCAGCTTTCCTTATGAAATATGGAAAACACAGAGTTAATTGGTGTTTAACGTCACATTGGACTGAACGTTAGTGAAAGTTATTAAATTATTCTTGCAACCATGATTGGCAACAAGATATCACATAAATAAATATATTTATAAGGACACGAGTATAATTATATGAAGTAGGATTTTTAGACTGGGTATGTACATATTTGTCTACCTTTTAAAAAACGTATAAAAAATCAAACTAGTAATTCAAATAGTATTAAGTATATTGTAACAGTACTTTGGTACCAAAAAATGCTAAATGTTACTAAGTTTTTTTGTTAAAGAACCTGTGAAGTTACTCCGAATTCTCTCCAAAAGTTACAAAACTGTTCGGTTATAAAACTGAACTAATATGGCCCGACTGAGTATGAATTTTATTGAAGTTTTTAAACAAAAGTATGCAATTTTTAGTTTCATATCATTTCATTTCATATAGTTTGTTTTTTAATAGCCAGTCTAAGAAGCCTATTTTATATGATGGTACTCAGTTTCTTTGATAATGAATGTATTAAGTTATATTTTCTAGTTGACATTACGGTTGCGCATAAAAGTGTTCACTAACGCCCTATCAAAGAGGCCATGCAACATCATCAAAGTTACAGTGTTACACACATATATAAAACGTAATTTAATTTAAGTTAATTGAATTTTTTATTGTATTTATTTTTTTTTGATTTTAGTAATTTAATGCAAGTAATTTATTTACTATTACAAATAAATTGTTTATATATTAATAAACTTTTTTATTTTTAAACAGTCAAATACCATAATTTGAGAAGAAATATCTAGTACAAAACATTTAAGAAAGTAATAAAATATATATAGAATTTAAACCTTTACTGACTTGATAGTTTACTGGAGTAAAATGTACCATCCAAGTTGTTTTTATCTTTTCATTTCGACAACATGAAAAAAAAACTGGAAGTGTGTTTATAGGTAAATGACTTATGGTACTCAAATTGGTTTCAAGAATGAAGATCTTTACAAAATAAAAAAAGAATAAGAAATAATTTTATTTTTTTAGAATTATTTTATGCTAACTATGGATGATGAATGCAAGAAATTTTAGTTTTAAACAAATACTTGCAATTTTAAATTCTACGTCCAGAACCTAAAATTGCTATTACAGGTGAAAAAGTGTTTGTTGGAGGACGATATCGCTGTTATATTCACTAGAATATTAGTATAATCTTATGTTATCTAAATCTTACATTTAACAGTAGTTATAATTCTAAAAATTATATAGATGTTTATCACACATGATATTGTATTATAAGGTCGAGGAATAATGTTAGTTTTCATTATTACTAACAGTAAAACATTAACAAGAGTATATCAACGTATACAAGATCATATTTACCATAATGACTATTATAATCTGACTAAACAACACCAGTTATTGGTGCCAATTAAATTATAGACAGGTTTTATCAGCCGATACACGGATGAGGTGTGAAGGTGGGAAGTTACGATAAACCAGGGCTTGTCTAAAGTGCTACTCCGGATTACAGTAAATGCTTTGTAACTACTCCGAATATTTCTGGTTTTTCAACTGAAAAAATAGTTTATCTTAGTTAATAACTTGTTTTTACTATATTGGTGCTATAACTGTGTTAAATATTCTCATATTTATACTTGGGTACACGGGAATCATCGCCCGTCATTATAATTTATTGAAGTGGAGGTGATAACGTTTTATTCTTTTTAAAATATCATACAAAGACTATTGTTTTAGCCATATTTCTGTTTCCCAATGTTTTCCAATTCCAGTTTTTTTTCTAGAGTTATAGAATTATATGGGGGGGGGGGGGGGACTAGTGACATAATTTTGCAACTGAAAATAACATTTCTGAGATTATACTTACTTAAAATAAATTGATTTTACGAATCAAACTGCACGTTTTATTTAAGGAGAATGTATCGTTTTATACATATACTTAAAATTTCTATTCATAAATTATTGTATAATACAGAATTATATTAATTGTAGTTTATTGTATATTTCTATAAAAGAGAAGAGGCAGTAGTATAGAGGAAATAATTCCTTGCGGGAAGATACTTTTAGTCATTGGGGAACTGCTGATGCTGTAGTATTTAATATTTATGATGATGTCATTTTGTTTATTTTAAAAACTGGCTATTTGGAATTACCCCGGCCACCGCGAGGACGGCCGGTTTGGAGATAGGTTTATTACAGTATCAAATAAAAATAGTTGATTTACATTGCTAGCACTTAGGCTTTACTAACACAAATTATCTTTTATTCTAACATTCGAGACTGACTAGATTAAAGAAGTAATTCTGTTTTCCAGACATCCGTACTTCACCGTACCTGGGAATGAGAGAGGGATCGTCCAAGTTTTAACAAGAGAACAACAAAATCAGATTGATGTAGAAGGGTCTATTCCAAGACAGGCATCGGCAAATTACCATACAATGTCTGATGTACTATACGCGTTAAACGGGGCTCCAATTGGCCTGTCATAACCTTCAGGAAAAATCTCATTAAGACTTGTCGCTTTCTCCAAACTCAGGAGGTTCGAGTTTTAATTAAATTTACATATCCGTTTACTCCCATTGTTTTCATAATTAAAAGAATAACTGTACAAATTCCTGAGAGCAATAATTTTTTAGGTGGAAACAACAAAGTGTAAATGAAAATATTAAACAAGACAGTATTTGGACAAATATTTACAATTGTAATAATAGTGCAATTACCGCTATCCTGATCATGTAAATTATTAATTGCGATCTTGATACATATTTGACCAAAGTAAATGCAATATTAGGTGATTTCAGGAATTCCTTTTATAATATGGATTGTAGATATATTTACGGGTAATAAATATTGGTTTGTTATTTACAACTTTAATCTTGTAGATGACTGTTTGCTTTAATAATCGTTTAATTTCCAGTTCTATAGGAAACGAAACAATGTACCTTTGGGACGCAATGATAAATTGTATAAAACAATTTTTTCCAACGAGCATTTACTTCTAATATGTCAGATTGTATTACATAGTAGCTAAAATTTATTTAAAAATGAAGTGAACTGTTACATTAGAGCATCTTTACATACATTAGGTTCCCTATATGCAAAAATTTACTATTATTATTTTTAATTATATAATTTCTTATATACAAATACTTAGATTAAACTTTTAATATCCTCAATGTTTTATCTAATAAGGGTTATTGGTATTTATTAACAGTTTAATGAAAGCCCATTAAATGTTGAAGGATAAAAAATTATTTTATTTTATTTTGAACATTTTTTACTATATCTGTAATCTTAGAAATTTCAGGAAATATACAATTTTGTATTTTTCGTATGATTAGAATAACATATAAAAATAACAGAACTTTTTTAACTAAGACAACTTTGCTATGTAAGTATGTATGTTTTAAAAAATATATCTTAAAATATTTAGATATATTGAACTGTTATTAAAAAACGATTTAAACCGAAATAAATCATGATTTGTCCTAACGAAAATCATAGATTAGTTCTAAATAACAAAAGTTTTCATAGGCTCTAGAGCTTTTGATATTATTCACCATAAAAATTCCATACACCACATCCGTGCTAAAATTTTTTCAAACACGTATGTGGGGTTATCAATCATCTCTCAGTTTCTTTATGTTCGTGTTCCTCGTCTCGATAATTTTAGGCTTTAGACCATACACTAATATAGACATTAACGGCCCTTAAATCTTTAAAAATAACTTTACAATGAAAAAGAAAATTGTTAATCAGTTATATTCTCTAAATTAAGTTTCATAGTTGTTGCCAAAATATTTGGTGACATATTTATATGGCGTAATATACGAATGATAACTAAAATTAATATCATACGTTTTTCTACAATAAAAAACTAGGTAATATTCAAAACTTCGTTCAATATGTAGCTCATATAAATTAAATTTACTATGAAAACACCTTGTCTGATATTGATATCTGATAAAAAAAGATTTTATTCAGAAAGTATCCCAATTAATACACAATATTTATGGCTGCAAGTAACGGAACAGACCTCCAAAGTCTTTCTAACATTGCTTTGTGGAATAGGTGTTATTGGTGGAGGGTAACGGAGTCAAGCAATAACGAGCCTAGGTACCCGTTGGTTAGTGACCGCTGGGCGATAGAATTGTTCATGGTTTCTCTTTGCGATCATCTCACCACGAGTCTGTTGGGACTACCCATTCTACCAATTTTTCGGCAGGAGTTCTACTGATTGTGTCATATGTTATTGTTAAAAAAAATCACGAATATAAATACAAAATACAGTTTGACACTGATAAAGATTTTCTTTTAGGACGTATGGGATGTAGTCTAAAAATGTGATCTCTTAAATGATTATACCTCAAAAATGTGGTGAAATATTCGGGTCGCAATTAACTATAGTAATCATTGTCTTCCTGTGTATCCAGTGTTTTTGGTACTACGTAAATCATGGTTAAATTTTCCAATAAAAGGTGTGCAAAATTTTCAGGACCGGATTAAGGTAAACTACAAGATCTGATGAAAGTTAGCAAGGCAATTTGTCTTCCAATGTATAATCGGGCGACATCCGTCCTTACAATGATCTAGCATGTTATTGGCTGACTAAAATGTGTATTTTAATAGTAGACTCATTAATATTACTTCTTAATTATTCGACTATAACTCATTCCCCTTTTTTATGGATCATACGATTTAAATTTGTTTTCATATTAAAAAAAACCTTGTTTAATTTTGCAATACTTTTGAAATGTGTAATATGTATAATTTTATACTGAATACATACGATTCTTTATAAGTACGAGAGCATATGTTAAACATTACTGATATAAAGAACCTCATATAAATAGATTTAATATGAAATACGAAGAACATAATTGTTTAAATTATTAGAATTAAAATTAGAATTTATCATGTGACACAAATCAAGACAAAGAGATTACTGTTGAAGCTTCATTACTAAATATAAGTAATACAAAGTCCTATGATGATGCATGTCATTCCATGGCATTGAGCTGAGGTACAGTAAAATACCTTTGCATTGGTCTCAAGGGTGACCATGAGGAAAATCGACAAAATACTAAAAGACTAAAAGTTATCTTTTGTATATAAATTTCTTTGCTATCACTTCTTTATTTTAACGTATATAATTCTCCTAATTCTTTCTATTTTTATGGCTGTACAGTTTAATTTCTCAGGTACACAATTTTCCCTACTGAATTCACACGCATTATTCACACGTTTACTGTTTATACAAGTTTATAACAATTAAATTTTATGTTATTTTGTTTTACTAAACCTTTAAAATATGTATATTTTAAATTTATATTGCAATATACACAGCATATCTTGATAACTTATCACACATATTTTAAACGTTGCTTGGATTAAGAAACCATATTTCATGTGTATATATATATATATAGATATATAATTAATAACTATAAAAATTTAAATATTAAAAAAGTAAAAGCAAGTTTTTGAAGCTGCAAGCTACTGTCAAAATCTTGTTATCTAGTTATTAAGTACTAGCTGTGACTTTTTAACACATTTGAATAATTTAGGATTGTTAGATCCCATAATAAGACATTATTAAATTTTTTTCTATGATGAATAAATTAATAAAAGCTTAGAATATGATATATTTTTTTGAGTTTCAGAAAGGTTTTTATACTGAAAAATTACTGTATTAGTCCTTCTAATAATTCAAATCCTAAAAGGATTGGTGACAGATTTTACAGAATATTCGATCGTAAAGTATCTCTGAGATTGCAGTTCTTACTTATTAAGGGTAACATTGGCTTTGTACAGGAAATGTTACTGCAAGGACACCAACTTTATGTGGAGTTAATGCAAAGCTCTTTTTATCATTAGTTAATGAAACCGGAAAAAGAAATAATATAAAAGGTAAAAATGTTACTCAATGTCTCGTATAATTTAGTTAGCACACAAAAAAATTTAACAATTTGCTATCATTAAAAATAGGTCTGAATTATAATATAATATAATAATATAAATAATTCTAATCAGCGTAGTGAGTTTTTAATAGGACATATGTTTGTCCTCTAAATTTTACTGCCAAATTAGGTTGATCTCAATTTCTCTTTATTTTGTGCTTCTGTCCGAACGATATCTTGGAAACAAACTGAAAAAAATAGACTATACATTTTGCCTAAGTATGTAAGCGACATTGAGTTCGATGATAAATCATGACACTCCATTGGATTCGGAGAAAGCCATAAAAGTGACGAGAAAATACTAGATTAAATAAATGTGTATAAAAACTAATTATAATTAAATAAAATTTGAACATGTCATACTTTTAATTAGAGTAAAATTAAAATAACAATAAAGTGGAAAACCACCAACAGATGTTCTGATCTGGTATCACCAACTCTGAATTTGAAAAATGCAATGAAAACTAACCTAATGAAAAATATTAATATTAGGGGCAAGCTAAGTTGAGAAAGAGTTCATACTCAGTCTTTAAAATTATAAAGGAAACTAGCATAAAAGTGTTCTGTGATGGTGCATTCTAAACTACAGAATTTGGTCGACCGTAAACTTGCCTGTCAGTGTTTTTTCTGTACATTATCTATTGCATATCCGATTTTGGTTTGTCTGTCTATGACATACCAATACACCTTGAAAATTAAACTGCAAATCTATGATGATATTGATATTATGGAAATGATACACGGAACTCTAATAAACACTATAGTTGTAGAAAATTTAGTTTTATGTTATAAACATTGTAGCTGAAAATGTGTTATATTTTAAACCCCAAAGAGATTTCATTAAAACGAGCTTTTCAAGAAACACTTCTCAAACTACCATAGAGAATGGAGAAATTACTTAAAGTTGTAGTAACAGAGAAAACAATTGTCGAGCGCGAAGTTGGACGGAGAACTACAATTCAGCCAAGTTAAAAGCCGCAATATAGCCGCTCAGATTGTGCAGTTAATCCACTACAGCTTATCGTAAAACTCCTTTTGTAATATTATCAGCTCTTACCTTCACGTGAAATCTATAGTAATTGCAGTAAAATTTTAAAACAAATTAAGTGAGCAAAAATATCATGTTATTTATTTTAATTATTTTTGCATGACTTTTAATGAATTACTTATTTTTTATTGGGAAGTGTCTTAAAATGTTATTTATAACAGACTGCACACTTATTTATGCTTTTTCATGCTTATGTTCAAATTACATTTTACACAACATGTAAAAGATACAGTCAATTTCGTCCTCAAGATGTCCTACGGATAGTTAGGCTGCACAAAAAATTCGTTACATACATAAAGGGCCGTGTCTTTCATCAAACCTAACGATACATAGATATAAATTTGACAAATGAAAAATGTTTAAGTACATGACTCAACTTTTTCTTGAGTCACATAGCAGAAAAAAGACATACAGCTGAAAGAAAACAAGTCAGAATATAGATTGTGCTAGATCTCTTAGTGGTAAGCTATGCAGTATATACATTGTATAAGGTTAGAACTAAATTATTAAGGCTTTGATAACATTTGGTTAAATTCAATAAATGAAAAGCGTATAATAAAATTCTATCTCTTTTTGGGGGGGGGGTGGGGGGGGGGGGGGGTGGGGGGGGGGGGGGGTGGGGGGGGGGGGGGGTGGGGGGGGGGGGGGGTGGGGGGGGGGGGGGGTGGGGGGGGACAAATTTAAATATGGTATAAAAGGGATCATTAAGTACGTGTCATATAATATAAAGGTCAATACCGAGGCTCGAAAGCAATTACGTCCTGGCTACAGAAGTCAGTATATCATATCATAAATGATAATTTATTTTTCTTCAGTGGGTGGTAACATTTTGTGTAATTCAGGCAGTTAATTTCTTTGTCGTTTGAAAATGTGTGTCTCTTTAATTTTCTAGGAAGCTATCAAGATAGTTAAAGAGTTACTTTAAAAGGCATTCACTATTACGATTGTAAACAGTTTTACAATTTGCTGGTGTTTAAAAGGATTTTAATTATTTCTTTACCGATCTACAACTAATTCCAATTGATGTAAAACTCTTAGAAAATATATACCTTGTACCAAAACTTGTACATAACAATTTTTATAAGGTGTGCTAATTTTAAAATTGTATATACCAAAAATATAAATTATTATTATGTAAACGACTAATACCTTCTTGTCCATTGCCAAGGGGGATGCCCTCGCCTCCTTCTCTCCTCCACGTCACGTTGGGAGTGGGGGAACCTGACGCAGCGCATCTCAAGGTCACGTTCTGACCCTCTCTTTATTACCATATCCGTGCTTGTAGGATAGTCCAGGATGTCTGGGGGCACTGAGGATTAACATTTTATATTTAGTTACATTTAGATTACTATTAAGTTTACGGGAAATAAATCCAAGAAGGATAATTTAACGGAATTTATTTTAGTAAACGTATGGATAGTTTCTACCACATTAATCAGGGTTTCCAAAAAGTTATAATACATGTACTACTCTGGTTCATATTCCGGTCAATTAAACTGTATATTGGTTGTTTTAAGCTTACGTTTTTCAGGGGAATCAATGCATGTAATGTGTTTGGATTGAGAGATTCAAAACTATTTCAGTTCTAAATTATAACGTATTCATTATTGCACATTGGCATTACTATGGAATTAAGCATGAGCTCAAAATAGTGTATATTCTGATAAATATAATAGCAAATATATTTAAAAACTAAATAATTGAACTAAGTTATATCTAAACATGAAATAATCTGAAGTATTTTGTGATTATTGAAAATATTCTATATGTTACACACTTTAATCGTGTTATTATAATAAATATGGAAAAGGAAAAACATTTTCAGGGCATTTCACTATCCAAACTCTATTAAACTTATTTTAAATAAAAAATGTGAAGAATTAAATCTATAAATTGTTCTCAATGTTTTATAATTATATGTTCCTTCAACTTCTAGTTACATCAATTATTTGATTTTTATCATGTGTTTAAATTGTATTCTACATTACAATTTAAAGGTTCAGTATAGCCATGTTAATGATTAATGAAAACCAATATATACCATTATTTTAAATATTATCTTAAGAATTTGGCAACTGTGTTACTTTCTAAATGTTTTGCTTAATTCATCATTTTCGCTTTCCGCCACCTAACTGATAGTGGTAGATTTTGTTATTTATTTAGTGCAAGATAATGTTTATCCGTATAAGAGTCAAACCTTTCCATGGTGTTTTTTTGTTATGCCATGAATTCTCATTTTTCTTCCTATATGTAATTTTAGGCCTTTATGGTATTCTGATAATTATTATTTAATTTATTTTAAGGTTAATATCTGTGGTAATATATAAATTATATTCTTCTTCAGTATGTAGATTACAAGACTTTTTAACGAAGAAGATATCAAATTATTTTTATTAACATTCATGATAAGGTTAAATTGACTGAAAATATAATTATTACAGGCATCCTTATTCTTTCAAATAGCCTACTGTTTTAGGGGAACTTTAAAAGTGTTTGATTAACTTGTACCGTAATTTTGATATTTAAAATTGATATTTTTAATGCTTGTAAATTTCCAAATCAGTTTTAAGAATGAGCAAAAGAAGACTCATTAAAACAATTTGTAAGTAATTAGGCTGAAATTAAATATCTGTTTCATTAAAAACATGTACATTATACGAAGAATCACAGCAAACAAACGGTTTAGTTCCTTGGAAGGGTTTTTATATGTATCTTTGTTTTCAGTTTTATAAAAATTTAATTAAAATATTTACATACATTTAATATTTACATATTGACAAGACCTATTTTTCTGATTATTTTGAAGATTACAACGAATTATTTACAAACTACTCATATAGATTACATAACTTAGGTAATGTTTCACCGTTTCAGAAGAAAAAATATAGTTACTTATTTATAATACATTATTGGTTAATACAATAACTGTTCGGTTTAAAACGAAAACCCCTAAAGCAGGCTTTATTAAGACAAGTAAATTAAATAGAAACGTGTTTTCAAAATAAACTATTCTACTTAACTAACAAAAAACGCTGATGTAAATAACAAATTATTTTTATTGAGTTAGGTTTTAAATAAAAATGTCTAAATCTTGGAACTATTCGGAAAAAATAAAAAAAAAAATTCAAATTTATTTAAATCTAAATACATTCTACTTAAATGTCCTCTTGCTTGTTCATGTTACAATAACAATTCAGATATTTATTTAAAGTAATATGAAGTATTATTATTATTAAGTGTTATGATGTATTCAAAAATACATGAAAACTTAAAGTCATACAAATCAATAGGTAATTAAGTTTTATTGGACAGATTTAAAATTTGCATTTAAAAATGTTGTACATTGTTTTTGCTACTCAATAAATCCATCAAGCTTTAGAGCGGCTATATAGAGATAGTGAAGCATAACGTACGCTAGGTGGAATATATTTTAAGGGCCAAACCAATTATAAGTCATATATAAAGGGGTATTGCATCCCATTATCAGTGGTAAACGATATTTTGAAGTAAATTTTATTGAAAGTCATCCACACTGTGCTGTATATTGTTCGTTAGGTTTAACAAAGTATTATTTTACAACTTACCTACTACTTCCAAATAGCCGACCTGACTCTTCATAGGGTCTGTGATGATCTGGCACATGTACCAGCCCTTGTCTGTCTGTCTAACATCTTTGATGTGTAGGTACCCAGGTGCGGTGGTCACTGTGAGTCACCGCTATCCTGTGGTTCTTTGTAATCACGTGACCATGGAATCGTCAGGATGGTTTTGAGTGTCCACTCGTAGCCATGCCACCTGCCACTGATAACGTTATAGTCTAGTGGGAACCTGTACTGTAGTTATCGTTAAAAGGTGGAGGGTGAGAAAATAATTTTAGCATAAACATCCAAGCATAATTTTAAGACTATACCCCATTTAATTTTCAAGATATCATATGTACATACAGACAGATGCTTCGCTTACGCTAAGGCAGAGTTATAGAGTGCCCAAGTAATACTTTAAAATATTCGCTGATGAGACATAGATCCAAAACAGAGAGTATCGAAGATTTAATATATACATAAATAGATTTGTTATGTATCTTTTATATATTTAATTAATATTGATATAATTTGCTGATGGAAACTTGTATGAATTAGATACTGAAAATTTTAATTTTAATTACAAGCAGTAAAATGACAAAATTTCCATTTATATAGAGTATCTCTGCTTTGTTATGTATCTCTCGATAGCGTTGTACGTGTTTGCATACGTGATATTTGTTTATTTTTTTTGTGCGTGAATAATTTTAAAACTGCGAGATGAAGAATTTATAAAACAAGCATGTTTTAAATTAAAAGAAGAATCTTTTTATAAATAACGAATAGCTTGGCATATTATAAATAAGATCGAGTCCCCATTCCTTTTCCTTCAAATTGGAAGTAATTGTGATTCATGAATTTGAAACTATTTACCGATAAACCTACTCATATATTTTTTGAGGGTTTAGTAATCTTATGTTTATTTGAAGAAAATTCCTTGCAGATTTCCAGACCGCTTTAATGTAGAATGTTTTTATAAAGGGATTCTACTTAAATCATTATAAGATTCGTATCTTAAGGAAGTGGCTGGTAAATATTCTTTACCAACGGTAGAAAGTGTCAGATATCTTTAATGTAGAATAGAAGGTTTTTTACCAAGGGGTTGCAGGTCTTCATCTTTAAATGATCAGATTCACTCAATAAGAGAACCGGTGTGTGCAGCCATAGGTCTGCAAGAGGTAATCTGGATTTTATGTGGTTTTTAGTAAGTGTTTGAGTTTTCTATTTTCGGAACAAGAATATATGGCAAACTATCTGAAAGATCCCCATAACTAGCCTCTTCAGTAACGTAGTCTAAAATTTTGTCGCCATACATTTGAAGATGGACATTTTACAGCAAAATTTTAATGACCAAATGATGATGTATTATGCAATTTCTGTCATGCATACCATTGTATATATTGTTTACCTTATAGTAATAGGAGGAACGTAACATAAGTATCCTATATTAGTAAGCATTGGGCTTTAAACAGACCTATTAATATTGGTGCATTGTTGAGAAAGCGATGGTTCAGTGCAATGAGTACATCAAGTGTCCGTTACGTTTTAGTTTTCTTGGTCTTAAAATATCCTCCTATAGAAATTTCTATTTTCATACAAGGGCATTTTATTTTTGTATTAGTCATATAATGTTTTTTTTTATTTGACTTAATCAAATCCTGTTTCATTATAAGTGACCTTAAATGGTTCGAATACGTCTCTAATTCACTTACTTGTGGCATTTTTATTTGGTTTATATTAGATTTTTGGTATCGAAGAATTATTTTTGGAACGTATAGTTAATGACTTTATGGAGTTTTTAAATATTAGGTTTCTGGAATTAACTTTTACATTAGTTTATCAATACATTTTTGTAACTAATTTTTAAAATATTGTTCAGAACAAATTCAAGGCCCAAATAATTTACACATGCAATAAATCGTGACCTGTGTCATAAATCAGAAAACGTCTTTTAGTTATAATTTCATAACACGGGTATAAAAGTGCAACCTACATTTAGGATAACACTGTATAAAATTGATTGATGAATATTAAAGACTGTAAATGTATCATACCTTAATTGGATTTAAATCACCATATCAATTAAATGAAACTGCTGTGGCTTTACTAAATCTGTCATGTCTAATATTAGAGTATAAAGTGTTATGTCAAGTATTTATAAAATTAATTAGTTTATTACTATTAATAATATCAAAATAAGTGAGGAAAAAGCTATAACCAATGTAAGATCAATCAAAATTCCAAGGGTTCTGGAATTTTAGAGACAGCAATAACGTTTCTGTTTTTGCCTATGTGTCTTTGGAAGTTCAGACCCTATAAGCTTCCTGTTTAATAATTGAATAATACATTATGAATAATAATAATAATAAAACTTACAGTTTCTTCCTGTATTCCAATACTGAAGATTAATATAATTAACATAGTTAAAGTGTTGTTAATAGAATTATTTCTGTTTGCGTTACATTTCTTAATGGTAATAGAATTGTTTAACATAATTATTAATTATTTATTGTATTTATACATTAAAATCACTCCAGACCAAAGGAAACGGCCTTATTTATTAAAATAATGTATTATTAAAGTAGACTGAAATTTAGACAAACTTGGTACATGATTTGCAAAGACTTAAGCGGGATCGTATGAAAGCAAAGTCCTAGTAGTAGATATTTATAAGTGAAGCTATTGTAATAAAACTAAATTAGTTTCATTTTAATGTACTTATGCACTTTCATTTAGCACTTATGAACTTTCATTTAGCACTTATAAATGTTTGTATTTAATAGTTAGTGCAATCAGCTGAATAAATGGGGTAGTTTGCTTTATGAATACTGTACAGTATTACCAAACTGCAAACACAATCTTGTTAAAAATAAACGGATCATCGTCACAATATATTTTAACAACATAGAACACAAATGGAGGACATAAGAGTTAGAATTTGTAGTATGATTGTTATTTAGCTGTCGACGACTAAAGTAGTTTACATTTCTGATAATTATTTTTGGCAAAAGTCTGCGAGAGGCACTGGGCTCAGAGCCAATGTATAACCAATTGTTTTATTCCGGAAACTGTGATGGTGTTACCAAAACTATGCTTCAATTTAATATTCATATTTATAAATTACAACACTATAAATTTAATATAATTTTAAAACAATACATTCGATGTTACAAATAGTTATTTTAGCTTTTACAAAGGTATATGAATGAAGTGTTTTATTTTTCTAATTACTCTCATTGTAGTTTCTTTGCCTTCGTTACTGTAATTGGATCAAATAATTGAATATAGGTTATATTACGTAGGATAAATTATAGTGCCGCCTACGTATAATATTGTTTATAATTACGTGATAATCATTATTTTCATTCAATTAGTAATCCGGACATAATTTTCCTAGTTATGAACTAGCACATCTATAAACATCTTCCTTGACACCTTTAATGGAAGTATGGAGTGAAAGCAATTAATAAACTGGATTAAACACTCGCTATATAGAATCAATTCAGAGCCGTGAGCTGGCACCTCCTGGCAGCTACCAAATATCAGGAACTTTCAGAGCCAGAAACCTACCAGAAGTAGGAAGTTCATAGACGTATAAGAACTTCCAGAGGCTGAAAGTTACCATAGATTCCATAATTCCTGAGGTTATCCTAAGGAATGAAAATATTTCCAGGAAACACCAACCCCTAGAGGCAATACCATGTGTTTCCTGAAACTCCCAGATATAGACAATATGATTAACCTCAATACGAGTATATGTGAAACGTATACATAATTTATTTGATCAAACAACACTACATAATGTTGTTTAACATAATACAGTGTGATTCAAAAAGAGTACCACAACTTATAGTTTTGAGCCTGTATAGATTTGATAAAAAAGGCTCCAATAAATAGTATCTTGCCTTTTCGTCTCAATTAAGTACGCAGGACATTCAGTTATTAAAAATGAGAAAAGTACATATATTTTGAATATGTACAACAACAACAAACCGTGTGAATTCATTCCGTAGATCTTTCTGAATTCTTAACAATTGGATGAATAAATGATTTCTAATAAATATAATGACCGGATTGCATTGTCAATAGTTTTATTTATGTGATTCAAACTAACTTGGTCTTAAAGACTTGCCACTGAAACAAATATATTGTTATTTAAATAATGGTTTATTGGTATATTGACAAAACTAACTAGAAATATTTTAGGACAGAAATGACTCACAGTTTATAACCGTAGGGTAGATATTAAAATTTAACGTAAATGACCGAACTGAAAGAGGTGTATTTTCTAATTATATTTGAAACTAGCCTTTTATTGTGCTTTTGTTTGCGTCAAATAAAATATTACATAAGCAAACTTATTATGCTAAATTAAATGCATTTCAGATCACTTCAGAAATGTTTAAATTTCATTTAAATATAGTATAGTAAATACTTTTCATACCGCAAATTATATTACTTATACAAACCTATATTTTGAAATTTTGAAACACGTGACCTTTCAAAAGTTAGATCATTGACAGTATTAACGAAATCTCAATATTGGCTCTCAGCAACTGCTTGAATCTCTTAGCGGTTGTAATATCTTAATAATTCACTTTAAAATTCCATAATAACAGAGGTTTAATATGCATTTAATATTCATTATAATAGAACGTAATTGCATATTATTTCTAAGATATTATTAAGTGAGATTTTTTTTTTAACTCACCGAAAAAAAAAAACAAAATAAGATTAACAATATACAAACATTGCTGAAGCTGAAACTTCTTACGCCCATTTTGTAGCAGTCAAAGAACACAATGGTTCGCGTTGTATTTTAATTACAGAAGTACTTGCGGAATGGAAATGACTTCATTTCCTTATGACTATAACATCAACGTTCGATCCGCCAGAACATTGCAGCACAAAAAACAGTATTTTATCTACTTATTTAGTACAAAGTCTTGATTAATAACTCACGTAAATGTTTTATAAAGTGTAGCCAATGTTAATAACATATCTATAAACATATTTCAAATTTTTTAATTCCCTAGAGTTAACAATACACTTGTAAACCTCGAACAATGTCAATAATGTTAATTTTTCTGTCTCAATGATCTCGAGAATGAACTGAAATCTACTTAGAATTTTTATACGAATTAGGAGTATTAAGTTTGATGATGAATATCAATTTCATTACATTTGGTAAGTAAGTGAACATTTTACATTGGTACAAGTAATATTGATGGTAGGTAGGAAATCGTAGAATATGCAATTTTGTAAAAACTTGTGTGAGCAATAATTTTAACGTGTGACGATTGATTTATTGGTTTTTATGATATTTTAAAATTTCACGTTCTTTGATGTTTCGTTGTGTTAGTTTATTTTTAATTATAGAATTTAATGATATTGAGAAATTACACTTGATTTGCCCCAACGTTAGCAAAGCCCATAATTCCGGTGTTGACATACTAATTAAATCATTTATATCACTAAGACATTTACAAAAACAATAATTATGTCTCTCTGTCTATCTGATGTTTGCCTGTTTTCGGCTACATATCTAAGAACGAAACTCAACAATTTACTAAAAATGTTTCATTTATCCTAATTTAGGCAATGTCATGTTCGATGATAGACATTCTCCTATATAGAATATAAATACGCAGCCTTGTTAACTGAAGGATATTTTCTAGACGATATCGTCTGCATTCTTTTAATATTGCATAAAATTTAATTTCATCATACACAATAATGAGTGCAATGAAGATGCATATAAATACTTGGATTTATACATAGAGTCATTGAAGTAGATTTATCGGCAGCCTGGCAGATTTACTGAATGGCTATCTCACTACAAGGCATTTCGAGAATACAATGAAATGTAGACTTTTTTGATGCTGTTCTACGACAGGTGATGTGGCTTTTCCCTAGCCTGTAGTTTGCAGTTCCTGAAATTATTACTTATTATCGTTGTGTTTAAACCGCAAAACAACGGGTTAAAAACGTTGTTGAGTTGAACAACGCTATAATAGCAGTTAATCTCTTATGTATGAATAATTTATTCGGCATATTTTTACTTCTTTACTATTTAATTTAATGGTAAATAGCAAATTTTAACTATATACTGTAAAAACGCAGCCAATCTTGTAAAAAAACTTAAAAATTAAATTCCTCTAAGAAATTAATAATTAATTATCGACATATTTATTTTTACTGTTACTGTTTTAATTATGTACCACATACGATTTTACCCACATCATCGGTTTCAGCAAATATATACATAAAGAGAACCGTCCATCTGGCTAAAAATGGTGAGTGTCACCCAATTTCAGTCGTTGGCTGACAGTGATACAATAATAACATATTAGTAATACGGTCAGTTTTAAATTGTTTCACGTTAAAATAAAATAATATAGTGAGAACAAATATTATCGTTAAAGTTTTAAGGCTTCTGATACCCCGCTATTTCAACAACGACTTACCAGGGTATAAATGACGATTGTTATATATGCCTACAGAAAATTGTGTTGTTGCTTTAACGAAAAACTAATTATGTACTTATACAATAAAAACTATCTTTGAACTCTCTGCCTGATTATAGTTGAAATGATGTGAGACAATTCACTAGTTCCTTTAGTAAATTATTTACACAGACGCGTTTATTTTATAAAAAGAAGTTTAAGCATTTGAAAAATGCTGTTTGAACTATACAAGTCAATGCGAATGTTTAATTATATATTATTTAGACAGTAGCTGTTAACGTTTCTTTTGAATTTTACACCAGTGAAATAGTACAGCAACCCACAATATCCAAAGTTTTTACAACATTTGTAGATTTACAGCAAAGGACTACATGTTTGTTGTTAACAGAAAACCTCATTGTACACGGTTCACAAGTTGCCTAAACCACGTAATCATTGTGTCTTTTTTTTCAAAACTATGTTTTCTATGATTTCCAATTCAAGAGCAACAGTGTACGTAATGAGATATATTTGTGAATCAATAGTAAACTATGTGAGTTTCAATGCTATGAGACCCACTGTTTAGTTTATTCAGTCAAATTTACTATCGATTTAACGTGGAGATACGAGCTGATAATATTACAAAGGGAGTGTGTCGCTAAGCTGTAGTGGATTATGTGCACAATATGAGCGGCTATATTGCGGCTTTTAACGTTGCTGAATTATTGTTCTCACTTCAACTCGAGCTCGACAATTATTTCGCAATTGACCGTCCAGGATCAAAATTAAAATAATTTCTTCATTTAATACGGTAGTTTGAGAAGTGTTTCTTGTAAAGCTTTTTTTAATGAAATCTAATTGGGTTTGAATATATGGAACGGCTACAATGTTATTAACACTTTAACAACATTTATACATTCATAATTGGCAAGAAATCATCAAGATAAGTTACTTATTGTGAAACAAACTTAAAAACAAAGAAATATAACTGTTATTTGAGTTTCTTCAATGATAACTAAAATATCAATAACATCATAGATTGGTAGTTCATTGATCAGCGTGTACTGTTATATCACTAACAAACAATCAAAAAGCAGATATGTAAATTTGTATTCTTAAAAAGTTTCAGATAACATGATTTTCAGAGCATATTATAATATTTGTTAACCATGTATATAATAAATAATATATTACATATAAAAACTTCCAAACTACTAGACAAATCCAGACTTGTGAAGTTATAGGATTTTTTAGACTTCTGCCCTCTGGATGTCTTAAGCCTTGATGGGTTTTTGTTCTCTGAAAAGATCTTTTTTATTCCAATTCCTGACTTTATGACAGACTTATGCGAAAGAATTATATTTATAACCTCTTGATCTGTGGAAGCTGCTAGTCTCTGATAGATTGTGCAACTATAACTTCTCATTGTCTTCTATGAATCCCTATCCCGTAAGAGTTTCCGTAATCGGTAAGCTCAGGACTCCTGGGAAATCCTGACCTCTTGGAGTCCTCAACTAGAACATGAGATATGGTATAACTCCAGATCCCAATATTAGTGTAAATTTAGCTATCAAGTTGGTAACATTATGGGCTAACGTCATTATTATGAGGATAAATCTTATATGTAATAAAATTCAAAATATGTTTACAAATCGTGTTTTTAATATGTTATGTCAATTTTTTTATTAAGATAACTGATTAGGAAAAATATATTTTCACATTTTAAACTATATTATGACTATAATATATGCATTAGGATCCATTATATAAAAGCTTTTAAATTTAGTACAGTAAGAATATTTGTTTAAGTTTAAATTATCAACCATTTGTTTTATATTTATAAACCCCCCTAAGTATTTGAAAACGAAGTAATTGAACATTTTCATACGTATGTTATCACTGATATATAAATAAGCGAAATAAGTAAATTAAACACCTTAGTTTTAACATTGGAGTTAGTAGTATAGATTTCAGTAATCTTTAATAAATTCTAATTATAATGTACGAGTAGTCTAATTAAAATCTCAAAATATTAGATTAATTCTTAGTCACTATGTAGCAAATATTATATTCTTTCTAAAAGGGTTACTAGATAAACGCCGTAAAGTTTGTCATTACGAGAAGCATAATTACGACTAAATTATGAGAGAAATTTCTTGATTGAAACAGTTAGCCACAACTCTTTAGAGATAATTTAAGACTATATCATACGACATACATTTTAATTTACAGTGTTCAAAATGCATAATACCCCGTAATCCATGTTATAATCATAGTATATGCACCCTCGCATAATATGTATAGGGATTGAAGGTTGAGGACAGATTATGTATTGCGATTTTGTATGACAATAATAGTTTCATCTCCATAGTCTGTGGAAATTGTGATACAACATTGTATACCACGTATAACTGTCGAGTCGCCGACGGTTTTATAAACCATAAATACAATTATTATTATATAGACCATTCCTTTGGCATTTTTTGGCTAAATACTATCAAAGCCTATTACTCAAGAGGCTGGAAACATTTCATTTGTCCGTCTATCTGTGATTCTTTCCAAACGATATCTTGAAAAAACAAGAACAGACTTGTAGACTTAGGTTTGCAAGAATCTTCATTTATAATTATGGAACACAGAGGTTGATATAGGTACATTTAACTCAATTATTTTTTCTTAGAGTTAGCGAAAATTCTCACATTAGTCTTATGAATAACTTTAATATTTATGTTAAATTTGTAATACCGTATGATTTTGTTTCTTTGTTGATATAACCATTTAAATATATATATATATATATATATATATATATATATATATATATATATTATGCTTATGTTTCATTATATGTACAACCCATGTATCTTCGTATATCAATATGTTTTTTTAACATGTCATTGTTACAATAGAAGGAAAAGAGTAATTGAAAGATAAGGAAATTTTGATAAAAATATTTAGTTTATCGCACTAAATTTATATATGTATATATATATATATATATATATATATATATATATATATATATGCATATGATATATAAAACTCGGACCTACTTTGTTTGGAGATTAAATCACGATGTAATAAGTTTTTTTTTTCTAAAGTGTATGATATGCCAATAAATTGGAACCTGGTTTTATGCGTATTGTACACCATAATGTACCAGTTAATTTACTCATGCCTGTGTTGATACTGACCTCCTCTAGTATCAATCTGAGGTCGTTGCTCCTCATTCTCTCCTTCTCTCGATCCCTAGGGCTTGCTTTAGAAGGGATCTCTGGAAAACAAAATTACGACTTGAATAAAAAGTAACTTGATATTTTATTAGTGTTTTGATTGAGCCATAACATTTCTTCGAGCAATTCAGGCTTAATACAACCAGTGTAAAGAAGTTACAATTATCTATCGTGTACAAGATCGAGAGTTATGTTTTTATTAATTCTAGAAAAATCATAGTATTAAGTATTAACAATTGTTTTTTAATTATTTAAAAGTGGGGTCAGCAAGATGTTAAAATAAATGTCTTTAAACTGAAATGAATAAGATAATTCTTTTAATAACAAAAATTGTGTTTAAATTTTCAAGCATGTACAAATGGATACAGCCACTGCAATAATTACGTTGCTATTAACAAAACAAAAATGTATTATCCTTACAAACAGTGATAATCAATTCATAACTTGAATTAATGATCTTATTACGCATCTTTATTGGTTGACTGTGTAACGAGACTGCAATGAATAATAGATCGGAATAGTAATACAGTTAAATCTTATTGGTATGAATCTCGATAAATCGATTTTTACAAATCCTCTTAAACTTTCCTAACACTCTATGCTAAAAAACCTCTTTTTAGCGTTTTAATAATTCTGATGTTATATTTTTGTGATTTGGGCTAATACAAAATTAAAATGAAATGAAAAATACCTTTATAAAAAAGGCGGAGTTAGGGCTATTAAGCCCTCTGTACCACTCAACCTCAAATACTGATTTACCTTTATACAACTAATAATCTTAGCACAGAATATCTACAAGACGAGCGCGTCCTGTATCGGACTAATATTTTACGACCTGAACTGTCAAAGAAAAACGCAAGAGTATTGATGTATTTTTGAAGAATTTCTTTCATGGAGAAAAACTTTTTGGATAAAATGTAGTGATCAATTTCATTTAGTTATATTCCACGAGATATCGTATAGTTAGATTCCATTTTGGTTATCGTAACAATCGTAAAAGGTAAAGCATAAATTTTTTTACCTTTACAAGATTGCAATTTTTGCGAAGTTTTTATCTGTAATACAAAATAAATAAAACCATATTCACCGTTGATATAATACATCCCTCAGTACTGTATTTGTGAAACTGTCTTTTCTTGAAACTGCAGTCTTTTTTTGACATAGGCCGATATTAAAACTTATCTTCCGTTACGTTGAATATTATTCGTATTCCAGAGGTTGGCCACAAAAATCTTAGTTTTACAGAAGTTATCTCAGAGTGAGGAGAAACCTCTATAAGGCGAAAAATAGCAGTACTAAACATTGATAAAACGAACTTCTTTAATAAGAATATATCGATAAGTTTTTTTTTCTTAGCCCTTGAAATTCGTCTTATCGAGTGTTCTAACTGTGCACAAATAGTAAACACGTAAATGTCGTTCTAAACATATCTTCTATGTAATGCCACTAATACCATATTGTGCTAGTGCTTACCAATAGGTAAGCTAGTAAATAAACAGTGTTAACCAATAACTCCATATAATATTCTCAGATTAACCCAAAGCTAACTGATGTTTACAAGAAAAAAGCTAGGAAATATTAGGAATTCCTTGATACCTTCTATTTAATATCTCTAATACCAGATTATGCTAGTGCTTACCAGTAGGTAAGCTAGTAACTACACAGTGTTAACTATTAACTTTATATAATATTCCCAGCTTACCCCATAGCTACCTGATTACCTAGGTTGTGCTAGTTTTAACAAATAGTAAGCTAGCAACTAGTAAGAGTTTCTCAGTATCTAATATTTGATTCCACTAAACCTTTGCTGTGCTGATGTTAACCTATAATAATTAACATATGTACTAGTTTCAACCTCTCTTCCTATGTTACACAATATAAAACAATTATCATCTTAAAAAACGATTATCTTCCGTTGCGAGCACAAGGTAGAATACTATTGCTGTGAGACAAACGATTAGATAATAAAAAGATTGATAAAGACATCTTTTAGGACAGCATGAATTTACATTAACATTAAAACCGTTGTTTGATGTATAGAGATTTATTATTAATATACAATTATTTATTATTCTAATGTATGAATCATTTCATAAAAATGTTTCTCGGCACACAACTTTACAAAATGTTACAGTGCGTGCCTCCTGTTCTTCTTGACGCAGTAATCTCAGAAAATACATTCACACACATAAACGTAACAAAACGACATCATAAATATGAATGCCACAGTATCTCTGTTCTGGAGAACTACAATTCTCTTCCCGGAAAAATATTCCTGTATCCCTCTACGCACTTGACATTCATAGACGCCTATTGTACAGAATTCAAAATAAATTAATCTTTAGGATGTATATTACATACGTTATTGAAGACACGTTTTATTGATATCTAAATGTGGTTACTTTTTAAGAAATCATTTCTATTGTACATAATTATTTAGGAATATGTATTCATTATAAGTTGTTCCAGAGCGGTTATTCTATTGATAAAGTTGATAAATGCTAGTAATATGTAATTTATAAACAAAAGGAACAAAGGCGTGAGACTTATTCACTATGTCAATGTCTGCTAGTATTACTACGGTTGAAAAAAGTTCTATTGCGAGTTTCCCAACAAGTAACACGTTACAGCACAAGTCATATATGCACTTAGATAAGCGTGAAGTCAATAAACATGTCACAGTGACTGAATGGGACGCAAAACAGCAGCGTTCTTTATCTGTCAGCTGTTGTAACGGACGTGTTTTGTTGGTTAATATGGTAAGATTCTCATAAGATGAGACTTTAAAATTCCCATTTATTAGTGTGACATTACAATTATTAAATTATTAGTAATTACAATATTTAATATAATATTAAATTACTCTTACAATAAATTGCGAAATTAGTCTACATCATAGAAAAAGATTTAGTCATATTTTAAGGAAAACATGCTTCTAGCATTTATATTATTTTCCAACCTACGTACAAATATCTAATAATTTGAATCTTTTAAAAATGTTAGATAGCATTGAATGTCATAAATGGCATACATACCTTGTTTAAAAGGAACACAGCTGCGTTAAGTAATGGACGCTGGAATATAATTAAATATCCTTAAAATTTCAGTATAGTTACATTTAAAATATATATTTGAGTATTTTGATACAGAAAACTTACAAAATAAAACCATTTTTACGCATAACTACGACATTAGCTGTAATTTCATTAAAAATTCCAAACTATTTAATTTAATAGCACCAAAATTGTTGATGAGACTCAAATACAGTGTGAAAATATCCTAAAGTCGAAGCGCGTAGTAAATTATTTTAAATAAATTATAACATTTTAGACTATGGATAGTAGAGCTTGCTATGGTGCCACGAACAAAAAATATATGCATAATAGAGTAGGTGCCTACTTCTGTAAGAAACCATCTATTTCCGACGTTTGTAAATTACTTCTGATCTAAGGTATTACCGGTGCTCCTTATCGATTGCATTGTTGTCTAATCACAAAATATATACATGTTGGATTTCTCTTTCCTGTTTCCTTCCTATTTATCATTCATGTTAAAATTTTTAAATACATATAATCAAAATCAAATAAATTTCTTAGTTTCATCGTGAAATCGATTTTAATGGGACTTATGAAACAAATATATACATATTTTATACACTGTAACCTTCCTTCAAAAACCGTGAATATTTTTTCAATAAGGAATTGCTTTAATTTTTTTTTCAGAGTATTGCACAAAACGTGTCAAAATTCCACTTTAAGGGACATCGGAAAGTTTACAAACCAAAATGTATGTAGTGTAGAGGTTTAAACACATTTGGTTTTTTACTTGTGTTTCACATTGTTAACATATTATTTATAAGGCAAACAAGTACCACATATCAGCTTTCTGAAATATCGGGAAGTCGATGAATTATGATGAATTAAATGGTGAGGGATTTTTGTTTGATATAAATATTCCCATAGCCATATTCATAATCATTTTATATACTTTTTGAAACATTCTTGACAGAAATAAGGGCGAGTCACTTATTGATAACCAATTAGTAGTTAGATAAATAAATTAGTAGTTGACTGTGGGCAATGCATCTTTAATGTTTAAATATGTTCCGTATTCAATAAATTCAACTTATATAATTTTCAGACATTACACTTAATACTGAGCAACTGCTATAGAATAACTTCTGTCAGGCCTGTAGAAGACATTGGGATAAATGCCAAAAGTAAAACCAATTATTTGACTCTCTTTGTTATTTGTTTGGTTTCCGTTCAGGAAAAATACCAGTTAGCACCATTCCTGTTTAATTACTGTGCAATATTATTTGGTATATATTTAGTAGTGTCAATAACACAATTTTACTTATATTTTGTTGTTTGTTCCTATGTTATTATTTTGAATTGAAATATTATTTGTCAATACTTTCTAACAATATTTTATAGAAATTATATATTTATCTTAATTCAATTATTCCAAATAATAATATATGTTGAAAATATATTGAATATGTCTGAATACAAATGACATCTAAAAATCATAATTATTACAAATATATATTAACATGTGCGTGGGTTTTTGTGTTGTACATTTTAACTTCCGAGGGCTTACTGAACATTTCTGAACTATAGTAAATTAAAGCTAATGTTCGTGATTGGTAAGCCACGCATATTAATAGTTATTTAATTAGGTACCATAATCACAAACTCCAAATTCTGAAACGTGGTTACACATTTTTTTAGGATAAAAAGATATCTTCACGCAATCTTCAGAAAACAGGTCAATTGCCAGATGATTTCGTCGTTAAAAATTACACATTTTAACGCAAAATTATTCGAATGAATAAACGCAAAACATATTTAAAACTTATATTCCCATAACAATATGACGGTAAAAATTGTTCTGTCTAATTCAAGTATTTTACTTTATCAAACGCAGTAAGTAACACACCAAAACAATTATAAGACATTTTTACATTTTATTCTGTAAGCTGTATCACAAATATATGAAATTATTTTTCCTTATAGATCCTGATTTTGCAGTTCACTTTTAATTATTTGACATTGGTGAATTCAGGCAATCTAAATACTCGGCCATACTAATGAGTATACACGAATTAGTCTATACAATTTTAACAGCAAATATAATGGAACACCTTTGATTTCTTGACAGATTGATATCTCTACTTTAATTAATTTAAGTAATATTAACTTAATTCAATCGTTATGATACAGTCAGAAAACCTCATTTTCTCACGTGTATTTCTTCGCTATTTTTATTGTTAAAGATTATTTAATTAATTAAATTTTTACCGTCAACTTACAAGGGTTGTGGTAGCGTGTGTTATTATATTGTGGCTTAATCAAAAACATTACATGTCATAAGTTAAAACTATTTTTCTCTATTTAAGTTCAATAATTGTTTATCCTACTCAAATTAACAATATTACGACGACTTTTATGGGCGGATTAATATATGAAATGTATAGATATTGTAACAGTAATAGCAAAACAACAGTGTGAAATCTTTGTCTGGTAAAATATAAAAAACAATTGACTGAGATAAATATCTAGCAAAAGTACAGAATATTTCAATACGGGTAGAATAATAAATAAGCAATGCCCGATCACACGTCGCGTAAGAGGCTTTGATGGGTATACCAGAATATAATTTTGAAATAAAAACTCTCATATTTTATTATTAATAAAATTTAAAATTTTATTTTTGTAACAGCGTAAAACGATTGTAATTTGCTAAGATAACATTATATTATAACCTAATTAAACCCGTTATTTCAGCTTATTAAATTACTGGTAGGTTATTAGTCGATTATTATGTCTAAGTCGAGCTGGTTTGTGGGATGGGAAAGGGCTTGATAAACCAGGGCTTGGCTACTCTGGAGTACAGTAAATGCCTTGTTATTTGCCTGTATATATTTGACATCAACATAAAAATGGAATATTTCCATGTAAAACATCTTTTAAAAAACTATAGTTACCTTATATCTATGTAATATATTCTAATATTTATTTTGAGCTTGCTAATGTATTGTAAAATTTAATAGTCTAACGTAGTTGAGTACATAATCAAAGACTATGTATAAAATTTATGGGTGAATGTATATATTATTTACATTTTATAGAATTTATAAGAACTTTGCAAATATAGTCTTGAAAATCTTACAATTGAATAACTTAAAAATATTAACTTTAGTATAACCCACTACTACTAGCTCTATTTTTAAAATGAAAATTAGAAATATTCATTCATTTGCATTCGCTACCTAGGTCAGTACTTTGCCATACGGTGATCATAAAGCTTCCAACGATTACCCGAAGTGATTATCTGTTTAATATTATATTTTATCATATTTCAAACTAATAATTGAAATATACTTTTCTTTCTTAAATATACTTTTAAGACTTTAAGGGTTGACCTTTCATATTTTTACATTTTGAAAACTACAAGAAATAAGTACATCGTATTATTAATAAAAAAAATTGTATTAGTTATTGATTTTAGAATGTAAAAATAATCCTAAATATTTTTTTATACTATGCAGGTTTACATTTTTCTGTATAAATATAAATAAATTTTATATTTCAGCAATAATTATTATACTTTTTAAACCGGCAGACTTTTAAATTTTATAAAGGAGAATATATTTAAAACGTTTGATTTGGTTATTCTTATACCATATATTTCAGCTACGAACATTAAAAACCAAATTCACAGTCCTTTTTTAATTATAATGATTCTTTGTCCAAAAATGTTATCAAAGTATACTTAGGTATTTCTAACTGGCAGATAATCATTATTGTTATCTTCACAAGAATAACACTTTTAATAAACTATGGGAGTTATTTTGCCCTTGATTAAGAAAACACATTTCCTAAGAATACAAAATTAAAAAAAGATTATATATCTGACTACTAGCGTGTTTAGTACTTAGTACAAAGTATAAAATATAACAATAGTATTATAAAGTTTGTATAAATGATGTCTTTATATTTTAAACCTTACTGCGTGGTTTGGTTGCTGGATACCTTTTAATTTTACTGGAACACTATTGTGGATTACGTTCATAGAAACTAAAAAAGGTTCCCGCACATACTATAGCAGATATTACAATTGTTTAAATTATCAATGAGTCGTTAAGTTAAAAAGTTTGATCTCATTTTACGGTCAAGTATGATCTTTGTACCATATGTGAGGTGAAGAGACAATATGTATATAATTTATAACACCACTGGCTAAAATTTCTTTGATTATCATACATCTTACTCATATTTTTCTTACAGTATACTGGTTAAGCATATTCCAGAGTTGAGATATGTATATAACAATTAATGTGTATTTTTGAATGAGTTAAGATTTGTACCATTTCTTATTATTTTTCATGAACAATTAGGCATTAATCATGATGAAAACCTTTGGTCTTACATAAGTCATATTTTGCTAATTTAGTTTAATTATTATCGGTTTCAGTGATAAAACTGAATAAACCAATGCTATATATTTATTAAGCAGTACCGATTTCAAAGTTAATATATTTAATATAAGAAACCTCTTCCCGCAGAGAAAACACGATGTAAATAACAACACAAACAGTAGGACATTTAGACCAAAGCTTCCCCCAATGTTTCAACAATATTGCGGTATGTTACAGTGTAATACAAACATGTCAGCATAAACTACCCTGGAGTATTACCAATATATTTCCACATCCCTCGACTTGGGTATAAGGATTATTCACAGATACCACGAATTCAATCTGATATGTGTTTTGTTGTGAAATCGGTGTCTAACACTTTTGCTTTACATATAATCTATGTGTCATATAGTATATGGGTATGATTACATTCAACATTTATTTGGATTATGACCCTGAAATAATAATACTGGTCAACAATATTAATATAAGTTATGTTCACGCTTTGACGTATATTTTTTTACACTGCAATACACAAAACTGTGTTGTAGGATCAAAGGTATTAATTTAATAAACTAAATACCTCTCTCAAAATTATTTATTTTTCTGGTCAAAAAGTAATACCATTATTTGGATATTTTGAAAGATAATAGTAATAATTTGAATTATACTGAATGTAAATAGGTAACACCAAATTTGTTGTATGTGTGGAAATGTATATTATGCCAACAATGTTTTGTGATATGACGCTACTAGAAGTCTAGATGAAACAATATGCCACTTATTTCCATATCTGTGGTGTACACAAATATTTCTTTGTCTTAATTCCATTTTATTTGTAGTTAGTCAAAAAGTATGTTTCTGTAAATACATATAATAGTGACTTACTGTAAAACAATATTATACCGGGATGAAAAATCTTAGTACCCAAATACACAAATACAAGAAGAACAGTTTTGGAGGATTGTATCAGAAATCTAACTACACCAAAATTATGTAAATTGAATAGTAAATAGTTGATTTAGTGCAGATTTACTGTGACAAAACTTAGCCCACATTGAGGTTTATACAGAGTAGCCAAAAATAAAAACACATATTAAACGACAGCTGGCAATATGGGCCATGTCTTGTCACAATAAATCTGCCTTAAATCAGCTATTTATTATTCAATCGAAATAATTTTATGTTATTTATATTTGTGATCACATCCTCTACAAACTGTTATATTGTTACTATTGAGAAAATTTGCAGATTTTTAAGATATTAAAAGTTTAAAAGATTTAATAGCCGCTATTTTTATAATACTAGAGATAATTCCATGATAACATTTTCAGTAACTGGCCTTATTATCAAAAAAACGTGAGCCAAACTTAGTATGATTTAGTTTATTAGTTTTTGATATATTAATTTTTTTATAAAAAACACATACAGCCTGATAGATCTGAACCTATACATCAGAGATCCTTGCTCATTTAGTATAATATTTTTCTCTTGACCTTAGCAATAACGTGGTATACTTTTGTATAGACAGTTACGGGACACTCTTGTATGTACATATTTACTATTCATTATTAATAACTATATAAAGCCTATTTTAAAAATTGTGTAACATTGAATGAGCGGAATTTATTTCTTTAAATAAAAATGGACGTACGTGGACCAAATATATTTCTTTATCCAAATAGAATATATCATATTGTACCCAAATTGAAACAAAATCCGATTCTAATAATTTATAAATATATAAATTAGCGACAAATATTTTTGTAAATAGAAAGTGACATTAAAAAAATATTAATTTGTAGATGCATCACCTTCAGTTCATAATGGATTTTAATTTATTAAAATGTTCAAAATAATTATGGAGTGATACCCAATCCTCTGTTGAAATAAAAATACTCGATTACTAGTAAAGATTTGTTGCCGGAGAGAAAAAGCCCTACAATTTTGAATCTAACGACAAGGAATTATGGTACACGATATTTAGAAGTATTTATGTATTAAATTCTGAAAAATAATCAAGTTCTGTTTTTTATTTGCAATCTTCTTTCCATTTAACTGAGAATTATACATGGAAAAAGTTACTATGTCTAATATCATGACCTTCTTGTTAAAAAATTATATGTCCCATGGAAAATGAAACTTATATCCATACAAAAATCAATAATTGTGAACAATGATACAAGTTAATATAGTAATTTATTATTTTTACATTTAATAACGGTAATGTAAAAATTGTGTATTTTTACCGTAATTATAAAGCAAAAAGAAAAGGGGGCAAATCTACAAGGTAAATTTCTTATAGAAAAGTGTTCGCATTATATTATACTAAAATATATTACATAAAGAGTAAGTTACTTCTTACAAAAATGTGTACGAAAGCAGAATTTTACATTACGGGTCACAATTATATAGAATTTAAATAAATAAATAAATATATATATATATATATATATATATACATACTATTTCTGTCTTTATGTTTGCCTATTATTGAACACAAGTAATGTTACTACTTCAATCTTTTTATAATAATTAAGAGTCTAAATCATATAAATAGCAAGCACTCAAACCTGTTATTAATACACAAAACTCTGCGGTAATATGAAGAAGAACGGTAATAGAATCCATTATTTATTTAATTGTAACCTGACGTAGCTAATATGAGATTTCAAGTAGTGTTTTTTTCAGGTTGACTTATTAATTTCATAACTAATACTATTTAATGACAAAAATGTTAAAAAAGGCATGTTACTTTTTAGTTAAATGCATAAAGTAATATGCCTATTTCTTTCCGTTACAACTACGTCAATCTGATAATGTAAAAATACAACTTTATTACAATATGTAGTATTTACGTAAAAATATTGAAGATGCAAATGGAATTTTAAAAATTAAGATATTTGAAACTGAGCAGTGCATATCAATTTAACTGTATCTTCTTTTAGGTTACTAGACACAAGAATAAACCTGTAATTACTTAGTTCGACTGCAACTAAGTATCATCATATGTTAGAGTAATAATACTTTTAACCGCAAATTATAGTTATATATTAAACACATCTTAAAATAATTTAGTATATATTACTATAAGTATGTAAAAATACCAACTCGAACATTCATAAAATTACGTAAAAAATCATAAAAACCACGTATTAATAAGTCACATGGTGGGAACAATAAAGTTTAACTTTTGTTTGATAAAACGTTGTGATTGAGTTTCAAGATGTATTAGTAAATTTATTAGTAAACACAGCCAATATTATCCCCCAATTTTCAAGCGTTACTCCAGATATTTTTCATTTATTTCTAAGTTTTATTTACTGTAATGAAAACTAAAGGTTTTTATATCCAATTATTGATTTTGTCAAAGATTTTATTGGTGTATTGGAAGCCACCATTATAAATGTCGTTTCAAGGGTAGGTATTTTAAAGCACTCCTAATATTAGATTTTTGTGAAATATAATGCTTTATATTTCATAAATTATCAATTAAATTTAATAAAATAAGAAAATAAAAGTTTTCTGTTGAAAACTATGTTATTAAAACACTGTAATATCTTCACTAAGGCTCCATACCAAGTGGCCTTGAATAATGCATGACACTAATGCTCACTAGAGCGTCCTGAACGTGTAAATAGAATTCTCATTCAATTTGTGCTTAATTTGTTATATATTTTTTAAATTATACTTCCAGCAATTATAGATTTAAAAGTCACTAATAGTTTCCTTATTGAGATAAATATAATTATTTTGATTAAGATTCAAATGACTCCCAAAACAAAATACCTTAATGAGTAATATAAACAATAAAGTCTCAAAATAACAAAGACGATATGCAGTTATTCTGAAGTCTGTAATTGAAATTTTTTAAGGATGTTGTTATTTTTAAAAGGGTGAGAATAAATTAACGAACTGTAAATGATGAAATGAGCTGAAATTAACATTACCCTACTTCTTATGAGTATATAATCCTAATTTCAAAGGCTGGAAAATTAAATAACAAATAAAAAGAACGAAATAATTGGTGTAGACTGCTTATACCAGTACTTTTTAAGTATTTAATGAATTCATACACATACAAAAAATTGACGACCATGTACAGTAAAAAGTAACATCTATATTACATTTTATTAACTTCCGGTCATAATATTCTTTTTTCCAGTTAACGTATTTTTAACCCCTATATTATAGCTTTCAAATCCTACATTTGGACTTTCACAGATAAGAACTATCCAATCCAGCATGCTTGACTGGTGTGGTTTTACTCACCTAATGAGTGTGTATAGTCAGTGGCCAAATACATATGGTAAAATAAAAAATTTTAAATTAATCAGTTTTACATTAGCAGGTTCTACGGCGTTCACTTTAAAATTGCATCAAACATTTTAAATTAAAGTGCCTTACTTAGTTCTTTACCTCATACTATGTCGTTAATGAATGTCGGAGCACCTGAATACTTTCATACACAATACAGAAGGTCAGTTTTCTCGAGTAATATGTATGTTGGAAACATTTCCTCCTTGTTTAAGTGTAGTTAAACACACTTTAAACAAACAAAATAAAATGAGTAACTGAGTTTTAGAGCTTGATATGTGTTCATTACCGTAAATTAATAATTATTTATTGTAACTAATAAAACACTAAATATGATTGTGCAGATCTCATACATTGTGTTTAAAGATGAAAGTTTTCTTACTGACATTGAATATACAGTACTTTGGGATTATACCGACAACACCCAGACATGAACGTTATTTGACATTTTGCTTCTACTGATTACTAGATTAGCGTAGAACAATATTTCGTCAATATAAAACAGGAATTGTCTTATCGCAAACCCCTCCCCATCCTCAGACAGAGGTCAAAGTCGAGCGGTCTATTAGAGAACGTGATTGCAGAGTCTCGCCGCCCGTTCAGCTGGTGCGTCGCTTTGTTGTACTTCCGTGTTTTACCTCTACATTTCTCCAAACACAAAAATTCAACATAAACAAACATTACCAAACTAAAACTAAACTCTTTATTGAAAAAAACACTCAAAACTTGTTTTTATTCTTGATCACACTCCGCCACCCAAAATTAGTGCCTCCGGCCATCAGCGCCAGCGCTGATGTCGACGAAAGAAAAACATCCCTCGAGATAGTACCTATCAGTAAAATATCAAATTCTAGAGGGGCTGATCAGAAATATAAATTGAATTGTAATGGAAAGGCAATTATGTACCGTGCAAATCATGTGATGCCACGCGGCCTGCCGTAATCGGGATTCTCGAGAAAGACAAGATAACAGCGACAACAATACCGATCACAATACCTGGAAGTACTTGTAATTTTGTAATTAAACCGTTGTTTTTTCGTTGTATCATGTTTGTTTCTATAAATTTATATTTTTGTGTTCTTCATACTGGTGTGGTCGGTATAATCCCACAGTACCGAATATACTAATATACATAAAAAGTAAATATTCAATAATAATTAAATTATAATTACAAACTATTGCGGCACCAATTAAATACAAGTGGAAGTGTGTATGATGTTGGAAAGCATGTTTAATAATGACGGATCGTGTAAATCTTTCATTCTGTTGTGGTTTAAAACGTTTGAAAAATTTTCCATGATGATGATAAAATAGTCATGGAGCTGTGTTTGATGTTGTTCCACTGGATAAAAAAGATGCATATATGTTTGTAAATCAATTTATACTGATTTCATATCGTGCACTCAAACGTGATTATCTTTGTGTTTTTTATTTATAATAGCACAGAAGTGTATTTTTTCGAGAATCGTTGTCTCAGTATACGTTGAATATACTACTATAATTATAATTAGAATACTATTTCATGTCATACGTGGTATTTGGGGTTCTTACAAGGTGTTTAATAGGTGAGGAGAAGGTATTTCTGTAGTCGGAGGGTAATAAAAAAGATTTTTTTTTCATATTTTCGTAGTATAGCATACAAATTTTAAAAATTGACTCGTATTTATGTTCAGACAATATTAGGGTTTAAATACGATAAATAAAAACTAAATACATCATTCAAAGCATAATAAGCTAAAAAACCAGTGTCCTTTTTATTGAATATAAATTTAACACATCACAAGACTCGGGACCGTTTTGTTAGCAACTAACCTCTCCTCGAAAAGTTTTATTTATGAGAGATCTTGAACATTTTATTACAACAACTGCACTAACTAACAAAATATTAAAGACAATCCAAATAAGTATGCATTGCTTTCGTCAAGTTGTAAGAAGTAGCAAGATTTTATTATTTGCATTGTGATGTTCTCGGTACTTGCATGGAGAGATTTCAAACTTTTCTTACAACTTCAAGACTTTACAGAATATGTCCAATATAAAATACTCAAGCTAAGAGTAGGAGTATGCAACACTACGTTCCCGATTTTATTCGTTCGCAACCAAAATTTAAAATGTCCATTTCATTTTAATCTGGAGATGTAATGCAGAGGATAGCCATTCATACAATCACACAGAAAGGAAATATTTCTAAATATTTAGCATCTCACTAAACAAAAGAGAAACTTTTTCACTCTACTAAGTGTTAGGCTTCGATTCTGCTCAGCAAAGTTCCCTTCACCTTCTCATGATTTATTTTAACTATGTAGTAATTTAATTGAATACGAAAAGTAGTGTTTTAAATATTAAAAATTATATACTAAATTATTAAAATATGCAATTTTATACTGTGTAAAATATTTTGATGTTGAATCCATAATTTCAATTTGTTGCTGACCTTGTTAGGATAGAAGTATTAATACATACAGTTTTAAATTCCTGTTTTTTCTTTTCCTGTTGCACTGGTTACTTATAAGAGCAACGTAAAAATACGTATTGACGCTCACCGACTTCCTAAAAATTTACATCGTACCTCAGTGTTACCTGTAAAGAAATGAACCTTAAAACAAAATTTTAAGTCTACACACCAGTATATTTTTAAGATATCATAATGGACATACAGAGTGATAAACAGGTACAAATGATAATTTTACAACCTCTCGAGTGGTGAGCTTCATTTACACTCAGCCATTTAGATTTATACCGTTCCCAGTTACTACTGTTTTAAACTATTTAGTGATGAGCTATAATTCCACAACTTGTATTTTTTTAGATATCTTCTAAACATGGATTGATTTATTATTCCAGTGTTTTAATAATGGTTAAAGTAATTAATTTATGTTAAATATTCAAATCAAAATAATTCGTTTACAGATTCTGTGTGAATTAGTTATTGAAAATTATTATTTTTATAACAATTATATTATATAACAAATTATATTTAACAATTTAAAAAGCAGTAAACTGTAGAAAGATCCATGTATCAAGAGCGTCTATGTCTAATATTTCTACCAACAGTTTTGTACATATTTATGAGACCTTTGTAACTGTTATGTGTGAATAAGTTTACTAAGTGCTGGGAGATGTGCAATTCCTAAAACATGCACGTTTTTACTTAAATAAAGAATGTTTTTTTTTTAAATAACAACGACATCAATAAATATAAACTGCACAGTCGTTAGTCACGGAACAAACAAAGGCGCTCTTGAAACATGGAAATAATGTTCTTTCTATATTTTACTGCTGTTTTAAAATGTTAAGTATCCCTTTTTATGAAAATTAATTTTGAGTCTTAAGAAGGTTTTGTTCTACAGAACTCATAAAGAGCTAGCCGTATAATAGGACTAGTCATTGCTGTTCCATTAATTTGGAGGCAATTTTGACAATGAATTTGAATCGGTTCATTGTTAAACTTAAATTCATAAAATTGTTAAAGGTTTAATGTTATATTGTCTTATTTCTATACAACTTCTGACAGATTCCAGACTATCCTGATGTAGATTCCTATGGGATTCTACATGTATGGTTAAAATAAAGTGGCTGACAAACATCCTCAAGTCTTGAAATAAATGGCAGGTTTTGATGTAGGATAGATTTCTCATAAGATAATTGCAGGTCTTCATCTTCGAATGATCAGATGCACGCTAATGACCGGATGCTTACAAACATAGCTTTGCTGATTTAGCAAACAATTTGAAAGATCCTTATAATCAGTGTTTTGAGAAATGCAACTACTTATTTATTGAATAGGGAGGGTAATTAGATAGTTTAACTACATTTAAAATTACTGTAATAATCAAACATTTATAACAGGTTTGGTGACACCTTATTTATTTTAACAAAAAACTACATTTTTCATGTCAGACTCGAACACGGTTATCTCAATTGACGAGCGAGTAAATTACTACAACATCAACGAGTTTGAGACAAAATGATATTGCATTAGGCCATTTATACTATACCTGCCACTTTATGTATTGTTTTTATATAGTAATAGGACCATAACCACTTAAGTTTCTTATTTTAGTGAGCATCCGCCTCAAAAAAAACTTGGAAACCTCATCAGTCATGAATATGTGAAATAGACCTGTAAATATTCAGACTCGGTTGTTTAATTGAGCTCTCCCATTGCAATTTAACGTCCGTTACATTCTACTTTCATTGCTCGTTAGCAAATCCTTTTATACAAAGTTTTACTTTCGTATTACGACAATCTTTATTACTGTTTTAGTCATATACTAGTTGTTTTTGTATTTTTGTGGTTAATTATATCCTATTTCATTATCAGTAGATCATTTAAGTATGGCTCTACTCTGCCTACTTGTGTCATTATTTGCTTTCTATTGGATTTTAAGTTTCGAAAAATTATCCTGAAACCTTATAGTAAATGACTTTATGGGTTTTTACGTTACTTCATAAATACAATATTAATAACTAAGTTTTATAGTATCCTTCAGAACACTTCCGTGCCCCTTTCTTAAACATGCAGTAATCCAAGATCAAAATAACGACTCAGAAATTCTCTTTTAATCATAACTTGATACGTATGATACGTATGTGAAGCTGCAACCTACAAAAAGAAAACACTACTTTATGATGAATAAAGAAAATTAAAGACAGTAAAGGTAGCACAGCTTAATTGGCTTTAAACCGCTTCATCACCCAAGTAAAACTACGGTGGCTTTATTAACTCTGTTACAGCTTATAATAGAGTTTAAAGTGTTATCTCAACTTTGTGTAACATTAATTAACTTATCTCTCTTAATACTACTATATGAAGTTAAGGCCGTAAGTGAAGATCAATCTAAATTCCGGAAATCAGATTCAAGAATAACTTTTAGTTTTTGCCTGTACGTCTTTTGAAGTCCACATCCTATTAGCTTGCAGTGTAATAACTGTATAAGTTTACAGTTTCTTATTCACTTCTAAAGATATATTCTTTATATATTTTCCACTTCTAAAGATCAATATAAGTGTCATAATAAAATTTCCGTTTAAAGTATTATTTCTGTTGTTGTTAGTTTACTCATAAATATGAAAAAGTATTTAACCTGTATTAAGCATTAAAATCAATAGATACCAATATAAAAAGCCTTATTTATTGAAATAATATATTATTTAAGTGCATTGAAAGTTAAGTAAGCTTGTATCATGATGTTGAAAGATTTAAACAGGATTTTTTGAATGCAAATCCCTAGTTAAAAATAGTAGATACTTAGGAATAAAGCCAGCAAAAATTTCATTTTACGTCCTTATCCACTTTTACTTAGTTCATATAAACGATAGTATTTACCTGTTGATGCATTCAAATGAATGAATCTAGTACTTTGTTTTGTTGAATACTGTACATTATTAAAAACTGCAAACCCAGTCTCGTTGAAAATCATGGATCGTCGTCACGGAACAATGTAACAACATAAGCACATAAATTGATGACATAACAGTTACAATTACTGTTATGATGGTTACTAAACTAACGACAACCAAATTAGCAAATTTGATTAAAATACTAAAAATTACTTTTGGCAAATTCTGCAGGAGATAAAGGTTTTGGGCAAACTTATAACCAATTGTTTTATTCCGGCAACTACGGTGGTGTTACCAGAACAGAGCTTTAATTTTAATATTACTGAATTACTGCACTATAATAATTATATAATTTCAAAACAAAATATACGATATTATATAACGTTAGTTCGACTTTTATTAAATTAAATAAATAAAGTGCGCTATTTTTCCAATTACTGAAAATATATATTTTTCTTTTTGTTACTAGAATAGTATTAAAGAATAACGGAATTGTTTTAATTGAACTTTTTTTATTATGTTCGCCTATTACTTCGTCTACGTGACAGTTGTTAAGATTTGTCATACAAACGTTTAAAAAATAGTGCGAAACAAGGTTAAATCCTTTGAATTGGTTTAATATCGATTTTTAGACTAATATTAACTGTAAAACTTCTAAATAAAAAAAAAACAGTAAAACACTAAAATTTGAATTTAAGACGTATCAGATCAATGGATAAAGATGGCACAAACAACTACAAGATTACTCTGACGACAAAGAGGTCATTAATGGTGGAGAGAGGCTATTAGGGATAATACTTTAGATATTTGCCAAATAATCTCCTCTCTATCAATACATTGAAAAACCTTACCATATCGTTAAAAATTATACTTTTACACTATTATCAATGCTGTGAAACGTGGTTGAGTGTACAGTTAGAGAATTTCTTTCAGTTGGGATTAGTAATGTTGTTATTGAGTTGTAAATAAGGTAACATAACCATATGTTATTATATAAAAGAAATGTTTATAATTTGAAAAATTGTAGATACATCTGGAATCATATATATTATCAATAGAGTTAAGTACATCATATAAGGTTTTAATTATATATTAGTAAAAGAAAATTTTTGGATCTTTTTTGTAGGTACGAATGCTTCAAGATGCACAATTTCCTCGAAAGCCAGGACTTCTACTGCTCGGTGGAGAAATCGATAAGGAGTAAAGTAAAGGTTTTTAGATTCGCCGTACATGGTATATATTACATAGGCCAAAACGTATTGTCGCCTAAGTATAATCATGTTTATAATTACATCATAATCATTATTCAGATTTAATATCAAATGTGGAGATATTTTTCATTGTGATGTTTAGGACAGTTAGCACACTCTACTCTTGAACCTTCCATATAAGTATCTAGAAGCATACAGAACCCAAGAGCTTTGATCAGCTGGCTGCTATAAAAGACCAGGAGCTTTTAGAGCTTGAAGTAAATCATAATAAGTAGGAAAGTTCATAGACGTATAGAAACTCCGAGAGGCTGAGAGTTACCAGAAGCTAGAAGATTCCATAACTCCTGATCATATTGTAAGCAATGAGAATATTGTAAGGGACAGCAACCCTTAAGGGCTGTATCATGTTGGTTTGCTGAAGTTCCCAGACAAAACACTATCATATTTTGAGTTTAGGGTCCAAGTTACTTTCGACAAAGGAACATGTAAGTCTGTTTTCTTTTCCGAAAATAAATCAAATTTGAAGCACCAACCGTTATACATGCCTGAGACTGAAAGTTATAAGCAGTAAGAATTACACATTTCGTGAGTTAAAACAAGTTGGGATATGCCATGAATTGGGTGTGAAAGCTTCCCAAAGGCCTATGTAACGTAAAACAGATCTATTGTCAGATGTCTCATATTCATATACAAGGAATACAAAATGTAAATTGTTATAATAAGCAGCAATAAATATATTTAATCATGTAAAGAAATTCATTCTTTGAAAAAATATCCTGTAAATATTACTTACGACATGGTGAATTTGTTCCTGAAGCCATGTATTTTATATTTTAGGAGTTTCAGGAGCCCCTAGACCTTAATAAATGCAAAGATAATCAATATCCTATGGCTGGTGAGGTAGGAGGTCTAGTTTCAATAGAACTTAATGTGTAACCCTCGTATTAAACATTATTTGTTGGTTCCGTCATTCTTGGTTTTTGCCTAGTTAGTAATAAATATAACTAATGAATTTATAAATTTAAAAAAGATTGCCTTGAAATAAAATCATCAACATTAAAAATATCTTCTGTCTTTAATTGAAAATACATTGATTTTGATTGATGATTACCGGTTACTAATTCTCTTTTATATTCACATTCTAAACATATTTGACCTTTAATATTTTTATTTTCTTGCGACATATTTTCAATTAATCTCTTCAATTCGTCTCTTTGGGATTCTAAATATGGAGAAAGATCAAAAATTTTTTCTTCTGAATTAGAAAGAATAAATTCATTAAAATGTCCTTTCATAGATGATATTGTTTGAATATCAATAATATTGTCTTTTGAATCTGGAAAATGTTTTCGTAATTCAACGTGTTCATTTAATTCTTTAATTAATTCTCTTCTAGTTTTTGTACTAATCATTAATCCATTCTTCCTTGATAAATCTTTAAGATATCTAGTATTTCTTATACCAAATCGATTTGGACGTTTTTTGAACTTTTTTAATATTATATATTAAAGTTTCTCGTGATAGATCATCAATCTTTCTAAGAGATAATTTTATTGCTATATCTTTTAATTTCTCAATATTAAAGAGATTTAGATTATACTTATTTTCTTTATATGAATTCTTTAATTCTTTTAATTTATCTGAATTTATTTTTTCATAATTATAAATTTGATTATTTTTGCCCATTCTTTCAAATAATTAAATTCATTATCTTTTATTTTTATATTTTCTAAGTGTTTCTTAGAGTTATAATGTCTATCAAAATGTTTCTTAAAGAGCTCTTTGTTGCAATATGGACAGGTAATCTTTTCGTTAGCCATGTAATACTAAAACATTTCCAAGTCAAATTTTATTATTTAGTATAACACCTTTTTATACAAAAAAAAATGCTAAATTCTTATTATTCTCTTTCATTCCTTCTAATACTTCAAAAATATACTCTTTTGAAATTGAAAAATCTTGATTTCTTACATAATAATCTTTATAATCATAAACATAATGTCCTAAATAATTAAACAATAATATATATTTTCTATAATCATGAGACATCGGGCATTGGTTTTTGGTTATCTCAGTTATTGAAATATAAACAAATAAATTAATGCGAAAGTACTTTCTTGGAAAAAATAATTCTATTAAATAACTCCCCATTTAAATGGAAGAAATAATTATATCAAAATGTTAACAATGTGTGTAATAGAGAAGAAATTCTTGATAAAATATTTCTAGTTAGTAAAAATTTTAACTTAATAGTATATGAGAAAAAGATTAAAAAATGTAAAAATAAATTAACACATTTGAATAATTAGCTTAGAACATTGCAATATGGAGATAAAAAAGAAACAAAATTTATTAGGGACTTTAGATCTAGGAAAAAATCTTTTATATTTTCTTACGAAGAAAATGAGAATATCAATGCATTATTTAAAGAATTTTTTAGGTTTGTTGGTATAAATAAACATATTAATTATGATAAGATGTTACCATTACTCCTTCATTACTTAGGTATAGAATTTGATTTTAGTTTTAAACCTGAAACTTTTGATGACTTTATATTACATTTGGAGAAAAGAAATAAAGAAATTGGTGTTAAAAAATTATCTGTTCCCTATAAATTAAATTCTCAAGATAAAGTTTGTAAATTTTAATTTTTTCTTTTTGATGTAATTAAAATATGTTATTAATTCTTACATGATTATACATAATACATTATGTATAATCATGATTTTTACATTTTTAGGTTTTACTTTATATTATTTTTCATGAATTATTTTTGTTAGTTAAAATTTGTTCTTATTAAATGGAGTACTTGAAAGATTTAAATGATATTAGAGAATGTAAATTTAAAGAGTATAAGAAGTTAATTGAATTAGAAGAAAATAAGAAATATAGAATTTTGAATTTGGAAAGAATGAAAGATAAATATGGTTGGACTATTTATTCCAGATTTAGAAGATTATAAAGTACATTTGCCTAATAGATTTTTAAATTTTTTAGATGATAAAAAGATAAAAGAAATGAATAAAAGAGATAATATACAGGGTGATTCAAAACTAAACGGCAATCTCTCGGGAGCTTATTCTATAGCTAAAAACAAGTAAAAAAGTTCATATAACCATATGCCCGGAAACGCTTCGTTAGCGAGTTACGCCTAGCGAAAGATTTCGCCCGGATTTTCAGAACCCTTGGTGAAGTCAGGCCGTATAAAAATGGTAAAGGTAGTTACAAAGATACAAATACGATTGTTTTTTATGTTTTTATATCTGAAAAATGTATTAAAATTCGTCCCAGAGCTGTAAATGCAATACTTTCAGAGATATCTTACGTAAAACACAAGAATTGGTGCAAAGAAATAACACATTTTTGTGTTTAACGTAAGATTACTTCCATAAATGTTAAATAAAGGTCATTTTTTTCTTAAACAGATTTGTAGAACAATTAATTCTGAAAAGATTCATGTGAATTACTTAGGAAAAAAATTAATAATAGGTATTGAAATTTAGCTTTATTTAAAAATAAAACAGACGCACAAAAATGCATATTCTTATCTGCATAAAATATTAACTAATGTTTAGGTTGTGAGTAACAGCTGATCATTTATTCAACACTTTTTATCGTAATATTTTCTTTGCAAAGGTTGGCAATATCAGCTGATCAACAATTAAGTTCATGAAGTAATATTTGAATAACCTTTATGGAGGTGTTTGTATTGTGGCGTGTGAAGATTGTATTTTGTGAGATCCTGTGATTATTTGGAAATATTTTATACAAGTGTATAAAATATTTTATAAAATATTTTTTTTTAAATATTTTATTAAATATTTTTATAAAAGTGTATGTAATTATCTTAGTAAATAATGGCAGATAATGTAAATGGTATGTATTCGTTTGAAGAGTATACGGACATGATACTGATTTACGGCAAAGTTAACAAGAATGGTTTAGCTGCAGTTCAGGAATATTGTGATACTTTTCCACATCGAAGAACACCTGATCGCAAAACATTTGAAGCTGTGGAGAGACGACTTAGAGAAACTGGTAGCTTTAAACCGAAGCGAATAGATACTGGTCGTCAACGTAGCGCAAGGAACTATAATAATGAACAAGCAATAATAAATGCTGTAGAATTATCACCAACCACAAGCACCAGACGATTATCACGTCAGTTAAATATTTGCCAGTCAAGCGTATGGCGGACACTTCATGAAGCACAGTTGTACCCATTCCATATAACACGTGTTCAAGACTTATTACCGCAAGATCTTAATAAACGGAAGATGTTCTGCCGCTGGTTAAGAAGAAATTGTTTACGACATCAGTATTTTCTTCGGCGTATTCTCGTTACTGATGAATCCTGTTTTACTAGAAATGGAATTGTAAATTTTCGTAATACCCATACTTGGGCGTACGACAACCCACATGAAACTGCGACGAGGCATTTTCAACATACATTTTCAGTCAATGTATGGCTTGGTGTTCTGGGTGATAATTTGATTGGTCAATTTTTCCTCCCTAATCGACTTAATGGAGTAGCGTACTTAAATTTTTTAAGAACAAACCTGCCTACCCTCTTGGAAGATATTCCTGTTCAAAACAGAATAAATGCATGGTTTATGCACGACGGAGCACCTCCACATTTTTCTAATGATGTGAAAAACTATTTAAATGATACATACGGTAGACAATGGATTGGTCGAAATGGACCAGTAAAATGGCCACCACGTTCTCCTGACCTAACGCCAGCAGACTTTTTCTTATGGGGTTGGATGAAGTCAATTGTTTATTCAAAACGGATTAACACCATAGAGGAGTTACGTAATCGCATTACAGAGGCGGCAGAAACTATCAAGAATGCTCCAAACGTTATGAAACGCGCTAGAAAAGAGTGGATTCGTCGTGCGAAAACGTGCATTGCTAACAACGGAGGACACTTTGAGCTACTATTATAAGTGATTATTACAGTTTTATAAAGGTAAATACATTTTATGTTAATGTTCAGTCTAGAATAAATGATCAGCTGTTACTCACAACCTAAACATTAGTTAATATTTTATGCAGATAAGAATATGCATTTTTGTGCGTCTGTTTTATTTTTAAATAAAGCTAAATTCCAATACCTATTATTAATTTTTTTCCTAAGTAATTCACATGAATCTATTCAGAATTAAATGTTGTACAAATCTGTTTAAGAAAAAAATGACCTTTATTTAACATTTATGGAAGTAATCTTACGTTAAACACAAAAATGTGTTATTTCTTTGCACCAATTCTTGTGTTTTACGTAAGATATCTCTGAAAGTATTGCATTTACAGCTCTGGGACGAATTTTAATAAATTTTTCAGATATAAAAACATAAAAAAACAATCGTATTTGTATCTTTGTAACTACCTTTACCATTTTTATACGGCCTGACTTCACCAAGGGTTCTGAAATCCGGGCGAAATCTTTCGCTAGGCGTAACTCGCTAACGAAGCGTTTCCGGGCATATGGTTATATGAACTTTTTTACTTGTTTTTAGCTATAGAATAAGCTCCCGAGAGATTGCCGTTTAGTTTTGAATCACCCTGTATATTTAACGGTTATTGGTAAAAAAATTATAAAAGATAAAGAATGTGTTATGATTAAATTTGTTGAATAAGTTAAGAAATAATATTATAAAAGATTAAACATATTCACGTTCTTAAATTAATTTAATCCATCCATGGAAGTTATACTATAATGATACAACATTGCATTTAGAAGGTATTTTCATTTGATTTTTAAAAGTCAGCAAAACTGATTTACTGTTTATTTTCATAGATCTATTTATTGACCTAAGACCGTATTTTTATTTGAAGTTGTATTGCCCCGAAAAGTGTCCTAAGAGTGACATTTTAATATCTAGTTATGTATATATAAGTGGATATTACAGTTAATAGTACAGACTTTGTCCTGTACACACGTCTTTAATTCGAAAATTTTTAACTTTGATTAATCTGGGCTGTTTTGATAAAAATGTCTATTAAAAAGTTATTACAATATCTAACTTCATTACATTTACATTTAATCACACTTCGACCAACCGATAGTGTGTGAGTATAACATGAGTGATGTGAAATGTAGAGGATGTTTTAAATGAAAACTTACTTTCTGAAGGTAAAAAAGTTGAAACAAAACTATTTTATAACAGGTATATTTTTTTCAATTTACAACTTAATTTATCATAATGCCATTGAATGTACAATATTTTTTTGTTAATCCTTCAGGAGTATACTCAAACAAATTATATGATTTTCCGATAGGACTGAGGTATAATAAGTGGCCTCCATCACGATCGAATTATTCATATTTCTGAATAGCCTATTTAAACTAAACTACCGAATTTCATTATAGTTATTTAAAATGAACAGTATAGTATCGGTATAGTAAAAAAAACTGACCTTAGACCGTATTTTTATTTGAAGTTGTATTGCCCCGAAAAGTTTCCTAGGAGTGACATATTAATATCTACTTATATATATAAATATATATATATATATATATATATATATATATATATATTATATGGTTCTTAATCTAAGCAACGTTTAAAATATGTGTGATCAGTTATCAAAATGTTATGTGTATATAGCATATAAATTCAAAAGATACATATTATTTAAAAGGTGTACTAAGACAAAATAATATAAGTTTTATGTTATGAACTTGTATAAAAGTAAACGTGTGAATAATGCGTGTGAATTCAATAGGGAAAATCTTACACCTGAGAAATTATCTGTACAGCCATAAAAATTGGAAGAAAGACATTGGAGAAATGTATAAATTAATAAAATAAAGAAGTGATAGTAAATAAATTTATATCCAAAGATAACTTTTAGTCTTTTATTATTTTCTCGATTTTCCTCATGGTCACACTTGAGACCAAAGCAAAGATATTTACTGTAGCTCAGTTCTATGCCATGGAATGACATGCATCATCGGACTTTGTGTTGCTTATATAGTACTGAAGCTTCACCAGTAATCTCTTTCTCTTGATTTGTGTCAAATGATAAATTCTAATTTTAATTAAATTGCCTTTCATATCAGTGTTCAATCTGCTTATCTAGGCAGCGTACTAAAACACTGCAGTAGGCTGAAATCGTATCTTATCACCAACATCTATCACGCACTTTTCGCTATATTATTTTCTTTGTTCACACAATGAATTAAAATGTCATATGTTCCAATATTACATGACTTAGATTTTTACAAATAAATTTATTATAGTATTTCTTATTTTATAGTTACCCTTGAGACCAATATTAAAATATTCCCTAAAGCTCGGCTAAATTCCATGGAGTGACATGAATCATCAACAAAATCACTGCTTCTTTTATAATAATGAAGCTTCATGGAAAATTTCAAGTTTAATGATCTATTAGTTTTTAGGATTCGTCCGGACAAACTGACAGATTGATAAACAGACAGAAATGAAGTGATACGTTTCTCGAAAACTCAGCCATTTATGAAGATGACTAGAATTATTACTTTCCATTTGGACAGTAAAATTGTATATTAGGAATTTATCACATAAAACCACACTATGAATATTATTATTATAAAAATGTGTTTAGATTATAAGATGTTAACTTTCTTACATTAGTATTACAAGACATATCTGGAAGTTAATCGTACGCGTATTTTTCAAGTTTTTCTTTTATCCTTAAAATTATATGACGTAGCGCGTAAACGTATTTCTTTTTCATTTTATTTATTTTCCAATTCTATTTACATATTTATGAATAGTATTTAAAAGTACTAACAATTTTTACATGTAAGTTGGTGTCTTTTTGTTATATTCACTGTTGGGGAATCAATATTCCTTCTCAAAAATAAATAAGTATTGTATTTCCAGAGATAAATTATTCTCACAAATTTAAATTTATAAACGCTTATCTGATGTACCAAAAAATAAATAAATTTATTAAAACTCAAAAAAAATTAAATCTTGTAACCTTTTCAAATCATTTCTTTCCGAAACAAATCTCATAATATCTTATTATCAGACCTAACAATCGTAAAATTACATAGCTGAGTTCGGAAAAAAATTTGCGCTCTTAAAGGAGCAGAAATATCTGAGAGTAATGCACTGCTCTTTCGTCCTGATTAATCATAATTTACTGCTATCTGACATTCCTTGTCAAGAAATAGTTCATTTCAACTCCAACGTAGTTAAATGGATTCAAACAATTATGTCCTTCGTATTTCATTTTGTATACCTATTAAATCTATTTACATGAGTTTCTTTATATCAGTAACGTTTAACATATACTCTTATACTTATAACAAAATTCTTTGTATACAGTATACAATTATAAAAAATACACATTTTAAAAGTATAGCAAAATTAAATAAGGTTTTTTTTTAATATGAATACAAATTTAATCGTATGAGCCAGTAAAAAATGAGAATGAGTTATAGTCGAATAATAAAGAAGTAGTATTAATGAGTCTAATATCAAGATAAACATTTTAGTCAGCCAATAAGATGCTAGTTCATTCTAAGGACGTATGTCACCCGATTAAACATTGGAAAACAAATTGCCTTGCTAAATTTCATCAGATCTTGTGGTTACCTTAATCCGTCTGAAAATTTGCACATCTAATTGGAAAATATAGCATGATTAAATAGGACTTACACACTGGATACACAGAAATACAATTAACTATTACTTTACTATAAGTGTACCAATTTCAACCCGAATATTTAACCATATTTTTGAGATAAAAATCAATTAAGGGAGCACGTTTTTAGACCACCTCCCATCATACGTCCCTAAGGAAATCTTTAACAGTGTCAAACTGTATATTGAATTTAAATTTGTGATTTTTTTAGCAATAACATATGACACAAGCAGTAGACTCCTACCAAAAAAGACTTCCAAATTTTATTTTGAATGAAGAGGAAAACTTTGCTTAGGGTAAGCTTTCAATACGACAATTGGTTGAATGGGTAGTCCCCACAGACCCATGGTGAGGTGATCACAAAGAGAAACCACGAACAATCTATCGCCCAGCGGTCACTAACCAACGGGTACCTAGGCTCGTTATTGCTTGACTCAGTTACCCGACTAATAACACCTATTCCACAAAGCAATGGTACAAAGACTGGAGGTCTGTTCTGTTACTTGTAGCCATAAATATTATGGATTGGGATAATTGTACTCTTTCTGAATACTTTTTTTATCAGATATCAATTGCAGACACCTTTTTCATGGTACATTTAATTTAATGAGCTACATAGTGAACAAAGTTTTGAATATTACCAGTTTTTATTGTAGAAAAACGTATGATATTAATTTTAGTTCCCATTCGTGTATTACGCCATATAAATATGTCACCAAATATTTTGCAACAACTACGAAACATATTTAGAGAATATAACTGATAACCATTTTCTATTAAAGTGTAAAGTTATTTTATAAGGATATAGCCGTTATGTTATAGTAGCATATGTTCAAAAACCTAAAATTATCGAGACGAGGAACACGAACATAAAGATCGATGATTGATAACCCCACATACGTGTTTGAGAAAAATTTTAGCACGGATGCGGTGTATGGAATTTTTATAGTGAATAATATCAAACACTCTAGAGCCTATGAAAACTTTCGTTATTTAGACTAAACTATGATTTTCTTTAGGATAAATCATGATTTATTCGGTTTAATCGTTTTTAATAACAGTTCAATATTAATATATCTAAATATTTTTAAGATATCTTTTAAAACATACTTACATAGCAAAGTTGTCTTAGTTTAAAAAAGGTCTGTTATTTTTATGTGTTATTCTAATCATACCAATAATAAAGAATTTAATATTTCATGAAATTTCTAAGATTACAGAACTAGTAAAAAAGGTTTTAAAATAAAGTAAAATATTTTGTTTCCTTCAACATTTATTGGGTTTACATAAACTGTTAATGAATACAAAATATACCTTATAAGATAAAACATTGAAATATTAAAAGTTTAATTTTGTTGGTAAATCTAAGTATTTGTATGTAAAAAATTATAATTAAAATAATAATAGTAAATATTTGCATATAGGAACCTAATGTATGTAAAGCTCTAATGTAACCGTTCACTTCATGTTTAAGAAACTTTTAGCCAATATGTAATACAATCTGACATATTAGTAGTAAATACTCTTTGGAAACTTTTTTATATAAATTATCATTGCGTCCCTAATGTACATTGTTTTGTTGCCATAGAACTGGGAATTAAACGATTATTAAAGCAATCACTACAATAATAAAGTTATAAATAACAAACCAACATTTATTACCCGTACAATCCATTATAAAAGGAATTCCTGGAATCACCTAAAATTGAATTTACTTTGGTAAATATGTAACAAGATCGCAATTAAAAATTTACATCATCAGGATAACGGTAATGCACTATTATCACAATTGTAAATGTTTGTCCAAATACTGTCTTGTTAATTTTTTCCTTTTACACTTTGTTGTTTCCACCTATAAATTATTGCTCTCAGAATTTGTACAGTTATTCTTTTAATTATGAAAACAATGGAAGGAAAACTGCGATGTAAATTTAATTAAAACTCGCACCTCCTGAGTTTGAAGAAGGCGACAACTTTTAATGAGATTTTTCCTGAAGGGTATGACAAGCCAATTGGAGCCACGTTTGACGCGTATACTACATCAGACATTGTATGGTAATTTGCCAATGCCTGTCTTGGAATAGACCCCTTCTAGCATCAATCTGATGTCGTTGTACTCTTGGTTAAAGCTGGGAAGATCCCTCTCTCATTCCCAGGTATGGTGAAGTATGGATGTCTTGAAAACAGAATTACTTCTTTAATCTAGTTAGTCTCGAATGTTCGATAAAAATAATTTGTCTAAAAAAAAGTCTAAGTGCTAGCAATGTAAATCAAATATTTTTATTTGATACTGTAGTAAACCTATCTCCAAACCGGCCGTCCTCGCGGTGGCCAGGGTAATTCCAATAGCCAGTTTTTAAAGTAACAAAATGACATCATAAATATGAATACTTCATCGTCACAATTCCCTAAGACTAAAAGTCTCTTCCCGCAAGGAATTATTCCTCTATACTACTACCTTATTCACATTTATAGACACATTACAATTAATGTAGTGTGTATTATACAAACGAAACATTCTCCTAATAAACGTGCAGTTGGATCCGTAGAATCAATTTATTGTAAGTAAGAATTAGCTGAGAAAGTTTTTTGGCAATTACATAATGATGTCACTAGTCCATATAACTAACTCTAGAAAAAATTAGGAATGAAGAAGTTGGGGACAGGAATATCGTTGACACAATGTTTGTATGACATTTTCAAAGAATAAAACGTTACCTCCACGTCAATTATAATGACGGGCGATGATTCCCGTGTACCCAAGTATAAATATGAGAATATTTAACACAGGTATATAGCCAATATCATTAAAAATGTTATTAACTACAATAAACCACTTTATCAGTTTAAGCCAGAGATATTCGGAGTAGTTACAAAGCATTTACTGTAATCCAGAGTATCGCTTTAGAAAAGCTCTGGTTTATCGTAACCTCCCAGCTCCACACCCATTTGCATCGACTCAGAGATAATCGGCTGATAACCTGCCTCTAATTGAATTGGCACCAATAACTGGTGTTGTTTAGTCAGATTATAATAGTATTATGGCAAATATGATCTTGTACGTTGATACTTTGTTAATGTTTGACTGTTAGTAATAAGGAAACTAACAATATTCCTCGACCTTATAATACAATATCATGTATGATAAACATTTATATAATTTTAGAATTATAACTACTGTTAAATGTAGACTTAGATTATATAACATTATATAATAATATAGTGAATATACTTTTCACCTGTAATAGCAATTCAGGCTCTGGACATATAATTAAAATTGCAAGTATTTGTTTAAAACTAAAACTTTTTGCATTCATCATCCATATTTAACGTATCATAATTGTGAAAAATAATTTTATTTCTATGTTTTTCTTATTTTATAAATATATATATATATATATATATAACATTTTTATATTATAATAGGTAAAATACTTTGGTAAAAGACTTTATTCTTGAAAACCAAAATAATTACCATAAATAATTCACCTATAAATATATTTCAAATTTGTTTCTCTAGTTGTCGAAATGAAAATATAAACACAACTTGGATAGTACATTTTAGTCCAGTACACCATCGTCAGTAGGATTTAAACTCTATATTCTTGATTACTTTCTTAAATATTTTTACTACATATTTCTTCTCAAATTTACTTATATAACTGTTTTGAAATTAGAAGCTATGTCTTCTCAAATTTAATTATTTAACTGTTTTGAAATTAGAAGCTATGTGTGTATATATTTATATATATATATATATATATATATATATATATATATATATTTGTAATAGTGAGAAATTACTTGCAAAGCTCTAAAATGTTAGATAGTCTGTTTAGCGAAATCTGTCACATAAAACGATGGAAATGTGTTTTTTTATTTGATATTTTTATAAAACAGATTAAGCTTCAATATATATTAGTAAAGCTATAACTTTGATGATGTTTCATGCCACTTTGACTGAGCGTTAGTGAACACTTTTATGCTCAACCGTTATGTCGACGAGAATTAACATAATAAAGACATTATGAAGGAAGCTAAGTGCAATCATATAAAGTAAGCTTCTTAGACTGCTAAATATTTGATTACTCTGCAACTAAGAAAAGTTCACTATTGATATAAATATATCTTAACTGCAAATAAATTACAATCACCGAAGGTATAGTCTTTATGAAATACTTTCTTGATTGGAAGACCAGGTTAAATTCAACGTCGGTGTCAGAAATATAATTCCAACTAGAATCTCCATACATAAGCAATAATTAAAAAAGATCCATAAGCAATTTTGCTTAAAATCTAAAGCTATTAACTATAAACAGTCTCATTATAATAAAATAACAAATGCATAATTTTGTTTAAAACTTCGATAAGATTCATCCTCAGTTGCCATATAGTTCAGGTTTTATCGAAATAGTTGTATCTTTAGGGGAGAATTCGGCGTAACTTCATAGGTTCTTAAAAATAGCTTAGTAATTTTCCCACTTTAGGATACCAAAATACTGGTCAATTCACTTAATACTATTTGAATTACTAGTTGGTTTTTTACGTTTACACAGACAGAAAGTTAAAACGACATTAATAAAATATTTTAATTCTCTAGAGATCTTGCTAAATACGCTATGTATCATGCTACGGCTTCACAAGCAATGCAAACAACTTTCATTTACGAGCTGTTAAAAGTGTTCATTTGAGAAGAAACAAATTTATATTACAAAATAGTTAAGGAATAAATAAAGAAAATAGAATTTACACTCTACTGACTTGATGGTTTACTGAACCGAAATGCAGTATCAAAGTTGTGTTCATCTTTTCATTACTATCGCTAGAGAAACGCGTTTGAAGTATATTTATAAAACCAAATTAAAAAAAAAAGAAAAATTATTGAATAAATTGGATTCAAGACCGCGTTTACGTTCAATTAATTAAATAATATATAATGTTAAATAATGTAATTCTATTTTAAACCGTAGTTTAAGTTATAAACTATAATAAACGATACTGTATCATAAGGTTGAGGAAAAATGTAAGTTTTGATTATTACTAACATTCCTACTGTTAATACATAACTGCTGTACTTGAGTTGTGAATTACCGTATACAAGTTTAAGGAAGAATTTAGTTTTGAATATTAATAACATTTAATAGTAAATTTAAGTAGCAAAGTAGACGATTGCATTTATTATTGAAACGTAGGTGAGTATAGCTTCAGAGTCTACGGATTTTAGAATACTTTTTATTTCACTCATATATGTATATAATGCACACAATTTATACTGTTCTTAAACTAACTTTTTATATGCGCAGACGTTGAAATTTCGAGCATAGTTTACAAAGTAATACCTTTAAAATCTATTATACCTCTATACTTCAATTAAAATTATAAATATCAATCAATTGGGATTCGCTTTCTGGGCCAGTACTTCTTCCTCTGTGCGAACATGAACCTTCCCACGCGGATATGTAGTCTAGCGTATATTTAATCTTCTATTTCATCAAATATAAAAAACTTATAAGAATTATGAATATAATTTTGATAATTTAAGGGTTGTACTTTACCACTTTTACACGGTTATATCATTACATATATTGTCGTTACAAAAAGTATATCAAATGTTAAAGTCAACTATGGTGTACCTTGTACTCAGTTTGTTAATAAATGTATCTATTTTGTTCAATTGTATTGTTTTACATGGTTACTCATAAAAACAATTCAAAATTATTTTATAACGCTCATCCAATGGAATGACATGCACCATCAGAAGTAAACATTCAAGTAGAATTTTAGGTCTATACACAATTTCATTTTCAAGATATCATATGGACAAACAGACAGATGCTTCGCTTACGCTAAGGCAGAGTTATAGAGTGCGCACTTAATACTTTAAATTCGCTAATGTGATATAGATCCAAAACAGAGAGTGTCGTAGATTTCATATATGGATACATAAATAGATTTTTTTATGTAACTGTTATATATTGCATTAATATTAATATAATTTGCTAATGGAAATTTCTATGAATTAGATACTGAAAATTTTAAAATTATTTATATTTGAGTCAGACAAAGCAGTAAAATGACAAAATGTCCATTTATCTAGAGCATCTCTGCTTTGTTCTGTATCTCTCGCGAGCGTTGCAAATGTTTGCACATGAGATCTTTGTTATTGTATGTGCGTGAATAAGTTTACTAAAAGGACTGAGAGGTGCAGAATTTATAAAACAAGCATTTTTTAAATTACATGGAGAACGTTTTTCTAAATAACAATAACGCCATAAACATACACTGCACAGTTGGGAGTCACAGAATAAACAAAAGGGCTCTTGAAACATGGAAGAAATGTTCTTTCAGCAGTTTACTGTTATTTATAACATTTAAATATAATATTTTACTAAACACTTTTTTCTTGTTTAGTTTTGTGAAAAAGCCTTAATATCCAAAAAAGGTTACAATTAATTCTGTGATTACTACTCCAATTAAGGTTAAATATGAAATATAATTAAAATTTTCAAGTCGATAATGAATTTCTCTAATTTATGGTTTCAGAGAAGTAGTAGGCTAGTAGTAACCAGGTTACAAGTAGTGTCATATATAATAGAACAGAGCCAGTGCAGAGGAAGGTATTTATGTATTAAGTATATTTTGTTATACCACATCCACGAATAGTTTGGCATGTTATGGATTAGATAGAGTCCCCATTCCTTTTCCTTTAATTTGGAGGTAATTTCTATTTAAGAATTTGAAACTATTCACCAATAAACCTAAACTCATGTATTTTTTGAAGATTTAGTAATATTATGTTTATTTGAAGAAAACTCCTTGCAGATTCCAGACCGCTTTAATGTAGAGTGTTTGTAAAAAGGGATTCTACTTACATCGTTATAAGAGTCGTATCTTAAGGAAGTGGCTGATAAAATATTCTTCAGCAATGATAGAAAGTGTCAGATAACTTTAATATAGAATAGAAGATGTTTTACCAAAGGATTGCAGGTGTTCATCTTTGAATGCTCAGATTCACTCAATAAGAGAACTGGTGTGAGTAGCCATAGGTCTGCAAAAGGTAATCTAGATTGTATGTGGTTCTTAGTACGTGTTTGAGTTTCGTATTTTCGGAACAAGAAGATATGGCACACCATCTGACAGATCCCCATAACTAGCCTCTTCAGTAACGTAGTCTAAAACTTCTTTTATATGGACTGCGAATAAATAGTCAAAATTACCTACTTTTAAAACATATTTATAAATGATTTCTTGTCAACTATTGATAAAACAAAACAAAACAAACATTTTTCTCCATAGATTTGAAGATAGACATTTTACAGCAAATTTTGATGACTAAATTATGATTTATTATGGAATTTTTGTTATGCATACCACTGTATATATTGTTACCTTATAGTAATAGGAGCAAAATAACATAAGTATCTTATATTAGTAAGAATTGGGCTTTAAACAGACCTATAAATAGTGGTGCATTGTTGAGAAAGGGACGGTTCATTCCAATGAGTACATCAATCGTCCGTTATGTTTTCGTTTTCTTGCTCTTACAATATCCTGCTATATTAATTTTTTCATACAAGGACATTTTGTTTTTGTATTAGTCATATAATGATTTTATTTTAAATTTTTGGAGTTAATTGCATCTTGTTTCATTATCAGTGACCTTAAATGGTTTGAATACGTCTGTACTTCACTTACTTGTGGCATTGTTATTTGCTATAAGATATTGGGTATCAAAGAATTATCCTGAAATTTTATAATTAGTGACTATGGATTTTAAAATTTTTAAATATAAGTCTTCTGGAATTAACTTTTACATTAGTTTATCAATACATTTTTATAACTAATTTTTAAAATATTGTTCAGAACAAATTTAAGGCCCAAATAATTTACACATGCAATAAACCGTGACCTGTGTCATAGATCAGAAAACGTTTTTTGTTGTAATTTCATAACACAGGTATAAAGGTGCAACCTACATCAGGATAACACTATATAAAAAGAGTTATGAATATTAAAGACACTAAATGTATCATACCTTAATTGGTTATAAATCACTTCATCAATTAAATGAAACTGCTGTGACTTTACTAAAGCTGTCATGGCTAATACTAGAGTATAAAGTGTTTCGTCAAGTATTTATACAATTAATTAGTTTTTTACTATTAATAATATCAAAGTAAGTGAAGAAAAAGCTATAAGTAATTAAATATTAATCTAAATACGGAGGATTCTGGAATTTTAGAGACAGGAATATTTTTTGTTTTGTTTTTTCCCTAAGTATCTTTGGATGTTCACACCCTATAAGCATCCTGTTTAATAATTGAATAACACATTATTTTAATAATAATTATTAAATTTAGAGTTTTTTTCCTGTAATCCAATACTAAATATCAATATAATTAACATAGTTAAAGTGTGTTTAATAGAATTATTTCTGTTTGCGATAAATTTCTTAATGGTAATACAAGTATTTTACAGTATTTAGCATTAAAATCACTCCAGACCAAAGGACGAGGCATTATTTATTAAAATAACGTATTATTAAAGTACACCGAAAGTTAAAAAAGCTTGGTACATGATTTTCCACAGATTTAAGCAGGATCGTATGAAGCAAAGTCCTTGTAGTAATGAAGCTATTGTAATAAAATAAAAATTGTTCAAAAATTAATATACTTATGCACTTTCATTTAGTAGTTATGAATGTTTGTAACAGTGAGTTCAATCAGCTGAATAAATCGGGTAGTTTGATTTATGAATACTGTACAGTATTACCAAACTGCAAACACAATCTTGTTAAAAATAACGGATCATCGTCACAATATATTGTAACAACATAGACCAAATGGATGACATAAGAGTTAGAACTTCTAGTATGATTGTTATTTAGCTGTCGATGACTAAAGTAGTTTACATTACTGATGATTATTTTTGGCAAAAGTCTGCGGGAGGCACTGGGCTCAGAGCCAATGTAAAACCAATTGTTTTATTCCGGCAACTGTGTTGGTGTTAAACAAAAACTGAGCTTCAATTTAATATTTATATTTATAAATTACAACACTATAAATATAATATAGTTTTAAAATAATATATTCGGTGTCATATATTTATATTTTAACTTTTATAAAGGTAAATGAATGAAGTGTTTTATTTCTCCAATTAATTTTATTAATTAATTATTAATTAATTATTATTATAATAATTATTAAATAATTAAAAATAATTATTTTATTAATTAATTTTGAGAGCAATTTATTTTCTTCGTGTCGTTACTGTAATTGGATCAAATAATTTAATATAGGTTATAATACGTAGGATAAATTATAGTGTCGCCCAGGTACAATCTTGTTTCTAATTACAGGTATACAATTTTATTTACTGATGAAGCAACTTTCACGAGAAAACGGGTCTTTCAATTGTAGAAATAGTCATTTATGGAGCGAATAAATCCAAATGGTACCGTAGAAACCTTTTTCCAACACATATATTTCACATTAATGTTTGGTGTGCCGTTATTGATAACAAAATTCTAGGATAATTCGTTTTTGAAGGAAACCTTACAGGAAATATGTACGAAACAATTTCTGAAAAATGATTTACTGGCTCTTTTGGAAGATATCCCTTTACAAAAAAGATTAAAAATGATTTTCCAACACGATGTTGCAACTAATAATTTTTCTTTAGTAGCTTGAAATCATTTAAATGCTAATTTCTTGAACTGGATTGGGCGTGGTGGACCAATCAACTGGCCACCACGATCGCCTGACTTATCGCCTCTTGACTACTTCTTATGGGGACATATCAAAGCTATGGTGTATAAACGTAAAGTTGATACCAAGAAAGAATTACTCGTAAGAATTCGCAACGCATTTGACAGTATAAGAAACATTCCATACATAATTTCGCAGAGCCACCACAAATATTTTATGTATATATTTACAATGTATACTATTAGTAATGAAGCTATTGTAATAAAATAAAAATTGTTCAAAAATTAATATACTTATGCACTTTCTTTTAGTAGTTATGAATGTTTGTAACAGTTAGTTCAATCAGCTGAATAAATCGGGTAGTTTGCTTTATGAATACTGTACAGTATTACCAAACTGCAAACACAATCTTGTTAAAAATAACGGATCATCGTCACAATATATTGTAACAACAACATAGACCAAATGGATGACATAAGAGTTAGAACTTCTAGTATGATTGTTATTTAGCTGTCGATGACTAAAGTAGTTTACATTACTGATGATTATTTTTGGCAATTTTTTGGCAATGTGTCGTCGAGCAGAGTGCTGTGTGCATTGTGAAGGAGGGAATTTCGAACAGTTACTAAACTAAGGTTACTTATTTTGTTAGCATTTATTATTTTTTTTTGCAATAAAAAGTGAAAATAAAAGTTTATAAAAACATGTACGTTCAGCAAGAAAAAAAGTGTAACCGATTTTGTCTATTCTTCGTACGTTATTTATTTAATTAAAAATTAATTTTCTTAACGTTTACGTACAATTTTTACTGGCTTATTTTACATCATTATCTTAAAAAATTAATTCTTTACAAGTTTTGTTAATGAATTTTACGTTTTTGTTTACACATTTGACAAAGTTAATCTACTTGAAACCTAAATGAAACTTGTTTTTGGACACCGAATTTTACATATATCTTTAGATATCTTAAAAATTACTGCAGCTAGAGGTATGGTACCAATTTTTATTCAATATTTCAGTTTCAATTTGCATAATATACATTAAATTTTACGTCCTGGGTAACGCCCAAAATAATTTAATAGGGCTCCCTTTTAACGGTGGCACTGAAATCTGGGCGAAATCTTTCACCCTGTATAGCTCGCTAACTAAGCGTTTTCTGGACCTATGTGTATATGAACTTTGTTCGTTATTTTCAGCCTTAGAACAAGTCCTGACAGTTTCTCCGTTTCTTCATGGGACACCCTGTATAAAATCAATTGGGAACCAGGGCTTGCACCTCCTGGCAGCTACCAAATATCAGGAACTTTCAGAGCCAGAAACCTACCAGAAGTAGGAAGTTCATAGACGCATAAGAACTTACAGAGACTGGAAGTTACCATAGATTCCATAATTCCTGAGCTTATCCTAAGGAATGAAAATATTTCCAGGAAACACCAACCCCTAGAGGCCGTACCATGTTGGTCTCCTGAACCTCCCAGATATAGACAATACGATTAACCTCCATATACGTGAAACTGTATACATACTTTCTTTGATCAAACAACACTACATAATGTTGTTTAACATAATATAGTTTTAATAAAAAAAGGCCCAAATAAATAGTACATTGACGTATCGTCTCAATAAGGGCTGTAGTACGCAGGACATACTGTTACGAAAAATGAGAAAAGTACATATGTTTTTAATATGTACAACAATACAAAATCGTGTGCATTCCTTCCATACATTATTCTGAATTCTTAGCAATTACATGAATATTAACCTCTAATAAATTTAATGACCGGACTAAATTGTCAAAAGTTTTATTTATGTGATTCAAACTAACTTGGTCTTAAAGACTTGCCACTGAAACAAATATATATATATTATTATTAAAATAATGTTTTATTGGTATATTGACAAAGCTAAATACAAATCTTTTAGGACAGAAATGTCTCACAGGTTCTAAGTGTAGGGTAGTTATTAAAGTTTAACGTAAATGATCGAACTGAAATAGGTGTATTTTCTAATTATATCTGAAACTAGCCCTTTACTGTGCTTTTGTTTGCGACAAATAAAATATTACATAAGCAAACTTATTATGCTACATTAAACGCATTTAAGATCATTTCATAAATGTTTAAATTTCACTTAAATATAGCATATTAAATACTTTTCATACCGCAAATAATTTGGCTTATATAAACATATTTGGAAAATGTTGAAAAATGACCTTTCAAAAGTCAGATCATTGACAATATCAATGAAATTTCAATATTGACTCTCAACAACTGCTTAAATCCCATAGCGGTTGTAACATCTTGATAATGCACTTTATATTCCATAATAAAAGAGGTTTAATGTGAATTTAATATTTATTATAATAGAACGTAATTGCATATTAATACTAACATATTATTAAATGAGATTTATTTCAAACGCACCAAAAAAACTAAATAAGATAAACAATATACAATCATTGTTGAAGCTGAAACTTGTTACGCCCATTTTGTAGCAGACAAAGAACACAATGGTTCGCGTTGTATTTTAATTACGGAAGTAGTTTCGGAATGGAAATGACTTCATTTCATTATGACTATAAGAACAACGTTCGATCCGCTAGAACATTGCAGCCCAAATAACAGTATTTTATCTACTTATTTAGTACACAGTCTTAGTTAATAACTCATGCATATATTTTGTATAGCATAGCCAATGTTATTAAATTTCAATAAATATATTTAATTTTTTTAATTCCCTAGGGTTAAAAATACACTTGTAAACCTCGAGCAGTGTCAATAATGTTTATTTTTCTATATCTCAATGATCTCGAGAATGAACTGAAATCTACATAGAATTTTTGTGCGAATTAGGAGCATTAAGTTAATTGGTGAATATCAATTTCATTAAATTTGGTAGGTAAGTCAACATTTTAAATTGGGCTTATAAGTAATCGTGATGGAACGAAGAAATCGTAGAATAAGTTATTTTGTAAAAACTTGTGTGACCAATAATTTCAACGTGTGACTTTAGACTGTGAATCAGTCGAATGGTTTTTAAGATGTTTTAAATTTCAGGTTATTTGATGTTCCGTTGTGTTAGTATATTTTTAATGATGTAATTTAATGATATGAGAAATTACGTTTGATTTGGCCAAACGTTAGCAAAGCCCTTAATTCAGGTTGTTGACTCGCTAATTAAATAATTTATCAACAAGAAAATCGTATATTTTGCGTAGCTATAACTAAGACATTTACAAAAATAATAATTATATCTGTCTGTCTATCTGATGTTTGCCTGTTTTCTGCTAAATATTTCAGAACGAACTTATGTTTCATTTATCCTAATTTATATTTAGGCAATCTCATTTTCGATAATAGACATGCCTTTATATACGCGGCCTACCTATCTAAAGGATATTTGATATACAATTTTATCTGGATTCTTTTAAAATCGCATACAATTTAATTTCAACATAAACAAAATGAGTGCAATGAAGGAGCATATAAATCCTTGCATTTTGCCTTATAGTCATTGAAGCTGATTTATCAGTAGCCTGCCAGATTTGCCTTTGTGTCTGAATGCTGTCTCTCTATACAAGTCATTTTGAGAATACAATTAAATGTAGACTTCTTCGATGCTGTTCTTCGACAGGTGGTGTGGCTTTTCCCTAGCCTGCAGTTAGAAGTTTTTGAAATTATTACATATTATCGTTGTGTTTAAACCGCAAAAACAACGGGTTATAAAGGTGTTAAGTTGAAAAATGCTTTAATAACTATAATTAATCTGTTTTATATGAATAATTTATTTGGCATATTCTTACTTCCTTACTATTTAATTCAATAATAAAGAGCAAATTTTAAATATATAAACACGCAGCTTATATAAAAAAAAAATTTTCAAATTCAATTCTTTAAAATTTATTAATTAATTATCATTATGAATGGTCAAAATCATATTTATTTTTACTATTATCGGTATTATTATTCAAAAATACGCTTTTACCCAAATCATAAGTCTTAGCAAATATATACATAAAGAGAACCGTCCATCTGGCTGAAAATGGTGAGTGTCACCCAAATTCAGTCATTGGCTAACAGTGATAAAATAATAACATATTATTAATACGGTCGGTTTTAAACTGTGTCACGTTAAAATAAAATAATATATTCAGAACAAATATTATCGTTGAAGTTTTAAAGATTCTGGTACCCCACTATTTCAACTACTTACCAGGGTATAAATGACGATTGTTATATTTCCTACAGGAAATTCCCTTATTGTTTTAACGAAAACCTAATTATGTACTTAGACAATAAAAACTATGTTTCAATTCTCAGCCTTATTATGGTGAAATGGTGTGATACAATTCACTAGTTCCTATAGTAAATTAACACGCGTTTATTTTGTAAAACAAGTTTAAGCATAAAAAAATGCTGTTTGAACTATACAAGTTAATGCGAATGTTTAATTATATATTATTTTGATAGTAGCTGTTACCCTTTCTTTTGAATTTTACACCAGTGAAATAGTCGCACACGTAGATAAAGTCCGTTTCTAATATGCCGATGGTTATCATCTCTCCAATACTGTGAACATAAAAAATTAAAAACACAAATCCATTTTTTTAGCATAGCAAATTTTTCAATGTATGAGGAATGCATTATATTATTTCTAGAAAAAATTATATTAATACAAAAGTACCCAAAATATCCAAAGTTTTACAACATTTGTAAATTTACAGCAATCACTACATTTTTGTTGTTAACAGAAAACCACTGTTGGAACAGTGTACGTAATTAGATATATTGGTGAATCAATAGTAAACTATGGGAGTTTCTATGAAAACCACTGTTTAGTTTATTCAGTCAAATTTACAATCGATTTAACGTGGAGATACGAGCTGATAATATTAAAAAGGTAGTGTGTTGCTAAGCTGTAGTGGATTATCTGCACAATATGAGCGGCTATATTGCGGCTTTTAACGGTGCTGAATTATTGTTCTCCGTTCAAATCGAGCTCGACGATTATTTCGCAATTGACAAATAAACTATAAGTAATTTCTTCATTTTGCTACTGTAGTTTGAGAAGTGGTTCTTGTAAAGCTCTTTTTAATTAAATCAAATTGGGTTTTGAATATATGGAACAGTTTTAGCTACAATGTTATTTACACTTTTATCAACATTTTATGTATTCATAATTGGCGAGAAATCATCAATATAAGTTATTTATTGTGAAACAAAATTAAAAACAAAGAAATATAACTGTTATTAGAGTTACTTAAATGATAACTAAAATATCAATAACATCATAGATTGGCAATTCATTGCTCAGCGTGTACTGTTATACCACTAACAAACAATCAAAAAAAAGATATGTAAATTTGTATTCTTAAAACGTTCCTGATAATACGATTTTCAGAGCATATTATAATATTTGGTAACCATGTATATAATAAATAATATTATTGCGTATAAGAATTTCTAAACGACTAGACAAATCCAGACTTGTCAAGTTATAGGATTTTTTAGACTTCTGCCCTCTGGATGACTTAAGCCTTTATGGGTTTTTGTTCTCTGAAAAGATATTTTTTATTCCAATTTCTGCCTTTACAAAAAACATAATTATATTTTATAACCTCTTGATCTGTGCAAGCTGCTAGTCTCTGATAGATTGTACAACTATAACTTATCATTGTCCTCTCTGAATTCCTATCCCTTAAGAGTTTCCGTAATCAGTAAGCTCAGGACTCCTGGGAAATCCTGACCTCTTGGAGTCCTCAACAAGAACATGAGTTATGGTATAACTCCAGATCCCAATGTTAGTGTACATTTAGCTTTCAAGTTGTTTTACCGTCATTATTAAGTGGATAAATCTTATATTTAATATAATTCAAAATATGTTTTACAACTCGTTTTGTTAAATTATTATGTCAATTTTAATATCAAGATAACTCATTAGGAAAGATATATTTTCAAATTTTAAACTATATTACGACTAGAATATATGCATAAGGATCCACTATACAAAACCTTTTAAATTTAGTACAGTAGGAATATTAAATTCTTTTAGTTTAATTTATTAACCATTTGTTTTTATATTTATTAACCCCCCAAAGTAACTGAAAATTAAGTAATTGAACATTTTCATAGATATGTTATCATTGATATATCATTAAGAGAAATAAGTAAATTAAAACCCTTAGCTATAACATTGGAGTTATTATAGATTTCAGTAATCTTTAATAAATTCTTATTATAATGTACGAGTAGTCTAATTAAAATCTCAAAATATTAGATTAATTCTTAATCACTATGTAGGAAATATTATATTCTTTCTAAAAAGGATAATTACATAAATGCCGTAACATTTGTCATTGCGAGAATCATAATTAAGACTAAATTATGAGAGACATTTATTGATTGAAACAGTTAGCCACAACTCATTAGAGATATTTGAAGACTATATCATATGACATACATTTTAATTTACAGCGTTCAAAATGCATAATACCCCGTAATCGAGTTATAATCATAGTATATGTCACCCTCACAAAATATGTATAGGGATTGAAAGTTGAGGACAGATTACGTATTACGATTTTGTATGACAATACATTTTTTATGTCCATAGTCTGTGGAAACTTTGGTACAACATTGTGCACCACATGTTATTATTAATTATTATAGACCATTCCTTTGGCATTTTTGGCTAAATACTAGCGAAGCATATTACTCAAGAGGCTGGAAACATTTCATTTGTCTGTCTATCTGTGAGTCTTTCTACACGGTATCTTGAAAAAACAAGAAGAGAGTTGTATAATTAAGTTTGCAAGAATCTGTATTTATAGGTATGGAACACAGAGGTTGATATTGGTACATTTAACTCAATTAGTTTTTTTTTAATAGCGAAAATTCTTCTATTAGTCTTAAGAATAACTTTAAGATTTATGTAAAAAGTTTAATACCGTAATGTATCGCACTGAATTTATATATATATATATATATATATATATATATATACATATATATATATATATATATATATATACATATATATATATATATATACATATATATATATGCATTATATACATATATAAGTATATATGTACTTTTTGTGATTCAATGTTTATTGAAATTAAATAAGGCTATTGCCATTTATATAATTTAATGTAAATAAAAGTCGTTTGACAGGTATTTGGTCTTCCAATCATATGTTAGTTTGCTTATTTAAACGCATATGTGACAGATACGGCCAAATACAAAATAATTGAATCGGAAAAAGTAAGCGCTCTGTGGTGTAATGGTAGCACATTCACCCGGCAAGTGAGAGATCCGGGTTCGACTCCCGGCGGAGCAAGTACTTTTTGTGATTCAATGTTTATTGAAATTATATATATATATATATATATATATGCATATAATATATAAAACTCGGACCTACTTTGTTTGGAGAATAAGACAAGATATAATAAGATTCTTTCCTAAAGTGTATGATGCGCCAATTGGAACCTCGTTTTATGCGTATCTACACCATAATGTTCCAATTTCCTGATGCCTGTGTTGATATTGACCTCCTCTAGTATCAATCTGAGGTCGTTGCTCTCATTCTCTCCTTCTCTCGCTCCCTAGGGCGTGCTTTAGATGGGATCTCCGGAAAACAAAATTACGACTTGAATAAAGAGTAACTTGATATTTTATTAGTGTTTTGAATGAGCCATAACATTTCTTCGAGCAATTAAGGCTTAATACAACCAGTGTAAAGTAGTTACAATTATCTATCGTGTACAAGATCGAGAGTTATGATTTTATTAATTCTAGTAAAATCATAGTAATCAGTATTAAGTACTAAATTGGGTCACCAAGATTTTGAAATAAATGGCTTAAACTGAAATGAATAAGATAATTCTTTTAATAACAAATATTGTGTTTCAATTTTCAAGCATGTACAAAGGGATACAGCCACTGCAATAAATACGTTGCTATTAACACAACTAAGATGAATTATTCTTACAAAGAGTGATAATAAATTAATAACTAGGATTAATTACCTTATAACGCATCTTTAATGGTTAAACGTGTAACGATACTGCAATGAACAATAGATCGGAATAGTAACACAGTCAATATTTGTTAGTAAGAATCTTGATAAAACGACTTTTACAAATCCTCTTAAACTTTTGTAACACTCTATTCAAAAAAACATCTTTACACGTAGTTATAAGTCGGATGTTAGACTTTTGGGATTTGGTGTAATAAAAAATTAAATTAAATGAAAAATGCCTTTATTAAAGAGGCAAATTTAGGGCTATTAAGCCATCTCTACCACTCAACCTTAAACACTGATTAACCTTTATACTACTAATAATATTAGCACAGAAATCTAAAAGAGAACGCGTCCTGTATCGGACTAATATTTTACGACCTGAACAGTTAAAATAAATAATACGCAAGAGTATTAATGTACTTTTTGAAGAGTTTTTTTCGTGGAGAAAAATTGTTTGGATAAAATGCAGTGAACAATTTCATTTAGTTTTATTCCACAAAGTATCGTTTAGTTGGATTCAGCCTTGGATATCGTTACGATTCATGAATGTAAACAATACATGTTTTTTAACTTTTACAATATTGCAATTTTTGCGAAGTTTTAACCTGTAATGCATAATTTTATAAAACCATATTCGCCGTTGATATAATACGTACTTGTACAGAGTATATGTGAAACTGTATTTTCATGAAACTGCAGTAAATTATTCCTATTCTAGAGGTTGGCCACAAAAATCATAGTTTTACAGAAATTATCTCAGAATCATTGATAAAACGTATTTCTTTATTAAGAATATATCAATAATTTGTTCTTGCTTAGCCCTTGAAATTCGTCTTATCTGGGTTCTAACTTTGCAAATATATTGAACACGTAAATGTTGTTCTAAACATTACCCTAAACTGTCTAAATCGTGTATGATATATCTTAAAAATGTTCTGTTCTAAGCTTTGTATAATTACTCTCAGAAATAGTTAACAAATATATTTTTTATTATGAAAACATTTCTTATAGACATCTTAAACTCATTGAGTGAAAAAACAACTTTTTATTGGAATATGCAGACGGGGAATACAACTTTTCACATCGTCACAAAAAATGTCTTAGTTGTGCTTTTGTTGGTCAATATGTAACATACTATATAGAAATAGTTCATTATTAGCTCCAATTTGATATCCCTAATCCTTGGTCGTGATGATGTTTACAAAAAGCAAGCTGGGAACTGTTAGGAAATCCTTGATACCTTCTATATAATGCCACTAATACAATATTGTGCTAGGGCTTACCAGTAGGTAAGCTAGTAAATAAACAGTGTTAACGAATAACTTTATATAATATTCTCAGTTTACCTAATAGCCATATGATTACCTAGGTTGTGCTAGTTTTAACAAATAGTAAGCTAGCAACTAGTATGAGTTTATCAGTATCTCATATTTGATTCCCCTAAACCCATGTTGTGTTGATCTTAAGTAATAAGTACCATGTGTACTAGTAGCTTTCTTCCTATTTTACACAATATAAAACAATTATCATCTTAAAAAACTACTATCTTCCGTTGCGAGCACAAGCTAGAATACTATTGCTGTGCGACAAAGGATTAGCTAACTAAAAGTTTAATAAAGACAACTTTTAGGACAGCATGAATGTACATTAAGATTAAAACCATTGTTTGATGTATAGAGATTTATTATTAAGATAGAATTATTTATTATTCTAATGTATGAATCATTTCATAAAATTGTTTCTCAGCACACAACTTTACAAAATATTACAGTGCGTGCCTCCTATTCTTCTTGACGCAGTAATCTCAGAAAATACTTTCACACACATAAACGTAAAAAACGACATCATAAATATGAATGCCACAGTATCTCTGTTCTGGAGAACTACAATTCTCATCCTAGAAAAATATTCCTGTATTCTTCTACACACTTGACATTCATGAGACACCTATTGTACACAATTCCAAATAAATAGGGTGTATTCGTTAATGAAGATAAATTTTATTGGTATCTAAAAGTGGTTACTTTTTAAGAAATCATTGCTATTGTGCATAATTATTATTGAGGTATATTTATTCATTATAAGTTAATCCAGAGAGTTTATTTTATTGATAAAGTTTATGAATGCTAGTAATATGTAATTTATAAAAAACGAACAAAGCCGTGAGACTTATTTACTATTTCAATGTTTACGAGTAATACTACGGGTGAAAAAAGGTTCCATTGTGAGTTTCCCAACAAGTAACACGTTACAGCACAAGTCATATGTGCACTTAGATACGCTTAAAGTCAATAAACATGTCACAGTGACTGAGTGGGACGCACAACAGCAACGGTCTTTATCTGTCAGCTATTGTAATGGCCGTGTTTGTTGGTTAATATGAAAAGATTCTCATAAGATGAGACATTAAATTTCCCATTTATTAGTGTGACATTACAATTATTAAATTGTTAGTAATTACAATATTTAATAAAATATTTAATTACTCTTACATTAAATTGCTATTAAATTAGCCTACATCACAGAAAAAAATGTGTGATATTTTAAGGAAAACATGCTTCTAGCATGTATATTATTTTCCAACCTAAGTAAAAATATCTAATACTTTGAATCTTTTAAATTGTTAGATAAGATTGAATGTCATAAATAGCATACTATAGTCATATCATGTTTAAAAGGAACACAGCTGCGTTAAGTAATGGTCACTGGATGATAATTAAATATTCTTAACATTTCAGTACAGTTATATTAAAAATATATATTTAAGTATTTTGGTGCCGAATACATACAAAATAAAATAAATTTTTACGCATAACTACGACATTAGCAGTAATTTCTTTAAAAAGTTCCAAACTATTTAATTTAATAGCTCCAAAATTGTTAATAAGACTCAAACCATTGTGAAAATATCCTAAAGTCAAAAATGCGTAGTTAATTATTTTACTTTAAATTATCACATTATATAATATGGATAGTAGAGCTTGCCATGGTGCCAAGAACAAAAAATATATGCATAATATTGTAGGTACCTACTTTTGTAAGGAAGCGTCTATTTCCGATGTTTGTAAATTACATCTGAGTAAGGTATTTCCGGTGCCCCTTATTGATTGCATTGTTGTCTAATTACAAAATATATACATATGAATTTCTCTTTTCTGTTTCCTTCCTATTTATCATTCATGTTATAATTTATTAAATATATATCATCAATATCAAATAAATTTCTTAGTTTCATCGTGAAATCGATTTTAATGGGACATGTGAAACAAATATATACATATTTAATACACTGTAACCCTCCTCTAAAAAACCGTGAATATTTTTTTCAATTACAAATTGCTTTAATTTTTTTTGAGAGTATTGCACAAAACGTGTCAAAATTCCACTTTAACGGACATCGGAAAGTTTTCAAACCAAAATGTACGTATTTTAGAGGTTTAAACTCCTTTTATTCATCCTTCTTATTTATGTATGGTTGAGTTGTAAAATTTTAAATCTGGCAAAAATGTTTATGAAAATTTAGTAGGGCTAGAATGGATCCTACACTATGAAGAATATTATATTTGCTAGGGTTATATCATAGATAATCTGAACCAAGATTTCTTGTAATGTATTTATTGAAGTTGCGCTAAAGTGTTGTGTGTTGTGTTTATAATTATCTGTTTAGGTTAGAGTTGGTAGTACAATAAACAGTTTTCACACAACATCTCCGTGATTCATTGTTTACATTTACTTTTCACTTACAGGTGTACAGTATTTATATTTAAATTAAGTTTGATATGAGATAAGTGTGTAAGTAACAACTTTTGAAACGCCATATTATATTTTTCATAACTATTAACCAAAGAAATAATTCACAACTCTTATGCAGTTATTTGGATAAATACATTAGAAATAATAAATACTCAACAAATAATTCACGTTTCTTGATGACATCTCCCAGAGCTAAAGTCTAGGTAAATTGCAAGACATTCTTAGCACAGTACTGCTGAATTGTTTTTGTAAATTACACTTTAAAAAACAAAGAAAAGCAACACAATTATATAGAATGCTGTCTAAAATTGAATGTTTTTGATATTGTGTTACACAAGTTTTAATGATAACGGACCACTTGTAATGGACATTAGACAAATATGACTAGCGTAGAACACGACCGTTAAATAAGTAACAAACGATTTCTACGACACCATATATTGTCCTTCACCAAATGTTTTGACAATAAGCCCATATTTAACAGTGTAATACAAACATGTCAGCCTAAGCTACCCTGTATTGTTACAAATATATTTCCTCGTTCCACCACTGCGAAATAAGGATTGTTCACATATACCGCGTATTGTCATATTGAATAAACTTTTAGGTGTGCAGTACGTGAAGAACATGTTTGTTTTATGTATAATATCTGTATTATATCATCCGTAGGTATTACTACAGTCAACATTTTATTTCATATAAATCAGTTGTTCAAGCCTGAAATTGTTGAATATTTAAAGTACTTTTCCGTTGAAGTATATTTATCATAATACAATATATGAAACTAAAGTTAAGGATAAAATATTTAAATTACTAGATTATTGATTCTCTTATAAGTTAATTCAGGGATTCAGTAGATAGGAAGTGTAAAAAATATTTTTTTTAAATGGAACAATTACAATAATAGTAAATATTTTAAACTACATAGCAGTCTAGTATAAAGATGTGGCAATTTAAATGTTCTTTCATTCTAAATGTATTTTTTGCTAAGCAGGTTTTTAAATTTAAGGTTGATAGTGTTCTTATATATATTTATTTGTTATTTAACTGCATAAAAGTATTTGATTCCTAGAACCTGTTTTATTTTTGAAAGTGGTGAAATTTGATTTTTCCTTTGCCTTGATAATACAGGTACCATAAACAAGACTACTTTGGCTCAAATTCAAAATAAAATTAAATACATTTTTTGAGCGATTTGTGACAGTATCTGAATTAGTTTCGTTTGGTTCCGTTATGCGCTACCATCAAATCAGCTTCCCCATAGTTCAAGTGATTCCCCGGTCTGTTGCTATGGAGCAGCATCACAAGTTTTAGTGTCTCGTGTAAGCAAGTGAATTTTTAAAGTTCAAAAATTTTCCTTGCAGAAGGCACATTTTTCACAAACTTCTAATGGGGGTATTTTTTATAACTCTTTTAAGTTACTAATGTCGTGTTGTTATTAAATCTCTGTGAAAACACAGCGTGACCTTCTATTTTCATGTATATTTAATTCACTTCTGCAAAGTGCGACCTACCTTAAACCAGATTTGGTTTTGACTAAAATAGGTTGTACTTTTATAAACACGATTTTTAGTGGTAAAGTTCTATAAATAGCTTGCAAATTGGGTAGGTGTTTAATATATTTCTATTACATGTGTTTGGTTCTAGCTTTCCTTCCAACTACAAAAGTCTCCTTTAGAGCCGAAAATATGCTAACTACAACAACGAATATCTTCGAACTTGTTTAGAAACCATCAGATCTGATGAAATGGCACAAAGGCAAGCTACATAAAATTTGTAAATAACCCAAAGCACTATTAAAATCAAGTTGAAGCATGCATTTTCAAGTTTCCGAGACCACCCTAAAATCATGTCGTAAGAAGAAGAATTAGCTTTTACTAGTTATATCGCCAAAAGGATATTTTCCCAAGATTGGTACAAAAGTCTTTAGACAACATGAAACCGAATGTACTCTATAATCATTTGGCTGGATTTTAAAAGGCAAGAATCCACGCAATCAGCAAAGAAGAAATTGGCATGTGATTGCCATCAAACAAAGCTCCTGTTCACCTTGATTTAATAGGACAAACTTTGATTAAACACCTTAAGGAAATAAGACAAGAAGCCGTTCAGCCACGAACAACAAAATGTCTAAAATTGGAAATAACTAAATGAAAAAGTTTATCTGAAGATATATTGATATCCTTCAGTACCAAAAAAAACTGCAGAGTTAAAAAGTACAGAAAAAGAAAGTATAGCTTAAAAACCAGAAGCCAATTGAAAAAGAAAAGAAGAAACTAGAAAAATACAAAAGATTTGATGGAAACAAAGAAGAAGGGGAAAATAATAGCAAGTAAGTATTTAAGTTTCCCTTAAACTTTGTTTAACCAAAAATCTTAAGTGAATTGGGGTCATTATTACTACGGTGATTGAAACAAAATATAGTACCACGTTACGTATAATTTTCTAGCTCTAAGAGAAAGGTTTATAAGGAGATTTCTGAGTGTTAAAGTTTTAGTGGTATTATGTAAAGAAGTATAACATAGATAGAAACATATTAAAGTGTGACAAGTAAATCTATATTGTCACATGTATATAACAGTCGATTGTTTGGCCACGGAAACAAACACATTCCTCTTCACTGATCCCGGGCGTTGTTCCAGATATATTATTTTTTCTGTTAGATATAAATTTTTCTGTTTTGGTATTGAAAACAGAATCTAGATATTGTTATAAAATATTCGATAGTGTACGACTTCTCAGTCTTATTATCCCAGCAAAAATAACACCTAATTACTTCATAACCTTTCACTAAAATCTTACATTGCAAGATAATTATCACTTGTTGAAAATTAACATTACTTTTGCTATGTTTCTATGCTTCCTTAAGTTACCCTTGATTTAATTGTAATGTTTTGCTATTATACTTGCAATACTTACAAATTTATAAATATTAAATAATAGTATACATGAAAAACATACTTTCTTTCAATATTAAGAGGCTTACTGCCTATCCTGATACATCTTATGGATATGAAACATTTTGACTAATAAATAGTATACTTAAAAAAACAGCAAAAAAATCAAGAATCTCTCTAAATGCTTATAATTATTCTGTTATTGTAAACTTTATCAGTTTTTTTATGTATTGTTAACCCATAACAATAAAGCACACTAACAAAATAATTATCAGTAGTGGATTTTTTATATTAATTTTACATTTTCAATAATTGGTATAATTTATACCAACAAGATTTATTATCCATTTATTTTAATGTTACTTCAAGAAGGAGTGGTTGCCCTCTTTGCTCGTCACTGATTGCGCCCTTGTATTTAATTTACACTCCTGAACAAGCTCTGCATACTTATTATTTGCTACAATTTGCAGCTAAAATTATTTTGCAGTAATACTTCCAACTGTATTGTCTGGATAAAAATTGTATTATATGCGTCTATAGGTGATTACAGTAATAGTTAAAACAAGGAGTGTTGTTTATTTTTTAATTATATTCAAATCTTTCTGTACTAAAAATGTAAATCAATTTAAAATGTCACTTAAATTGACATATTATATTTATGTTGTTACATTATGATGTTTCCTATAAAACGATTATACTTATAAAATGTCTTTAAATTGAAAACTAATTTTTGTTCTTATGCATTTCGTGTATGATTTTTTGTGATATCAGACGCCAGTTGGGCGGAGCCCTTACGTTAGAAAAAAATTTCCTCTTTAGTGTGCTTAAAGGATAGAAGATAAAATTTTATACCAAACTTTTCTACATCTTTCATGGTTTTTGCTGGGCGTTGATGGATCAGTCAGTCAGTCTATCATTAAAGTTTCTTTAATGATTGACACAGGTTAAAACGATGTACAAAATTCTCTAAAAAGCTATAGGAATTGTTGTATGGACCAAAAGGTTCTCATAACTAGATGCAACTAAGAGTCTATCTCTTTTCATTAAGAGTTTTTCTTTCTTTGCTTTTTTACTTTTTATTTCGGAAATCAGAAAGATACAACAATTTAATTTGGTAAAATTATATTTCTTGGAGTCTGAAATCCAGACAAAAATAGATGCATAATCAAGGCAATATATTAATCTTAAGGTCAATATCACTCAATACAACATAGTTTTATCCATCTATAATTGTTTAAGTCCGCTCAAATATGTGTAGGAAATATTTAAATCAATGAACAATTTACTTATTACAAGTTATTTATGGAAACAATTTCTAAACAATTATCAATTTTATTTTGTAAGATGTAACACAAACGTAAGAAAATACTTTACCACATGTGCCTGATTTGGCAGGCTTCTTGTAAATATTTGGCAATGTTGAATCGAAGCAATCTGAAAACTCGGTCACACTCTCGAGTATATTTGAACGACCCTATAAATATTCACGGCAAAGACCCCAGAACTCCTTTGTTTTTACTTAATGACTACAAATGCAAATGTCAATAATAATTTATACAGACTTGAATTTGTAAAATACGAGCAATTACATAATGCTGATACAGTCACAACACTTCTTTAGCGCTCATGAAAATATTTGGTTTCATCCGGTTTTTTTCCGGAACATTCTAAAGTCTGTTTGATATGGTATTTCTTTTTTGCATACACATTAACATTGTAAATTTATTTTTTTATAATTGAAATAAAAAATATATATTCTAAGTTATATTATTAGTTATTTTGTTTCATAGTTTAACACTGCCTACATTTACCAGTCGATCAAAAACATTTTTATTTATTAATAGTTTGATTCCCTAAAAAGTACTCCTACATATGTAAAAATCACTTTTAGTTATAATCACTTTTGATAAGAAATATTGTATTCAGTTAATAATTATTTTAAAGAAACCGAAATTATTTGGCTAGATATTAGGGGAGTATACTTTTTTATTAAGTGCATGATTATAGAGTTAGTGAAGTTGACAAACAACATGGTGGTTGTGATTCCTGACTTAGGCGTGCCACAACGCTTTAGTAAGATTTGTTTATTTTAACCTAGTTTGTAATTATGTTATTAGGTTAGTTCTTTACCTGAAGAAGAGATCAGATTTGAAATCTCGAAACGTAGTTTCACTGATTTCTTGTTTCACTGAACGATGGCAAGTGTCCGGAGAAATCCTGTTTCCTTCACAATCCTTCCATCGTCAAAAATAACCTTCAAACAAAGAATTAGGGGAGTGTATTGATCGAAGGAATACACAATTTTCATTGCTGTCTTTATGTCTCTCTAACTCTTTATGTGCGATGTCTGAAAAAATTACCAATAGACATGTGTATGGCGCTTCAATTCCGTATAGAGAGCATTGATCTCTATGATGAAACACGTCACTCCATGGAGTTTGGCTAAGCGTTTTCGAAGATTTTAACATCTATCTTATGGATAACCATAATAGCAACTAGAAAATAGAGTAAACAACATTTTAAACAAGTTTAGTACAGATTAAGTTTAACAAGTAGTATGATAATATATGTAGATTATTCATATAGTATAAAGAAACTATAGAATGAGTGGGAAGTTGGTAACTGGATTTCAGTACAATCTTTTGTTGTAGTGTTTTCCACTCCTCATCAAAACTTAAGTATTTAAACACTGATTGAAAAGTAATTTATAAATCAAATTAGAGAAAGTATCATGTTAGAAGTTATTTTTACGAACAAATCTGCAGGCATTAAAGTTTGCATTAATAGTATTATTTCCACATAGACAAGTATGAGCATATCTATAGATGGTGCATATCTAACTATGGAATTTAGTTGAGCGTGATTGAAGTTTTCCTAAGCATACTGACAGAAAGTATGTTTTGTTTGCTAAGTGGATGTGTCAGTTTATTTTCTTTGCATTTTGTGACTCCATATCTTATTACATAAAGTTTCGAGATTAAAATCAATAAATACTTGATGATATTTGGTAGACATGCAATTTTCCATGCACGCATAGCGATGTCAGATACTTAATACATCATATCGGGTAATCTCGTACCATTTAAAAGAAATCATATCTAAATTATTTCATGGGAGAAGATAACTAAAATTATATTACGATCCGTAAATTGGAAATAATATATCAATAAACATTAGTGTAGTGATTATGATGGACATAAATACAATTAATATTGAACAATAAATCATAATTAATACAATTTATACATGATAGTTAAAAAACAATTAGTTTACTCCTTTTAGTAGTAGAACTACATTTAAGCTCAAAGAACAAGTATTTTAAAATTAAAATGCGTAAACTAGTATGTAATAAATCATGTTTTTGAGATTATTCGTTATAATATACGTTTATATTCGATTATCACTGATACAGTTAGGGGTTGGGAGGGAAGGATAAGTGAGAGGAAGAAGCGTGGTTTCACTCTAATTTGCTTTATATATCACTCAGAGGACAGAGCTAATTACTTTCCCTCTGCTTTAAATCTGTTGAGTTCGAAAACGCATTGAGTTGGTTTTCATAATTATACAATTTACTGAAAAAATAACATTGCTGTCTGTCAGTCTCTATCTTAATCTGCGAACGATACCTCAAAAACGAACTAATCGAAAGACATATATAACATATATAAAGTATATGAAGCTTAATTTCTATATGGAGAGTATTGATCTCCAAGATGATGCACGTCACTTTATGGTATTTGGCTGAGCCTTGACTAATATTGTTACGTTAAAATTATAAGTAACCATTATACCAATGAGAAAAATAGAATAAACAAACTTGTAAAGAAGCTGAGTACAATCAGATGAGATTTTTTTCAAGTGGCATATTAATGCATGTGGATTATTCCTATAGTAAAAATAAAAGGATTATAGAGTGAAAGTCAATGTTAGAATATGGTAACTTGACTTACTCTTGTGTTTTAGTACATGCCTCATCTCACCAAACCTGTATTATTATACACTGCTACGAAAATTACCTTATAAAATATACACATATATTGAAAATCATCTGCAGGCTTTTTAATTTTGCATTTAACTTGATTTCTACATAGTCAAGAATGAGCTATATAATGTTGCATGTCAAACCATGTAATTTGGCTAAGCGTGATTTAAGCTTTACTTACTATACTGATACAATATCTTTTTGTCTGCCTAGGGGATGCTAGAATATATTTTACACATAACTTGTCACTACTTTTTGACAACAGACGACTTTGAGAGTGAAATGAGCTGTAGACATGGAATTTCGCATGCGATCTTAGCGAGGCTGGATACGTGACCTATTCTAATCCAATCTCGTAGGTTTATAAAAATGAAAACCATAATTATGTGATGAAAGAAGGTAACTACAAAAGTGTCTCTATATTGTATAATCTATAAGTAAACATTAGTGTAATAACCATGAGTGGATACATTATAAATAATTTTTTTACAAAATTTTATTAATACAGTTTATACATAGTAGTTTTTTAAAAACTTACTATTCAGTACTTCTCAGTTTGTCCTGTGAGTGCTAGATAAAATGAATACACCACATGCTAGCCTCTTTTTCAAGCTCAAAGAACAAGTAGTTTAAGTTTTAACAAGGTATAATGTATGTAATAAATCATGTTTTTCAGTTCATAAGTTATTATTTATATTTTAGTAAATAATCTACAGATTAAAAAACATTATTTTAAAATATTACTCCACCTACTGCACCTAAACACTGACCCAGACGTCAGGCTTGTCTGACGGTCATGACAAATATAATAACAGAGGTTTTAATATTATGATTTTATCTAATTAGAATATTCTATATCACACGTATATTAACAAAATTGACCGGAAAGCCAATAAATAATCTGTAAAAATATAAAGTAATTAAATTCGTACATCTCGCTAAAATGCTAAAATCCATCAGGGCTCTCATCAAATGTTAATGAGCCCTAACTCAATAATACCAACAGTTCTTTAATAATTTTAAATGATGAAAATGAGAGATAACTATATATTTGTGTACACTTGTCCTACGTTACTTCTGTACTGCTCAAAAATGCTAACAGAAATAATTTTGTTACATAATACTATTATGATGTTAGAATCACTTAGAGATACATCATGTTTTGAGAAATATATTTTTTTATTGTATTGTTTATTACAATCAAAAATTATATTTAAATAGCCATCCATTCTTATTACCAGGGGATATAATGTAATGATACAATCTACTTCTGTAAAGAATCCTTGCGTTACGCGCCTAAGTACAGCGTTGATCTCTATAGATCTCTCGTATAAGATTAGTTTATCAGTCGATTACCACTCAGTCAGTGATGTGTTTTTGGAGTGAGGGAAAAGTGAGGGGAAGATGCGTGGGAGCACTGTACACTACTTGATGCGTTACTCTGGGACAGAGCTAATTACTTTCCTTCCGCTTTCAACCTGGGATTGACATCGCATTGAGTTTATTTTCATTTTCTGTTGAATAATGTATTTAGCAACAATGATATAAAATATATAAATTTACTTCACTTACTTACATAATATTTTTTATTAAATGTAATGTATAGAGTAGCTTAGATATCGGAAATTATAGCTGGTAATATGCTGTACTTGATAGTTAATTAAACATTCGTTGTGACGTAGGAGGCTTTGGTCTGTAAGTGATTACAGATAAAATTGTCGCAGAGGTTAATTATGGTCTGAAAATAGATTTATACTGATTTACTGTAAACATGATTAGAGAGATCTATTTAAAGATTCTATTGACATAGAATGAACCTCCTTATAAAAATTAAATTATTCAAAATTTCCTCATATCATATAATGGACGACTGTTTTTCTATAGTTTCTAACTGATGTACTATAGTGGATATCTACGTGGAGATTAAACAGGAAGAACATTTTAAAATCCATAAACAAAATGAACATAAGAAAATTTATAAGAAAATATGACTCACACATGTAGAGAGGGGGGTATACTAATAGCTAGTAATATACGGCGCATACTAATGATACATATATCTGATATACACCATTACGTTTCTGCAGTTTTAGATTTGAAATCCTATGAACCGTTCATAACACTGAGCAGTTCCTAAAAGCTAGCTGTGCGTTTAGAGTCGCACAAAAAATATCTTAGTATGTGTATAGCATGTATACAAGTTGTTTCAGATCACTCATATAAAATTTGTAGTGGCCAAACAGCCAACTTTACTGCAGAGATCACTTTAAAAAAATGACACTTGAAGTGCCTACCCTTATTTTTCCTAAAATAGTTGAATCCTATTTTATAAACAAATAAATAATACCGTAATCTGTCACTTCTGTGAACGCCGTAAACTTTTCTTCAACTAGAATAATCTGTTACAAAAATATGTGACATAATATTGAATATAATCATACAAATGTTTTAAGGGAGGAGTGAAACTGTTTCGACTTTGGTTTAGGTTGAATCAATCACATATAATTATCACCTATCAGAAATAATTTGAAGAAACAAACTAGTACAAGATTATAAAATATTCTAGTACTAGAAATAGCAACAGAATAATGCGGAGGTTTGTATTATACATATATTACACATTACTCCATAAATATGTGTATGGTAAATATATTTCTACACGTATGCTTTTTGCTATAAAGGAGTAACAGACTTTGACCGTGATTGGGGCCTATGTATACTACATAAAGGTTACACAAAATATATATCCTCTGAGTTTGTTTCTTCTTTTGCATTACAGGATACGATGAATGACAACGTTCATAAGAACAATACTATATAATATAGGCAACCAAACAATAAAACTTGTTTTGAAATAAAAACTTGTTTTTATTGGGACTGCTTGCCTTATATGTCTAACATTAGTAAAAATTTACTAACTATTATTCTTTTATGCGTGACTGATTGTTCATAGAAAGTAATATGTTTGTCTGAGTTACCAATTATTCATCTGTCTATCTGTCCACATTAAATCTTGAGAACGAACTGGCGTATGAACTTTAACGGGAAACTTTAGTTCGATAATATTGCATCATCATACATAAAAAATTGAGCGTTAGCGAACTTTGTTAAAATGGTCATATGGGTAAATATATCACCAGCAAGAAAATAACAGCATAAGCTAATTTGTAAACAATCTGAATACAATCATACGCAGTTTTAACATGTGACATATTAAACTACGTTTGCACTAATCACAAGTTACTCTAGTTTTACTTAGTCTGACTATAATAAATGTTATTAGTCGAAAACGGAACAAGAGATCTCATGAGCACTATTGCAACCATTGTCACATAGTTTTTAACGATAATCAGTGATTAGTGCCAGATATAGAATGTCAATTATAAACCAGGAGTAATCTAATTCGCTACTCCAGATCATGGTATTTGCCCTGTTTCAGCTTGTATCTATGTGATTTTAAGAAACGTCATCTATATATTTTTGACATAGAACTTTAAAAATAGGTTGTCTAGTAATTGTTTACAAATTTCTTATAACAATATTTAGCTAGGTACAAAAAATATTAAACTTCAAATATAGAAATGAGCATAAATTAGCCTAGATATAAATAAAAAAACTCTATGTTTCTAGTGTAGATCGCACTTTTTCACGCAACGGACTAGTTACCTAGATGCATGCTAAATATGAAATCAGCAATAAATCCGGGACCTCTACTTAACAACGGAGTGTCATTAAAACAGAATCTCACGTGTTACAATTCGCTACTCTATACAGGTCAAATATAAACCATACGTAATAATATCATAATAAAAGAGATCCATATCAGTACCGAATTCCCGTCAGTGTTAACGCTATTTGTATCCACTTGGAGTGGAAATATGATGTAGCAGCCAATGGCAAAGTAATTGTACTAATTAGGGTAAGGATTCGAAACATAACCGTGACAGGGAAGTAACTGGTATTATATGTACTTATGAAATTCCTAGAAACTAACAAGTATTTTTTATGTCACTTTATATTTGTACGGTTCCTTTGTACCAACAGACAGGAAACATAAACATCGTACACGAACATGCACACTTTTTAGGTCACTGTATGCAGGAATATGTTATAAAATAGCATTAAAAAACTTATAATTTATAAATAAACTACTACTAAAATTTTAAGTTATAAGTAATAAGTTTAATAGTAATTAAAGATGTGAAACTTTTCAACCTAGGTTTTCTTATTTTTTACTAATCATAGCTATGGAATAGTAATCATCACGAACTCATATGTGACGCCTATAAGTCTAAGCTATGCTAGTGTTTGTTTCCCAGTTATAGCTAGTGTAAGATTTTACCAGTAACTCCCATGTCACTAGACCTAGCTTGAGTAGTATTAACCACCAGTTAAGCTAAGGACAAGCAGGAGATTATCATAATCTCTTATATGCTTCCCCTAATCCTAGTTAATGCTACTGTTGACCAATTATACTAGGACTTGGAAAGTGTTCATTAGTGGTACCTTAAAATCAAAGGCAGTTACTCTATAGAAGAACTTATCATTGAAATGGATAGTATTATAAATAATAGGTAAGCACTAATACGACATCTTATGTTTATGATAAACCCTAAACAATTATTTGATTCATGATAACTGGTAATTCCTGTGTAAAACATACTCTTATAAATTTATATTCCATTGTATGGCATTATAATAATAATAACTCACTGATTAGTAGTATTACTCTTTACGAGAGTTAAAAATTATATATTCCCCCAATTCTTCTTGATGTAGTGATCTCAGAAAATACATTCACGCACATAAACGTAACAAAACGACATCATAAATATGAATGCCAGAGTATCTCAGTTCCAGAAGTCTTTACCCTGCCATAAGGAATTGTTCCTTACTCTCCTCTTGAGATTTGTTGACCCTATTTTACATATCTGCAATGAAATTAAAGCGTGGTGTATCAGTTTATGAATATATGTGAGCAATAATAAAAATTACCATTTGGAAATCTCCTATCTAGATATGTTCTTCGTTAAAATGGATCTATTTAAGACAAAAGATGATTTCAGGTGTTATGACTTTGTAATGTGCATTATTGTAATGATTATTCGAAAACGTATTGTGTTTGGTTATTATCTTAAAGAATATTTATAATGCTAAAACTAAAAATTATAGTTTTGGTTTAATACTTTAATGAAATACTGATGCATTAAACAATAAGCGAGTTTTATTCTCAGAGCATATGGAGATTTTCAAACAAGCTATGCCTTAAAGAGTGTCTTGAAAATAAATTCAATTATAGGCTGAGCAGTAACGAAACCTTTCACATGAAGGATCGGAAACATAACATCTACGTTCCTTTGTCCACACAGTATCTCTTAAATGTACAAATCTAAAAGATTTTACGTAATACTACATTTTTACACATGCAAGACAAGTCAATTACGGTGTTTTTACTTAGCGATAGTCTATTTTACTTTGGTTGTTTACGGCAAACATGACCGTAAAGGAAAATTCACAGGGTAATAATTTTCACAAGAACAAAGATAATCTTACATGTAACATATTACACATTTAAAGGAGTGATAACACTTCATGAAATGTGTTTCAAACTCAACATTTTGCATTTAAATTCAACAAAGCCTGTTACGTAACACGTGGTGTGCTTTACTCCTACCTTTTTCGTTGAAAATTTTAGAACTGCCATTCATTTTTTTTATTTAAATCTATGCTGTATGTTTTCGGAAAATCGTTGCCTGTATTTCATCTGTTTGAATAGATGTTTCTCTTTTCTTTAAGTAATAACAATTAATTATTGAACAGTAACAGATCCATCGGGATTATAACCGGATACAGTGAGGCAAAACCGGATTATAATAATAATAACAAATATTTATATCCATTTTTAATTGGGTTAAAAAAAGTAGAGATGGCACTAAAACCACCAGATACTGTTTTATGATATGGGTCTCAATAGATATTTATTAATTTATATTTAAATATTGTAATAATATATTATTTCTAAAAAATATAAATTACTTTTAAACATAAATCCATTTCCATTATAATGAGTTATGATGAGGGTATACAATCTGGATTTGTAAAGAACAATTGCCCTTACTACAGGATCTCAATAGATGCCTCGTATAAGATCATGTAGGAAGTAAGGGATGGTAAAGGGTGAGTGCACTGTAATCCGCTTGATGCGTCACAAAGGACGGAGTTAATTGCTTTCCGCTTGAAATCTGTTGAGATTGACATCGTTTTGAGTTCGTTTATGTACAGTTTTACAATTTTTATCAGTTTGTTACGTTAACATATACCCTTATTTTCTTTACTTATAATCCGTGTTTAATAATTTACTTCCTTGCTTTCTAAACTGTCCCCATTTGTTATCTTGATCTTCTGTTTTAAAATAAGTGTTTTATTTGTATTTATATGTTTTTTGGCTAGAAATACAATTTGGGGTTAAAATTTTCTCCAACACATCCATATACACAGCAGCGTAGGGTAGAACTGGTGCTGTCTAACTAAGGGGTAGCTTGTTCAATTCCCGTGGATGTCAATAAATGTTTGAAAAATGGTTTGGACAGTTTGAGCATAAAATAGATTAGGATAATCAAATTAAACTTCCTTTGAAAATACTTCCTTGTAGTTGATAATTTTATCATACGAATAGCGAACAAACTGCAACAGTTAACTACGTATATTTGGTTAATGATTTTCCCTATCAATAAAAATCAGCTAACACAATATCGTGTAGTAAATTATGCATAGATAGATTGAACAGTCTACAGTAAAATATTTTTAGGTTAATTACTACTAATGAAATAAAGTAAACCGTGATCATTTTGCACGTGAATTTTGAATTTAGAACCTGCAATTTGTTTAAAGAATATTTAATATAGGCTATACGTAATTAGAGATGTACATTGACCTGTTAGGCAGCTGATTTTATTATTCTTTTACAAATGAGCTCTTTTATATTATATATATATATATATATACAAACAGTTTACCAGTATTTGTACATGTATTGCAAATACAGTCATGCTTGGTATTATTTGAAAGCTAAGCTTTCAATTTGCGGAAAAGAGTTTAATTTGTCTCAGGTTAATTTTATAAAAGTGGCAATAAAAAAGAATTAAAGAACTACTTTATATAAACTTTGGAACATCATTTCAAATGGAATAATGATATAGATTTTTTTGGGAATTTAAGACCATTAAATATATGTACAACATGGCTGTTGTTTATATTTAAAAGTTTTAAAATTCAAACTGGGCTTTTAAAACAAATTATTTGGCGTAAATATAATAGGAAACCCGTTGAAACCAAGTCTCTACAGTTAAACATGTGACAGTTAGACATTTGAGGCGGAGAGGGAGTGTGAAACACCGTATAAAGATAGACAGTAAAGAAAGTAAAGGGTTAAGATGAATGGGTTTTTTGTTCTTACTGTATATTTATTACTATGTATTATGTTGTTTTCCCACTTTACTTCTATTACTGGGCAAGATAGAAACCAAAGTTGTGTTGTGTTTCGTTTTTAAATTATACCTGTAATACAATCATTACTTACAGTTATGCAATAAAAGTACATGCTATTAAAAATTGTGTGCTATTTGAAATCTTTTTAAATAAATAGTTTAAATATAAGTCTTGATCTCGAAACTACAATGTTGGTTCTGAATATTAGATATATTTGAATTGAATGGCAGTAAATTAATCATCAAGTGATTTTTGGGGTGAAATTGTCCAATGAATTAAACGATTCCTAGGAATATGCGTAACATTTGAATAACATCATTAAAGGAAATCATTTATTTTCTATTTTAATATTACTAAGTAAAAACCCGAATGAAATGTAAATGTAAATGCGAGTTTTAAAAAAACACACGTTACAACTTAAAGCAGATTCCAACTTAGATAAGCACTTAAGTGAATAAATATATCCAAGTGATGGAGTAGCAAGCACCTCTACAGCGGTCCTTATCCCTTGTCTGTAAGATGGACATGTTTTATTTGCTAATATGATATTCTGTTATGTTTAATCAGCCATTCGTTTGTTCTTGTCGTAGTAAAAAATAGCAAAAGTCTACGTTTTGCTCAGATTAGAGACGTAAGAACCAAACTTAAATAGTATCTCAGTACTGTGTACGTACATATTGCATAGAACTTCCAACTTAGTTAAAATTCAAATAATTCTTGAAGGCTGAATTATTTATGATAAGATTTAGGATTATAATGTCTAGGATTCTTTTTAAATCTGTTATTAAATATTATGTACCTTACAGCCATATTCATGTAAATGGCTAAATTAAAAATCATGCGATTGTGGTCACTGAATTATATCTTATTGTTTATTTCAAAATAATTTGAGCATTTTTAACGCCTTGAGTCTCAACATCCACCGCTACTAGACACTATCTACATTGTTGTCACAGTCACAATAATATTAATGTAAGTTTTAACACCTATAGTGCCAAAATATCTCATTAGTTGACACAACCGTGATGTTCCAAACCGTATACACTAGACGTTGGTACTTTAAGCGTGAAATAGAAGTGTTAATAGACACAAAAGGCAGAGCATAAAACAGTTTTATAAGTATTATTGACGAAAGTTACCCTACAACACTACCTAATATTATTTGCCAAATTTCTTAATTCTACCTACCAATTACCATTGTCAATTAAATTACTAATAATAATAAATCAAAGGGTTTAACCCAAGATCAATAGTTCCATCTAATATATCTCATCTTAAATCAACTAATATATTTCATATTCATGAAAATAAGTTGATTTTACTATTAAAGTCTTTGCTCAGAATAAGTATACCGAATTCTGCTTTATGAGATATCCGCAACTTGGAGTATTATGATAGGTAAGAGGCTAAGTGAGTGCGGGACTTGCCATTTCATGTATGGAGAAACAATGTAAAAGTTTTAGAAATGAAAAAAGTTTTAAAGAAGGGAAATAAGATTAACTTCATTTATCATTGAAGGTTGTGCTATAATAATAGAGATAGTAAAATTATATTCATTCATCAGTTAAATTTACCTTACTTCATTAAAATATGTGTTTATTCTTGCAGACATTAAACTTGATACCGATCAACTGACTGCTAATGTATAAACGTCTGCTATGCCTGTAGTAGACTCTGGGATCAGTGCCAAAAATAGAACTAATAATATGACTTTGGTTAAGATTGTTTGGTTTCCTTTCCAGAAGAATACCAGTTTGCGTCATTCCTTTCTAATCGTAGTGTATTATTTCTTGTTGGTTTATATAGTGTTCTTCTATAAACACATTCACATACATGAACAAAAGAAATGTCTATAAATATATTAGTTTCTTGCTGGACAATTATTTGATATTGATTTTACAGGTATTTATGGAGTAAAACATATTTATTTAAACAAAGCGTTATTTATATACCTGTATTACTCATTTAAACTATCAAATTCTGCTATCTCAAAAATATCCATGACTATAAATCCATAATAACAGTTAAACATATTTGCTATATTTTCTCTTAACACGATAAACATTTATGAAGTATACTCTATACTAAGTCAATGCCCACTACGTGTTGTTAAACACTAGACTCCCAAGTTTAATACTGCTTTGTTTTTATATCAAAAAATAAAGACCGACGGATATTTATGTATTAGCACGGTACACGTTTTCTAATCAGTTCTAGATAACCTAAAAATGTGAAGTCAGGGAAATAAAAAACGTTCTGTGAAAATTTTTTATAAGACTTCTATATTAGATATCAAAGTTTCAGGCCCAAAGCTAGAATGTAATAACTAAATATATATAAATTTAAAATATGAACATTAAATATTTAACAAACAATATATTGAATATATTATTATAATACAAAAAATTACATATACAGAAATAAATTATAAAATAATAATAATAAAACATAATAAACCAAAACATACACAACATGATATGTAGGAAAAAATAATAAAAAATAATAATGATAATATACATAGTATTACATTATGATAATAACAATAATATATTATTTGTATGTGTATGTAGTATGTTTTATTATGTATTAAATGTGTTAGTCTATATATTTATTATTATAGTAATATAATAATATATGCATTATGATTGTATTAATTTATTTTTATAATATTATTATTATTTTATTTCATTTATTTCTTAGCATTATATTTTAATATGAAATTGGACCAACTATTTATCTACCTATGAAAAGTCTTGTCGAAGTCATCCACTGTACCGAACATATGTGTATCATTAAATTGATTTAATGCTGTGTTATGTACGTATAAAAAGTTAAATGTGTTAAAATAAGCGAAATATAATAAATATACATAAATTTTATTTATTCTGCATACTACGCTGTACCATACATATTCAAGTATGTCCTTACATATGTTTGGGTTTAGCGTTGCGATATCCTCATAATATTTAGCAGTTGTGAAGAGATAAAATTTGAAACGAGCTCACAATTCTGAATATATTTATACAAGCCTATAAATATTCACAGCAGAGAATTAAGGACCCTTTGTTTCCCTGACAGATTGATCTCTCCATTTAATGGTTATGCAATGCAAATGTGAGATAAATCCGTACATACTTGGTATTTTGTCAAAAATTACTGTATGCTGATGCAACCACTACATCTCATTTGCGCTTATATAATTGATTTCAAGTTTAAGCTATTATAAAATTTACATTCATTTACATTTACCTCAGTTTTCTCCATAACACATGGTGGGATGGTTTTGTATTATGCTATCGTGGCTCTATTTATAAACTAAAAAATTAAGCAGTAAAATATAAATTGCAATATGATACTTATTTTCTTTTCTCCGTAATGCTTGACCTATCGCTTACTGATTGTAATAAAACAATGTAACAGTATTTTTTGTGCAGTATTTTCATTACCATTTATAGGTATTTAAAAACAACAGCTAAATACTCGTATCTGGCTGAAAAATCAAAGTGAAACAACTAAGCGAGGTATAAAATTTAGTAAAAATACAGAATATATGGAAACAAAAAAAATAAAAAATAATATGTTGAACCAATGTTTTCCCTGATGTATTAAAATGTTGATATGAGTGAGGTTAATAACAGTTGATAACATTTTTTCCGTGTAGTAGGTTAGGAAATTAATTCAATGGAAATAATAAATATACATTTTTTAGTTATTACAAACACAATATGAAATAAACAATACAATATTTTTTCATTTCTAAAATAATCATGTATAATTAGGTATATTTTGCATCAAACATTAAGGTCAGTTTATAAATTAAATTATCCGCAACACCAATGATAGCCTTCGAGAAAAGGGACGGAAAGTTATGTTCTGAAGAAGAACTGTGTATTTATTTCAACCATCAAAAAGGTGCAATTATTAATTTAGATACATTCCAAAATTATAACATAATGCATCTATAATATTACAGACGTTATCAACGAAGATTTTTAGTTTATCGTTTAGATTTTCGTATTATCAACATATGTGCTGTGGATTTGATTTCGTTACAGTTTATTATTTTGAAGCTATAATATTTAATGTGACCATGGCATACACCTCAAAACAATCTTAAGTAGTAAATATGTTTTCTTACTTTACGAGTCTGGGGATAGTATTTTGGGTTAGTACTTATTACATACATAATAATAAGATATAAATTAAAGAGATACATTCAATAATATTAATTATTATTAAATATGAAGCAATTAAAGTGATTAATACTTTAAGAATAAAAGTAGTAATACTCAAAATTGTTCTTTTTCAACTCATGTAGAAATATACTAAGAAATTTGGATATAATATTTATGTCTAAACAATGTATAATATTTTCACAAAACCTAAACTTTTCTTGCACCCAGTTTCTATAGCCAAAAATCATATTTTAGTGCTTCGCCGAAAAGCCTATAACTTTGATTTTAAAGGCGCTTCGGTTTTAGAAGCTTGCTAATGTGATTTTTGAATACTATATTGAATTAAACGTTATATTAATTTTGTTTATGTTTATAACTCTAAATTCATTGTGCATTTAAGGGCGAGATTATATTTGGTTATTATTAGTATTAATTTCAATTTTTTAGTCAACGTAAAAAAACTCAACTGCCAATATGATATTATAATCCAACCAAATAGCACCAGTTATTGGTGCCAATTCAATTACTGGTAGGTTATCGGTCGATTACCTCTGAGCTGATACAGGTGCATGGGGTGGAAGAGGGCAGGATAAACCAGGGCTTGGCTAATGCCCTACTCCGGATTAAAGTAAATGCCTTGTTGCTATTCTGTATATCTGTGGTTTCAACGGATAAAATGGTCTCCTTCCGTTTATAAACATCCTGTCGAATTAGGATTCCACTACTTGTGTGAAATATGTGGTGATTTATCCTTAGTTTTCTGTGTATTTTTATCTTCAAGATTTGATTGTAAGTGTAGGCAGTAGCAAAGTCTATGTAATTATTAATCCTTTTTTCACATTCTTATTTTAAACGATTAATATTTAAGAAAATTTAGAGCATAATTCATAAATTGATAACATACAAACTCTTATAACTTAAATATTACTGATTAGAGTTCCCTTAAATCGTGTATTTTTTAATGATGCCCTACAATGTTGGTTGAGTGTTTAGCAGAGCCACTTTTAATCACATCTTTATTTATTTTGTCGCATGGTGGTTCTTCGGCGTGAAAGCGGTGTTATGCTAATACTACTACATTTAATACTACTACCACCTCTGTAATTAAATTTAAAAACAAAGATTTCGGTCTATTAAATTTCGCTTTCTGTGCCATCCAGTATTTTTTCCTACCGTTGCAAAGCCTTCCACTTTGTCTAGAAGTGTAAAAGGTATTTATTATTGTGCTTTATTATATATAAACTTCTTACTTTCTAAATTGTGTTGAATTTTTGTTAACGAATGATTATCTTTTTTACATTATTTAGCGTTCGGAATCGAAATATAAGTACATAATACAATAAAATTCGATTAATGAGTAATTTTTAAATTTTTTAAACGTAATACAAATATATTTTTAATACTGTCTAGTTATATATATCTAACTGGACCGTATTAAAAAAAATATATATATATATATAGATTTAAGCAAAAAAATGTTTATTTTTTTAGGAGATATACAAAGTGCATATAACCTGATACTTAACAATGTTACATATGCTTCCACTTAAACCACGGATTTAAGCTACGAATATAAAAAAACAACTGATCAGTTTAGATTTCATTTTTTTTATTAAATGAATTATTTTAGTAACGTTTACTAGGTACTTTTTATTAAATAGTCATTTAACATCGTATGAATGTGTATCTAATGGCAAGCAGATCTTCTAATAAAAAACTTTTTTTATTGCTTATATATACTGTAAGCAGGGTATTTTTAGATTTATATTTACCGGTTCGGAGGACATTTCAAAAATGAATTGAGGTACCTATAGATTTTTATGTTAGTTTATAAAAACAACAATAACTCTCTGCATACGTGACGACTTTTTTTTAACGTGACAGTATGTTTCGCCCATTTATCTTAACGCAGCAATATCTGACAATACATTCGCACACATAAACGTCGACAAATTACACCATAAGTATGTACGCCACAGTAATGGCTGTTCCATATTTCTGTAAGTCTGTTCTCATAAACATTGACTTAACAAATAGTGACGTCTACACTGTGAAGCTTTTAAACCACTTCTTAATCTTGGAATTAAATTGTCCGTTCGAAAAAGTTGTAAACTAAAGTTAGCCAGCAAAATATTTAAGTATATATTAAATTGCAGAATATTCACTATATTTGAGGATATTTATCGGTCATAGTATTTAAAGATTTTTTCCGAAATCCTAAAATGTATTTCATAGTAATATCATTTGGCATGACATTTATCTATATATATATATATATATATATATATATATATATATATATATATATATATAAATGCGAATGTTTTTTTTATGTTCCGTTATAACTCTGGAACCAATGCACGAAACATCGTGAAATTTTGTACAGTGATTCTACACGTTCCTGGAAGTAAACATAGGCATACATACTAGAGTAAATTTGGTCCAATTTAAATAGTTAATTTGATTAACTTTTAAATTATAAATCGTTGTTGATGTTAGAGTGTTTTATATTGGTCTTGAAATAAATAGGAGGTTTTGATGTAGGATAGATTTCTCATCAGATAGTTGCAGGTCTTCATCTTCGAATGATCAGATGCACGCTAAAGACCGGATGCTTACATAGCTTTGCTGATTTAGCAAACAATTTTAAATATCTTTATAATTAGCCTTCTGAGTAATGAAGCCACTTATTTATTCAATGTAGAGGGTAATTAGATAGTTTAGGTACATTTAAAAGTACTGTATTATTCACACATTTATAACAGGTTTGGTGGCACCTGATTTATTTAAAAAATATATACATTTTTCATTTGAGACTCGAACACGGTTATCTCAATTGACGAGTGAGTAAAATACTACAACAATCAAAGAGTTTGAGACTAAATGATATTGTATTAGGCCGTTTATACTATACATGCCACTGTATGTATTGTTTTCTTATAGTAATAGGACCATAACAACTTAAGTTTCTTATTTCAGTGAGCACACTCCTAAAAAAAAAATTGGAATCCTCATCAGTCTTGAATATGTGAAATAGACCTATAAACATTCAGATTTGGTTTTTTAATTGAGCTCTCCTATTGCACTTTAACGTCCTTTACATTCTACTCTTATTGCTCGTTACCAAATCCTTTTATACAAAGTTTTACTTTCATATTACGACAATATTTATTACTGTTTTTGTCATATACTAGTTGTTTTTGTATTTATGTGGTTCAGTACATCCTGTTTCATTTTAAGTACATCATTTGAGTATGACTCTACTCTGTCCGCTTGTGTCATTATTTGCTTTATATTGGATTTTTTAGTTTCGAAGAATTATCCTGAAACCTTATAGTATATTACCTTATGGGTTTTTTGGTTACTTCATAAATACATTATTAATAAACTAAGTTTTTAAAGTATCCATAAAAACACTTCCGTGCTCTTTTTTTAAACATGCAGTAATCTAAGACCAATATAATGACTCAAAAATTCTCTTTTAGTTATAACTTGTATGATACAGATGTGAAGCTGCAACCTACAACAAGAAAACACTACTTTATGATGAATAAAGACAATTAAAGACAGTAAAGGCAGCACACCTTAATTGGCTTGAAACCACTTCATCACCTAAGTAAAACTACGGTGGCTTTACTAACTCCGTTACAGCTTATAATAGAGTTTACAGTTTTATCTCAAGTCTGTGTAACAATAATTAACTTATTTCTCTTAATACTACAATAGAAGTAAAGATAAGGCCGTAAGTGATTAAAGACCAATGTAAATTCGGGAAATCATAATCAAGAATAAATTTTAGTTTTTGCTTATATGTATTTTGAAGTCCAGATCCTATAAGCTTGCAGTGTAATAACCGTATTATCTTACAGTTTCTTATTGTGTTCCACTTCTAAAGATCAATATAAGTATCATAATTAAAGTTCAATTTAAAGCATTATTTCTGTTTTAGTTAGTTTATTTATAAATATTAAAAATATTTAACCTGTATTAAACATTAAAATCACTCTAGACCATTATAAAATGTCTTATATTGAAATAATATATTGTAACTTATAATTACAATATATTATAAGTTACAATAAGTTATAATATAAGTTACAATTCAATTGTAGCTTACTTAACTTATAATTGAATTGTAAGATAAGTAAGCTTGTATCATGATGTTGAAAGATTTAAACAGGATTTTGTGAATACAAATCCCTAGTTAATAATAGAAGATACTTAGGAATAAAGCCATTGTATAAGCAAAACTTCATTTTACGTCCTTATCCTCTTTTACTTAGATCGTATAAATGACCTGCTGATGCATTCAAATGAATGAATCTGGTACTTTGCTTTGTTAAATACTGTACATTATTAAAAACTGCAAACCCAGTCTCGTTGAAAATCATGGATCGTCGTCACAGAACAATGTAACAACATAAGCACACAGGTTGGTGACATAAACAGATACAATTACTGTTATGATGGTGACTAAACTAACGATGACCAAATTAGCTACTTAGTTTAAAATTACTAACAATTATTTTTGGCGAATTCTGCAGGAGGTAATGGTTTTGGGCAAATTTATAACCAATTGCTTTATTCCGGGAAACTACGTTGGTGTTAGCAGAACATAGCTTTGATTTTCATATTTCTGAATTACTGCACCATAATTATTATATATATTTTCAAAACAAAATATACGATGTTATTTAACGTCATTCGACTTTTATGAAGTTAAATAAATAAAGTGAGTCATTTTTCCAATAATTACTGAAAATATATATTTTTCTCTTTGTTATTAAAATAGTATTAAAAAACGGCATTCTTTTAATTGAACTTCTGTTATTGCGTTTCGCCTATTAATTCGTCTACGTGACAATCGTTAAGATTTGTTATACAAACATTTAAAAAATAGTGTCAAACAAGAATAAATCCTTTAAAATGGTTTAATATTGATTTTTAGACTAATAATAACTGTAAAACTTCTAAATAGAAAAAAACAGTAAAACACTAAAAATTGAATTTAAGACGTATCAGATCAATGGTTAGAGATGGCACAAACAACTAGAAGATTACTCTGACGACAAAGAGGTCATTATGGTGGAGAGAGGTTATTAGGGATATTACTTTGGAGACTTGCCAAATAATCTCCTCTCTATCAATACATTGAAAAACTTTATCATCTCGTTAAAAATAATATTATAACGCTATGCTTTAACACGTGGTTGAGTGTACATTTAGAGAATTTCTTCAGTTGGGATCAGTAATGTTGTTATTGAATTGTACACAAGGTAACATAACTTAATGTTATTATTTAAATGAAATGTTTATATTTTGAAAAATTGTAGATACATCTGGAAACATATATCTTATCAATAGAGTAAAGTACATCATATAAGGTTTTATTTATATATCAGTAAAAGAGAATTTTTTGGATCTTTATTGTAGGTACGAATGCTTCAAGATGCACAATTTCTTTGGAAGCCTGGAGTTTTACTACTCGGTGGAGAAATCGATAGGGAGTAAAGTTAAGGTTTTTAGATTCGCCGTAAATGGTATATATTCCATAGGCCAAAACGTATTGTCGTCTAAGTATAATCATGTTTATAATTACATCATAATCATTATTCAGATTTAATATCAAATGTGGAGATATTTTTCATTGTGATTTTTAGGACAGTTAGCACACTCTTGAACCTACTCTTGAACGTTCCATATAAGTATCTACAAGCACAAAGAACCCAAGAGCTTTGATCAGCTGGCTGATATAAAAGACCAGGAGCTTTTAGAGCTTGAAGTCAACCATAACTAGGAATTCCATAGACGTATAGCAACTCCGAGGGACTGAGAGTTACAAGAAGATTCCATAACTCCTGATCGTATTGTAAGCAATGAGAAATATTCTAATGGACAGCAACCCTTAAGGGCTGTATCATGTTGGTTTCCTGAAGCTCCCAGAAAAGACACAATCATAGTTAGAGTTGATGATCCAAGTTACTTTAGACGTCCAACTTAAAACATATCTATTGTCAGATGTCTCATATTCATATAAAAGGAATTCAAAATGTAAATTGTTATAATAAGCAGCTATAAATATATTTATTTGTGTAAATAAATTCCCTCTTTGTTAAAATATCCTATAAATATCACTTACGAAAGGTAAATTTGTTCATGAAGCTATGTATTTTATAGTTTAGGAGTTTCAGGAGCCCTTGGATCTTAAGAAATGAAACGGAAATCATAATGGTATGGCTTGTGAGGTATGAGGTCTAGTTTTAATAGAACTTATTGTGTAACGCTAGTATCAAAAAAACTATTTTTGGCTCTGTCTTTCTTGGTTATTGCCTCGTTCATAATAAATATAACTAATGAATTTATCAATTTAAAAAAGGCAAGACGCATGATCTCAATATACATTAAACTTTCTCCTTAATTTCTATGGTCGAACAGCATTTAACATTATATATTTTTGGTAATAATGGCTTAACTGATAGTATCTTGATTTATAATTTCAACTATTTCCATATTAAACATAAAATTATATAACGAAATCTCGTGAAAATAAGTAATAAAAGAGTATAGTACATTTTGATTTGATTCCGTGAACCATTTTAAATTATTAAAATTTAGTCGAATTTTAATAATATTAAGTATATTAATTGGATTACGTTTCTAATTTTATATATACTAATATAATTTGAAATTAAAATGTTGGGCTTAAATACTGTTGCACTGGAAGAAATACATGTTATTAGTTAAATAATGTTTTATTATATTATATTCAGGAAGCAAAATTTTCATATGCATAATGGTATACAAGTGAAATAAAATACGATTAACAACAAAATTTATATGAAAAATTGATATATTTAAGACCAGTTGATAAATGTTACAGTTAATCTTTTAGTATATTATCTAGTACAATAAATGATTTCCATACTGCACATAACATCGCATGAAAAAAAGTTGCGATATATATTGTTGACTTTATTAAAGTCAGATCATTGTCAATATTAACAGAATTTCGGTCATTATTTTGAACAACTGTTTGAATTTAAAGATGCTTTTCTTAGCTAATTTATCTTAGTAACTTAACGCCATTGTATAAATATTTACCTTAGAAAACTAATATGAAATAATTTTTCAGAATCTCACGAAAAACGTGGACATTATTAAGAATAAATAAACGTTCCTGGTGCTGAAACATACGATGCGGATTCTGTAACAGGCAAGGACAAAAATGGCTCGCGTTGTATTTTAATTACAGAGGTAGTTGCGGAATGGAAATGACTTCATTTCCTTATGACTATTGCAGCAACGCTAGATCCACCAGAAAAATGCAGCGCACAGAACAATAACATATCTACCAAATGAGTAACAAGATCTTCAGTCTTAACTTGTGAAAGTATTATACAAAGCATAATCAATGTTAATGAAAATATTGTATTTCTAATGCCTGAGAATTAACAAACGTTATCTCATACAATACAAGCAGTAGACTCCTGCCAAAAAAGGCAGCCAAATCTTATTTAGAATAGAAAGGAAAACCCCGCTTAGGGTAAGCTTTCAATACGACAATTGGTAGAATGGGTAGTCCCAATAGACCCGTGATGAGGTGATCGCAAAGAGAAACCACGAACAATCAATCGCCCAGCGGTCACTAACCAACGGGTACCTAGGCTCGTTATTGCTGGACTCCGTTACCCCACCAATAACACCTATTCCACAAAGCAATGGTACAAAGATTGGAGGTTTGTTCTGTTACTTTTAGCCATAAGTATTATGTATTGATTGGGATAATTGTACTCTTTCTGAATAAATCTTTTTTATCACATATCAATTGCAGAAACCTTTTTTCATGGTACATTTAATTTAATGAGCTACATAGTAAACGAAGTTTTGAATATTACCACTTTTTATTGTAGAAAAAACGTTATGATATTAATTTTAGTTCTCATTCGTGTATTACGCCATATAAATAAGTCACCAAATATTTTGCAACAACTATGAAACATATTTAGAGAATATAACTGATAAAAATGTTCTATTAAAGTGTAAAGTTATTTTATAAGGATATAGCCATTATGTTATATTAGTGTTTGGTCAAAAACCTAAAATTATCGAGACGAGGAACAAGAACATAAAGAAACTGAGAGATGATTGATAATCCCACATACGTGTTTGAGAAAATTTTAGCACGGATGTGGTGTATGGAATTTGTATGGTGAATAATATCAAACGCTCTAGAGCCTATGAAAACTTTCGTTATTAAGACTAAACTATGATTTTTCGTTAGGATAAATTATGGTTTATTCGGTTTAATCGTTTTCAATAAACAGTTCAATATTAATATATCTAAATATTAAAGTTGTCTTAGTTAATAAAGGTTTTGTTATTTTTATGTGTTATTCTAATCATACCAATTATTATGTATATATATATGTATGTATGTATAAAAAAATGTATATTTCATGAAATTTCTAAGATTTACAGAACTAGTAAAAATTGTTTTAAATAAATAAAATATTTTTTATCCTTCAACATTTAATGGGCTTTCATAAACTGTTAATACATACCAATAAACCTTATATGATAAAACATTGAGATATTAAAAGTTTAATCTAAGTATTTGTGTATAAGAAATTATAATCAAAATAATAATAGTAAATTTTTGCATATAGGAACCTGTTGTATGTAAAGCTCTAATGTAACCGTTCACTTCATGTTTAAGAAACCTTTAGTCAATATGTAAAAACAATCTGACATATTAATAGTAAATGCTGTTTGGAAATTTTTTTTATAAATGATCATTGCGTCCTAAATGTACATTGTTTCGTTGCCATAGAACTGAAAATTAAATGATTATTAAAGCAAACAATCACTACAATAATAAATTTATAAATAATAAACCAACATTTATTACCGTACAATCTATTATAAAATGAATTCCTGGAATCACCTAATATTGCATTTACTTAGGTTAAATATGTATCAAGATCGCAATTAATAATTTACATGATCAGGATAGCGGTAATGCACTATTAGTACAATTGTAAATGATTGTTTTAAATACTGTCTTGTTTAATATTTTCCTGTTACACTTTGTTCTTTCCACCTATACATTATTGCTCTCAGAATTTGTACAGTTATTCTTTTAATTAAGAAAACAATGGGAGTAAACTGCGATGTAAATTTAATTAAAACTCGCACCTCCGGAGTTTGGAGAAAGCGAAAAACTTTAATGAGATTTTTCATGAAGGGTTATGACACGCCAATTGGAACCTCGGTTAATAGTTATTCAACATCAGAAATTGTCTGGTAATTTTCTGATTCCTGTGTTGGAATAGACCCCTTCTAGCATCAATCTGATGTCGGTGTACTCTTGGTTAAAGTGGGACGATTCCTCTCTCATTCCCAGGTATGGTGAAGTATGGATGTCTGGAAAAACAGAATAACTTCTTGAATCTAGTTAGTCTTGAATGTTAGATAATATGTGTTAGTAAAGTCTAAGTGCTAGCAATATAAATCAACTATTTTTATTTGATACTGTAATAAACCTATCTCCAAACCGGCCGTCCTCGCGGTGGCCGGGGTAATTCCAATCGACTGCTTTTTAAAGTAACAAAATGACATTATTAATATGAATACTTCATCATAACAATTCACTAAGACTAAAAATCTCTTCCCGCAAGGAATTATTCCTCTATACTACTACCCTATTATCATTTATAAACACATTACAATTAATAGAATTAATATAGTGTGTATTATACAATAATCTATAAATATAAACTTTAAGTATATGTATAACGATGCATTCTCCTTTTAAACGTGCAGTTGGATCCGTATAATCAATTTATTGTAAGTAAGAATAAACTCAGAAAGTTTGTTTGCAATTACATAATGATGTCACTAGTCCATATAACTAACTCTAGAAAAAATTTGAAAGAAAAAGTTGGGAACAGGAATATCGTAGACACAATGTTTGCATGACATTTTGAAACAATAAAACGTTACCTCTACTTCAATTATAATGACGGGCGATGATTCCCGTGTACCAAAGTATACATATGAGAATATTTAACACAGGTATAGAGCCAATATCATTAAAAATGTTAGTAACTACAATAAACCATTTTATCAGTTGAAGCCAGAGATATTCGGAGTAGTTACAAAGCATTTACTGTAATCCGGAGGAGCACTTTAGACAAGCCCTGGTTTATCGTAACCTCCCACCTCCATACCCACCTGCATCGACTCAGAGATAATCGGCTGATAACCTGCCTATAATTGAATTGGCACCAATAACTGGTGTTGTTTAGTCAGATTATAATAGTATTATGGCAAATATGATCTTGTACCTTGATACTAAAACAAATTGTTGATGTTAGTAATAATCAAAAACTAACCATATTCCTCGACATTATTATACAATATCGTGTATGATAAATATTTAAATAGTTTTAAAATTAAAACTATTTTTAAGTGTAGACTTAGATTACATAACATTATATAATATTCTAGAGAATATAACCGCGCTATAGTCTCCAATAAAACACTTTTCACCTGTAATAGCAATTCAGGTTCTAGACATATAATTGCAAGTATTTGTTTAAAACGTAAATTTCTTGCATTCATCATCCATGGTTAACACATCATAATATTAACAAATATTGTTATTTATATTTTTTCTTATTATATATATATATATATATATATATATATATATATATATATATATAAACTATTATAACTTCAAAATAATTTTTATATAAATATAAATTATTTTGAAATTATAATAGTTTAAATACTTTCGTAAAAGAATTAATTCTTGTAAACCAAGTTAATTACCATAAACCATTCACCTATAAATATACTTCAAATTCGTTTGTGTAGTTTTGGAAATAATAAGATAAAGACAACTTGTATAGTAAATTTTGGTCCAGTAAACCATCAAGTCAGTAGAGTTTAAATTCTATATTCTTGATTACTTTCTTAAATGTTTTGCACTAGATATTTCTTCTCAAATTATCTTATTTTACTGTTTATAAGTTATGGACTTGAATTTGTACATGAAGCTTCAATATATAAGGAAATCTATAACTTTGTTAATGTTTAATGCCACTTTGACTAGGCGTTAGTAAACATTTTTATGCGCAACCAAGATGCCAACGAGAAGTAACTTAATATATACATTATCAAGGACTCTGAGTACAATAATATAAAGTAGGATTCTTAGACTGCCTATCTAAATATTTTATTATTCTTTAAATAAGAAAACTCAACTATGTCACCAAAAATATCTTAACCTGCAAGTAAATTACAATCACCGAAGGTATTACCCTTTTTGGGATTTTTTCTTCATTGGAAGACCAGGTTGACCAGGTTGGTTTGGTTGGGTTGGGGTTGTTTTTTGGTTTGAATTTAACCTAGGTGTCAGAAATATAATTGAGAGTCGACTTTTCATACATATGCAATAATTAAAAAATGTCCATATGCAATTTTGCTTAAAATTTAATTAGTTATATGCAGTCTCATGATATGAAACTAAAAATGGCATAATTTCGTTTAAAACTTTCATAAGATTCATAATTAGTCGCCAAATATAGTTACGTTTTTATGGAAATAGTTGAAATATAAATTCGGAGTAACTTCACAGGATCTTAAAAAAAACTTAGTAACTTTCCGATTTTAGCATATAAAAATACTGTTCAATTCACTTAATATTATTTAAATTACTAGTTGAATTTTCTAAGTTTTCTAAGGTAAGAAAATATGTAGATACCCATTCTAAAAACGCCTATTTCATATGATTGTATTTATGTCCTTATATTATGAGATATCTTGCTGCAAGAATATTATGCAATCATGGTTGCAAGAATAATTTAATAACGTTCAGTCAATGTGAAGTTAAACACCATTAATCTAAGTGTTTTCCATATTTCATAAAAAAAGCTGAAGTGAGATACTTCATTGAAAATTTCAGGTATTTATGTGATTTCGTGTTTCAGTGGGGAAAGACAGACAGTTATATATAAAAGACAATAATAAAATATTTAATTCTTTCAAGGTTTTGTTAAATAGGCTATATGTTTCACAAGTAATGCAAGCAAATTTCATTTACAAAAAGCAGATAAAAGTGTTCATCTGAGAAAAACAAATTAATATTACAAAATAGTTAAGAAAGATATCAAGAAATTAGAATTTACACTCTACTGACTAGATGGTTTACTGAACCGAAATGCACTATAAAAGTAGTGTTCATCTTTGTATTACTATCGCTAGAGAAACGCATTTGAAGTATATTTATAAAACCTAATTTCAAAATAAAAAAATAAATATTATTAAAAAAATTGGATTCGAGACCACGGTTAACGTTCAGTTTAATAATATATAATGTTATATAATGTAATTCTATTTTAAACCGTAGTTTAAATTAAAAACTGTAATAAACGATACTGTATCATAAGGTTGAGAAAAAATGTAAGTTTTGATTATTACTAACATTCCTAATGTCAATACATAACTGCTCTACTTGAGTTGTGAATTACTGTATTATAAGTTTAAGGAAGAATTTAGTTTTGAATATTACTAACATTTAAAACTTAATTTAAGCGGCAATGTACACGATTTGCATTTAATATTGAAAACGTAGGTGAGTATAGCTTCAAAGTCTACGTATTTCAGAATAGTTTTTAATTCACTCACGTTCATATCTATGTACATAATGCATAAACTTTATACTGTTGTTAAACTAACTTTGTATATGCGTAGACATTGAAATTCCGAGCATAGTTTACAAATCAATAACTTTAAAATCCATTCTACCTCTATATTTCAATTAAAATGATAAATATAAATCCATTGGGATTTGCTTCCTGGGCCAGTACTTCTTCCTCTGCGCGAATATGTTCCTTCCCACGTGGATCTGTAGTCTATCGTATATTTAGTCTTCTATTTTATCAAATATAAAAAAACGTATAACAATTATGAATATAATTTAGATAATTTAAGGGTTGTAATTTACCACATTTACACGGTTATAAGTCTTTACATAAAGTATATTAAATTTTAAAGTCAACTATGGTGTACCTTATACTTAGTTTTTTAATAAATGTATCTATTTTGTTCAATTTAATTGTTGTACATGGTTACTTATAAAAACAATTCGCAATTATTTCATAACGCTCATCCAATGGAATTACATGCACCATCAGAAGTGAACATTCAAGCAGAATTTTAAGTCTATAAACCATTTCATTTTCAAGATATTCATATGGACAAACAGACAGATGCTTTGCTTACGCTAAGGCAGAGTTTATAGAGTGCCCAAGTAATACTTTATAATATTCGCTGATGAGACATAGATCCAAAACAGAGAGTATCGTAGATATATACATAAATAGATTTGTTATGTATCTGTTATGTATTGAAATAATATTAATATAATTTGTTGATAGAAACTTTTATGAATTATATAATGTCAATTTTAATTTTAATTACATTTGAGTCTTAACAAAGCAGTAAAATTACAAAATGTCCATTTATCTAGAGTATCTCTGCTTTGTTCTGTATCTCTCGACAGCGTTGCACATGTTTGCACATGAGATCTTTGACATTTTTATGTGCGTGAATAAGTTTACTAAAAGCACTGCGAGATGAAGAACTTATAAAACAAGGATATTTAAATTACATGAAGAATGTTTTTCTAAATAAATAACAATAACGCCATAAACGTATACATCACAGTTGGGAGTCGCATAATAAACAAAAGGGCTCTTGAAACATGGAAAAAATGTTCTTTCGGCAGTTTTACTGTTATTTATAACATTTAAATATAATATTTTACGAAGCAGTTTTTTTCTTATTTAGTTACGTGAAAAAGTCTTAATATCCAACAAAGGTTACAATTCTGTGATTGCTATTCAAATTAAAATTAAAATATAAAACATAAATTAAATGTTCAAGTCAATGATGAATTTTCTCTAATTTATGTTGTAGAAGTATTAGTAGTAGCCATGTTGCAAAAAGTGTCACATATAGATCAGAGCCAGTGCAGAGGAAGGTATTTACGTAATCATAATATTTTGTTATACCAAATCCACGAATAGCTTGGCATATTATGGAGTAAATTGAGTTCCTATTCCTTTTCCTTTAATCTGGAGGTAATTGTGATTTATGAATTTGAAACTATTCGCTGATAAACATAAATTCAAATCATTTTTGAAGGTTTAGTAATATTATATTTATTCGAAGAAAATTCCTTGCAGATTCCAGACCACTTTAATGTAGAATTTTGTAAAAAGGACTTTACTTACATTGTTATAAAAGTCGTATCTTAAGGAAGTGGCTGGTAAATATTCTTCAGCAATGGTAGAATGTGTCAGATATCTTTAATGTAGAATCGAAGATTTTTTACCAAGGGGTTGCAGGTCTTCATCTTTGAATGATCAGATTCAGTCAATAAGAGAACTGGTGTGAGCAGCCATAGGTATGCAAAAGGTGATCTGGGTTGTATGTGGTTTTTGGTAAGTTATTGAGTTTCATGTTTTCAGAACAAGAAGATATGGCAAACCATTTGAAAGATCTCCATATCTAGCCTCTTCAGTAACGTAGTATAAGATTTCTTTTTTATAAACTTCAAATAAATAGTCAAAATTATTGTTAATATCCTAATTTTAAGATATATTTGTAAATTATTTGTATCCAACCATTGATAAAACAAAACAAATAATCATTTTGTCTGCACGGAGTCGAACCTGGACATTTTACTTGACCTTTTACAGCAAATTGTAATGACTAAATTATGATGTATTAGGCAATTTATGTCATAAATACCACTGTATATATTGTTTACCTTACAGTAATAGAACCAAAATAACATAAGAATCTTATATTAGTAAGAATTGGTCTCAAAAGAGTTGAAAATTTTCACCAGTATTGACTATTTAAAACATACCTATAAATAGTGACATATTGTTCAGAAAGGGATAGTTCAGTGCAATGAGTGCATCAAGCGTCCATTAATATTTAGTTTCCTTGCTCGTAAAAAATCATGTTATAGTAATTTCTATTTTCATACTAAGGTGTTTTATTACTGTATTAATCATACAATGATTTCTATTTTTGGAGTTAATTACATCGCGTTTCATTATCAGTGACCTTAAATGTTTGAATACGTCTCTACTTTACTTACTTGTTGCCTACTTATTTGCTATAAGATATTGGGTATCGAAGAATTATCCTGAAATTTTATAATTAGTGACTATTGATTTTAAAATTTTTAAATATAAGGCTTCTGGAATTAACTTTTACATTAGTTTATCAATACACTTTTTATAACTAAGTTTTAAAATATTGCTCAGAACAAATTCATGCCCCAAACAATTTAGACATGCAAGAAACCGTGACCTGTGTCATAAATCAGAAAAATGTCTCTTAGTTATAATTTCTTAACACAGGTATAAAAGTGCAACCTACATCAGGATAACACTATATAACAAAGAGTTATGAATATTAAAGACTAAATGTATAATATCTTAATTGGATTTAAATAACTTGATCAATTAAATGAAACTGCTGTGGCTTTACTAAAGCTGTCATGGCTAATACTGGAGTGTAAAGTGTTATGTCAAGTATTTATACACTTAATTAATTAATTACTATTAATAACATCAAAATAAGTGAGGATAAAGCTATTAGTAACTAAAGACCAATCTAAATTCGAAGAATTCTGGAATTTTAGAGTCAACAATGATTTTTTTTGTTTTTACCAAAATTTTTTTGGAAGTTCGGACCCAATAAGCTTCCTGTTTAATAATTGCATAATACATTATGAATAATAATAATAATTAAACCTACAGTTTCTTCCTGTATTCCACAACTAAACATCAATATAGTTAACATAGTTAAAGTGTTGTTAATAGAATTATTTCTGTTTGCATGAAATGGCCTAATGGTAATAAAAGTGTTGTAACAGTATTTAGCATTAAAAATCCCTCCATACCAAAGAACAAGGCCTTATTTATTAAAATAATGTATTATTAAGGTAAACTGAAAGTTAGACTAGCTTGGTATATGATTTGCAAAGATTTAAGCAGGATCGTATGAAAGCAAAGTCCTAATAGTAAATGCTTAGAAGTGAAGCTATTGTAATAAAAAAAATGTTCATTTTAATATACTTATGCACTTTTATTTAGCACTTATAAATGATTGTATTTAACAGTTAGTGCAATCAGCTGAATAAATCGTGTAGTTTGCTACATGAATACTGTACAATATATTACCAAACTGGAAACACAATCTTGTTAAAAAATAACGGATCATCGTCACTATATATTGTAGCAACATAAACACAACCACCTCCCCCCCACTCATAGGTGCCAAAACCATGGACGTCATCGGCCGCCGGGAAACTCTTACGCGGGGGAGAGGTCCCTCGGTGCCTCCGCCCATCACAGTCATCGAATCGTAATAACGACTGAATAATCCAGCAACCACCGAGGGATCCTCTACTTTTGTACCGTTGTTGATAATTTTGATTTTGTTGGGTTTTTTAGAAAGGGTTTTGATGCATTATTAATAATTGACCAGGCCGTTTTAGAAAAGTTGTCACATGTTTTTAAGGTTTTTTTCAATATCATAGGCCTTTACGGCATTAATTACTCTTCTATGCACTCTTCTGTAATTTCGGAAAAAAAAACTTTCATTTTCAGTGCATATGTAGATAGAGTAATAGAACTAAATTTTTTCTCTGGATATCTGAATACCTGGAGTAATCCATGAAGTTTTTTTTAAATTTTGAAACCTTTTTGATTTTTTGAAAGGGCGTGAACTGTTCAGATAAAATAAGAAACGTTCGTTAAGCGTTATAAAATAAACGCATGTTAATTTACTAAAGAAAATAGTGAATTGTCTCACATCATTTCACCATAATCAGGCTGACATTTGAAAGATAGTTTTAAAATAAATAATCAGTTTTTCGTTAAAAATAATGAAGGTATTTTCTGTAGGAAATATAACAATCGTCAGTTATACCGTGGTAAGTAGTTGAAATGGCGCTATCAGAAGCCTTAAGACTTTAACGGTAATATTTGTTCTGACTATATTATTTTTACATGACACAATTAACCGACCGTATTAAAAATATGTTATTATTGTATCACTGTCAACCAACGACTGAAATTGGGTGACACTCACCATTTTATACCAGATGGACGGGTCTCTTTAAATATATATTTGCTAAAACTGATGATGTGGGTAAAAGTGTATTTTCAAATAATAATACCAATAATAGTACAAATAAATATGTTTTGGCTATTCTTAATGATGGATAATAAATTATTAAATTCATAGAGAATTTTATTTTAAAGTTTTTTTTTCGCGAGATAGGCTGCGTATATAGTTAAAAATTTGCTCTTTCCTCTTAAATTAAATAGTAAGGAAGTAAGAATATGCCAAATAAATTATTCATAAAAAAAGAGATTAATTGTTATTAAAAGCGTTTTTCAACTTAACACGTTTTAACCCTTTGTTTTGCGGGTTAAACACGACGATAATATGTAATAACTTCAAACTACAGGCTAGGGAAAAGCCATACCACCTGTCGAAGAACAGCATCGAAGAAGTCTACATTTATTTGTATTCTCAAAATGACTTGTATAGAGAGATAGCCATTCAGACACAGAGGAAAATCTGCCAGCCTACTGATAAATCACCTTCAATGGCTCTATGTAAAAATCCAAGGAGTTATATTATCCTTCATTGCACTCATTTTGTTTATGTTGATACATATAAAATATAATAGAGAAAAAAATTGTCTAGAAAATATCCTTCAGTTAACAAGGCTGCGTATTTACATTCTATATAGAAGCCTGTCTATCATCGAATACGACATTACCTAAATTAGGATAAATGAAACATGTTTAGTAAATGGTTGAGTTCGTCCTTAGATATGTAGCCGAAAACATGCAAACATCAGATGTACAGAGAGAGATAATTATTATTTTTTTAAATGTTATAGTGATAGCTTACAAAATATTCAATTTTCACCCTGAACTATGGGCTTTGCTAACCTTCGGCCTAATAAAGTGTAATTTCTCAATAACATTAAAAGTAAATTAACACAACGGAGTATCAAAGAACCCGAAATTTTAAAATATTTTAAAAACCAATCGACTAATCGTCCTACGTTAAAATTATTGGTCACAAAAGTTTTTACAAAATAGTTTATTCTACGATTTCCTACCTTCCATTACGATTACTTATAACCCCAATGTAAAAATGCTCACTTACTTACCAAATCTAATGAAATTTAAATTCATAATTGAACTTAATGGTCCTATTTCGTAAAAAATTCAAAGTTCATTTCAGTTCATTCTCGAGATCATTGGGACATGGAAAAATTACATTATTGACATTTTTTCAGGTTCACAAGTGCATTAGTAACCCTGGGGAATTAATAATTTAAAATATATTTTTTGATTTTTATTAACATTGGTTATACTTTAAAAAATATTTGCATAAGCTTTAACTCAAAACTGTGTACTAAATAAGTAGATAAAATACTTTTCATTGGGCTGTAATTTTCTGGCGGATCGAACGTTGTTGTTATAGTCATAAGAAAATGAAGTCATTGCCATTCCCCAATTACTTCTGTAATTAAAATACAATGCGAACAGTTGTGTTCTTTGTCTGATACAAAATGGGCATTACAAGTTTCAGCTTTAGCAATGTTTGTATATTGTTTATCTTATTTAGTTTTTTTAGTGAGTTTTCAAAAAGTCTCATTTAATAATATGTTAGTAATAATATGCAATTACGTTCTATTATAATGAATATTAAATGCAAATTAAACCTCTGTTATTATGGAATTTAAAGTGAATTATCAAGATGTTACAACTACTAAGAGATTCAAGCAGTTTTTTGAGAGTCAATATTGAAATTTCGTTAATACTGTCAATGATCTAACTTTTGAAAGGTCATGTTTCAACATTTTTCAAATACGTTCATATAAGCTACATTATTTGCGGTGTAAAAAGTATTTAATATACTATATTTAAGTGAAATTTAAACATTTATGAACTAATCTTAAATGCATTTAACTTAGCATAATATGTTTGTTTATGTCATATTTTGTTTAACGCAAACAAAAGCACAATAAAAGGCTAGTTTCAAATATAATTAGAAAATACACCTATTTCAGTTTAATCATTTACGTTAAATTTTAATAACTACACGACTCTAACTGTAGACATTTATGTCCTAAAACATTTGCATTTAGCTTTGCCAATATAACTATAAAACAGTATTTAAATAATAATATATATTTGTTTCAGTGGCAAGTCTTTAAGAGCAAGTAGTTTGAATCACATAAATAAAACAATTGACAATGTAATCCAGTCATTACATTTATTAGAGGTTAATATTCATGTAATTGCTAAGAACTCAGAATAATGTATGGAAGGAATGCACACGATTTTGTGTTGTTGTACATATTAAAAACATATCTACTTTTCTCATTTTTCATAACAGTATGTCCTGCGTACAACAGTCCTTATTGAGACGATACGTCAAGGTACTATTTATTTGGGCCTTTTTTATTTAAACTATGTTATGTTAAACAACATTATTTAGTGTTGTTTGATCTAAGAAATTATGTATAGAGTTTCACGTATATTAAGGTTAATCGTATTGTCTATATCTGGGAGTTTCAGGAAACCAACATGGTACGGCCTCTAGGGGTTGCTGTTTCCTGGAAATATTTTCATTCCTTAGGATAAGCTCAGGAATTATGGAATCTATGGTAACTTCCAGCCTCTGGAAGTTCTTATACGTCTATGAACTTCCTACTTCTGGTAGGTTTCTAGCTCTGAAAGTTCCTGATATTTGGTAGCTGCCAGGAGGTGCAAGCTTACGGCTCCCAATTGATTCTATATAGCGAGTGTTTAATCTAGCTTAGTAATTGTTTTCACTCCATACTTCCATTAAATGTTCTAAGGAAGATGTTTATAGCTGTGCTAGTTCATCACTAGGAAAGTTACGTCCGGATTTCATATTGAATCAAAATAATGATTATCACGTGATCATAAACAAGATTATACCTGGGCAACACTTTAATGTATCTTACGTAATATAACCTATATTCAATTATTTGATCCAATTACAGTAACGAAGACAAAGAAACTACATTGAGAGTAATTAGAGAAAGAAAACACTTTATTCATTTACCTTTATAACAGTTAAAATAGCAATATGTGACGTCGAATATATTATTTTAAAATTATATTATATTTATAGTGTTGTAATTAATAAATAGAAATATTAAATTGAAGCTCAGTTTTGGTAACACCAACACAGTTGCCGCAATAAAACAATTGGTTATACATTGGCTCTGAGCCCAGTGCCTCCCGCAGACTTTTGCCAAAAACAATTATCAGTAATGCAAACTACTTAAATCGTCGACAGCTAAATAACAATCAGACTAGAAGTTCTAACTCTTATGTCACCCATTTGTGTTCTATGTTGTTACAATATATTGTAACGATGATCCGTTATTTTTAACAAGATTGTGTTTGCAGTTTGGTAATATTGTATAGTATTCATAAACCCGATTTATTCAGCTGATTTTACTAACTGTTCAATACAAACATTCATAAGTGCTAAATGAATGTGCATAAGTATATTAAAGTGAACAATTTTTGTTTTATTACAATAGCTTCACTTCTAAGTATCTACTACTAGGACTTTGCTTTCATCCTGCTTAAATCTTTAAAAATCGTTGTAACAAGCTTATCTTACTTTCAGTGTACTTTAATAATACAATATTTTAATAAATAAGGCCTTGTCCTTTGGTCCGGAGTGATTTTCCTGCTAAATACTGTTAAACTTGTATTACCATTAAGAAATTAAACAAAAAATAATTCTATTAACAACACTTTAACTATGTTAATTATATTTATCTTTAGTAGTGGAATACAGAAAGAAACTGTATTTTAATTATTATTATTATTATTCGTAATGTATTATTCAATTATTAAACAGGAAGCTTTATAGGGTCTGAACTTCCAAAGATACTTAGGCAAAAACATAAAAATAACTGCTGACTAAAAAATGACAGAATCCTTCAAATTCTGATTGGTCTTTAATTACTTATAGCTTTATCCACATTTATTTTGATATAATTAATAGTAATAGATTAATAAATTTTATAAATACTTGACATAACACTTTATACTCTAATATTAGCCATGGCAGCTTTAGTAAAGCCACAGCAGTTTCATTTAATTGATGAAGTGATTTAAATCCAATTAAGATATGATACATTTACATTCGTTAATATTCATCACTCTTTGTTATATAGTGTTATCCTGATGTAGGTTGCACCTTTATACCTGTGTTATGACATTTTAACTAAAAGACGTTTTCTTATTTATGACACATTAGGTCACGGTTTATTGCATGTCTGAATTATTTGGGGCATGAATTTGTTTCTGAACGATTCTTTAAAAAACTTAGTTATAAAAAATTATTGATAAAATAATGTAAAAGGTAACTCCAGAAAACTTATATTTAAAAATTTTTACGGAATACATAATACAGAAATATTTATTCACAGTCTTGGAGATCAGAATGGTGTCAATACAATTAAATTACAAAGTCTTCAGTTTAGGTTAAAATTTTGCCAGTCCATGTACTCTTTGACACTATAAAACGGCATCTTCGAGAACCAGCTAACTAGTTTCTTCTTCAGAGTCATTGGGTTGTCATCCTTCAGTTCTCGAGGAAGATTGTTGAAAAATCTCGCCCCGGCGTATGATGCCTTACGTTCATACAGAGTCAGGCGATGAGCAGGAAGGTTATAGTTTAACCCATTTCTGGTTTCATATTGGTGGACTTGCTCATTGCGTTTCAAAGCTTTGGTAGAGGCCAGAACAATGGATTCGACTATGTAGAGACTAATAACCGTTAACAGATTATGTGCTCTGAATACTTCTCTACAGCTATCACGCCATCCCACACCAAACATGATCTTCATAACTTTCTTCTGTATTATCAATACTCGCTCCAGATGAGTGTGGGCAGCAGACCCCCAAACAGCAACTCCATATCTCAGATGACTTTCAAATATGGCGTGATAAGCCACCAGTACAGCGTCTTGAATGCTAGTAGACTTGACTCTTCTCAATGCAAAAAGAGAACTGCTAAGCTTTCGACAGAGATGGTCTAAATGGTCTTGCCAGGAGAGACGATCATCCAGCACAACTCCAAGATGTTTTGTGTTATTCACAGCAAGCAGATCTGGTAGTGGAGCAATTTCATCCTTTATGCTTCCAAAGGTAAGCTGCTTAGTTTTTGACTCATTAAAAATTAAGTCGTTGCTGCTGCAGTAATCTTCCGCGTAACCAAGCGCCACCAATGAATCGATCTCAAGAGATTCTGCTGAGCTTCCAGATGTCAAGAGAACAGAGTCGTCTGCGTACATGACTGTGTAGCAATGGTTGTTGAGAAATCCTGGAAGGTCGTAAGTAAAGAGGATGAAAAGAACCGGTCCAAGGACCGATCCCTGGGGCACACCCCGTGACATCGGGAGAAGACCGGATCTGATTTGCGACTTGCAATTATTCCGCACATCGTCCAGCTCCACCAACTGCTCTCTACCTTGAAAATCCTCTCTATATTTAAATCCTTAATGTCATTAAATATACGTTCGAAGAATAGTTCTTCGATACCAAAAATCTAATAGAAACCAAATAAAAATGCCACAAGTAACTGTAGTAGAGACGTACTCTAACCATTTAAGGTCACTGATAATGAAGCAGGAGGTAATTAACCCCAAAAATAATAAAATAAAAAACATTATATGACTAATACACAAATAAATTCCCCTTGTATGAAAAAAGAAATTACTATAGCAGTATATTTTAAGATCAAGAAAACTAAAACATAACGGACACTTGATGTACTCATTGCACTGAACCATCCCTTTCTCAACAATGCACCACTATATTATAGGTCTGTTTAAAGCCCAAGGCTTACTAATATAGGATACTTATGTTATGTTGCTCCTATTACTATAAGGTAAACAATATATATATATACAGTGGTATGCATGACAGAAATTGCATAATACATCATAATTTAGTCATAAAAATTTGCTGTAAAATTTCCATATTCAAATCTATGGAGACAAAATATTAGACTACGTTACTAAAGATGCTAGTTATGGGGATCTGTCAGGTAGTGTGCCATATCTTCTTGTTCCGAAAATACGAAATTCAAACACTTACTAAAAACCACATACAATCCAGATTACCTTTTGCAGACCTATAGCTGTTCACACAGGTTCTCTTATTGAGTGAATCTGATCATTCAAAGATGAAGTGCAAAAGTGAAATGACCTGCAACCCCTTGGTAAAAATCTTCTAATCTACATCTGACACTTTCTACCATTGCTGAAGAATACGTACCAGCCACTTTCTTAAGATACGACTTTTATAGCGATGAAAGTAGTTTTTTACAAACATTCGACATTAAAGCGGTCTGGAATCTGCAAGGAATTTTCTTGGAATAAGTATAAAATTACCAAACCTTAAAAAATGATATGAATTTAGGTTTATCAGCGAATAGTTTCAAACTCATAAATCACAATTACCTCCACTTTAAAGGAAAAGGAATAGGCACTCAATTTACTCCACCATATGCAAAGCTATTCGTGGATAATATAATATAATAATAAATATAACAAAATATTATGAATACATAAGTACTCTGCACTGGCTCTGATCTATATGTGACAATTACCCGGTTACTATTACTACCTCTACAACATAAATTAGAGAAAATTCATCATTGACTTGAAAATTTAAATTATATTTAATATTTAAACTTTTATATAAATAGCAATCACAGAATTGAAAACCTGTTTTTGTATATTAAGGTTTTTTCACAAAACTAAATAACAAAAAAGTGTTTCATAAAATATTATATTTAAATATTATAAATAACAGTCAACTGCTGAAAGAACATTTCTTCCATGTTTCAAGAGCCCTTTTGTTTATTCCGTGACTCCCAACTGTGCTGTATACGTTTATGGCGTTATTGTTATTTAGAAAAATATTCTTTATGTACTTTAAAAAATGCTTGTTTTATAAATTCTTCATCTCGCAGTGCTTTCAGTAAACTTATTCACACACATAAAAATAACAAAGATCTCATGTGCAATCATGTGCAACGCTGGCGAGAGATACAGAACAAAGCAGAGATGCTCTAGATAAATGGACATTTTGTCATTTTACTGCTTTGTTAAGACTCAAATGTAATAAAAATAAAAATTTTCAGTATCTAATTCATACAAGTTTCCATCAGCAAATTATATTAATATTAATTCAATATAAAACAGATACATAAAAAATCTATTTATGTATATATTAAATCTACGATACTCTCTGTTTTGGATCTATGTCTCATCAGCGAATAGTTTAAAATATTACTCGGGCACTCTATAACTCTGCCTTAGCGTAAGCGAAGCATCTGTCTGTTTGTCCATATGATATCTTAAAAATTAAATAATGTATAGATATTTAATTTTTACTCTGTCTTCGGACCAACAATGGTGTGCAATTTTTTACTTTTCTGTGAGACCCTTTCTCGTGTTTTCTTTGTGCTCTTTTATCCTTACGTTTAGTGGTCTTTTTGTCTCGCCTATGTATTCCCTATTGCAACTACATTTTATACTGTAAACACAGTTTTTTGGAATCCTGTGTGCCATTTTTTGTTTTTGGTTTTACGAGACTTTGTCTAAGAGTGTTGTGTGTCTTTAAACGCGGTTTCTAATGTTGTTTTTTTTACCTACTCTTCTAATTTTCTCCGATAATTCCGGCACATAAGAGATTGACATAAACGCAAATTTTTTACAATTCAGTTTTCTGACTCAGGAATGATTCTTCTGGTTGGTTTTGCACTTATTTATTACTAATTGAGGGTATCCATTGCTTCTGAGATACGATTCAATTTTCTAAAATTCTTCTTTTAGTCCATCTTTATCTGAGCACAAGCTCTTTACTCTATCAAACAACGAGTCGGCTACTCCTTCTTTGACAGATTTTTGATGGTTGGATTGATAGTTCAAATATTTTCATGTGTGTGTTATCTTTCGAAAAACAGTTGTCTTAAGGACATCTCTATCTCTTAATACACACACATCCAAAAAGGGAAGCTTGTTTTCGACTTCCACTTCCATTGTGAGGTGGATGGAAGGAGAAATACTATTAATGTGATTCAGAAAATTATTTAATTCAATGTCTCCATGAGAAAAAATAACAAAGGTATCATCCACATACCTCCACCAAATCTTCGGTTTGAACTGAGCTGAAGCCAAAGCTTTTCGCTCAAATTCCTCCATAAAGATATTGGTGAAAATAAGAGACCGTGGAGAACCCATTGCCATCCCCTCATCTTGACGGTAAATTTTAACCTCTAACTCAAAATAAGTGCATTGAGTGCATAGTTCCATAATTACTGGCACGGGAAGTTTAGTTCTATCCTTTAATGTTTGGTCTTCTTTGAGACGTGATTTAATAATTCCAAGAGTTTCTGGAACTGGTACATTTGTAAATAGACTTTCGACATCAAAAACTTACCAGTTTGTCAGTTTCAGTCAACTTTAGGGATTTTTAATTTTCTACAAAACCCCTGGAATTTATTATGAAAGAGTCAGTTTTTCCTCCAAATGGCATTAAGATGTCCAAGAGGACTTTAGACAATTCCCTGCAAGGTGAATCACGGGCACTAATGATGGGCCGGAGAGGGATGGTAGGTTTGTGGATTTTGGGAAGGCCATACATATGGGGGATTTTGGAGTGGGTAGGAGTTAATTTAGATCTAAATTTAACTAAAAAAAATTCTTTATGTTTTCTTAAGGTGTTTGCTACTTTGCGTTCAAATGAATCAGTCGGGTCTTTATTTAAAACTGTATATTTGCCAGTATTTAAAGTTTCCGCAATCTTTTCTTTATACGCTACTGAGACAAGTACAACAGGAGCGTTGCCTTTATCGGCTGCTAAGATTTTGACCGTGTCGTCTTTCCCAAGGATCGACATGGGCTTTTACTCATCTATTGTCAAATCGGGTTTTGTGGGAGGAATTTTTCTGAGTAAAGACTGGCCTCACAACGAAACCGGTCACCCTGTTCCTCAGGTAATTGTGAAACAGCCGACTCGATTCCAGTTACGAAATCCAGTGCCTTTACCGATTTTTGTGCCACAGAAAGGTTTAAACCCTCGGATAAAACTGATATTTCCGCTTCATTGAGGATTTTTTAAAAGAGGTAGATTACATTTTTATTATTTACATCCTTATTCACGTTGCCATCTTTAGGCAAATCAAATGTTTTGTGCGTAATTTTTTTCCAGTTTGGAGATTTTTTTCTTTCTGTTTCAGAAACTTTTTTACATCTATTTTGGATGCTTTCGAGAATGTTGTTGAATTCTGTACCGATCAGTGTTTTTAATTCAGTTTTTTACACTCAATACTATTTTGGAGGAGGCATATTTCACGATGATGATATGCAATTCTTTCTATAAGTAAAGATTTAGAAGCAAAAGACAAAATTTTACTGGCTTTCCTACTGTGAAAAAGAGTTTTAGAGTTAACCCTATAGGCATAAGGTTTTCAACCTTACATTTATGCAGAAACGTAGTGTTACTGATTTCTTGTTTCACTGAACGGTGGCAAATGTCCGGAAAATCCTGTTTCCTTCACAATCCTTCCATCGTCAAAAATAACCTTCAAACAAAGAACAAGTACATCAGTTATGTATCAAGAGTAGATATGTTAGTAATAATCCAAACTAAAGTGTTTCTTCAACCTTACGATACAGTATAGTTTATTATAGTTTATAAATTTAAACTAAGGTTTAATATATAATTAAATCATATAACATTATGTATTATAAAATTAAACGATAATCGCGGTCTCGAATTCATTTTCATCGTTAATTTTTCTTTATTTTAAATTTTGTTTTATAAATATACTTTAAATGCCTTTCTCTAGCAATAGTAATGAAAAGATGAATACAACTTTGATAGTGCATGTTGGTTCAGTAAGCCATAAAGTCAGTAAAGTTTAAAGTATATTTTCTTGATTTCTTTTACAACTAATTAGTAATACAAATTTGTTTCTTCTCAAATGCACACTTTTAACCGCTTGTAAATGAAAGTTGCATGCATTGCTTGTGAAGGCGTAGCATGATATATACCTATTTAGTAAAACCTCGAGAGAATTAAAAGGGTTCGTTAATATCTTTATATATAATTGTCTTTCTTTCCGCCCTCAAAAATACGAAATCAGATAGAGACTTGAAATTTTCAATGAAGTATCACACTTCAGCTTTCCTTTTTACATATGGAAAACACTGAGTGATTGTCGTTTAAAGTCACTTTGACTGAACGTTAGTGAACTTAAATAAATTATTCTTACAACCATGACGGCAACAAGATATCTCACAAGAAATATATTTATAAGGACATGAGTACAATCATATGAAGTAGGCGTTTTAGACTGAGTATGTACATATTTTACTACCCTAGAAAACGTAGCAAATTAAAATAGTAATTCAAATAGTATTAAGTGAATTGAACAGTATTTTTATATACTAAAATTGGAAAGTTACTAAGGTTTTTTTAAGAATCTTAGATATTACTCCGAATTTCTATTACAACTATATCAGTAGAAACCGAACAATATTTGGTGATTAGTTATGAATCTTATTAAAGTTTTTAAACGAAAGTATGCCATTTTTAGTTTCATATCATGAGACTGCATATAACTAATTAAATTTTAAGCAAAATTGCATATGGACCTTTTTTAGTTATTGCATATGTATGAAACTTTGAGTTTGAATTATAATTCTGACACCTAGGTCGAATTTAACCAGGTCGTGCATTCAAGAAAATATATCAAAAAGGGTAATACCTTCGGTGATTGTAGTTTACTTGAAGATTAAGATATTTTTGGTGCCATGTTTGAGTTTGCTTGGTAGATGAGTAATAAAATATTTAGACAGGCAGTCTAAGAAGCCTACTTTAAATGATTGTACACAGTTTCATTAATAATGTATGTATTAAGTTACTTCTCGTTGGAATCATGATTGCGCATAAAAATGTTTACTAACACCTAGTCAAAGTGGTATGAAACATCATCAAAGTTATATTTTTCGATATATTGAAGCTTCATGTACAATTTTTAGTCCATAACCTCTAAACAGTTAAATAAGATAATTTAAGAAGAAATATATAGTACAAAACATTTAAGAAAGTAATTAAGAATATAGAATTTAAACTCTACTGACTTGATGGATTACTGGACCAAAACTTACCATCCAAGTTGTGTTTATTTTTTCATTTCGACAAGTGAGAAAAGAACTTGAAGTTTCTTTATAGGTAAATGATTTTATGGTAATCAAATTGGTTTACAAGAGTGAAGATCTTTAAAAAATAAAATAATAATCAGAAACAAAAATATTGGTCACAATTATGTTATGTTAAATATTGTTGATGAATGCAAGAATTTGGAATTTAAAAGTAATACTTGCAATTTTCATTATATGTCCAGAACCTCAATTGCTATTACAGATGAAAAGTGTTTTATTGGAGACGATAGCACGGTTATATTAACTACAATAGTATGTAATGTTATGTTATGTAAATCTATGTTAACAGTAGTTTTAGTTTTAAAACTATATAAATGTTTATCATATACGATATTTTATTATAAGGTCGAGGAATAATGTTAGTTTTGATTATTACTAATATTCAACAATTTATTTTGGTATCAACGTACAAGATCATATTTGCCATAATACTATTATAATCTGTCTAACAACACCAGTCATTGGTGCTAATTAAATTATAGGCAGGTTATCAGCCGATTATCTCTGAATCGATGCAGATGGGTGTGGAGGGGGGAAGTTACGATAAACCAGGGCTTGTCTAAAGCGATACTCTGGATTACAGTAAATGCTTTGTAACTACTCCGAATATCTCTGGCTTCAACTGATAAAATGTTTTATTGTAGTTAATAAACATTTTTAATGATATTGGCTCTATACCTGTATTAAATATTCTCATTTGTATACTTTGGTACACGGGAATCATCGCCCGTCATTATAATTAAAGTGGAGGTAACGTTTTATTCTTTTAAAATGTCATACAAACATTGTGTCCACGATATTCATGTTCCCAACTTTATCATTTCAATTTTTTCTGGAGTTAGTTATATGGACTAGTGACATCATTATGTAATTGCTAACAAACTTTCTGAGATTATACTTACTTACAATAAATTGATTCTACGGATCCAACTGCATGTCTATTAGGAGAATGTATCGTTATACATATACTTAAAATTTCTATTTATAAATTATTGTAAAATACACACTATATTGATTGTAGTTTATTGTATGTGTCTATAAATAAGAATAGGGTAGTAGTATAGAGGAATAATTCCTTGCGGGAAGAACCTTTAAGTCTTAGGGAATTGTGATGATGAAGTATTCATGTATATGATGTTATTTTGTTACTAAAAACAGTCGATTGGAATTATCACGGCGACCGCGAGGACGGAGGTTTATTACAGTATCAAATAAAAATAGTTCATTTACATTGCTAGCACTTAGACTTTATTAACACAAATTATCTAACATTCTAGACTATAACTAGATTCAAGAAGTAATTCTGTTTTCCAGACATCCATACTTCACTATACCTGGGATTGAGAGAGGGATCGTCTAAGCTTTAACCAAGAGAACAACGACATCAGATTGGTGCTAGAAGGCGTCTATTCCGTGACAGGCATCGGCGAATTACCATACAATGTCTAATGTAGTATACGCGTTAAAACGGGGCTCCAATTGGCATGTCATACCCTTCAGGAAAAATCTCATTAAAACTTGTCGCTTTCTCCAAACTCAGGGGGTGCGAGTTTAATTAAATTTTGCATCGCTGTTTACTCCCATTATTTTCATAATTAAAAGAATAACTGTAAAAATTCTGAGAGTAATAATTTTATAGGTGGAAACAACAGAGTGTAAAAGGAAAATATTAAACAAGACAGTGTTTGGACAAACATTTACAATTGTGATAATAGTGCATTACCGTTATCCTGATCATGTAAATTATTAATTGCGATCTTGGTACATATTTAACAAAAGTAAATGCAATATTAGGTGATACCAGGAATTCTTTTTATAAATGGATTTTAGATTTATGTACGGGTAATAAATGTTGGTTTGTTATTCACAACTTTATTATTGTAGTGATTGTTTCCTTTATAATCATTTAATTTCCAGTTCTATAGCAACGAAACAATTTAAATTTAGGACGCAATAATAAATTGTATAAAAAAATGTTTCCAACGAGCATGTACTACTAATATGTCAAATTGTATTACTTAGTATCTAAAAGTTTCTTAAAAATGAAGTGAACGGTTACAATAGAGCTTTACATATATTAGGTTCCTATATGCAAAAATTTACTATTATTATTTTAATTGTAATGTTTTACATACAAATACTTAGATTTATCGAACTAAATTAAACTTTTAATATCTTAATGTTTTATCTTATAAGGTTTATGGGTATTTATTAACAGTTTATGAAAACTGATTAAATGTTGAAGGATAAAAAATATATTATTTTATTTAAAAAAAAATTTTGTAGTAGTTCTGTAATCTTAAAAACTTCATGAAATATAATATTTTTTATTATTGGTTTAATTAGAATAACACATAAATATAACAGAACTTTTTTTAAATAAGACAAATTTGCTATGTAAGTATGTTTTAAAAGATATCTTAAATTATTTAGATATATTAATATTGAACTGTTATTGAAAACGATTAAACCGAATAAATCATAATTTATCCTAACGAAAATCATAGTTTAGTCTTAATAACGAAAGTTTTCATAGGCTCTAGAGCGTTTGATATTATTCACCATACAAATTCCATACACCACATCCGTGCTAAAATTTTCTCAAACACGTATGTGGGATTATCAATCATCTCTCAGTTTCTTTATGTTCGTGTTCCTCGTCTCGATAATTTTAGGTTTTTGACCATACACTAATATAACATAACGGCTATATCCTTATAAAATAACTTTACACTTAAACAGAAAATTTTTATCAGTTATAATCTCTAAATATGTTTCATAGTTGTTGCAAAATATTTGGTGACATATTTATATGACGTAATACACGAATGAGAACTAATATTAATATCATACTTTTTCTACAATAAAAACTGGTAATATTCAAAACTTCGTTCACTATGTAGCTCATTAAATTAAATGTACCATGAAAAAAGGTTTCTGCAATTGATATGTGATAAAAAAGATTTTATTCAGAAAGAGTACAATTATCCCAATCAATACATAATATTTATGGCTAAAAGTAAAAGAACAGACCTCCAATCTTTGTACCATTGCTTTGTGGAATAGGTGTTATTGGTGGGGTAACGGAGTCCAGCAATAACGAGCCTAGGTACCCGTTGGTTAGTGACCGCTGGGCGATTGATTGTTCGTGGTTTCTCTTTGCGATCACCTCATCACGGGTCTATTGGGACTACCCATTCTACCAATTGTCGTATTGAAAGCTTACCCTAAGTGGGGTTTTCCTTTTCATTCAAAATAAGATTTGGCTGCCTTTTTTGGCAGGATTCTACTGCTTGTATTATATGTTATTGCTAAAAATATGACGAATTTAAATACGAAATACAGTTTGACACTGATAAAGATTTTCTTTGGGACGTATGGGAAGTGGTCTAAAAATGTGCTCTCTTAAAATTATTTTGACCTCAAAAATATGGTGAAATATTCGGGGCGCAGTTGGTACATTTAATTAAGTAAATTGTCTTTCTGTGTATCCAGTGTTTTAGTGTTACGTAATCATGGTAAATTTTCCAATATCGATGTGCAATTTTTTAGACGGATGAAGGTAACCCCAAGATCTGATGAAAATTAGCAAGACAATTCGTCTTCTAATTTTTAATCGGGTAACATGCGTCCATACAATGAACTAGCCTCATATTGGCTAAAATATGAATTTTGATAGTAGACTCATTAATAATTATTCGAATATAACTCATTCTCATTTTTTTCATGGCTCATACGATTAAATTTGTGTTCATATTTAAAAAAACCTTATTTAATTTTGTTATACTTTTGAGATGTGTATTTTGTATAATTTTATACTGTATACATACAATTTTGTTATAAGTATAAGAGTGTATGTTAAACGTTACTGATATAAATAACCTCATATAAATAGATGTAATAGGTATACAAAATGAAATACTAAGAACCAAATTGTTTGAATCCATTTAACTTTTTTGGAGTTTAAATGAAATATTTTCTTGACATGGACTGTCAGATGGCAGTAAATCAGGACGAAAGAGCTGTGCATTACTCTCAGATTTTTCTGTCCTTCTTTAAGAGCTTAAATTTTTTCTCGACACAGCTATGTAATTTGACGGTTGTTAGGTCTGATAATAATACATGATGAGATTTGTTTCTGAAAGGAATAATTTGAAAAGGTTTACAAGGTTTTCTTTTCTTTTGGGTTTCAATACATTTATTTAATTTTTGGGACATCGGATAAGTTTTTTATAAATTTAAATTTTAGAGAATAATGTGTCTCTGGAAATACAGTACTTATTAATTTTTGAGGAGGAATATTGATTCCCCAACAGTGAATATAACAACAAGACACCAACTTGCATGTAAAAATTGTTAGCCTAAATACTATTTATCAATATTTAAATAGACGTGGAAGATAAATAATTTACATGCTATGTCATATAATTTTGAGGATAAAAGATAAACTTGAAAAATACGCGTGCGATTATCTTCCAGATATGTCTTGTAATAATAATGTAATAAAGTTAACATCTTAAAATCTAGACAGATTTTTATAATAATAATAATCATAGTGTGGTTTTAAATGATAAATTCCTAATATACATTGTTACTGTCCAAATGGAAAGAAATAATTTTGGTTACCTTCATAAATGGCTGAGATTTGGAGAAACGTATCACTTCATTTCTGTATGACTGTCTGTTTATCAAACTGTCTGTTTGTCCGAACGATTTTCTAAAAAACTAATAGAGCATTAAACTTGAAATTTTGCATGAAGCTTCATTATTATAAAAGAAACAGTGATTTTTTTGATGATACACGTCACAAGAATTTTAGAATTTAGCTGAGCTTTAGGGAATAAGTTTATAATGGTCTCATGGGTAACTATGATGGCAATGAGAAATACTAGAATACATTTATTTGTAAAAAAAACAAAGTCATGTAATACTGTAACATATGACCTTTTAATTCATTGTGTGAACAAGGAAAATAATATAGCAAAAAGTGAGTGATAGATTTTGGTGATAAGATTAGATTTCAGCCTATCCAGTGTTTTAGTACGCTGCCTAGATAAGCGTATGAAAAAATTTTAACACTGTTATGAAAAGGTAACTTAATTAAAGTTAGAATTTATCATGTGACACAAATCAAGAGAAAGATATTTCTGTTCAAGCAACACAAAGTCCAATGATGATGCATGTGATTCCATGGCATAGAGCTGAGCTACAGTAAATATCTTTGCATTGGTCTTAAGGGTGACCATTAGGAAAAACGAGAAAATACCAGAATAAATATATTTTTAAACGAAAAAATCATTTATTATTTGAACATGTTGAACCCATAGTGTAAAACAAAAAAATAATAGAGTATAAAATCTGTGCTAGAAGTTCGTGACAAGAATTGATTTCAGCGTACTCTAGTGTTGTCTAACCCTCCCTAAATAACCGAAACTTTATTATTTTAAGACTCATATGAAAGAAAACTTTGTTAATGATTTCATCCTTGTGCTTTCAATTTTACTTGAAACTGCATATCATTACAGACAAGAATGTGATCTGAGATGGTTTATATCCAACTATGGAAATTAACTAAGCGTAATTTATCTGTTAATTTCTTTTGCTAACATTGTATGTCAGTTTCACTGTTTGTAGGACATCTCGAGAATGAAAAAAGTAATAGATTATAAATTTTTATGGAATGGAATAATAATGAAAATACTTAAAATCGTCACTGGACGATAGATGGTGAAACAATTGTCGAGCTCGAGTTGAAGTGAGAACAATAATTCAGCCAAGTTAAAAGCCGCAATATAGCCGCTTAAATTGTGCAGATAATCCACTAAAGCTTAACGAAAAACCCCCTTTGTAATATTATCTGATCGTACCTTTCCGTAAAACCTATAGTAAATGTAACTGACTGAACAACGAGTGGTTCTTATAACATGAACTTCACTCATATACTTTACTATTGATTCACAAATGAATATCGCTGCATAAACAATTGCCATGGATGTAAAGTTTTGACGATTTATGTAACTGACAGGTATAATAATACACCGCATAGTTCGAATAAATATGCAAACCCTGATTGCGTATTAATGCCTATGTTCGAATAAATATGCAAACCCTGATTGCGTATTAATGCCTATGAATGTTATATTACCGTATTTACCAAATTTTGCCTAAAATAATAATAATAATAATAAAAATAATTTATTTCTCCAAAATAACAAACGTGCTTAAAAATAAATCATACTACGACATAATTTATTTACAATAGCAGCAAATAACAAATGCAATAAAATGTTTTCTACTTATTTTATTTCTAATTTTTGAACTTAGTGTAATGAAATATAAAAAGTAGGTTACATCCTTTTAGGTCTTTCTTTGTTTTTTAAAACTAATAATTAGTTCAATAAATTTACACAATATAGGATATTTAGGTAGGCTACCCCATAAGGCTGTGCCTGTGTTGGTGATACTGTTGTTTACAAAAACTTTAAAATCTGGCGGAATCGAGCAAGAATGAAATTATAAAAATGTGTTATAGCAGCTTATGTAGTAAATAATGTACTATTACGTTTAAAATTTTTAATTTAGTGTATATATTGTTCTGTATTAAATAAAAGGATTTATACCTGATTTACAATTAAAATATTAGGCTTTAAAAATGTGTCATTAAATATATTGAATAATTAATTTATAATGCTCTAACGTATCTCTTACAATATTATTATAACTTAGCAGACAAGACTGTCCATACACTAATTTATTATCTACTCAATATCATTTTGACTTACCAACCATTCTCAAATTTTTTTAGAAAATACTATTTTTGACTAATTTAGGAAATAAATCGTATGTCTTCGGGGCTATAAAAGAACGAAATTTTGTAAAATGTGTTTTTTTGAGGCTTTGGTGCACAAAAGTTATCTAAATTTCTTGACCTTATTTATGCTTTATTTAAATTTTTCAGAGCATTATCACTTCTAATATATAACAATTTTAATACTTTTTAAGTGTACATATAACGAAGGGTTAATATGTTCCTGCTTACAAACAAGGTATAAGAATGTTCCCTAAAATTAGCCTAAAATTGGTCATTAGTCTTATAACAATCTTTTGTATTGTTGTTAATGTTCCTAAATTTAATACTTGAAAACATCACTCTGAGCTATAGGTTTTGCTAACGCTCAGCCAATTCTCTTAGAGAAAAGCATATTTATTTACTTATATTAACAATTAAACTGATAGAATGGAATATTGAAGGACCTGATAGAATAAAAAAAAATAAGACAAGTGATGTACCAAATATAACATGTTGAAAGTATTATTTACCCAAATCAACTTAACAAATTCTTCATTCTTCGATTTTTCCCTTAAACCACAAAGGCATTGTAAAAATGTACCAATAAGTTCCGCCAGCAAAATACTTAATCATTTCGATCTTGAGATATCGTGGACGGACAGACAAACAGACAATAGGATTTTTCAACCTATCAAGTGATAGGGTTTGATCATCCTTAGCTATTAAAACACTTTTTACACAACATTTTTTTACGTTCATTAATATTGGTTGTGCTTTGTTATATATTTTCAAAGTGTATGTCAAGATAAGAATGTATACGTATTCGGTAGATATGATATCATTCTCCGCGATACTTTGTTCTGGTGGATTAAACGTTGTGATATTCATTAGGAAATGAAGTCATTTCCATTCCGAAACTACTTTTGTAATTATTCTGCAAACATCTGTGTTCTTTTTCCGCTACAGAGTTGGCATCAAATATTTCAGTTTCAGCAACGTTTTTATATTGTTGATCTTGTTAGGTCTTTTCATTAGTTTCCTATAACTCATTTATAAATTCGTAACTGCTATGTCAATACAATGCAAGTAAAACATCTGCCATTATAGAGTTTAAACTTAATAGCATTTTGGCATTCAATCAGTTGCTCAGACTTTGTATTGAATTTGTGTTAATAGTGAAAATGTAAAAGTGTAAGAATTCATATCACAAGTATGCCATATTATATTCGACATGGAAAGCATTGACTATAATATTTAAGTACTTAATGTAAAATTTAAACATTTATCAATGGATGTCAAAGAAAAAAGATAAAAAGTTTTTATGTAGTACTTTATTTTACAGTTAAAGAAAAATGGTAGTACGCTCTTTTAAAATTTATTTGGATAGTATAATGATTTAAATTCAAAATTTTTATCTTAAAATGTAACCAAATAGTATTAGATTTTATGTTGTTCGACACAACTTACAAATGTTTGGATCAATAACTATTTACGTACTTAATTTATTTCCTTCCTAAATTGTTAATAACGTTGTGTAATATCGCGTGTAATATATTATAATTAAATTAAAGTAGCGAAAAATTCTATCTTGGTCTCTAAAGTTGTGTAATAATAATAAACCGATCAAATTGTATCAACGTTTTTGTGGAAACGTTGTTTCTTATTTTCAATTTGTGTACTTTATGAGTAAACTTTATAATTTACTGCTATTAATTATTTAAATTTTAAACTAATATATCGTATATGTTAATTCCGCTGTACTTTTTTAACAGAGGTGCTATTGAATGTCTAGAGGGTAGTTGTGTAGTAGAATAATTCCTTACGGGAAGATACTTGGAGCACTCTGGAAATGAGATACTGTAGCATTCATATTTATGATGTCGTTTCGTTACGTTTATGTATGTGAATTTATTTTCTGAGATTACTGCGTTAAGAAGAATAGGCAAAACGTACTGTTACAATTTTAGAGATTTTTTCACGTTAAAGTTTTTAATAAATTGCTGTTAAGCCATGTTATAATATAAGAATTAATTTTCACATAGTAATAACGTTTACCATTCATTTACCTATGTTTACGTGTATTTTTTTATGAATTTACCTTAAACAAAGATACGTTTTGGTAAATTGTTGGTAAAAGATTCGTTAAACAACTTTCAGACATCGAAGCATAGTTAATTTAATTTTTTTGGTAAAGTTTTTTTATAATGTTTATTATTATTCCAAATGGAACTAAATTGTTTATTTCTGCACTTATTACTCAAATTACATTTACGTTAATTTGAGTTAAATATATAAATGTTAGTTCTACGCAGTTTTTATATGGTCTTTTAGCCACAATTGCTTCTACATATTCCTAATTATGTATATTTTATTTATAATAAATAAAGTTTGAATTCAGAGGTTTCCGCAGTTTTTACATGATTACAATAGTAGTACACTATATTACATGTAAAATATATTACCACTATCAGTCAAAGATAAAATTTAGATTTACACAACACTTACATGCTTATTTTCTTTATGATAATTTTTAGAACACTAATGAATAAATTTACACTAGTTTATAGTAAAAAATCAATATCACTGTCTTTTTGCTTGTTTTGCAGAGATCCCTACACAACTACGCTCGAGGGAACGAGAGAAGAATCGTCCCAGCATTAACCAAGAGAGCAACGACCTCAGATTGCTGCTGTAAGTATCCAGTTTAAACACATACATCGATAAATTACCAGGCTATTTCCGATGTATAATACGCTTTGAACCAGGCGTGTCATACCGTTCAGGAAAATCTCATTAAAACTTGTTGGACTCTCCAAACTCAGGAGGCGCCAGGTTATATTAAATCTATATTGCAGTTTACTGCGAGTGTTTTCATTACAATGAAAACAACTATGACATTTTTAAGAATAAAATTATCAAAGCCGGAAACTATACAGTTTAAAAGGAAAATATTAAACCATATAGCATCAAAAACATACACTATTGTGATATTAGTGTACTAACACTGTATTGATCATCTAAATTAATCATTGCAGTCTTTTTTACATATTTACTTAAAAATGCAATATTAAATGATTCTTAGAATACCTGTCACGCATGGTTTGTTTATGTTTGTAAGGATAATAAATGTTGGTTTTGCTAATTACAACGTAATTATTGTAGTTGCTGTTTGCGTTTGATAATCGTTTATTTGAGGTTGTAGATTACCGTACCGGGAAATATGAACTCGCAAAAGCCAATGTTTTTATAGTAGATTACTTACAGCTTATTTAAGTATTTATCATAATACAATAGCTTTTATATTGTGATGTTGTAAAGTTATGTGCATTTTTTTAATAATGCCCACAGTTTGTTTAACGTTGAAGTGCAAAGTTTTTATAATAGATTTGCATTATTTACGATCTAACTGGCAAACATACACAGTCATTTCGCCTTTGGTCCAGTACATATAAAATTACTAATTTATACTACTATATTAAAGCATTTCAAATCTTATCTGTTACATTCTTATGTGTAAGTATTTTTAAAAGAAACAGAAATATCGGCTAATTTTCGGAATTCTATTTTTGAGGTTCCCTGAATCAAGTCTTATTCAATAACAAACAATATATATATATATATATACATACATGTCATTTGAATTTTACGCAGACATAAAACACTAACCTCCAAGGCTTTGTTGCTTCGTAAATCCAAACAGTGTTTTTTAAATGTTTAATTAATGCTTGTAGCGACCTATATGTTTTACAATGGTAAAAAACTGCTGTTTATTCCTTTTTTGATATAAATAAAATATCAATAGTTACAGAAGAGCTTTCTTAATTACGAAAAATTTACTATGTTAGTTTGTTGTAAAATATATTTTAAAATATTTTATCATAATCAAATTATAACTTTACAGGAAAGTTTTGATCCTAATAAATCTAATGGTTTCTAATTACTTTCTATGTTTAGTCTAAATATTGGAGTTTTCTGGTTCTGGTCCTAATTATATTCAATATTTTATTTCATGAAACTTTTTTAAACACCAGCGTTAACATTGCTTAAAACTCATTTTTAGAGTTAATTTTGTATGTAAGTATTACTAATGATGTAAATTCTAACGAAAAATTAATACAGAATGTATACAAGACATATATAAAGGACATATGAATGTATAGAAGACTGTTTGTATTCCTATAATTATAAGATTTTGGGACGAATAGTTGGTCCATATACAGGTACTATTTATTATCCCAATTCTGGTTATGCAGACCAAACAGATTTTGTTATTAGATTATTTTATGTACAATATTAGGATTATTTGTGGCCTGTACAAAACCTCGGGAATGGTTAATAATTCATGACTCTGAAAATTTTGTGTATCTTCACTTAATAAAAACTTCACTTGTCAATACTATATTTAATCATGGGATGTAATCGTAATTGATCGGAGAGTACAAATTATTATACTTATCAAATGGTACGAAGGAAGAAATTATTTTTCAGTTAAATAACATATTTTTAAAGAATAACAATATTTCTAATTGGAAGGATTTGAAAACAATAGAAACTTAATAAAATAAAATATTATAGGAAACTAAAACATACTTATTTGACTGTATTACCAAAGTAAGTTATTGACAACTAGGGTTACCAAGAATTATTACTAAACCAAATAGAGAACTAGCCTAAAATCGCTGTGGTAATGAATGCTTGATCATTTTAAGTTATCTATAATGATCTTACAATTGAAATATATTAGATGATTCTATTAATAATAGTATAAAGTATGGCTATTTAAATGCTCATATAAACAGTTTTAAATCAGTCTTTTTTTTAATGTAAGTGTTGAAAAAATACATTTCCATAACAAATGATTAATTAAATAAGAATACAATCCATCAGTTCAAAGGAAATATAATCGTTCTGGATATTTCATATCTTAAAATACACAACTCTCATTTTTCATAATTTTCTTTGCCTAATATTTACATTTTACAAAACTATTTATGAATGCCGTAAAGTAAAGGAAGAGAGTCTAGAATGTAAGAGAATGTGTTTTCGAATTTGGCACAGGGTCCGGTGGGATTAGAGAAAAGAATGTATTTGTTTACATAGAATAACAATTGACTGTAAATGTCTCTACACACTGACTAGGCAAACCGCAGTGCAATACTGAAAACAAAAAAATGTAAATTAAATTAAGGAGGATAAATAGAAAATGTAAAAAATAGTAAAAATCATATATTTGTTGTTTTTTTTATATTTAATTACATAGCCTGTGTATAATTCATAGGTTTAATGATACTAGAACACCGATACACAAATTAAACTTTTTCTGTCAACTCAAGTCAATAAGGTACAATTCTTTACGTGACCTTACTTTAAACATAACAAGACTATTTCATGCAACTGTGTATGACACACAAAAACACAGACCTCAACTGTCATACTGAAATTAAGACGATTTTAGAGATTTGAATTATAACGAACTTCTAAAGGTGAATCTGTAAAAAGTACGGGGATGTCGAAGGCCGAGTGGTTTAAGAAGTTATGCTTTGTTCAGTTACAGTAGCGCAGGTTTTAATGCTGTCTGTGGCCGTTGCGCTGTTTATCTGCACCATCGACCATGTACTGTATGGACTGTCCCCTTTTCCTCTGTTCCTTTTATAAGATCCTCACAGAGGTCAGTGCCCATTAGGACTTGCAGAATATGTCTTAATATGGGGTCGGCCTATTCCTAATAAAATTTAATTTCGATTCAGCTAGGAAGTATACAGTTTAAGAAACTGTCTACTATGTAACAGGGAAACTTTGTAAGTTGGGATGAACTGGTCATATCTTGAAATCAATGGACTTCGAGCGAAGGGCGAAATATTATATGGAGGCTAAATACGTACAAAAAATCTGGGAAAGAATATATTTTAAAGAGGATGCTGTAACAAGTTTATGAAGCGGAAAATTAGTTTTTAAGAAACACTTGTATATACTTTTCTATTAATGAATATCCATGGGTACTAAATATAAGCTTCAGAAAATTTACATGCGTGTTCAAAGAGTCTTGAGAAAAGGTATATCACACTTTGCCATTTTAACATTGTCGGTAGAAAAGGTAACGGCTCCAAAAACGTGTTTATCTGCTCAAAATTCATATATTCAATAACATAAAATGTTACTTGTTAGGTATTACTTGGGATATTGTTATGGAAAAGGTATAGAATTTGCGAATAATATCGTGAAATATAACACCCACAAGCTAGCAGCATGTCCGTATGCAAAATATCGTAACACTTTAAATTGATTATCTAAAACTTTTTTTATTATTTAGTAGATTAAATCTAAGCCACACTATCAACAATACTATATATAACTGCAATATCACAGTCATCTACTAGGGCTCAATTTGTGACACACAGCACTGGTAATAATGTACAAGTGTTCTTCATATATAATGTGATGGAACACGTCTAACATAAAAAAAACACTGCTACGTTTATTATAACAGGTGTTCCACGTGTAATTACTAAATCATGCAGAGTATGTAAATATCATGCAAGGCAAACAGGAGTTAATTTGTACCACCAATGTTTATTGATTATTGTAAAACAGAAACTCTATTTTTTCTGGGATGTGGTATGTGCACGATTATTTAGGTGTTTTAAATAAATGAGATGTCTTGTAAAAATATGTAATGTACGAGTTAAAATAATCAATAACAATGAAAATAAATAACAAAAAATCTTTCAGGAATTATCATTAAAACCGAGAGCCTTCAGCACAACATGTATCGAATGTTAAACAAAATATTTAGTTAAACTAAATCCAAAAAATATTTTTATTTGGTGTAAATCTCTTAGCAATTATAAGCAGCTTATGTGACATATATTAAATCCAAGATAAATCTATGCTTGTTCTATTAGCCTAACGCTTTATAAGATTGTTTAATATAGTAAACGTTTGGTATTGTTAAATACTATAAATTATAAGCAAGTAGATTGAGTAATTTTAATCGAACATGAAAGTAATTAACAAGACCGAGTATCAGTTGTTAAATTAAATTTCAATTTTTTATAAATATATCTTATTATTCGGAAAAAATATATCATGTATTATAAAACTGAAAATCATAAATATTATGTTTCAGTGACGATTAGAACAGCTTAATGTTACTAAAATAGTTCGAAATTCAAGTCAAGGCAAGTTATATTACACTCAAAATTGATGTTACTCCATTTTCATTGGATTTGACGTCGGTCAAAACTAGTTCGTAAATGTTTAAATTTAAAATTTGTATTAATTAATAAAAAGAGTAAATATCCATTAAATTTAAAAAAGGACGTAAGTAAAATTATCTATTCTTTCATTAGTTTACAGTTTCGAAAACACAAAAAGTTTATTAGGAGTAATTTAAAGAATAAGGTACTATTTATTGACCTTCATAAAAGTTAAAATAACTTTATGTTATATTTTATAAATTATTTTATAAAGACGTAAAATCTTAGCGTAGAAAGTCAGGAATAGCTGCATTAAAATGAAAGCTCAGCATTGATAATCTAACACAGTTTTCTGGAATAAAACAAATAGTTATACATTGGCCCAGAGCCCACTGCCTCCCGCAGATTTTGCCTGAAATAATTATTTGTAATTTACACTTCAGTGGTCGTCCGTGGCTAAATAACCATCAAACTCGAATTTCTAACTGTTATGGTATCAATTTGTGCTCTTTTGTTTTTACATTATTTTGTTACTGCTGTGTCTACATTGTTTAAAGAGACTGGGATTGTAGTTTTGTTACTAATGCACAATAATTTAACAATGAAAACTCTCATTTTCATTTAGCTGATTACACCACCGGGTAAATACAAACATGAATAATCTTAAATAACTATACTGTAACTCACAAATCGTTGTTTGCATTGATTGTTAAATTAAGAACACAGTAAGAAGCGGTACTTTTATATACAGTTATTTATCTGGAGGCTTTTATATTTAAAACTTGTAAAGACAAGAGGTAAAAAACAATCATTACTAAAATCACTTATAATTAACATTGGTCCTTTATAGCTCATGGCTTTAATTTAGTTTATTAGTATAGTATTAAGATGGTATAATTATGGTATAATTGTAAAACAATATTATAAACTGAGTACTTAAAAATTTATCTATTAACTGATGATAAATTAGTTTCATAAAACATATATTTAAAATCATTTAAATGACACATGACAAACCATTTCATGTAATAAATGTTATATTATAAATAAAGTGTTTAATACAGGCAAGGCTTTTAACTCATTAGCTATATAACTACAGGTTATAACCTTGAAATCCAAAATACATTGAAAGCAAAACAATCCAACAAGCAGGTAAACTAGAGACGTATCCACACAATCTAAGCTCACAGATTTTAAAATAGGATTTCATTAACAATACGTATATAAAAACGAAGAGTTTTTGTCCATAATCGTTACAAAACAAGCATGTTTTAATATAAAAACGATATAAATTCTGAAAGGATGTATTAACGAGTTTGGCAACTAGAACATAACGGACCTGTGGTGCAGTAAATGCACTACATCGTCCCTTCCTCAACAATGCCTGAATATTTATAGTTTAATTTGAAATATTCATGACTGTTGAAGTTTTCCCAGACTTTATGGTAATTGCTCAAATATAATACAAGACCTACCTTGTTCTGGTCGTATTAGTATAAGTTAAACAAAAGATATGTATGATTAAAATTAACGTATGTAATTTTCTCATAAAACTATTTTTTATTGGTATTATACTTGCCTGTCAAATGAGATATCCGGGTTAAGGTTTCCGGGAAGAAAGTAGTTTTGTTAAATAAACCGTTGATAAAAAATGTATTACATATCTTTGATAAGCATAGTAAATGAAACAGAATTGAACTATTTAATGTACTGCACATATAGAAGAAATATGTGACTGCGTCACTTCAGAAACTAATTGTGGAGATCTTCCAGATGATGTGCTAATTCTACCAGGCTCGAAAGTACCTCTTAGCATCACAAATTTTTATTAAATACTAAGAAATTATCTGTATCATCTCTTTTCAGACCTATACTAGCTAGCATCGATTCTCCTATTGAGTGAATCTGAGCATTAGAAGATGAAAACCCTCACTCTCCCCTGTGCAAATCTTCTATCTTACATAAAAGATACTTGAAACATTCTCTCAAGATTGCAGGATTTTGCTAGTCACTTCATAGTGAGACGATTCTTCTAAAGATATATATATATATATATATCCACTTACAAAAGCATTCCACGTTGGGGTGGTATGGAACCTACCTGAAGTTTTCATGAAACAAGACAGTGTAACACTATAATCTAAACTGACAAATGTATTTAAATTTATCAATAAACAGTATAAAATATCGAATTAAAATAATTTTAAATGACAGTAATGGAAATTAGAACTAGATTGAGGCCATAAAAGGTCAAGCTGTTCATGGATTGTTCAGAAAAAGAGCTGTATTAATCTTAAAATTTCATTCCTCTGCTATGGATTAGATAATTAGACATTAATTTTTCTAATACGGCTCCTCAGGAACCAAGAAATACAGAAAATGCATAATGCACCTAATAAAATTTAAATTTAACACTTTTTACTTTGATGTTTTTCTAGAAACAGACATAAAAAAATCCATATGAATTTTTACTTAACAGTTTTAAGAGAACAGTAATCTGTCCAAAGAACATTATTTCCATGTTTCCTGAGCGACTTTGTTTGCTCTGTGACTCGCGAATGTGCTGTATATATATTTATGACCTCATTGTAATTTTAAAAAAGATTCTTTGTGTAAGTAAAAACATGCACGTTTTAAGCATTGCTCATCTCTTAACACTCTTACCATACTTACAGTATTCACGCACATAAAACTAACATAAGGTCTCATAAATATGAACAACACGGTCCGGAGAAACTGAACAAAACACAGACGCTCTTGATACATTAACGAATGTTCTTTCGACAGTTTACTGCTTTGTAAAAATTTTACAGATATATTTCATGAAAGTAAACTTATGAAATAATTTATACAAACAGATTTAAGCAAATAAATAATTTTTATATTAGTTTAGTATATGAAAACTAAAATAAATATTCACTACACATATCAGAAAATCTTCAACACTATGTGTCGTGGATCTATATTTTCATCACCAAACAAATTTTTAAAAATGTTGGGAACGGTATAACTCTAATTGTAAGCGAAAACTTATACCTCTAGGGGCTGCAAAACGATATTTTTTTCCGATCTCACTGTCTCTTTGTATAATAACTTATCTATTAAGTTTTGCATGAAGATTCACTTTTATATATGTAATTCCGAGTTCCTACGATAGTGCATGGTTTTAACTCCTGTGGTATAGACATACATAGCGCCTAAAATAAAGAGTTATATGTTTGAAAGTTGACATGCAAGCTTGAAAATATTTAGCCTAATAACGTCACCGCATGCAATATTTTAGCGACTTGATGAGTATAGTTATGTTACTTAAAGACTTAAATAAATCCTAGTCTAATACAAATATGTTAATATAATGTGTGGCCTAATGTCCGAAAAACATTTATCCGTTGACTGATGTAAAAAAATACAACGGAGGAAAACTCCGTTTAGCGCCGATGTAAGTAAAAAGTTTTAAATGAGATGAATTTCCAACTATGAAATATTGCAAAAAAGAATTGAAATCTATCACTCAGTAGGAAACTCTTTTCTGTTTTATTGTCTGAATGACCATGTTAATCAGTACATCTCGCGATTCTAATACGCAATGCATTTACAATTTAGCATGCAAACCTTAACGAATCTTTTGTATTTTCGATTGGGTGTAATTGCTTGTTTCGAAGCTTTAACAAACACACACGCGCACACACACACACACACACACACACACACATATACACACACAAACACACACACATACATATATATATATATATAACTGTGTCTCGTAACAGAAATAAAACATTAGTAAATTTCTATAACAAATTTCATTTAATGTAGGGCAAATTTACGTAAATGTAAATTCATTTATAATATTAATTTGTTTACATTACATAAAAATGCTGTAGAAAAGTCGAATTTAATATTATTAGATGGATTTAGTTATAAAAACAAACATAAAATTAATACATTAATATTTAGGCAGGAGCTTAATTAAGTTCCTGCCTGAACATAAAAAGATTATATTAACAATTTGAGTCATTAATTTTGTATATAATAATATACTATAAAAATATAATAATTACTTTTCTTACTAAATTAACTTAAATAAGAATTCTTACCTTATAAAGGTTTAATCTGTCCAAAACCCACATATTAGTGATTTTAAACTGACTTATTTGCTAGGTTTACTTTAAATTAAATAAATTATGGGATTAAGTTGATATATTTTCCTCTTACCTACTGACTTTTTATAGGCCTAGTAATAATATAGTTGCTTGCCTGCTCCCTAACTGTTTTAGTCTCTTTTTATTTAAAAAACAAAACAGTAAAGCAAATATTCCTGAAGAATACGGAAACTTTAGAAACTAAATGATTATATATATTTGCAAGTTTTGCGTATTTTAGTGCATAAAATACAATTTGAATTGTAAACATAAATTATGTTTTTATTATTTTACATAATCTCAGATTCGTTATGGCAATAAATGTCGTTAGTAATAATATCAGGATGTATAATTCACAAGAAAATTATACATAAAACAATCGTGCTAGCCCCACATGGCACAACCAACCATTTATCGGACTGAATACGCGGTATCTGTATACAATCCCTATTCCCCAGTCGGGAGACGTAGAAATATATTGGTAATACTCCAGGGTAGCTTATGCTGACATGTTTGTATTACACAGTAACATACCGCAATATTGTTAAAACATTAATTTGTTGAAGATTTTAACAAAGACACTCTACTGTGTGTTTTGTTCTTTAGCGCGATGTTTTTGTGTTCGAAATGTTTATAAACCTCCTTCTACTCGCAGTTTCGTTATTATTACATCACAAGTAACTAAATATAAATAACATCTATTTATAGATGTAATTATTAATAATTTAAATGTTTGGAGCGTATTCTTCATATATTTCTCAGATCTTTGTTTCATTTTTACATTTGACAATCTATAACATGTACAGTATAGATATTTGTTATTGTCGCTTGTTATTAAAACTATAACATGACATTCCGAAAGTTGGTACCAGGTCGCTCTGCCTTGTTAAAGTATAAAATACATATAAAAACATGGCAATAAACAGGAAAAGTAAAATCTTTGTTACTGAAACGTTATTTGTAAAATGCTAATCGTAATTGTAACTCAAAACTAAAGGAGGGAAAAATTATGAACGCAGCGCACGTTACTTGTTAAATAACATGAAAAACGTACTTATAATAGCGTGTGCGCAGCTGCATCACATTAGTTGAGTTCCTTTCCTTTGACACACAAACAAGGCAAATAAAAAACTTTGTCCAACAACGCTTGGTTATAAAATGCCTTCTATAAATTTATATATTTACCTTAGTCATTTCATGTTTCAAAATGTACCATAAACAAATAAGAGGACGTGGATGGTAAATTTATGTATCTACGTCAAAAGGCCAAACGCTTTAAATACCACAAAAGCAGTAATTACATAAATATCATTATACATTAATAAATAGTTTTTTTTCTCTAAATCACTCAATATGCATTGTTAAATATTTTATGTAAAGCAATCCAAAGCTTCAAATATTAGTAAAAAATATAAAGCTGTATTCGTCATCAGAGGTTATAGATTCTGTTTCATTAAGATACTTAATATAACTCATTGAGGTATTTTTAATTAAGTAAAAATAGTGGGTAGAACATCAATTTGCAAATATAGGTTAAGGATATATATATATATATACAGATACCAATCTCATAAATTTAAGAAACGTTGAAAACGCAAATCAACAAATTTAAAAGTCAAGGCAACCAGATGGGTTGAACCTAAGACGATTCTCTTTTCCTTCCTATTCGAAAAGTAAATAAATAAAATAAAAAAATTATTTCTATGTAAACATTTACAAACATTCTACATACAGCTGATTGGAATTTTGTTGTTTATGGTATTTATTTGTTAAAAGAATATTTCGGTAATGATTTTTATTGTTGGTTTATTGTGTGTTTATAATTCAGCGTGTTTCTGACGAAGGGTTCTGAGAACTCGAAAATTAAAAACATGAGCACTGGATGTTCTGTTTTTGTCAAAACTTTAAAGAACTTATATATATATATATATATATATATATATATATATATATATATATATATATATATATATATATCTTTATACTAGTATAATTATTTGTCCACAAAAACTCTGATTTTAATTATTTTATTTCCACGCACGTGATTTGGTAATAAACCTACATCAGTACGAAAATTAATCTGTCAATAAATAATAAACAAAAACAACAAAATATATACACAACACATCAGAACTAACGAAAAAACGTATTATTTAAATTTATCTAAATTAAAGGAATGGCTGTGTAATCAATAGAGGCTGATAAATAGATTGCCTCAAAATCTTTCTCGTTATCACATATTCCAATATTTCATAAAAGCAAGTAATATAATAAATATATGTTGAAAATGTAATATATGTGATTCCTTAAAAATAAAAGTTGTAAACCTGTAATAAAGTAAACACGGTATTATTCAGACAAATATTCCAACTATGGAAGAATTTAAATTTGTGTGTAATGAGTTGCTTTAAACAGAAGAGAAAATATTTACGTTCTTCAAATAAAAAGTTGCCAGTGGCCATTAAGATTTAAGTAATACCACCAATTAGCCCCACGGATGGTAACAAGATCATGCATGACCTCAAAAGTGGAGTTGGAACAACTCTGTTAACTTTACATTTTATCGAGAATTGTAATTATTGTAATCTCTCTAAAAACTATAAATTCCACAATCTACTACTTTAGTTTATAAGATCCGTTTCTACAAAATTGTGACTCAGTTCTGGACTTTGTTTTTTATATACAAACTATTAGTCAAATAGATGGGAGTGCCGATGGCCGAGCGGTCTAAGTCGTTGGACTTTGGATCTAGAGATAGCGCAGGTTCAAATCCTGTCTGTGACCGTTGCACTTTTTATCAGTGCAATCAACCTCGTACTGTATCGACTGTCCGCTTTATTCTGTTTGATAAGATCCTCGCACAGGCCAGTGGCCCATGAGGACGGACAGAATAAGGCTTAAAAGGGGATCGGCCTCTTCTTTAAAAAAATTTCAATTTTCTTAAAAGATTAGGCTTCTCTTAAATTGCGTGGTATAATAAAATGCGTTCATTATTAAATATATCATTTTTACCCTAAAGAAGATTTAATATGTTGTTCATATAAAATAACAATAATAATTACTATAAGTATGTATGTAAAGAGTACCTAGCCTATGAGTACTAAAATTAGCCAATGAGTACTAAAGTTGTCTAGTAATTTAAAGTGTTGAGATGTGGACTGTGAATTTGGTTTTGATATGCGTAGCTAATCAGTATGATACTGGAGTTTGCAGATTTAAGCCTTTTATGTTTAATATGTTGTACACAACCGTTAAAACTCCTTATGTTTTAAAAGTACAATTATTGATACAATATAAGTTACAGATAGTAGATTAAATATATATTTCTTTATACTTATATTGACAAATATGAACATGTGAACATGCAAAATAGTTAAAAACATAACTAAAAATTTTTTAAAGTCATTACCAAATAATACCAAATTAATGATAAATGTAAATTCATCATACGATGTGCATATTACTTGTAATGTTAAACGTGTAAAAATGTAAAAGAGCAACTTTTAAATTTTTAAAAATTAATAAGACTTACTTGTAATAAAATATAAGATTAAACCGTCGCTGGTCAGCTTTAGATGCTTCATGTTTTAACGACAGCGAAGTACGTTAATAGATAGTGAATCCCAATGAATGAATATTTATAATTTTCTGCTGAAAAGAGAGGTATTAGTAGTGAAAATAAAAAAAAACTTTCAACCTTAGGACACAAAAATGTAATCTCAGATAATGTGCTTCTATCCTATAATAGTGGGAGAGGTTCAGCTAAGTATTCCACCAACTTGAGTTAAGGTTTATAAGTTATTCAGTTATGAAAAGTGCTCTGAATTTCAAGATTAGGTCCTCGCAGTTAGATTAAAATTTATAAAATTACGTGCTGAACATGCAGACATGAATGTTGGTGATATGAAAACTAGATTAAATAGATAGACTTTGATATTTACTAACCTACGTTTATTGGCTGTTAAATTTTACAATAAATTAGCAAGCAATAAATAAGAGAAATTTTAAATGAAAAATATAACCTAAAATATGGTATAAAGGAAAATAATCCTTTGCATCCTTTGAAGACATAGATATAAAAGGCAACAAAAAGGCATTTACTGTAATCCGGAGTAGCGCATTAACCAAGCCCTGGTTTATCCTGCCCTTTCCCAACCCCACCCACCAGCTCAAATTATAGATAATCGACCTACCTGTAATTGAATTGGCGCCGATTACGTGTTTTGTCAGATTATAGTGTTATCTTCGCAATTACGGTCTTTTAAGTTAATAATAAAATAAAATGTTTATAAAAACAAATCTTACATTTAATTATTAGAAATTACACATAAAACAAACTATTTTATTAAAGTCATATATGAAGTTTAAAAATCGAAAATAAGTTTCAACATAGGATTAAAAAAACACTCATTAAGCTTGTCTAGAAAGAAAAGACTTATATTAAATGCTATATTTAATTATGAATATATTTAATTTCTGAGTTTCAATGTGTCAACAAATTATTATTTCAGTATAAGAAATAATGAGTTCAATGATGGTCCATGGGATTTTCCTAATAGTTAACAAAAATTTTAAAGTTTTAAACTCCGAACCACGATTCTTTTTTTGTAAGTTAATTGTGTTTTCAATACCATAAGCTATTCCTTTGATGGAGCTTAAAAACTTTTACACATGTTTTTATTTCAGCTACACGGGATGCTTCAGCATTTTGCTTTTAAGAAGACCTTTACAATGTATTAGATTTCAACCAAAACCAAATTAAAGTAGTAACTAGCATTATACTTAAGTCATAATTTTGATTTCCTGAGACCCCTACACAACTACGCCCGAAGAAGAAACCAGAGAAGGATGACCCCAGCAATTACCAGATAGTAACGGCCTCAGATTGTTGCTAGAAGACTTAAATTTTAACACAGACATCGATAAATTCCTAGGTTATACGCCTCAAACGAGGTTCCAAATGGCGTGTCATACCCTCCAGAAATATTTTATTAAAACTTGTCGTTTTCTCCAAAATCAGGAGGTGTAAGTTTTATTTAAATCTACATCGCAGTTTACTTACTGTCATTGTTTTCATAATACATAAAAATGATTTTAACGTTTTTGAGAGTTATTTTTCGAACCTGGAAACAACACAGTTTATATACAAAACCTTGAACCATCTAGTGTTTGTCATTAAACATTCACAATTGTAATATTAGTGCACTACTAATTTTCTGATAATTTAAACTAATCAATAAAATCTAGATACATATTTTACCAAAACAATGTATTATTAGGTAATTCCTAGAATTCCTGTCATAAATTCGTTGCTGCTGTTTGCATGGTTATTAAATGTTTTGTTAGTTACAACGTAATTATTGAAGTGGCTGTTTACTTTTAATATTCGTTTACTTTCAAGTTAAAGAACAACGAAGCTTTGTAAATTATGGACTAACATGGCCAGTGTTAATAATTTAGATTCTTTAAAATTTCATTCCAAGGACCATTTAATTTATAATATTTGTAACCTAAGAGAAACTTTTTAATGTAGAGCCGCCAAGTTCGTATAAATTTGAATTAAATTATTTCATTAAAGCTTTTCATACGTTAAGTTATTACAAAAAATATGTCCTATTTTAAAATGAGAGTCTATTACACATGAATATTTAAAATAATACTATTAAATAAAGTATTATGGGAAAAAACTTTATATTTGCAATAGAATGGTTGTTTCCGGTTGAAAAAATGTGTATTTGAACCATTGATTTAAAATGAATTATTTACAAAACGACCTGTCATATATTTATGTGCGTGACATTAGAATTTTACACAAATATGAGATAATAAACACTCAAGGACTCCGTCTTTGAAAATCCGTTTTGGTTAAACGTGTATTGCTTATATACCGTTTAGAGTTAAACAATAATAAAAGTAGCATCTCAAGAAAAAATACATTTTTGAACGTAAATGTATTTTTTAGAATATCTGTACGATATTTAAAAATAATTAAAAATATTCCTTTATTAGAAATGTTTAACTGTAAAAATATGTAAAATAAAATGATAATCTATTAGATTTATTAAATGTTGTATTCTTTAATTTAAAAGAATTACTCGTATTTATGTTAGTTATTTATAAATAAACTATTTTGGACAGTTATTATAGTAATTTTAAAGTAATGTATAATAATCCAATGTGTACCTGTACAGTAATCGCATTAAATAACTCAACGTAATAGAAAATAAATGTCATGCAAAATGAATTTACTATTAAATACATTTTAGGATTTCGGAAAAATACTTTAAATATTATGACCGATAAATATCCTCAAATATATTGAATATTCTGCAATTAATTAAATACTCAAATAGTTTACTGGCTAACTTTATTTTACAACTTTTTCGAGGGCACAATTTAATTCCAAGATAATGAAGGGCTTTAAAAGCTTACTCACAGTATAGACGTCAATGTTTGTTTATGAGAACATACTTACAGACATATGGAACTGAGATACTGTGGCATCCATACCTATGGTGCAATTTGTCGACGTTTATGAGTATGAATGTATTTTCAGAGATAGCTGCGTTAAGATAAATGGACGAAACATATTGTCACTTTTCAAAAATTCTTCACGTATGCAGATAATTATTGTTATTTTTAAAAATTTACATGAAATATTATATACCTCAATTTATTTTGAAATGTCCTCCTGACCGATAAATACAAATCTAAAAATGCCCTGCCTAAATTTATGCTTGATTAGAAGATCTGCTTGCCATTACATACACATTCATAAGATGTTAAATGCCTATGTAATTAAAAGTACCAAGCAAACTTAACTAAAATCATTCATCTAATAAAACATTAAAATCTAAATTGATTACTTGTTTTTTTTTTATATTCGTAGCTCAAATCAGTGGTTTAAGGGGAAGCCAATGTAATATTGTTAAGTGTTAGGTTTTATGCGCTTTGTATATCACGAAAAAAAACACATTTTCTTAAATTGATATATATATATATATATATATATATATATACATATTTATATATGCATATAAATACACACACACGCACACACACACACACACACACACACACACACACACACACACACACACACACACACACACACACACACACACACACACACACATATATATATATATATATATATATATATATATATATAATTTAACGTCTTAAAAATTTAAAAATTACTGATAAATGTAATTTTATTGTAATATGTACTTATCTTCCGATTCCGAACGCTGAATAATGTATAACAGATAATCATTCATTAACAAAAATTTAATTCAATGTAGAAACTAAGAAGTTTATACATAATAAAGCAAAATAATAAATACATGCTACACTGCTAGACTAAGTGAACGCTTTGCCACAGTAGGAAAAATACTGGATAGCCTGAAAGTGAAACTCAATAGACCGAAATCTTTTTTTTTAAATTTAAATGTAGAGATAGTAGTAGTATGAAATGTAGTAGTAGGAGCATAATACCGCGTTTCACGCCGAAGACGCTACCATTCGACAAAATAAATCTACTTTTGTCGTTAAAAGGTGCGAGCCGCTCTGCTAAACACTCAACCAACATTGTAGTGCATCATTAAAAAAAGAAGAAGCTTTAAGGGAACTCTAATCAGTATATAACTTAAGTTATAAGAGTTTGTATGTTATTAATTTATGAAGCAAGCTCTAATTTTCCTGCATCTTATTCGTTCAACATAAGATTGTGAGAAAATTATAAATAAATAATCAAATAGACTTTGCTACTGACTCCAATTAAAATTGAATATTGTAGATAAAGACACATAGGAAACTAAGGATAAATCACGACATGTTTCACACAAGTTGAGTGTAATTGGACAGGATGTTATAAACGAAAGGAGACCATTTTATCTGTTGAAGCCACACATATACAGACTAGCAACAAGGCATTTACTCTAATCCGGAGTAGAATTGAATATTGTAGATAAAGACACATAGGAAACTAAGGATAAATCACGACATGTTTCACACAAGTTGAGTGTAATTGGACAGGATGTTATAAACGAAAGGAGACCATTTTATCTGTTGAAGCCACACATATACAGACTAGCAACAAGGCATTTACTCTAATCCGGAGTAGAATTGAATATTGTAGATAAAGACACATAGAAAACTAAGGATAAATCACGACATGTTTCACACCCGTTGAGTGTAATTGGACAGGATGTTATAAACGAAAGGAGACCATTTTATCTGTTGAAGCCACAGATATACAGACTAGCAACAAGGCATGTACTCTAATCCGGAGTAGCGCATTAGCCAATCCCTGGTTTATCCTGCCCTCTTCCACCTTATCCACCAGTATCAGCTCAGAGGTAATCGACCGATAACCTACCAGTAATTAAATTGGCACCAAAAACCGGTGATATTTGGTTGGATTGTAATATAATTTTGGCAGTTACGCTTTTTTACGCTGACTAATGAGATTGAATATTACTAATAACAAAATCTAAATTTTCCCTTTTAAATGCACAATGAATTTGGAGTTATAAACATTAGCGAAATTTAAATAATGTTGTAGTAAATATAGTTTTCGAAATCACATCAGCAAGCTCCAAAAACCAAATTTTTTCAGATGTTTTGTAATGTGTTATAACTATACAGGGTGAGTCTAAAAGGACTTTACAACTTTGAAATTATATACATATTTATTGACTTTACTTACAGACTTGATATATGTGTCATTTTGTAGCAAATTATTTCAAATTTATTGTCATATTCTTATTTCGGTTCGATGTGACTTCCATTAGTGATACGGCAAACATCCCACCGGTAATCAATTTATCGCCACACCCGTTCTAGCAAATCTGGCATAACTTCAGCAACCGCAGCTGTGATTCTTCTTCTTAGATCTGGAAGACTGGCTGGTAGAGGTGGAACATACAATTTATTTTTAATGAAACCCCATAGAAAAAAAATCCATAGGAGTCAAATTGGGGGAACGAGGTGGCCATGTAATTGGTCCTGAACGCCCAATCCAGCGACCTGGAAAACGACCGTTTAGGAAATCCCTAACAACTGTTAGGTAGTGAGGTGGTGCTCCGTCTTGCTGGTAGTAGAAAGGAGCATCCTGTTGTTCATCTTCATCAATTTGAGGAATCAAAAAATTTCAGCAACATATCAAGGTAAATGATACCAGGGACAGTTTTCTTCATGAAGAAAAATGGCCGTAAAGATGTAAAGGACAACCTATAAATTCTTAAAAATATATTCATAAAAATTAATACGTCTTACATGTAATAAAATACAAGATTAAACCTATGCTAGACTTCTGGTCGGCGTCGGATGCTTCATGCTTGAACCGCAGTGAATAAACTGCAGAGATAAATTTTTGTAAAATAAAACAAGAATAAGATACATAGACTTTGATGTTTTACTCACCTAAGTTTATTGACTGTTAAATATTAAATTGAATTATCAAGCTAGGGATAAATATATGAGAAATATAATTGAAAATATAATTAAAAAGATATTATAAACGAAAATAATCTATTTCATCCTTTGAAGCCATAGATATACAAGGCAACAACAAGGCATTTACTGTAAGCCGGAGTAGCGCATTAACCAAGCCCTGGTTTATCATACCCTTCCCCCAACCACACCCACCAGCTCAAATTAGAGATAATCGACCTACCTGTAAATGAATTCGCACCGATAACGGGTTTTTGTCAGATTACAATATTATCTGGGCAATTATGGTCTTGTAAGTTAATAGTTAAATTAAATGTTTATAAAAAACAAATCTGACATTTAATTTTTCTATATTATAACACAAACTATTTTATTAAAGTTATATATGAAGTTAAAAATTGAAACTAAGTTTAAACACAAGATTAAAAAAACTCATTAAGCTTGTCTAGAAAGAAATGAGTTGTACTAAACTTTATATTTCATCAGGAATACATCACATTCATTAGCTGAGCTTTGGCGAAACCTATTAGACATGGTGTTAAAAGATTTATTTCTGTGTGTCGTCAATGTGTGCACAAATCATTATTTCAGTATAAGAATAAGGAGTTCGATGATGGTGTATGGGATTTTCCTAATAGTTAGTAGTGAACGTTTTTGTAATAAATTTTTAACCACGGTATTTTTGTTGTTGTAAGTGGATTGTGTTACCAATGCCACAAGTTACTAAATTTATGGAGGTTAATCAAACAGTTACACATTTTTATTTCATATGTACTTAATAGATAATTGTAAGTACTTAACACAGGTTGCTTCATCGTTTTGCTTTTAAGAGTAGCGTTACGATATATTAGATCTTAACCAAAACTAGCATTAGATTTAAGTCGTAATCTTGTTTTCCTGAGACCCTACACAACTACGCCTGAAGGAATCAGAGAAAACTCATATTTTTAATATTCACAATTGTAATATTAGTGCATTACTACAATCTTGTTACATATTTAACCAAAGCAATGTATTATTAGGTAAATCCTATAATTCCTTTCATACATTTATTGCTACTGATGTATGATTAATAAATGTTGGTTTTGTTAATTACAACGTAATCATTGAAGTGGCTGTTTACTTTTAATAATCGTTTACTTTCAAGTGATAGATTAACCAAACTTTGTAAATTATGTACTAACATTGGCTCGTTTAATAATTTAGGTTGTTTAAAACTTCTTTCGATGGATCGTCTATTTTATAACCTTTTTAAGCTATGTAAGACTGTTTAAAGTACAGCCTAATAGGTTGCAATAATGTTGAAATACATGGTTTAATTAAAGCTTTACATACGTTAAGTTGTTACATGCTAATATTTCCTATTATTTACTTAGAATCTATTACATATGACTATTTGAATCAATACTATTTAATACATTTTATTTAATCTCTTACCTTTTCATCTATACGTATTATAAGAAAATAACTGTAAATGTGAAATATAATGTTGACTTTTCTTGGAAACAATGGTGTACTATAGCCCTCGATTTAAACAGATTTTTTACATCGACCGGCTATATGTTTATGTACGAAACATTAATATTTTACTCAAATATAAAGTAATTGATATCAAAAGAAAACGGTTTTTGGATAATCCGAATAGTTTTTTAACGTGTATTGCTTATCTTGACCAATTATAAAAACAGCATCTCGGGAAAAGGACATTTTTAAACGCAAACATATTTTAATATATCTCTCACAATATTTAAAATAATTTTAAATGTTTCTTTATTGAAAATGTAAGATCGTAGTAGATAGTCATATTTTCAAACAAACGTTAGCCTAACTTTTAGGGTTTTTAATAGGCTCTGTAGCTGTTGATATTGTTCACCTTTTTTATCCCATAAATGTTTTTAAATGGCACACACTTTATCTACACCAGCATTATGTCCAACAAACATTTAGTGGTGATTCAGCATAACTGTATTACTGATGATATGAAAAGACCAATTACATCTCAATATTTCTCCTATTTTTCTTTTTATCAAAACTCTCCAGGACTTTAAAGAATATAAAAAATCCAATTGAACTAATCACTGTCAAGATCAGCGCTTAATTGCGCGGTTAATTTTAAGTGATTCGATATAAATTACACATAAGCTTTTAATTTGTAACTATAAAGGGAGAGGCAGTTAAAAATAAAGAAATACCAATATAGTAATTATTTACAAGAATAGCTTTTAACATGGTGTGTCTCATCAATCATTCTAGTCAGGAGTTCCATAACCTATAAATTACTCATGCATTGGGTATTTTTATTTTTATCCACAATTTGAAGCAAATAGTTTAGTCATAAAATATATAATCTAACATATACATATATTTTTAAATATTTATTTGGTTTACAAAGAAAACATGGAAACTGTAAGCAATATACACAGCCGTTTTAGAATATCAGGACAACTCGTGTTTTCATTACTTTTTTTATTAGATCCATATACGCATTCTCACCACTGAATTATCCTACTTAATATTAATAATCAAGTATAAATAATATTAATATAATAAAATTGTACATTAAAGTTAATCAATTAAATTACAAAACGGTAAATATTTTCACAATTTATATTCTACTAATATAAAATATTATATAGCTTCATAATACATGTACTGTAAAGAGCCAGATAGTGAAATAAATTCCCAATACACCATTATTTGTTATAGTATAAATATAGTGATAGTATCACTTATAGTTCTAAATTGTGTTATTTTACGTTATAAAAATGTCACCAAATACTTTATTAGAATTATGAAAAAATGGAAAAACTGTAACTGATGGGTTTTATATTAAAGCAATTAATATAAAACACAAAAATTAACGAGGTGTGGAAAAGGAACATGAAAACACTGAGGTTTGGTCCTCTGACGTCACTGTATAGTCTAGAGCGGTCTGCCTCTCCTGCTACCAGCTTGTTGTCCTGAAATCCTTTCCTGTTCTTGCCTTTATAACAATTTAACTCACAATTGAGGTGAAAATTTCAGTAATTTTTAGGTTGCCGATAGTGTAATGCAGTTTTTAAAGACGCAGTTACTATCTAAAGTTTACTGTGTACTGAACCTCTGATGAATTTAAAGTACCTGATGCGGTGGAAACACTATTTAATTACTGACATAAAACCCACGTTAATGAATAAAGTTAAATTTTTACACAAAGTTTACTCAAAACTGACTCCCTTGACATTCTGTATGCCGTTTTAGCTTTAAGAAAAACAAAGGGATAATATTCCCTTACTTTTATACCAGGAGGAGAACACAAGAGACGGAAGTAAATCTCTTGATCACAATAGTCTTTTTTTAAGATTTCGTATACTTGTGTGTTCTTGACTGGGGTATACGAATATTACTTCAAGCATAGTATTGGACACATTGCAGACCGGAAATACAAGGTTTTTATTATGAGTAGGTCAACGAAACCCAAATGTGTATTTACTTTTCTTTGACGATGAAAAATCAACATTATACCGCGAGTAAATGAATCGGCAAAACTAACTCGTTTTGATCACAGTAACTTTTTAGTACGTAAGTATACATGTATAATATAAAGAGTAAATTAAGTCCAGATATATTCCAAACGGATTGAGATCTTGACGTACAATCTTCATCACACCTATGAAAATACTTTTTAGAAAATATTTGAGGGTAAAATTATTTCCACCCCCCCCACCACATATTTTTTATGTTCAAAATTATGTTTGACACGTTTATTAAAAATCTTGAAAAGTTCTCACTTTGACAAAATAAGCATAAAATAAATACTATCCAATTACCTTACTTGTTTTAACCACTTACGTTTATAAAAACAAAGCTGATTTAGAGTTATTGGAAGAAATACTTGTATTCTTTATATACCTTGAAACAGTTTAAAATAACCTGTTGTGATACATTATGTATTATTTTATATAGTACATAAAATGGGTTTCATGTTACACATGTAAATAGATAGACATTTCAACATAAACACTGCTTCAGTAAAATTAACACAGAGTTGTCGGAATAAAATCAATTGATTATGCAAAATCAAATAACTAATGGCAGCAACGTGTTGTTTGTGCAAATTCAGGAGCACGATTGGAGTTCGTACTAAAGTATAGTACGGACATAACCAAAAATTATGGAAAAAAAGATCCGGTCATTATCATAGGTGGAAACAATGATATGGGAGCTAAAATAAATAACAGTTTAAACCATGTTGGTCTCGGAAAACTGATTAAAAAGCATGTTAAGATACAGCAAAACAAATCCTATGTCGTAGTCAATCTGTTTCATCGCCATGATCTGCCCTAAAATTGCCCTATCAATAAAGAAATCAAACAAATGAATAGTCAGCTTCAAAGAATTCAAAAAGAAGGCGTGTGGATTGTTGATGTCTCCAGTTTGGCCCGAAGATCGTTAACTAGACTCGGCCAGCATCTCAATGGGCATGGTAAGGATGTTCTATGTGCTAAGATCCTGTCGAAGATCAAGAGCTTGGGTCGAGAGCAAGACGAGCCCTTAGATGACGCAGTGGCTGCGAACCAGCATCAGACGCAGCCGAGCCGAGTGTTGAACGACGCCGGAGAAGAACATTCATTGCTGAACGACACTTCGGAACCGACATCTGTAACACTCCAGTTTGACAGTTATGCGGACGTTGTGAGAAGTAGCAGTTTGAGGCGGTCGTCAAGAGGTGAGAAGCAGCTGTTAGAACCCTCACTTCAAGTTGCTGATGACGTGGAGAGCCACACCAAACGATCGGCGGCAGGCGAGTGTCAACATGGGAGCGTGATGACGAAGTTCCAACCAAATACATTTTTTAGAAGTAGGAAAAACAATTCCAACAAATGTAAAATTGGACCCAAGTGTGAGATGCCGGTACCCCTTCCAAAAACATTGGTCAACACTCAACAAATTCCATAAAAAAATACAAAATTCAAAATTCTGCACCAAACTCTCAGACCGCTTCAAATAAAACTGACATGTAAAATCTGTTAGCTGATGAAGTAACGCCACAAGTGATGGTTATTACCGAACATTACTTTATTAATAACGACACCATTCAACAATTTCGACTAGAATATATTTATTTATGGAGTAATTATTTTGCTCGAAAACAATTTAAGGGTGGGGGTGTCGCTTTGTTTGTGAAAGAGGGAATTAAATATGAAAGGTGATGCAATATGGTTTCTCATGTAAAAGATTTTGACTTTTCTTCTATATGACTAACAACAGAAACAAAACAATATTTTTATTTTATATTATTATTATATCTATCGGCCTCTATAGATCTCCTAATGGAAACTTTGATACTTTTATGGACCAAATGAACCTTATTTTGCAAATTATTTTTCAAAACAACAGATCTTTCGTTATCAAGAACGATTTTAACATAGATGTACTTAATGTAACAGACACTAAAACAAGGAGATCAGGGGATCTGTTGAAGACCTGCAACCTGCACGGGTCCGTGAACTCGCCGACAAGGGTGACAGCTACCACTGCCACCACGATTGACAACGATGTCACTAACATTCCATTCGTGGATCTATCATTGATGGTCATGTCTGACTCCAACCATGACGCACAGCTGGTTACTCTTACTGAGTGTGTGCCTGTCATCCTCCAGCCTCAGACTGTTACTAGCCGAGTTACCCGACCCGAGAATATATCCACGCATTATTGAAGGACTGTCTCGACAATTGTTTCGGAGCTTATGAAATGTTTGGGACATTAAATAAAGTATTATTGTACTATCTGGACATTGCATGTCCTTTTAGAAAAATATCTCAAAAAAGAAATATCAAACGGAATAGTTGGATTACACCCGGAATATTAGTCTCAAGGTCTAAATGAAAAACCTATTATCAGATTTCAAAAACAACTACCAATGAAAATTTCCAAACACATTTCAAAAACTACAAAAAACGTTATTAAGGCGGATAAAGCTTATGAAGTTAATAACAAATTAAAATCGTCTAATAATATATCCAAAACTGCTTGAAGTATTATTAACAAAGAAAGTAAAAATACAAAGGCAGTGTTTCGTATAGAACTGACTGTAGAGGGAAATACCATCAAGGACCCCATTTTAGTAGCAAATTTATTGAATGACTTCTTTGTTAAAATAGCGGTGATGAGTGGCGGCGCGCCTCCGTCAGCTTCTAGCTGCGGGGGGTCAAGTAGCCCAGTGGCGTCAATGATGTTAACTGCTGTTACAGAAAGAGAGGTGATGGCGGCTATTCGTGACCTAAAGCCTAAACGTTCAAGAGACGTGTATGGAGTGTCTGGGTGGCTTCTTAAACAGTGTTTTCACACGATTGTCAAACCATTGGCCAGAATAATTAACTTTTAATTTAAAACTGGGAAATTTGCAAATGGTCTGAAAAACGCTAAAATTATCCCATGCTTTAAAAAAATTTGACTCTAGCTCTCCAGGTAACTACAGACCCATTGCAATTTTACCATCGGTCAACAAGGTATTTGAGGCTTTGTTTCTCACTCGGATGTTTTCTTTCCTGGATGAGCATGGTATTTTCTGTAAAGAACAGTTTGGTTTCCGAAAAGGAATATCAACAATTGATGAAGTCACCCAATTGATTGACATTGTGGTGGAGGGCCTTGACAGGAGAATGCCTACGCTAAGCGTCTTTCTATACCTGTCTAAGGCATTTGACGTCGTAGATCGCCAGATCCTTATTTCCAAATTACACAAATGTGGCATACGAGGCATACCACTGATGTGGCTTGAGTCGTTCCTCAGCAACCGTTACCAATAAGTTTATTTAAATGGCGTCTCATCAAAACACGCCCTAGTAAAATATGGCGTTCCACAGGGATCTATTCTTGGCCCTGTGCTTTGTTCAGTTTATATAATTGACTTTAGGTCATCTATATCATCTGGTCGAATGGTTTAGTACGCAGACGATACAACCCGCTGTTTCCAGGGCAAATGCAAAGATTCTTTGGAAATTGATTGCTTTGTAAATTCAAATTCATGTCTTCAATTTTTATCAAATGTGAATATACAAATAAATTATTCAAAATAAAACTTCATCTAGTTTTCAGGGCGCAGAGCGCCCAATGAACCCGGTTCATCAGTTGTACTGAATGATATGGTCAATGAAGAAGTGTTAAGCACTCAGTTTCTAGGAATTCACATTGATAAAGGTTTGTCCTGGGAAAAACATGTGGACGTTGTCTGTGCTAGAGTGTCCTCAGGCATCTATGCTTTGAGGAAATTGGCCGAATTTTGTGGAATACACCTACTGAAAATGGTCTATTATGGCCTAGTTTACCGACATATATCATACGGCATAACATTGTGGGGAGAGGGTGCAAATATCCATTTCCAGAGGTGTTTCGTCCTTCAGAAGAAAGCAGTACGAATCATGGCAAAAATAGGAATTAGAGAATCTTGTAGGGATTATTTTACAGAACTTGATTTATCAACCTACCCATCCCTCTATATGTAGATACGAGACCGTCTTGTACTTTCGTTACAAATGTGAGGTAACGCGGTGCAGGGACGTTCATTAGTACAATACCAGAGGGCGGGTTCGTTTAGATCTCCGCAACACAGGCTCCAGGCTTACGAAGCTCTACCACCTAAACGTTGGAGCTAAACTGTTCAACAAGCTGCCCTTAGACTTGCGTGTAGAAAATAGGAAACCACTGTTTAAGAGGAAGCAAAGGCACCTACTGGTGCAAGGAGCCTACTACTCTGTTGGTGAGTTTGCGGATCATGACGATTAATCAATTCTGTTAGCTTTGGGGTGCCGTTATGTGTAGCACTTTAGCTTTTTACCTTGCAAGCATTTTTGCATTCTTTGCTCACAATACTAATAATCAATAAATAATCGAATTTTATATTTTAAGGGTACTTCTTTGTTATTTGTATTGTCTTGTAACGTTTATTTATATTCTAATATGTTTTAATCGATATGACACTCGCCAAACAATACTGTAATAATTGTCTATGGCAATAAAGCTATTATTATTATTATAAAACAATTGGTTATACTTTGACCCATATTCCACTGCCTCCCACAGATTCGATAAAAATTACTATTAGCAATTTAATATACGTCATTAGCTACATAAATATCATACTAAAAGTTCTATTGGTTATGACATGAATTCGTGTGCGTTTCCTGTAATATCGTTTAGTGAGTATGTTCCGCGACTGTCAAACAAAATGGATTTGCAATTTTGGTACTAATGCACAATATTCAATAATTACGTATGTAACTAACGGATTCAGTTACCTGACCACACAAACTTGTAAAAATAGATTGAATAATAAGTAGTAAGAGAAGTAAATATAGATTATAAAATTTTAATTACATTTTCTCATCGATGAATACATAATAGCAATACAAATATTATTAATAACTAAGGCTTTACATAGTTTACGTAAGAATGTGTTCCTTTTTAAATTTTCTTACTTCATGAAAAAGTCTTCTATACCATGATGTTTTAGGGCAATTTAACGTGCATTTTAGAGTTATTAATGTTAACATACGACATAGGTGGTTGTGATTCAAAATGTATGCTTTTCGCAACGCTCTGATATAATTAGTTTATTTTAACCAAAATGTTAATTACGTGTTATTTACTGATGTTATTTACTGACCTGACGAATGTATCAGATTGCACACATCTAAACGTAGTGTTACTAAGATTTTTGGAAAACAGGAACATTATGTTTTCTTCACAGCTCTTTTATCGTAAAAAACACTTCAAAGAAATATAAGAAGGTTCTTAAAATATAAGAAACTCTTTTTCTTTCCTAAATTTTTTACTTTAATAATATAAAACAATACAATCGTTATCACTTCAATAAGTACTGAATAACGTACTCGTATTTTCAGGTAAGTTATACAATCCATAGTTAAATACCAGGTCATTTAAGAAAGCAGTCTTATTCCTTGTTACGGAGCAATCTTTACTGTACAAGTGATGTACAAAATTACTACAACCGTTTAGTACACTTAAATAAATGAAATTAATAGTAACTAACGAATTCTTTTAATATTATTGGTCTTACAAGTGGATTACAGTTATAAGAGATAGATTTATAAATTTAATACAGGAAAAACATATAGGCTTTTTACGTTCAAAGATTAGCATGAAAAGGTTCTGAATGCATCACGTTTAGATAGGTTGTTGATCACTACTCCTAATCAAAGTGAAATACTTGATAATGGAATAGCTTGCCTTAAGATTATACTGTTAAGATTAAGGATGATTCATTATTTTATACCTAAGGGAGGGGATGCTCTTTTAAAACTCAGTTCTTTTTAAATTTGTAATTAACAAAATCGTTCGATACCGGAAGCTTTAAACTACTTATCTTCGTGAAGTTTTCAAGATATATTTTTGAGTGTATGACACCTAGTATGTACCAGGAAAAAGGTAAAACAAAATAAATTCTAGCAATAACTCCAAAAGCTTTAGTCAAATTTCATTTAATTTTTGAACATGAATAACCCTTCAAATTCTGTGATTTGCTCTTTTAAATATTTCACTTCTCCTTCTTATTAAGTGTTTTATTTAGTTTCCCTGTTGTAGGCTGCACGCGTATTTATTACTGTGACTTCCATATTCAACCCAAAAGGTGGTTTATAATTTAGGTTATAATTCTCGGCTGATTAAAATAGGACACGGACTAATTCTGAATATTAAAAAATCGAGTTCTTACCATAATACATATTTGTAATCAAGAAAACTTCTAGAATATCATTAGTTTAAGAAATTATAATTCATCAAATACACACAAATTAATATGTATAATCGTTGTGTGTAACCAATGGTTATTATGATTGTAAGGTTTGTTCTAAATTTAATATAGGCAAATAGTGGAGTCATCACACCCTTCTCAAAAATAGTTGAATATTTATAAGTCCTTTTGATATATTCATCACTGTTAATGTTTAACACATTTCATGAAGTCGGAGTCTCACTAAAAAAGACAACCTACGTTGTTTTTGTCCTACAAACACAAGGTAAATGTCGCCACGCCACGTATCGCAAAGCACTTTGCCTAGGTTCATGTACAATTTCAAATTAATTGCTCAATTTATTCTTGAGACGTTTAACGAACATTATTTTAAGACATCCAATCAAACAAGATATATTCATGGGAAAATCCGCATTAATTAACGCAGCCTAATAGCATATGAATTTCATATCAAATGTGATGTCTACAAACGAAGTCTTTCTCACCGTATCGTGCTACAGTAAATAGATAAATAATAAAGATACATTAAAATTTTTGTTCATTAAATTTGTGTTTCATATAATGTGTTTAATATGTAAAATTTTGTTGTCTCTTAAGAAAAAAAGATAAGGAAATACTTCCAGAGTTACAGGATATTCTGGGAATAGGAGCCGCCTCCTGTCAGGATTCATGAGGAAGGATGTTGGGCATTAGTATCAGTCGTATCTCCTAGGAAGAAGGAGAGCAGTAAAGAGCAGGCACGGGGCGGCAACACCTTATATCTAGGCTAGTATCAGCCCTTATCACTTAGGGAGCCCCAGCAACTCCAACAATAAATTGCCGCAGTAGACTGGACCTATTAATGTATACTTAAAGACAAGTACATATTACAATAAATGTGTAATTTTAGGTTTGTCTGTAATTTGGTGCTTTTAAAGTGTTACAAAAACGTACATGGTTTTTTATATAGTGCGCAGGTTTTTAATTTTCTATATATTTAAAAATACATAATGAAATTTTAAGCAATACGAAAAGTAATTTGATTTGGAGATAAAAAATAGTTTAAAATTTACATTTGCTTGCCCCTGTTTTTGAGCTACACCAACATGCGGCAAAAGAAATCTACTTTTGTCATTAAAGGGTGCGAGCGGCTCTGATAAACACTCAACAAACATTGTAGTGCACCATCATATAAAGTGAAGAAACACGATTAAAGGGAACTCTTACCAATACATAATTTAAGTTATAAGAATTTTAATGTTATTCATAATATTTTAAGCTTTAATGTTCATGTACCTAATTCATTTAAGATAAGAATGTAAGGAAAATATAAATAATTAAATAGACTTTGCTACTGACTCCACTTACAATTGAATGTTGAAAATTAAAAATTCTTTGACAACTGAAAATAAATCATCAAATATTTTACAAAAGTAGTGGATTTATCAGGGTGTTATAAACGAAAGGAGACCATTTTATCTGTAGAAGCCACAGATATACAGAATAGTAGCAAGGCATTTACTGTAATCCGGAATAGCGCATTAGCCAAGCCCTGGTTTATCGTGCCCTCTTCCACCCCATCCACCAGTACTAGCTCAGAGGTAATCGACTGATAACCTACCAGTAATTGAATTCCCACCAATAGCTTGTGATATTTGGTTGGATTATAATATCTTCTTGGCAGCTACGTTCTATTACGTCGATATTAAAAATAAATTTGGAATGTTAGTAAAAATCAAAACTAATCTCGCCTTTGTAATGTACAATGAATGAAGAATTATAAATATAAACGAAATTTAAATAACGTTTTAGTAAATATTGTTTAAAAAATCACATCGGCAAGTGTTTCCGATGTTTTGTAGTGTGTTATAACTTCACATTTATATTAGTAGTTATAACGCAATTGCCTATAATTTTACATATGATGTATTATTTGATTACAAAGGGGTCTTCTAAAACACGATAAGTAAGTCATTTCGTCATATGTTTAAAATCAAAGTCTAGGCTTTTAGGCGAACTATCTCTAAAATATAATTTTGTTATAGAAATTTGTTGCAATAAACTTTAAGGTTTAAAAATAAATGTTATACATTTGAAGAACACAACTATTAGATCATGCGGATTATTAAGTATATTTTCGAACGAATTGAAACAAAAAAAAAACTATTTAGAGATTAATACTTGTATTTTTTAAGTCTCAAAAAATTAAAATAATTGTTTCATGTTTAATAATAACTAATATTATAAAATGTATCTCTATTCCTGTCTTATAATATTTATGAAATAAGGAACAGCAGAAAATACTAACCCCTACAATAATTTACTATTTAAACGTGATTTTTGGAGTATGCCATGGTCACATTTATTATTATAGCTTCAAAATAATAAACAGTAACGAAATTAAATCCAAAGGACATATGTTGATAATACGAAAATCTAAACGATAAACTAAAAATCTTTGTTCATACAGTCTACTGTGATATTAGACGGATTATTTTATCACTTTTGAAATTGATTTGAATTAACAATTGAAACTCTTTCGTGGTTGAAAGAAACACACAGTTCTTTTTCAAAACATAACTTTCCGTCTCTTTTCTTAAAGACTAATTAAGAGCGGGTAGTCCTAATTATTAACTAACCCTAATGTTTAGATGGCAAAAATACAGAAATATCGCACATATATATGCAATATTTCAGTATACATATATATATATATATATATACTAGCTGACCCGGCCACGCGTTGCTGTGGCTCAGTAACTATAGATTAAATTAATATTTTTACTCATTATCTAAATACAATTAAATTATTATTCACTAATAAAGCTGAGAATAATTTAAATCTAAATCTATAAATGAGGTAGATAACATTGATTTTGAACAATTGTTTTGATTTAAAGTTTTTTTCTTAAATTATTAAAATTGACAATTATCTCAATACTAATTTGTGCACAATATTCTTGGTTAATCAAAGTCAGTCAAAGTCAATATTGTTTGACCTTGCGATTTGTTTATGGTCATCGCAAATGCTAAACGAATGGGAAATTGAAGCCTTTTGAATGGTATTGAACATTCTGACGCTATTAATGGAATTCGCGGCAACAGGACGATTTCGCCTTTAAACTTTCCAGTCAAAATTGTTGCTTCAAGAATATTTCCAGTGATCCTCTTGATAACTAAACGTGTACCGTTGCATAATTTAGGCGGGTATAAGTTACGGAGAAGAATAATTGGTGAACCAATTTTTAATTGCAGATTGTGTGGTGGCATTCCTGGTAAATCCAGAGAATTTAAAAATTCGGTGGGAAAGTTTACGGCTTCGTTTTCGTCAAACAACTGTATCGATTGATTTAAAAGGCATCAAATCACTGGGTAATAATTGTTGTATCTGGAAGTTAATTTTGTCGACATCAACGTTTCTTGCTGCTAAAATAGCACGATTACAGAGCCAATCATGATCTAAATAATTATTTAATATATCCGGGAAGACACTCTCAATTAGTTCACTTTTCGTCTCAACAACAGTGCAGAAATTAATCTGGTAGTTTGATATACTGAGTATCTTGATACAGTTCAACTTCACCGTTTCCAATATCCAGCAATTGCTTAGAAAATACTTGTGCCAATGGATCATTTTGCATTTGCAGTCGCATATTCACGGTCAATCGAAGAGTCTCGACGTTTCCGCCATAAAAACGATTGTTTTAGACATGCGTTTAATTTCGTCGGCAAAAGTAGAATGAGGAATAACTGGTAATGTCTGTCGGAAGTCACCAGACAATAGTAAAACAGTACCACCGAAAAGTTTTATCGTTGCCTTTCAAATCTTTCATACTTCTATCCAATGCTTCAAGTGAATGCTTATGGGCCATTGGTACACTCATCCCAAATAATAATTGCACACTTTTGCAACACTGAAGCCATTCCACTTTTTTTTTTAATGTTACACACTGCATTTGGTTTGTTGTGAATGTCTAATGGCAACTTCAATGCTGAATGTGCTGTTCGTCCACCATCTAGTAATGTGGCAGCAATGCCTGACGATGCAATTGCCAATGCAATTTTTTTGTTGCGACCGTATCTTTGCAAGGATTAATGATATTAAAAAATGTCTTCCCGGTTCCACCTGGTGCATCTAAGAAAAAAAATCCACCTTGTTTAGCATCAACAGTTCTTATAATTCGATTATAAATATTTTCTTGTTCAGTTGTCAATGATGGCTCATTATTCGCAATAATTGAAGCTAAATCAATTTCATTGTAATGTGTTTCTCGTTGCAAATCAGTGTTAGGTAAAGTCAGTGGCCGGACGATTAGGTGCTGCATACCATAATGACTAAGTGGTAAATTTGCAATTAAAATACATAAATCTTCAATCAACACTAATGCTTCATTATACATCTCTGGTGTGAAAATCTAGATTTGGACATTGATTTGTTTGTTTGGCTCGATACAGGATGTCTTCAGTCATATAATTTTTATATTTCTCCCATAAAGTCAATGAATGTGTTGGATAACATGTCGTCAAGATTATTGCAAATAGTTGACGCATACTCTTGGGGTGTGGATGTTAACGCTGCATCAGCAAGTGTCAAGTCCCAATGATTGTCTGCCTCCAATAATTTCAATTCACAACATGCATCTTGATATGTATTGAACACGCGACCATTAACTGTGCGCAAAAATTCAAAAGATGTTGGTCCAGGAACATTTACCAAACAACAAACGCAAAAAGAAACATTCACGTTGTTTGGGATGTACAGTGTAAAGCCGTCCCAATGTCTTGGCTTTGAATAAACCTGGTATTGATGGATGTGGTGTTCCTTTTTTACGTGGTTCCCATTTTTTTTGCTTACATTATTCCACGTAAAATAGCATGGAACTTCGGTATACAATAATGTTTTTGCGAATTGGCCAAACACATCAGATTTTTGACACAAAGTAAAAAAATTCAGTTAAAGTCGTCTTTGGTGGCTGAAGTGCTTTTTGGACAATATTTTTTCCAGAAAAATATACTCGCTGACCATTTTCGAGATGTACTGCAAGATGCTGAACAGGAGGATCTCTTTCGTGTATGCGAAAACTAAAAAAATATGCCAGATAGCCTCGTTACTAACTAATATATCTCCCCATTTGGTATCGTGTTATTTCGTCATTTCGGTTAATATTTTTTGTACTTCGAATACGGCCAGATCACTTCCTTTATTAAACGTATTTGCAAATGTACTTAATGGATTTCACGGAACTACAAAACTCGACATTAATATGAGCCTTATACGTTTTGGAAAGCAGTGGTGAGTATGGAACTACCCACCGATTATCAATTTCAACTTGATTTGTAGAATTTGACATTTGCATATTAAATGTACGGCCACCATGGTTAGTGTCTCTACGGCGATACAATGGATAACCATCGATTATCCGTAATAGTATCATTCGTAAATGGTTTTGGGAAACGTTTTCTTACATTTTCCATTCTCCATGCATGGCGACGTCAATGTTAAAAGTACCACATGGTCCATGGATCATCTGACTGGTAACAACCTCAAAACAACTCTGGGTCAGTTGATGAATCCGGAATTTCAGCAGAAATTATTTGATCTATTTCTTCTGGACGAATTTTTATTTTCAAGCCAAATCAAAATGTGAGCATGAGGTAAACCTCTCTTTTGCCACTCAATAGAATACAGCCAGCAACACGTATTACCAAAAATAGAATATTTAACGATTAAATCAATTCATAGATTTCAATTTTTGTTTAAATACACGTGCAACGATATCATGGCGATGTATTGATTGTTGACCTGATAATAACAAAGTTTTTATTTCTTCCCAATTTTGGGTTACACGTAAATGTAATGAACAAATCAGGTCGACCATAATGGACGTACGTAAGTCATAGCATCTTGCATGTATTCTTGCATATTCCGTGGACTGCCTATGTAGCTTGAAGGTAAAATAAATACAGTTCCAATATCACTGATGCTTAAGTTTTCGTCGACGTTTCCGATAATAGCATCTCGTAAATGGATGTATTCCTCTGATCGTAATTTTAGCTTGATTGAATCTAATGAATCGTAAACGTTCACTTTCGATCTTAGCGTACATATCTACAACGTATTGATGGTACAGCTGACGATATCGTAAGATATAATTGTCTTGATTAAATCTAATCATCAATCGGTGCGCATAGTAGTTCATTGAAACTAACTTTTTTATTTGTTTCATTACCAGTGACTGGATCACGCTGTTTGATGTTGATGTGACATTCATCTTGCCCTTGCCAGAATATCAAAGGATACTGAAGTGCGTCATATGAACGATGTATATCCGAAATTACACTAACAATTCTATCTCGACGTGTAATTCTAATGTCTCTGTTGTTAGATGGATCACCAACCATAATAATAGCAACTTCATCTACAGTTGGCGCGTTGAACCTGCCAGCATGTTCCCCGGATGGTACTTTATCGGCTTTGATGACAATTTGACAATTGTCACTTATTAATTGTGGTGATACCCTTTTAAATAGCTGAATAAGATGATTATAATTTTCGAAAGAAACTTCCAACGATTCCACAATTGCTCTTTCTTGTGCTTCTTCTATGAAATTATGCAGGCACCTAGTTGTCACACGATCCTCACAACTGCCATAAAATAAATTTGAAGAAACTTTGAATCCTCATCAGGCATTCGGCATTAGTGACCCAATCTTATGATACACTTGGCCTTGGATTTTTGAATGTCGTTTCAAAATTACGTCCATCAGATGTTAAATCGCAAATCTTAGTTTGCACCAAAAGATGTCATTTGAAAGCAAGAATTAAATTTACGTGTCTTACATAAAAATAATTTCGAATCGTCTGATTCGCCAGCAAGAAGTGATTTCAAAGGTTCTGGTGGAGTAGGAAGAAGTGGCAGTACAATTTTTCCTGATGCACAACACATTCCAGTTGTTTCATTTCGAAATTTTAACGCGTGGCAATATTGACATATTTTATCCATCGCACCAATTGTAATTTTAGAATGTGCCGAGTATAATTAATGTCTGGTTCATACTCAAACGCTAGGCGAAAGAATGATGCACGTGTTAATACACGACTGGTTTGTTGCCTCGTTCTTTCGAGTTCTCTAAATCTGGCTATATTCTGTTGTCGCGCAGTTCTTGCCCTTAATACATTTTGTCGCAGACGTTTATTACGCTGTTCTTGAGATTCTTGACTACGAATTTTTGCTGTTCTAATTCGTTGAGCTCTGCATTTCTTGCTGCAGTTTCTTCTTCTGATTCTCGAGCTCGCCGAGCGCGCTGGAGTCGTACCTTTCTGCTACACGGATTGTTTGAGGTTAGATTTCTTCCGCGGCATTATTCTGAAACTGAAAATATTTATAATTGAAATAAATTAATAAATTAGATCGAAATTAATGAATGTATTAATTAACAATTATCAGATTAAAAATCAAAATAAGTATCTTTCCGGGAGATAGTATTTACTCGTTTTAAAAAGGAAACTGAACTGCAGTGACACTCGACGCCAGTATTTATATCTTGGCCTTGAATTTCCCGAACGTTCTAGTGCGCATGCTTCGAGAAGAATCGATTGATCGATTGTTCGAAATAGTGACTCTCGAAGGTTCGAGAGAGAGCTTTATTTAGATTCAGAGCAGATCTCGAGAGCGAATGAGATACTAAAGCTTTGGACATTCTAATCAGAGATGGCGACTCGATAGAATTTGATCGCCAGATTTTGAAACTTTGATTCGAATTTGGCGCCAAGACTTTAATAATTCTCTAATAAAAGTAGTACAAAAATTTATCTGTTAACAATGATAATAATATTGTAACATAATACACAGAATAATTATAAAAATATCAGTCACAAACAATTAAAAATAAGTACGATTATGTCGTGAATATAAATAAATATTACGTGGAATAAAGTTGTAGAATTTATATTCTAAAAAACAGAACACAGCGCTATCTATTGGGTGTTTTTGCAACTTAGATGTCAAACAATATTGAAGAATTTGATCGATAAATGAATTAAACCGCCATCTATGAGCACTTCATAAAACTAAATAGTAAATTAAACACTTGCTTAATAAACATTTAATTAATAAATTTTATTCGTTTATATTCACGACATAAGCGAATAATTCAAATAATAACTATCCTCTCTTCTAAGTTAGACTAAATTACGGATACATGTGAAATTTGATTGAAATTGGTTTCAGTCGTTTTGGTGGAGTTTATTGGCAACATACATCGTGACTCAAGATTTTTATATATATAAGATGTCAATGCGTTTTTCAGAAATGACAAAATACGTATAAGTAAACATATTTCATATTGTGTTTGTAAAAATAAAAAAAATTTAAATTATTATTATTTACATTTAATTAATTTCCTAACCTACTACACAGAACCAAATTGTATCAACTGTTGTCAACCTCACGCATATCAACATTTTAATAAAGATATAAGGAAAAACATGTTTCCTTCAACATTGTATTTTATATATTTTTTGTTTGTTTCAATATATTCTGTATTTTACTAAACGTATACCTCCTTCTGTTGTTTCTCTTTTTTCACATAATATGCCCCTCCCGATATTTAGCTATTATTTTTAAATACCTATAAATAGCAATGATAATTTCTTACATAAAATATACTGTTACGTTGTTGTTGGTGTGTTGTTTGACATAAAGTAAGCGATATGCCAAGGTTTATAGGGAAAAGAAAAAAAGTCTCATAATATTGCAATTTATATTTTACTGCTTAATTTTTGAGTTTGTAAAATGAGCCACAATAGCATAATACACACCATCACAACATGTGTTATGGAGATAACTGAGTTAAATGTAAATGATTATATATTTTCTAAAGTTTAAAACCTAAAATTAATTACATCTGCGCAAATGAAGTGTAGTGGTTGCATCAGCATACAGTGATTTACTACACAATACCAAGTATGCACAGATATATCTCACATTTGTATTTCATAAACATTAAATGGAGAGATCAATCTGTCAGGGAAACAAAGGGTCCTTAATTTTCTGCTGTGAATATTTATAGGCTTGTACAAATATATTCAGAAGTGTGATCTCGTTTCAAATGTTTTCTCTTCACAACTGCCAAATATTATAAGGATACTGCAACGCAAAACCCAAACATATGTAGGGACATACCTGTACTTGAATATGTATGTTACAGCGTCTATGCAGAATAAATACAATTTGTGTATATTTACTATACTCTGGTTATTTTAACACCTTCAACTTTTTAAAAAGTACATTACAATACAGTAGTAATAACAATATAAAAATAATAATAATAAAACATACTACAAATGCATACAGTAACATAATATATTATTATTTTTATTATCATCATGTACTATCATATACATTTTGTGTATGTTTTTGGTTTCGTATGTTTTAAACTATTATTTTATAATTTTATTTTGTGTGTATTATTTTTTGGTATTATAATAATATAATACAATATATTATTGTTTGTTAAACATCTAATGCTCATATTTGAAGGTTACATCTATTTAGTTATTACATTCTAGCCTCGGGCCCGAAACTTTGATATTAATTATGGAGACTTCCATACACAATATACAAATAATTTTACATGTGATTTTTGATTTCCCAGGCTTCACTTTTTGAGGTTTATCTAGAACTGATTAGAAAACGCCTACTGTGTGCTCATACATATATAATATATATAATATAATATTATATATATATATATATATATATATAATACGTTGGTCATTATTTTTTATGAAACAAAGCATATTAAATGTGGGATTCTACTGCTTAAAAATACATTATGACATTGACTTGGTATAGAGTATATTCATAATTGTGTATCTGGTTAGGAGGAAGTATTACCAATATTTTTAACTGTGATTACGGATTTATATTCATAGACATTTTTATAATTTAACAGAAGTATGATAGTTTGAATAAGTAAATACAGGTATATAATAAAATTTTGTGTATATTAATATTATTTTACTCTATAAGTACCTGTAAAATTAATATCAAATTATTGTCCTACAAGAAAGAAATATATTTATAGAAATTTATTTTATTCATATATGTGAATGTGTTTATAGAACAACGCTATATAAACCAACAAGTAATAATACGCTGCGTTTAGAAAGGAAGGACGCAAACCGGTATTCTTCTACAACGGAAACAAAACAAAAAAATAACTAAAGTCAAATAATGTCTCCCTTTTGGCACAGATCCCAGAGTCTACCACAGGCATAGCAGACGTTATTCATTAGCAGTGATTGTTTCACTATAAATTTTAATGTCTATAAGAATGTAGACAAATTTTTAATTATGTAAGGTAATTTAATTAATGAATTATAATAATGTTAACCTAAATGGTAAATTGACAACAATTAAATCAATTTGGGTTATTATTATAGCACAACCTTCAATCATAAATAAAGTCAATGATATTTCCCTTTTTTTTAAACGTAATTTCCCTAAATAACTTTAACAAATGTTTCTCCATGCATTAAAAGACCAATCCCACACTCACTTAGTCTCCTACCCATCCTAATACTGCAACTTGCGGATATCTCTTAAAGCAGAACTCGGTATACATTCTTCATGACTTAAATAGAAAACTTTACTCATTTTCATAAATATTAAACATATGTAAAAGTTGATCTTGGGTTAAAACGCTTGGATATTATTAGTTGTTTTAATAGTTTAATGATAGTTGGTAGGTAAAAAGAAGTTTTACCAAACTATATTACGTAATGCTGTAGGGTAACTTTCGTCAATAATACTCATAAAAACTGTTTTATGCTGACTTTTTGTGTTTTATTAACACTTCTATTTCATGCTATATAGTACCAACCAACGTCTAGTGTTAACGGTTTGGAACATCGCGAAGGTGTCAACTAATGAGAGATTTTGGCACTATAGGCGTTATACTGCGATATAGAACAACTATAATAAGTTTTTGTTAACCCTTACCGGTGTTTTGTGTATACTGTGACAATATAGATTGTGTTTAGTAGCGACAGATTTTGATGACTCAAGGCGTTAAAAATATGCTCTAATTATTTTGAAATAAAACATAAGGCATAAATCAGTGTTCTCTATTCATCGTATAATTGTTAACTTTGTCATTTACATGGATATGGCTATAACGTACCTAGTATGTAATAAAAGATTTATTAGGAACCCAAGGCATGATAATCCTAGACGTTATCCTAGATAACTCACCCTTCAAGAGTTATTTGAATTTTAAATAATTTGGATTTGTACGTACACAATACTGAGATACTATTCAATTTGGTTCTAACGTCTCTAATCGGAGCAAAACTTAGACTATTGGTATTTTTTTACTACAACAAGAACAACGAATGGCTGATTAAATATAACAGAATATCATATTATTAAACAAAACATGTCCATTATACCAGACAAGAGATAAGGACCGCTGTAGGGGTGCTTGCTACTCAATCAAATTGTTATATTTATCGATTTAGCGCTTATTTAAGTTGAAATCTGTTTTAAGTTGTAACGTGTTTTTATTTGAAAACTCACATTTCAATATTATCTTCATTCAGGTTTTTCCCCTTGTTAGTATTAAAATAGAAAAGAAATTATTTCCTTTAAATGATGGTATTCAAAAGTTACGTATATTCCTAAGACTCTTTTATATTCATTAGACAATTTTCTTCCCAAAAATTACTTGATGATTAATTTACTGACATTCAATTATATCTAATATTCAGAACCAACATTAGTCTTGAGATCAAGAATTATATTTAAAACTATTTATTAAAAAAGATTTCAAATAGCACACAATTTAAATAGCATGTGCTTTTACTGTATAACTGTTAGTAATGATTGTATTACAGCTATCATTTAAAGACGAAAACACTACACACATCTTTGGTTTCTGTCTTTCCCACTACTACAAGTAAAGTGGAAAAACAACATAATACTAAAAATATAAAGTACGAAAAAACCCACTCATTTTAACTCTTTACTTCCTTTATTGTCTATCTTTATACGGGGTGTTTTCATACCACCCGCCACAAAATGTCTAAACCGTCATTATGGTTAACTGTAGAGACTTGGTTTCAACGGCTTTCAATTATATTACGCTAAATAATTTGTCTAAAAGCCAAGTTTAAATTTAAAAACATATACCTTTTACTAAATATAAACAATAGCCATTGTTGTACATATATTTAAACGTCTTTTAATTCTAAAAATATTCTATATCATTATTCCATTATAAATGATGTTCTAAAGTTTAATGTAAATAGTTCTTTATGTTTTTTATTGCCACTTTTGTAAAAAATTAACCCTAGACAAAATAAACTGTTTTTTTTTAGTCAGAGCTTTCAAATAATACCAAGCATGACTGTATTTGTAAAAAATTTACAAATACTGTAAAATTTATTGCTATGGTATGTGTATTTATATATATACATATATAAGCCGCCATTCCAAAAAAATTAAAGGTGGCAGTTAAGTTTTTAGTATTTTTTCACCTCAAAATATCATCGAGACACGTAAATAGTGTGGACACAACATCTACAGGTAACAGGTACTTCTCTAATTACGGGTAGCCTATATTAAATATTCGTTAAACAAATTGCAGCTTCTAACTTCAAAATCTCGTGCAAAAATGATCATGTTTCACTTTATTTTCTACAAAAACTTCAAGTAATTAACCTAAAATATGATACTATTTAGTTTTCAATCTATCTATACCTTATTTACTACACAATACTGTGTTAGCTTTATTTTAGTTTATAGGGAAAATTATTAACCAAATACAGTTAACTTTTGCAGTTTATTCACTATTAAAATGATAAAACTAACAACTATAAAGAAGTATTTTTAAGGGAAGTTTAATTTGATTATCTTAATCTACTTTATGCTCAAACGGTCCAAACCATGTTGTAAACATGTATTTACCTCCACGGAATTGAACACGCTACCCCTTAGTTAGACAGCACCAGTTTTAACCCTACGCTGCGGTGTAGATGGATGTGTTAAAGAAATTTTAAAACCCCAACTTGTATTTCCAGCCTAAAAAATATAAATACAAATAAAACACACAAATTTTAAAACAGAAGATAACAAATTGGTAGAGTTAGAAAGCAAGGAAGTCAACAATTCCAATGGATTGTAAGTGAAGTAAATAACGGTATATGGTAACGTAACTGATAAAACTGTACATGAAAAAAAACTCAAAACGATGTCAATCTCAACAGATTTCAAGCGGAAAGCAATTAACTCCGTCCCTTTGTGACGCATCAAGCAGATTACAGTGCACCCACCCTTTACCATACCTTACTTCCTACATGATCTTATACGAGGCGTCTATTGAGATGCTGTAGTAAGAGCAATTATTCTTTATAAATCCAAATTGTATCACCTCATCATAACTAATTATAATAGAAATGGATTTATGTTTAAAAGTAATTTATATTTTTTGGAAATAATATATTAGTAGAATATTTAAATATAAATTAGTAAATATCTATTGAGATTTATGTCACAATACAGTAGCTGGTGGTTTTTAGTGCCATAGGCTATTTAGTTTTTTTAAACCCAATTAAAAATAGTTATAAATATGTGTTATTATTACAATACGGTTTTTCCTCACTGTATCCGGTTATAATCCCGATGGATCTGTTAGTGTGTTCATTAATTAATATTGTTATTACTTAAAGAAAAGAGAAACATCTATTTAAACAGATGAAATACAGGTAACGATTTTCCGAAAACATAGGGCATAGAGTTAAATATATGATAATGAATGGCAGGTCTAAAATTGTCAATGAAAAAAGGTATGAGTAAAGCACACCACGTGTTACGTAACAGGTTTTTTTGAAGTTAAATGCAAAATGTTGAGTTTAAAAACATTTCATGAGGTGTTACCTGTGAATTTGTTACTATGTTACATGTAAGATTATCTTTAGTTCTTGTAAAAATTATTTACCCTACGAATTTTCCTTTACCGTCATCTTTACCATAAACAGCCAAAGTAAAATAGACTAACGCTAAGTAAAAGAAGTCATAATTGACTTAAATCTTGCATGTGTAAAAATGTAGCATCATGTAAAATTCTTTAGATATGTACGTTTAAGAGATACTGTGTGGACATAGGAATGTACGAGTAGATGTTAATTGTACGATCCTTCGAGTGAAAGGCTTCTTTACTGCTCAGCCTATAATTCAATTTATTTTCAAGACACTTTGGCATACCTTTCTCAAAAATCTCCATATTCTCTGAGAATAAAACTCGCTTATAGTTTAATGTATTAGTATTTCATTAAAGTATTAAATTAAACTATAAAGTTTAGTTTTAACATTATAACTATTCTTTAAGGTAATTACCAAACACAATACGTGTATTAATAATCATCATAATAATGCATATTACAGAATCAACACACCTGGAATCATATTTCTTCTTAAATATAACCATTTTATTGATTTTATTGAAGAACGTATCTAGATAGAACAGTTCCAAATGGTAATTTTTATTATTGCTCACATATATTCATAAAATGATATACCACGCTTTAATTTCATTGCAGACATGTAAAATAGGGTCAAAAAATCTCAAGAGGAGAGTTAGGAACAATTTCTTATGGGAGGACACAGACTTCTGGAACAGAGATACTGGCATTCACATTTACGATGTCGTTTTGTTACGTTTATGTGTGAATGTATTTTCTAAAATTACTACATCAAGAAGAATTGTCTGAGTATATATTTTTTGAGTCTCGTACAGAGGAATACTACTAATCAGTGAGTTTTTATTATTATTATTATGTAATTGATGAAATAATTTTCACTTAGGAATAACAATTTATCAGGGATCATATTATTGTTTCTGGTTTATAATAAACATAAGATATTGTAATAATGCTTACCTATTATTTATAATACTATCCCTTTCAATGGTAGGTGCTTCTATAGAGTAACAGTCTTTGATTGTAAGCACAAATCTCAAGTCTGTCTTTCATGAGACGGTTAACAATGCGTACATTATGTAACATAGGAAGACAGGTTTAGTATGTTACAGTCTTACTATTTCCAGCTACTCCCAACATTATCACAATTAAAATGTAGGGGTACCATTAATGAACACTTAAAATGTCCTAGCTCACGTACAATTGGTCAACAGGAGAATTAACTAGGATTAGGGGTAGCACATAAGAGATTATGATAATCTCCTGCTTGTCCTTAACTTAACTGGTGGTTAATACTACTCAAGCTAAGTCTAGTGACATGGGAGTTACTGGTAAAATCTTACACTAGCTATAACTGAGAAACAAACACTAGCATAGCTTAGACTTATGGGTGTCACATACTAGTTAGTGATGATTACTATTCCATAGCTATGATTGGTCAAAAATATAAAAACCTAGGTTTAAAAGTTTCACATATTTAATGACTATTATACTTATTAATTTATGACTTAGAATTACTGTTGCAGTTCATTTATAAATTTTAAAAGTTTTGTAATGTCATATATTAAATATTTCTGCATACAGTAACCTAAAAAATTTTTATGTTCGTGTACGATGTTTCTGTTTCCTATCTGTTAGTACAAAGGAACCGTACAAAAATGAACAGTAACATGAAAAAAATACCTTTTAGTTTCTAGGAATTTCATAATTACATATAATACCAGTTACTTACCTGTCACAGTTATGTTTTGAATCCTTTCCCTGATTAGTACAATAACTTACCTTATCTCAAAATGTACATACACAAATCTATGCCATTGGTTGCTACATCATATTTCCACTCCAAGTGGATACGAATAGCGTTAAAACTGACAGGAATTCGGTACTGATATAGATATCTTCTATTGTATTACGTATGGTTTATAATTCACCTTTGTGTAGAGTAGTGAATTGTAACAAGTGAGTATATATTTTAATGACTCTTCGTTGTCAAGTAGAGATCCCGGATTGATTCCCGATTGCATATTTAGCATGTATCTAGGCAACTATTCGTTTGCTTTACCAATTAATGCTTTGCGATTAATACTAGAAACACATTATTTTTGCTATATAGTTAGGCTAATTTATGCTCATTTTTCTATTTTAAGTCTTATAATTTGTACAAAGTTAAGCATTATAATATGCAATTTATTGTAATCAATTACAAGACAACCTATGTTTAAAGGTTTATATCAAAAATAAATAAAAACTTTTATTTTTAAAAGTTACATACATAGAACCGAAACAGGCCAGTTAATAGTAGAGAATTGAACTATTCCTGGTATATAATTGACATTTTCGTACTTAGCACTAATCACTGATTCTTGTGTAAAACTATCTCACGCTGGTTGCGGTAGTGCTCATAAGTTATCTTGTTCCATTTTCTACTAACTACATTTATTATAGTCAGACTTAGAAAAACTAAAGTAACTTCTGACTAGTGTAAACGCAGTTTAATATTTCATATGTTAAAACAGCATAATATGATTGTTGATACTCAGATTGTTTAAAAATTTGCTTACATTGTTATTTTCTTGCTGGTGACATGTTTACCCATATGACCATTGTACACAAGTTCGCTATCACTCAATTTTCTATGTATGATGATGCAATATTATAGAAATAAAGTTTATCTTTAAAGCTCATACGCTAGTTCGTTCTCAAGATATAGTGTGAACAGATGGATAGACGAGTTATTGGTTTACGTAACTCAGCCAAATATATTACTTTGTATCAACAATCAGTCACGCATTCAAAAAATGTGTAAATGATTTTTGATAGTGTTAGACATATAAACAAGCAGTCCCAAAAAAAATTAGTTATATCTTTTTGTTTTTATAGTTTACATTATTTAAAAAAATTAAAATATTAGTTATATAATATTGTTCTTACGAGCTTTGTCGTTCGTCGTATCCTGTAATGCAAAAGAATAAACAAACTCAGAAGATATATATTTTGTGTAATTTTTACATGTAATTACAATCTGACTTCCCATAAATTTATCACCGGTATCATGTCGAATGTACTGGTAAAGTATGACTAGTTCCTACCTTAAAAATATAACCAATATTAGCCTGATCTTGGCCAACAAACCGAACGCACTCAGCTAGTGCTCGACTTTTGCATTCTGGGATATAAAAATAACTTTTCTTTACATAGTCTCCTTTCACGGCTAAAATCTGTTACTTCTTTATTACAAAAAATATGCATGTACCTATTTATTTATCATACAAATGATTATAGAATAATGTGTAATATGTGTATGATACTATATGAAATCAGTTATAAACTATAGAAACACAGTCGTCCACTATATGACGAAATTTTTCAGAATTTTATTTTTTATAAGGAGGTTCATTCTATGTCAATGGAGTTCTTAAACAGATCTTTCTAATTTTTTTTTACACTAAATCAGTCTAAATATTTTTACAGACCATAATTAACATCTGCGGCAATTTTATCCGTAATGACTTACACACCAGAGCCCCCTACGTCACGATGAAGACAAGACTATGTTTACTGAACTATCAAATATAGTATATTACCAGCTATTATTGCAGATATCTAAGCTACTCTATACATTAGATTTAATAAAAAATATTGTGTAAGTATGTGAAGTAAATTTATATATTTTATACCATTGATGCTAAATATATTATAAAAAACATGAAAATAAACTAAATGCGATGTCAATCCCAACAGGTTTAAAGCGGAAGGAAAGTATTTAGCTCTGTCCCTGAGTAACGCATCAAGTAGTGTACAGTGCTCCCACGCATCTTCCCCTCACTTTTCCCTCCATCCAAACACATCACTGACTGAGTGGTAATCTACTGATAAACTAATCTTATACGAGGGATCTATAGAGATCAACGCTGTACTTAGGCGCGTAACGCAAGGATTCTTTACAGAAGCAGATTGTATCATTGCATTGTATCCCCTGGTAATAAGAATGGATGGCTCTTTTAATATAATTTTTGATTTTTATAAATAATATTATGATAAGAAAATATTTCTCGAAACATTATGCATCTCTTAGTGATTATATTATCATAATAGTATATCATGTAACAAAATTATTTCTGTTAGCATTTTTTAGCAGAACAGAAGTAACGTAGGACAAGTGTACACAAATATATAGTTATCTCTTCCTTTCTTCATTTTAAGTTATTAAAGAATATTGTTGTTATTATTGAGGCCTCATTACCTTTGATGAGAGTCCCGATGGATTTATACTTTAGCGAGATGTAAAAATTTTAATATTTTTACAGATTATTGGCTTTCCGGTCAATTTTGTTAATGTATGTGTGACATAGAATATTCTAATAAGATAAAATCATAGTAATAAAACCTCCGTTATTATATTTGTCATAATTGTCTGACATCTGGGCCAGTGTTTAGGTGTAGCAGGTGAAGTAATATTTTAAAATAAGTTTTTTGTAAATCGTTAGATTATGTACTAAAATATAAACAATAACTCATAAACTGAAATCCAATATTTATTACATAAATTTTACTTTGTTAAAAACTTAAACTACTTGTTCTTTGAGCTTAAAAATGAGGCTATCACGTAGTGTGTTCTTATTTATCTACCACTCACAGGACTTACTAAGAAGTACCGAATAGTAAGTTTTTAATAAAGTACTATGTATAAACTGTATTAATAAAGTTTTGTTTAAAAATATTAATTTATAATATATCCACTCATGGTTATTACACTACTGTTTACTTACAGATTATTTCCAACATACGATTTAGTGATACTTTTGTATTTACCTTCTATCATCAAATAATTATGGATTTTAATTTTATAAACCTACGAGATAGGAGTAGTAAAGGTCACGTATCCATCCCAACGAACTATACTACTGGAACGCGCATTGCTCATAAGCCACATGTTGCGTTTTCCGGTCGCACACAGCTGTGCGTTTCCGGTGTATCCATGGACATGCGCTCAAAGTGGGCAAGAACTCACCGAGTTGTGCGGCGATCAACGGGACGATACGGCATCACTTCTTTTCATGCGGAAACACAAATCAATGTTGTTATTTGCATTGTTGGCAACTCTTCCTGTTTATTACGTCAAAACGTCTGATCTGAGCAACTCAACTAGTTTGTTTTCTTTTTATTTGTCAATGTTAGTAATTTTGTTATTTCGTGACATGGTGAAGAGTTGCTCTGCGTACAACTGCACGTCCAGATGGTCATTTCTTTTTACAAGTAAGTGTTTATTATATCAACCATGTCAATATTTATTTGCAACTTCCAAAATAGTAATTCTCACCAATATTATTTTCTGTATTGCCAAATTATTAACTGGGTTACCCAAATAATTAAAATAACTGTAAGACTTTTAATGAGTAAATTAATAAGCTATCGTTTTTTAATCATGAACAATAATTATATAGTAGAGTAAAACATACTTTATCACTCAATTATTTCATCTGCATTGATCCAAAATATCAATGCTGGTCGTTATTCAACCTATAAATGCATAAACTTATAAATCATTGCTAAACACAATATCTACTGACCTACTCTACTTTATATTATTGGATCTTTGTGTTTTTCAGCTACCTGTATTTTATTATTTATTAATTTGTTTGTTTTGGCTTTCCATTGAATGATGACAATTTTTTAAGTGGATTACTGTGACAAAGAGAAAAAATTTGAAGCCAACAAAACATACTGTTTTATGCAGTAAACATTTTACCGTACATAATTACCAGTTAATTTTGCCTGACACACTAAGAAAATGTTTAAATAATGATGCAGTTCCAACAATTTTTTATTTTCCATCTCATACTCAACAGTCATTGGAGTTTGTAAATTATAATATTATGTAGTTTACTTTGAAATAAAATACTGTTAATAAAAAAGTTGTTTTTTCACCTGGGGTATATTTTAATGTCTATAATGTTCGTTTCCAGCTTTATAAGTAAAATACCAAGTCAAAATATCAGTTATTTTGATTTGTGCAAAAATCTTTTTTTTTAACTAAAAATAAAAATCTACGGTAAAAGTCAGTTATTTTGTAATAATAAATAAATTGTGGTATCTAACAATATTATTAAGCCTATAAGGCGTTTTAAAGTGATGTTAGATCATTACTATAATGCCAGCCATATGGGCGGAGTGAGCTCTTGCCAATTTCCAGCGCCTGCAGATTCCGAACGCAGTACAGGATTTCGTCTCGGTTCCTCCGGCCCAGAGCGCGTTCCATTAGTATAATTCGTTGATCCATCCTGACTAAGGTCACATGCGAAATTCCATGTCCACAGCTCATTTCAGTCTCAAAATCGTTTGTTGTACAAAGTAGTGACAAGTTACGCGGAAAATATATTCTAACATGCCCTAGGCAGACAAAAAGATATTGTATCAGTATAGTAAGTAAAGCTTAAATCACGCTTAGCCAATTTACGTTGTTTGACATGCAACATTATACAGCTCATTCTTGAGTATGTAGAAATCTTGATTAATGCAAAGTTAAAGGCCTGCAGATGTTTTTCACAGGAATACCATCTCACATGATATATATATATTAATTTAGTTTTCGTAGCAGTGTTTAATAAGACAGTTTTGGTGAGATGAGGAATGTACTACAACACAATAGTGAGTCAAGTTACCATATTCTGAAATTTTATTTCACTCTACAATCATTTTCTTTTTACTATATGAATAATCCACATGCATTGATATGCCAAATGATAAAATCTCATCTGATTATACTCAGCTCGTTTACAAGTTTGTTTATTCTATTTTCTCATTGGTATAATGGTTACTTCTAATTTTAATATACAAATATTATTTAAGTCTCAGCCTAACCCCTTGAAGTGACATGCATCATATAGAGATCAATGCTCTCCGTATAGAAATGAATCTTCATATTCATGTCTTTCGGTCAGTTAGTTTTTGAGATATCGTTCGCAGATTAAGAGAGACTGACAGACAGCAATTAAATTTTTTCAGTAAATTGTATTTGAAAACCAACTCAATGCGTTTTCAAACTCAACAGATTTTAAGCAGAGGGAAAGTAATTAGCTCTGTCACTGAGTGACTTATCCAGCAAATTAGAGTGAACCCACGCTTCTTCCTCTCACCTTTCCTCCACTCCCAAAACATAACTGTGTCAGTGATAATCGAATGTAAACGTATATTATAACGAATAAACTCAAATACATGATTTGTTAGATTATAGTTTTAATTTTAAAATACTTGTTCTTTGAGATTGAATGTAGTTCTACTACTAAAAGGACTAAACAAAAAGTGTTTTTTTTTTACTACTATGTACAAATTGTATTAATTATGATTTATTGTTCAATTTTAATTGTATTTATGTCCGTCCTAGTCACTACTCTAATGTTTACTGATATATTATTTCCAATTTACGGATCGTGATATAATTTTAGCTACCTTCTCCCATGAAATAACTTTGATATAATTTCTTTTAAATGCTACGAGACTACGCGGTATGATGTATTAAGTATCTGACAACGCTAGGCATGCATCAAAAATTGCATGTCTACCAAATATCATCAAATATTGAATTATTTTAATCTCGAGACTTTATGTAATAAAATAAGGAGCCACAAAATGTAAAGAAAATAAACTGAAACATCTACTTGGCAAACAAAACATACTTTGTGTCAGTATGCTCAGAAAAACTTCAATCACGCTTAACTAAATTCCATAGTTAGATATGCACCATCGTACAGCTCATACTTGTCTATGTGGAAATAAAATTTAATGCAAACTTTAAGGCCTGCAGATTTGTTCATAACAATAACTTCTAACACAATATTTTCTCTATATTGATTCATAACTAACTTTTCAATCAGTGTTTAAATACTTAAGTTTTAATGAGAAGAGGAAATCATTACAACAAAAGAGTGTGCTGAAATCCAGTTACAAACTTCCGACTTTCATTCTATAATCCTTTTTACTATATGAATAATCTACATATATTATCATACCACTTGTTAAACTTAATCTGTACCGAACTTGTTTAAGATGTTATTTACTCTAATTTCTAGATGCTATTATGGTTATCCATAAGATAGATGTTAAAATCTTTGTAGACGCTTAGTCAAACCCCATGGAGTGACGTGTACCATCATCGAGATCAATGCTCTCTATACGGAAATGAAGCGCCACATACATGTCTATTGGTAATTTTTTCAGACATCGCACATAAAGAGTTAGAGAGAGACATAAAGACAGCAATGAAAAATGTGTATTCCTTCGATTAATACGCTCCCCTAATTCTTTGTTTGATGGTTATTTTTGACGATGGAAGAATTTTGAAGGAAACAGGATTTTGCCGGACATTTGCCATCGTTCAGTGAAACAAGAAATCAGTCACACTACGTTTTGAGATCTGCAATCTGATCTCTTCTTCAGGTAAAGAACTAACCTAATACCTAATTACAAACTAGGGTAAAATAAACAAATCTTACCAAAGCGTTGTGGCACGCCTAAGTCAGGAATCACAACCTACATGTTGTTTGTCAACTTCAGTAACTGTATAAACATGCACTTAATAAAAAACTATACACAACACTAATCATTAAAACTGAACTATGGAATACAGGTCACAATACGTCTTCATTCGTCTACTAACCACCACGACTGACCAGAGGGTGCTAGCCAATGGTAATCGTCACGGCAGACAAAAACGCAGATCTCGCAGATGCAGATCTCGAAACGTAGTGTTACTGATTTCTTGTTTCACAGAACGATGGCAAATGTCCGGAAAAATCCTGTTTGCTCCCCTAATATCTAGCCAAATAATTTAGGTTTATTTAAACTAATTATTAACTGTATACAATATTTCTTATCAAAAGTGATTATAACTAAAAGTGATCTATACATATGTAGGAGTACTCTTTAGGGAATCAAACTATTAATAAATAAAAACGTTTTTGATCGACTGGTAAATGTAGGCAGTGTTATACTATGAAACAAAATAAGCTTTTATAACTTATTTTTTTATTTCAATTATAAAAAAAATTACAAAATTTATGTGTATGCAAAAAAGAAATGCCGTATCAAACAGACTTTAGAATGTTTCGGAAAAATTAAGAACGAAGTAAATAAAATAAAGGTTTTAATCATGAATAGCAATTATATAGTTGTTAGCAATACGGCGTTGGAATACAGAGCACTATGCATTAGATTAGAAGCTTCGTCGAAGTTGCATGTAGGATTTAAAGTCTATAGCTCATTACTTTGACTAGATGTGTTATTAGGTTTAACTAACATGTGATTATCCTCAGTTTTCGAAAAATTTATTTATTTATTTTATCTTATATTTTCTCGCTATCAACATTGTTACCCATAAGACAAGTATAAAAATAATCACTAAAACTGAAATGAATGGAAAAACTTGGAACATAACAGTACTTGACGTTGCATATATAAACATTAAGCTCCAGTCAAAATATCTTTTACTTTTTTAAATATGATGTAGATAAAAACATTTATCAGCCTTTTGAATAATATTCTTCACTAACACTTCTGATAAATACAGATTATTTTCAAGGAACACTTTAAAGCTAGATTTGAGGTCTCATATTATATTAAAGTTATAAGACATTTTTTTAAATTTTTTTATTACAACAACTTATAGTTCCAACGCTATAGCAAATATTTAATTACATTAATTTTATAGGTAATTTAATGAAACGAACTAGATCGATGATATAATAACAAATAGTTTTATCAATTAAACAGCCTAAAAAACATATTAGTGTTTAAACAAAGCTGTTTTATAGAACAAAATTGTTTTAATCTGTTGAGATATAGACAATGTACTTTTTTAGCATTTCTACAAATTACAAAATCAAATATTTCCATGAGCTCTAAAGAAGTGTTGTGACTGTGTCAGCATTAATTAATTACTCGTATTTTACAAATTCAAGTCTGTACAAATTATTATTGACATTTGCATTTGTAGTTATTGAGTAGAAAACAAAGGAGTTCTGGCGTCTTTGCCGTGAATATTTATAGGGTCGTTCAAATATACTCGTGAGTGTGACCAAGTTTTCAGATTGCTTCGATTCAACATTGCCAAATGCTTACAAGAAGACTGCCAAATCAGACACATTTGGTAACGTATTTTCTTAGGTTTGTGTTACATCTTACTAAAATAAAATTCATAATCGTTTTGTATTGTTTTCCAAAATTAACTTGTATTAACTTGTAACAAGTAAATTTTTTATGTTTTTAACAATTTCTACAAACAATGGAGCGGACTAAAACGATAAGAGTTAGATAAAAATGTGTTCTGTAGAATGGTATTGGTTAAGATTAAGAAACTGCCTTCATTATACATCGTCTTGATTTGAGACTCCATAACAAATTATGTTACCATATGTAAGTTTTGTATCTTTCAGGTTTCAAAAAAAAGGTTCAGACAGACGGAACCGTTAACGAAAAGATTGAAACTTTCTTAACCCAAAATCTATGGCAGCATTCTTAATAATCAGGACATTAGTAAGTAGTACTTATAGTACTAAATTCAGTAGTACTAGGATAGTAGTAATAGATGTTACCAGCAGACTTCCTAGGCATTGGCCCTAGCTTCTGCGGGAAATGGTAAGTGAGGCTTACTAAGGTCGGGGCACACATATCCGCACCTCGCCCGATACGTGAATCGGCTGAGTGTCTGTGCGGGCCCGACTCGGTAACTGTAAAGCCACACATGTCCGTATGATGTCCGAGCGCAAAAATCTCACTGTTTGTACTACAGTATACTTATTTTGGATTTTAAATGACGGATACTTAAAAAAATTGTTGAGCAAATAAAACACTTGTTACTTAGTCATTTTGTAAGTATTTTTATTCTTTTTTAATCTTCTTCTTTAGTAAATGTCTCTATATCCATGACTCATGCTGCTCTTAGACCGCCTAATATATATATATATATATATATATATATATATATCTATATATATAATATATATAACACACTTACGTAGGACCGAGATGCCTACTTCGGTAAAAAAGTGCCTAATTAAGACCATTTAAATTCACTTAACTGCTATGTCCCAGTTTAGCTTGCCATATTGCCTAGATCAAATTTTATATACGTTTGATTATATAGTTCTCGAAAATCCACTTTGGTCAAAATCGTGTTGACATATTTAACTTTGCTAGGACTGAAAAGCCTATTACGACCTAGAAGGAAGTCCTACCTACTTCTTATGTATTTCCGGTATAAGGGGGAAATCCTTAATAAGGTTGTGCTACATTCCAAAATAATCGTTATTACAGTTTTGCGTTACACTTGTTTTTTGGACTGTAGCCAGGGAAAGAAAGAATCGTTAAGGTACGTCGTCAAAATAAGTTTCGTTTTTATCATAACATTCGAATGTAAAAAAAATTAATTTTAAATTTGAATTTGACTTTATTTGGTGAAATAAATGTGTTATAGGTGGTAAAAAGGACTCTAAATGTTAATTCGGACTAAAAGCTATACCTGTTCTGAATTTTAGCACAATCCGCAGTTTCAGCGTGAATCGAAGACAAACCTCCAAACATCCAAATATCCAAACATTCAAACCTTCGCATTTATGATATTAGTGGAATATATGTAATACAATAAATATATATTGTAGCTTAATTTATAAAACAAAATATTTACAAAATACTTACCGACTTTTTTAATTTTATTTTGGTCATGGTAAGATAGTACTTGTGGTGCAATATAAAAAAATAATGTACTTATACTGTGGCTAGGATTCTTCAAACAATTGAACTTTATACATATTGCTTAATTTCTATTTATAAACTGATACACAGCATACTTTTATTTCATTGTATATTTTGTAAAAGAAGGTTAATGATTTTCAAGAGGTGAGTAAGGGATTCTTTACTGGAGGAGACTTACAGCCCTCGAGAACTGAGATACTGTGGCTTTCATATTTATGATGTCGTTTTGTTACGTTTATGTACGTGGATGTAGGAGTATTTTCTTAGATTACTTATTCAAGTAGTATGGGCTGTGCAAATTGTAACATTGTTTTAGTTATGTACAGTTTAATATTTTTTCTGTGTCTTTCTAAATTGATGACGTAGAGGTATGCCTAATTAGTTTAATACAAAATTAAACTGTTTTAGTTATTTTAATAGCATAAACTGGGTTATGAAAGAGATGAAATTACGTTTTCAAGTAGAGATCCAAGATTGGTTGATGATTGTATATTAACAATGTATCTAGGTCAACCGTAATTGATGTTACCAAGTGCGATCAATACAAAAAGAATGCTTTCCCTGCGTATTGCTAATTTTGCTTAAGCCTAATGTATGCTCATTTTGATTGTATGAAATTTATTCTTTTGTACAAATATAAATATAGACATATCAAGATTGTACATAGTTATTATAAAACCTTGTTTCAAAGCCCTATTAAAAAATGTTGTATTTCTTGAAGCACAATGTAAATTAATATTAGTTATTAGTATTTGTTTAGTTATGAACTAAATATCTAGATCCCATACAGGTTAGCCACTTTACGAAAATAATCTAAAGTATTTTATACAAATTGGCAGTACCAATAAGGATATTTTCTTATTCTCAATATCGATGTACTTTTCAGTGGTTTAATACATACTGTACAATTTAATGAATTTTTATAATATTTATTCCAATGTAAACTATGATTTTCAAATTATTATTTTGTTAAATTAATGGAATATGAAATCCAGACATTTCAAAAAACATCTAAAACTTTATAAAAATCTAGAAATTATTTAAGTTATTGTTCTTTTATATAGTGAAGTCATAGGTATATAAATTTAACATAGATAATCGTGTATTAATCTTCTGAGACTGTTGTTTTCATGTAACATTTAACCTTTTTATTAACACCAGCATAAGATATTTTTATCCTCAAAATATCTTTGTTCACTATTACTTGAATAGCCAACTACCATATCATATAAAATTACAACATATATTTTTATATATTAGATAAACTGTTACATTTAATAATAATATGTTTTACTTGTTCATTTTCTAATTTCTCGAATTTTCAAATATTTCAAAAATTTTTCGAGATGTATGGATGTGTAACTCATGTAATTGGTTCTTTTCTTATGTTCTCCCGATTTTCCTCCAGTTTCATATATCAGATCCTTCAGTTAGTGTCGTTTTATCAGTATTTAATATGTGTATGTAGAAATTATTACCTAATGTAAACGATAAAGATATAAAATTGTCATAGCAAAAATATAATGTTCATTTTATTAGGAGTTTTACGTTAAGTTAACACTGGCGAGAATATTTTTAAGAGAACTTGAGTAATTTCTTTCGCACAGATAGTTTAAAAGGAGCCCAATGCATATATAGACCAGTATCTCTCCTTACTTAATTTTCTAACCTTCTACAAGGAACAAATCGTATTATATGTTATCAACGTCAATATTATCTCCGGTTGGTATCTGATATTATTAAACTATAGAGACAGTACTATTATCTCCATTTATTTTTATCCTTGTAACACTTCTATTAACTACAAAATGATTTTGAAATCTTTTGGCATAAGGTATATTTTGAATTCTTATATCAGAGAATATATATATATTACCTTTATTATTTTATTTTATTATGAATGATGACTACTTATATAAAAACATAGTTTTACATTGTTTTAATACGTAAAGTAAATTATAAGTCACACTATACTGACACAATAAAAAAAATTCAGATTGATTCGTTTTACCGTTGTCAAAATACTTGAAGGAAACTTTTACCAGGAACCCAAGGATGTGACGTTAAATATTTTCTTAGATGTATGATATAGCTTATACAGAGCAAATACAATTTATATAAGTTTTTTTATTATTATGTGCTTATGCCTTCAACAATTTTATCATACATATAAATACATTATAAAGTAATAAATTAAGAAATAAAGATATTTAGAATATATATTTAGAAATATAGATTATTTATAGTTTAAACAGTTAAAATGCAAACACTCATATTAAAATTTCCATTTATCTTGCATGATGTAATCTCTAAACTCAGGCCTAAAACTTTGATATTCGTTGAGTCTTAAAATATTGTACACTATTATTCCTTGAACTAGTTTTTTTTTTACTTGTTTAGACTATATCAGAAAACACCCACCCTAACCCACGGGTCACATGGTCATTATTTATTTAAAACAAATTATTATTTAACTTGAAATATTTGAATATAAATAATGGGTAATAAGTTATATAGAGTACACTTCAGAAATATGTATTAACTGTACATTTTATGGCATATTCGGTGCTATTTTACATATTTTGTAAAACAGATTTTGTTATTTGACATAATTAAGGTATATACACAAAGTGTTGTATATTTGAAAGATTACTATAACTAATAAATTAACTGTAAAATCATTACAAAAAATATAAATAAAATAAACAAAGATTTTTATTAAAGTTTACATGGCTAATTATTTGAAAAACTAAATAAACATAAAATTATAAACGCTGCAATTACAAAGGAGTGACGTAAACTTGTATTCTTCTGTAACGGAAACCAAACACATAACACCAAAGCCAAATAATTGGTTTTACTTTTGGCACTGCTCCGAGTGTCTTCCCCAGACTTGGCTAAGTTATTCATTAGCAGTATGTTGCTCAGTGTCAAGTTTAATGTCTTTAAGTTTGAACATTAAGAAGGCTCATTTTATTGATAATTGGATTAAATGTAAAGTTTTAGCTATACTGAATACAATCAAATATAGTTTGGTAATCAATCCTGCACAGCGTCTAATCTAATACGGGGTCATTAAAGGGCAATAGCAAAACATTAAGAGCAAATCAAGAGCAACTTAAGAAAGCATAGAAAATATTACGTAGCAAAAGTAATGTTAATTTTCAAAACATGATAATTATCTTGCAATGTAAAATTGAAGTGAAAGGTTATGAATTATTTAAGTTTTATTTATGCTGGAATACTAAGACTGAGAAGTCGTACACTATCGAATATTTTAAAATATAATCTTGATGCTATTTTCAATACCGAAACAGAAAAAGTTAAATATAAGAGAAAAATATAATATATCTGGAGCAACGCCGGGGGATCAGTGAAGAGGAATGTGTTTGTTTCCATGGCCAAACAATGGACTGTAATGTACATGTGTCATAATAGATTTACTTGTCATACTTTAATACGTCTCTTTCTACGTTATACTTCTTTCCATAACACCACTAAAACTTTAACACTTTCACAAATATCCTTACAATCCTTTCTCTTAGATTTAGAAAATTATAATAGTACTATATTTTATTTTAATTAGCGCAGTAATAATTACCCCAATTAACTTAAAATTTTTGGTTAAAGAAAGTCTAAGAGAAGCTGAAATACTTGCTTGCCACTATTTTCCCATTCTTTTTTGTTTCCATCAAATCTTTTGTTTTTTACTAGTTTCTTGTTTTCCTTTTCAATTGGCTTCTGGTTTTTAAGCTATTCTTTATTTGTTAGTACTTTTTCATTCTGCAGTTTTTGTTGGTAATGAGTGATATCAATATATCTTCAGATATACGTTTTCCTGTAGTTATTTCCAATTTTCGACGTTTTGTTGTTCGTGGCTGAACAACTTCTTGTATTTTTTCCTTAAGGTGTTCGATCAAAGTTTGTCCTATTAAATCAAGGTTAACAGGAGCATTGTTTGATGGCAATCGCATGTCCAATCTCTTCTTTGAGGATTGCGTGGATTCTAGCACTTTGAAATACAGCAAAAAGATTATAGCGTACATTCGGGATCATGTTGTCTAAGGAATTTTTTACCAATCTTGGGGAAATATCATTTTGGCCATATAACTAGTAAAAGGTAATTCTTCTTCTAACGACATGACTTTAGGGTGGCCTCGGAATCTTGAAAATGCATTCTTCAACTTTATTTTAATAGTGCTTCGGGTTATTTGAAAATGTTATATAGCTTGCCTTTGTGCCATTTCATCAGATCTGATGGTTTCTAAACAAGTTCGAAGATATTCGTTGTCGTAGTCAGCATATTTTCGGCTCTCAAGGAGACGTTTGTAGTTGTAGGGCAAGCTGAAACCAAACACATGTAATAGGAAATATATTTAACACCTGCCCAAATTGCAAGCTTTTTATAGAACTTTACCTCTAAAAATTGTGTTTATAAAAGTACAACCTACTTTAGTCAAAACCAAATCTTGGTTAAATTAGTTCGTACTTTGCAGAACTGAATTAAATATTCATGAAAATAGGAAGTCACGCTGTGTTTCACAGAATATAACTACAGCACGACATTAGTAACTTAAAAGAGTTATAAAAAATATCCACATTAGAAGTTCCTGAAGAAATTTACCTGCTGCAGGAAAAACTTTTTAACGTTAAAAATTAACTTGCTTACACGAGACACTAAAACTTGTGGTCCTGCTCCCTAGCAACAGACCGGGGAATCACTTGAACTATGAGGAAGCTGATTTGATGGTACCGCCTAACGGAACGAAATGAAACTAATTCGGATACTGTCACAAATCGCTCAAAAGATGTCTTTAATTTTATTTTGATTTAGGGCCAAAGTAACCTTGTTTATGGTACCTGTATTATCAAGGCAAATGAAAAATCAAATTTCACCAGTTTCAAAAATAAAACAGGTTCCAGTAATAAAATAATTTTATGCAGTTAAATAACAAATAAATATAAATAAGAACACTAACAACCATATATTGAAAAACCTGCTAAACAAAAAATACATTGAGAATGAAAGAACATTTAAATTGCCATATCTCTCTACTAGACTGCTATGTAGTTTAAAATATGTACTATTATTGTAATTGTACTATTTTTTAACTTTTTACACTTCCTATCTACTGAATCCCTGAATTAACTTATAAGAGAATCAATAGTCTAGTAATTGAAATTTTATCCTTAACTTTAGTTTCATATATTGTACTGTGATAAATATACTTCAACGGAAAAGTACTTTAAATATTCAACAATTTCAGACTCGAACAACTCATTTAAATTAAATAAAATTTTGACTGTATTCATACCAACGGATGATATAACACAGAGATTAAACATAAAACAAACATGTTCTTCACGCACTGCTCAACTAAAAATTTATTGGATTGAACACGCGGTATATGTGAAGAATCCTTATTTCCCACTAGTGGAGCGAAGGAATGTATTTTGGTAATAATACCGGGTAGCTTAGGGTGACATGTTTGTATTACTCTGTTAAATGTGGGCTTATTGTTGAAACATTTGGTGAAGGACAATATATGTCATCGTAGGAATTGCTTGTTACTTATTTAACGGTCGTGTTCTACGCTAGTAATATTTGTCTACTGTCCATTATAAGTGGTCCGTCATCATTAAAACTTGTGTAAGACTAAATCAAAAACATCAGTCAGTTGTAGACAGCATTTTATATACTAATTGTATTGCTTTTCTTTGTTTTTTAGAGTGGAATTTACTAAAATCAATTCAGCAGTACTGTGCTAAAGAATGTCCTGCAATCTCGCTAAACTTTGCCTCTGAGAGATGTCATCAAGAAAACGTGAACTATATTTAGAATATTCATTATTTCTAACGTATGTATCCAAATAACTGCATAGGAGTTATGAATTATTTGTTTGGTTAATAGTTATGAAAAATATAATATGGCGTTTAAAAAGTTGTTACTTACACACTTATTTCATATCAAACTTAATGTAAATAAAAATACACCTGTAAATGAACAGTAAATGTAAACAATTAACCACGGACATGCTGTATGTAAAATGTTTATCTTACTACCAATTCTAACCTAAAAAGATAATTAAATTTATAAACACAACACACAACACTTTAGCGCAACTTCAATAAATACATTACACGAAATCTTGGTTCAGATTATCTATAATGTAACCCTAGCAAATATAATATTCTTCACAGTGTAGGATGCATTGCAGTCCTACTAAACTTTTAATTACTTAATAACTTAATACATAAATAAGAAGGTTGAATAAAAGGAGTTTAAACCTCTACAATACGTACATTTTGGTTTGTAAACTTTACGATGTCCCTTAAAGTGGAATTTTGACACGTTTTGTGTAATACTCTGAACAAAAAAATTAAAGAATGTTCTTGTTGAAAATATATTCATGGTTTTTGAAGGAGGGTTGCAGTGCATAAAATATGTAGGGGAGACCGGGGCTCGTTGTAACAATTTTTAAATTTTATTTTTTATTATTTTTAGGAATGTTTTAATTGAATCTAACGGTTTACCATGTGTAACTACATATAGTATTGGATGTTTAATTAAAGTTTCAAATTCGTGTTAACATTCTTAACCTAATTTTTTTTATATATAACAGTACAGTTGTGACAACATACCCCTTGACCGGGATTGGTTGTCACTTACCATGGGGTTGGTTGTTACGTGTAATTTATTTGAGAAAATAAACTGCCAAACAAGAATATATCTAATATTTTAAAATTCCCTTTAAAATAAGGTAAGTGCAAGAAAAATGGAAAGACAAAGTTAGAAAAAACATATATTTATATAATTATCAGGTAAGTTGGTATTTGTATGACATATTATGAATACATGTGTGGGCTAAATATAATTATACGTTTATGTAGACCACACTTTGGGGTTTGATACCATACTAAAGCCTTGCGGTAGTCTTTTTTTAAACTAATCGCTTTCAAAAGACAAATCACTCTCAAAATTACGACACAAATAAATTTCTAACCCATCAGTGCACCGAACGTGAGACCAGTGCGTGCATTTAATACATTGAACCCATTCTTATCCAGAGCGACTGCTTTTGTAGGTATCCAAGCATACTAAACAAAAGTATGAAGAATCGTCTTCACTCTCGTAATTTTCATCTTTCTGTTTCTTTGCCACTTTTTGGATGTCATTCTTCTTCTTCCTTGCTTCCTTTTTGCTTATGGGCCATTTAGTTGCTTTTTTTAGTCGAACTTGGTTTTTATTTTCAATGTTAGCTTGCTTAAACAGATATTTACTAGGTTTCTTTGCCACACGTTTATTGTTTTCTTCCTCTAGTTTTCTCTTGACCGGCGCGTCCGTCAATATTGCTGTCTCCATTTTCTGCCTATTTTGCGCAGGCCGATTTGTGTTTTTTTCGAGGTCCTGCCTTTGGAAAAGGGCGAACTTCTCTTGGACTAACATTTAAAGGACTGTTATCCCAGTTGCTGCAGCCAGGAGATACATGAGCTACGGAGACGGGGGCTAAAGAACTTGAGGCTTGCGCCGATAATCCTACAGCTTGATCTTCTGCTGCTGGAGCCGGTCTGGTCTGTCTGTCACATAGTTTGATAAAAACTCTGATTCTGGGAAGATATCTGTGTTAATATCTCTGTTAAAAGGATATATCCCAGTACATCTGAATCCTGATAGAATGTTAGTCGAAGTCATGGCTAAAGGATAAGCCCTTGCAACTATCCCGGGAATGTCATATATGGTCCTAGTTTTTCCTGGGTTAGAAATCATCCAATCATCACAAGCTGAATTTACGTATTATTTAATGTTCCATACACAGATTTGTCATCGAGTTGTAACTTATGAGAGCAATGTGGCGGAAAGCTAAATAAGCATACATAATATTTTAATAAATAAGGCCTTGTCCTTTGGTCTGGAGTGATTTTAATGTTAAATCCTGTTAAACACTAGTATTACGACAAAGAAATTTACCGCAAACAGAAATAATTCTACTAACAACACTTTAACTATGTTAATTATATTGATATTTAGTAGTGAGATAAAGGACAAAACTGTAAGTTTAATTATTATTATTATTATTCATAATCTGTTATTCAATTATTAAACAGGCAGCTTATAGGGTCCGAACTTCCACAGACACTTAGGCAAAAAAATCATTGTTAACTAAAATTCCTGAATGTTTCGAATTTAGATTGGTTTTTAACTACTTATAGCTTTATCCTCACTTATTTTGATATTATTAATAGTAATAAATTAATTAATTTTACAGATATTTGAAACAACACTTTACACTCTAATATTAGCCATGCCTGCGTTAGTAAAGCCACAGCAGTTCCATTTAATTGATGAAGTGATTTAAGTCCAATTAAGGTATGATAAATTTAAAGTCTTTAATATTCATCACTCTTTTTATATAGTGTTATCCTAATGTAGGTTGCACCTTTATACCTGTTTTATGAAATTATACCCAAAAGACGTTTTCTGATTTATGGCACAGGTCACGGTTTTGTATGTCTAAATTATTTGGGGCATGAGTTTGTTCTAAACAATTTTTTAAAACTTAGTTATAAAAAATGTATTGATAAACTAATGTAAAAGTTAATTCCAGAAACCTTATATTTAAAAATTTTAAAATCAGTATAGTCATTAAATATACGTTCCAAAAATAATTCTTCGATACCAAAAATGTAATAGGAACCAAATAAAAATGTCACAAGTACGTGAAGTAGAGAAGTATTCAAACCATTTAAGTTCACTGATAATGAAACAGGTATAATGTAATTAACTAAAAAAAAAAACATTATTTGACTAATACACAAATAAAATGCCCTTGTATGAAAATATAAATTACTATAGCAGGATATTTTAAGAGCAAGAAAACTAAAACATAATTTCATGTACTCATTGCACTGAACCGTCCCTTTCTCAACAATGCATCACTATTTATAGGTCTGTTTAAAGCCCAATGCTTACTAATAAAGGATACCTACTTATGTTATTTTGCTCCTATTACTATAAGGCAAGCAAAATATACAGTGGAATGTATGACAGAAATTGCATAATACATCATAATTTAGTCATCATACTTTCCTTTAAAATGTCCATGTTCAAATCTATGGAGACAGAATAGACTACATTACTGAACAGGCTAGTTATGGGGATCTTTCAGATGGTGTGCCAGATCTTCTTGTTCCGAAAATACAAAACTCAAACACTTACTAAAAACCTCATACAATCCAGATTACCTCTTGCAGACCCATGGCTGCTCACACCGGTTCTCTTATTGAGTGGATCTGATTATTCAAAGATGAAGTGCAGGCCTTCACCCCTTGGAAAAAATCTTCTATTTTACATTAAAGATATCTGACACTTTCTACCATTGTTGAAGAATATTTACCAGCCACTTCCTTAAGATACGACTCTTTTAACAATGTAAGTAGAATCCCTTTTTACAAACATTCTACATTGAAGAGGTCTCGAATCTGCAAGGAATTTTATTCTAATGAATATAATATTACTAAACCTTCAAAAATGATATGAATTTAGGTTTATCAGCAAATAGTTTCAAATTCATAAACCACAATTAGCTCCACTTTAAAGGAAAAGGAATGGGCACTCGATCTACTCCATAATATGCCAAGCTATTCGTGGATTTGGTATAACAAAATATTCTTAATACATAAATACCTTCCTCTGCACTGGCTCTGATCTATATATGACACTTTTTGTAACCTGGTTACTACTACTACTTCTACTTCAACATAAATTAGAGAAAATCCATCATTGACTTGAAAATTTAAATTTAAATTTCATATTAAAACTTTAATTGGAATAGCAATCACAGAATTTAATCTTTTTTTGGATATTAAGGCTTTTTCACAAAAATAAATAAGAAAAAAAGTGTTTCATAAAATATTATATTTAGATGTTATAAATAACAGTAAACTGCCGGAAGAACATTTCTTCCATGTTTCAAGAGCCCTTTTGTTTATTCCGTGACTCCCAACTGTGCAGTATACGTTTATGGCGTTAATTTTATTTAGAAAAACATTCTTCATGTAATTAAAAACATGCTTGTTTTATAAATTCTTCATCTCGCAAGAAGTAAACTTATTCACACACATAAAAATAACAAAGATCTCATGTGCAAACATGTGCAACGCTGTCGAGAGATACAGAAAAAAAGCAGAGATACTCTAGATAAATGGAAATTTTGTCATTCTACTGCTTTTTTAAGACTAAAATGTAATTAAAATTAAAATTTTCAGTATCTAGTTTATACAAATTTTCATCAGCAAATAATATTAATAGTAATTCCATATATAACATTTACAAAAATAAATTTTATTTATTATCTATATTATATGAAATCTACGACACTCTCTGTTTTGGATATATGTCTCATCAGCGAATATTTTAAAGTATCACTTGGAAATTATAACTCTGCCTTAGCGTAAGCTATGCATCTGTCTGTTCATATGGGCTTGATTTCTTGAAAATGAAATGATCTATAGACTTAAAATTCTGTTTGAATGTTTACTTCTGATGGTGCATGTCATTCCATTGGATGAGCGTTATGAAATAATTTTGAATTTTTTTTTATATGTAACCATGTACAACAATAAAATTTGACAAAATATATACATTTATTAACAAACTGAGTAGAAGGTACACCATAGTGGACTTTAACATTTAATATACTTTATGTAATGCCTTATAACCGTATAAAAATGGTAAAGTACAACCCTTAATTATCAAAATTATATTATAATTGTTATAATGTTTCTATATTTGATGAAATAGAAGATTAAATATACGCTAAGCTACAGATCCGCGTGGGAAGGTTCATGTTCGCACAGAGGAAGAAGTACTGACCCAGAAAGCGTATCCGAATGGATTGATATTTATATTTTTAATTGAAACATAGAGGTATAATAGATTTTAAAGTTATTAATTTGTAAGCTACGCTTGGAATTTCAACGTATACGCATATACAAAGTTAGTTTAAGAATAGTATAAATTTTGTGCATTATATAAAGATATGAAAGTGAGTGAATTAAAAACTATTCTAACATACGTAGACTTTGAAGCTATACTCACCTACGTTTCAATATTAAATGCAATCGTGTACATTGCTGCTTAAATTAACTTTTAAATGTTAGTAATATTCAAAACTAAATTCTTCCTTAAACTTATAATACAGTAATTCACAACTAAAGTACAGCAGTTATGTATTGACAGTAGGAATGTTAGTAATAATCAAAACTGACATTTTTCCTCAACCTTATGATACAGTATCGTTTATTATAGTTTATAATTTAAACTACGGTTTAAAATATAAATATATTATATAACATTATATATTATTAAATTGAACGTTAACCGCGGTCTCAAAACCAATTTTTTTAAATAATTTATCTTTTTTTATTTTGAAATTAGGTTTTATAAATATACTTCAAACGCATTTCTCTAGCAACAGTATTGAAAATATGATTACAACTTTGATAGTGCATTTCGGTTCAGTAAGCCATCTAGTCAGTAAAGTTTAAATTATAATTTCTTGATATCTTTCACAACTTTTTTGTAATACAAATTTGTTTCTTCTCAAATGCACACTTTTAACTGCTTGTAAATGAAAGTTACTTGCATATCTTGTGAAGGCGTAGCATTATACATACCTATTTTGTAAAACCTCGAGAGAATTAAAAAGGTTCATTAATGTCTTTATATATATAAATGTCTGTCTTTCCGCACTCAAAACACGAAATTTTAAATAAAGTATCACACTTCAGCTTTCCTTATGAAATATGGAAAACACTGAGTTGAATGTCGTTTAAAGTCACTTTGACTAAACGTTAGTGAACTTAAATAAATTATTCTTGTAACCATGACATAACCATAACAATATATCTCATAATAAATATATTTATAAGGACACGAGTACAATCATATGTAGTAGGCGTTTGAGACTGGGTATGTACATATTTTTTTACCCTAGAAAACTTAGAAAATTAAAATAGTAATTCAAATAGTATTAGGTGAATTGAACAGTATTTTTATATCCTAAAATCGGAAAGTTACTAAGGTTTTTTTAAGAACCTGTGAGGTTACTCCGAATTTCTATTTCAACTATTCATAAAAAACTTAACTATATTTGGCAACTAATTATGAATCTTATTGAAGTCGTAAACGAAATTATGCCATTTTTAGTTTCATATCATGAGACGGCATATAATTAATTAGATTTTATGCAAAAATTGCATGTGGACCTTTTTAATTATTGCATATGTATTAAATTCGAGTTAGAATTATATATCTCACACCTAGGTTGAATTTAACCTGGTCTTCCAATCAAGAAAATATCCCAAAAAAGGTAATACCTTCTGTGATTGTAATTTACTAGCAGGTTAAGATATTTTTCGTGCCATATTTTAGTTTTCTTAGTTGATGAGTAATAACATATTTAGATAGGCAGCTAAAAAGCCAAATTTATATGATTGTACTCAGTTTCCTTGATAATGCATATATGTTACTTCTCGTTGGAATCATGGTTGCGCATAAAAAATTTTCACTAACGCCTAGTCAAAGTGGCATTAAACATCATTAAAGTTATAGTTTTCCAAATATATTGAAGCTTCAAGTCCATAACTTTTAAAATATTACATAAAATAATTTGAGAAGAAATATCTAGTAAAAACATTTAAGAAAGTAATTACAATATAGAATATAAACTCTATTGACTTGATGGTTTACTACCAAAATGTACCATCCAAGTTGTGTTTATCTTTTCATTTCGACAACATGAGAAAAAAACTAGAAGTGTATTTATAGGTAAATGATTTATCGTACTCAAATTGGTTTACAAGAATGAAGATCTTTACAAAATTAAAAAAAAAATTAGAAATAAAAATATTGGTCAGAATTATGTTATGTTAAATATGGATGATGAATGCAAGAAATTTAAATTATAAACAAATACTTGCAATTTTAATTATATGTCCAGAACCTGAATTGCTATTACAGGTGAAACCTGTTTTATTGGAGACGATACTGCGGTTAAATTCACTAAAATAGTATATAATGGTATGTAATGTAAATCTAAGTTTAATAGTAGTTTTAATTTTAAAACTGTATAGATGTTTATCATACACGATATTGTATTATAAGGACGAGGAATAATGTTAATTTAGATTATTATTAACATTCAAACATTTATTTAAGTATCAGCGTACAAGATCATATTTGTCATAATACTATTATAATCTGACTAAACAATACCAGTTATTGGTGCCAATTCAATTATAGGCAGGTTATCAGCCGATTATCTCTAACCCGATGCAGATGGGTGTAGAGGTGGCAGGTTACGATAAACCAGGGCTTGTCTAAAGCGCTACTCCGGATTACAGTAAATGCTTTGTAACTGCTCCGAATATCTCTGGCTTCAACTGATAAAATAGTTTATTGTAGTTAATAACATTTTTAATGATATTGGCTCTATACCTCTGTTAAATATTCTCATATTTATACTTGGTTACACGGGAATCATCGCCCGTCATTATAATTGAAGTGGAGGTAACGAATTATTCTTTCAAAATGTCATACAAAAATTGTGTCAACGATATTCCTCTTCCCAACTTTTTCATTCCAATTTTTTCTAGAGTTAGTTATATGGACTAATGCGACATCATTATGTAATTGCAAACAAACTTTCTGAGCTTGTACTTACTGACAATAAATCGATTTTACGGATCAAACTGCATAATTATTTAGGAGAATGTATCGTTATACATATACTTAAAATTTCTATTCATAAATTATTGTATACTACACACTATATTATTTGTAGTTTATTGTATGTGTCTATAATAGTGAAGAGGGTAGTAGTATAGAGGAATAATTCCTCGCCGGAAGACTTTTAGTCTTAGGTAACTGTGATGATGTAGTATTCACATTTATGATATTGTTTTGTTACTTTAAAAACAGGCGATTGGAATTAACACGGCCTCCAAGAGGACTGCGGGTTTGGAGATAGGTTTATTACAGCATCAAATAAAAATAGTTGATTTACATTGCTAGCACTTAGACTTTACTAACACAAATTATCTTTATCTAACATTCGAGACTGACTAGATTAAAGAAGTAATTCTGTTTTCCAGACATCCGTACTTCACCGTACCTGGGAATGAGAGAGGGATCGTCCAAGTTTTAACCAAGAGAACAACAAAATCAGATTGATGTAGAAGGGGTCTATTCCAAGACAGGCATCGGCAAATTACCATACAATGTCTGATGTACTATACGCGTTAAACGGGGCTCCAATTGGCATGTCATAACCTTCAGGAAAAATCTCATTAAGACTTGTCGCTTTCTCCAAACTCAGGAGGTTCGAGTTTTAATTAAATTTACATATCAGTTTACTCCCATTGTTTTCATAATTAAAAGAATAACTGTACAAATTCTGAGAGCAATAATTTATGGGTGGAAACAACAAAGTGTAAAAGGAAAATATTAAACAAGACAGTATTTGCACAAACATTTACAATTGTGATAATAGTGCATTACCGTTATCCTGATCATGTAAATTATTAATTGCGATCTTGTTACATATTTAACCAAAGTAAATGCAATATTAGGTGATTCCAGGAATTCCTTTTATAAATGGGTTGTAGAATTTTGTACGGGTAATAAATGTTGGTATGTTATTTACAACTTTAATCTAGTAAATTTTTTATTATTGGTATAATTAGAATAACACATAAAAATAAGAAAAATTTTTTACAAAGACAATTTTGCTATGTAGGTATGTTTTAAAAGATATATTAAAATATTTAGATGTAATAATATTGAACTGTTATTAAAAACGATTAAACCAAATAAATCTTAATTTATCCTAATGAAAATCATAGTTTAGTCTAAATATCGAAAGTTTTCATAGGCTCTAGAGCGTTTGATATTATTCACCATAAAAATTCCATACACCACATCCGTGCTAAAATTTTCTCAAACACGTATGTGGGGTTATCAATCATCCCTCAGTTTCTTTATGTTTGTGTTCCTCGTCTCGATAATTTTAGGTTTTTAACCGTACACTACTATAACATAACGACTATATCCTTATAAAATAACTTTACACTTTAATAGAAAATGTTTATTAGTTATATTCTCTAAATATGTTTCGTAGTTGTTGCAAAATATTTGGTGACATATTTATATGGCGTAATACACGAATGAGAACTAAAATTAATATCATACGTTTTTCTACAATAAAAACTGGTAATATTCAAAACTTCGTTCACTATGTAGCTCGTTAAATTAAATGTACCATGAAAAAAGGTGTCTGCAATTGATATCTGATAAAAAAAGTATTCAGAAAGAGTACAATTATCCCAATCAATACATAATATTTATGGCTACAAGTAACAGAACAGACCTCCAGTCTTTGTACCATTGCTTTGTGGAATAGGTGTTATTAGTCGGGTAACTGAGTCAAGCAATAACGAGCCTAGGTACCCGTTGGTTAGTGACCGCTGGGCGATAGATTGTTCGTGGTTTCTCTTTGCGATCACCTCACCACGAGTCTGTTGGGACTACCCATTCATCCAATAATTGTCGTATTGAAAGCTTACCCTAAGCAAAGTTTTCCTCTTCATTCAAAATAAAATTTGGAAGTCTTTTTTGGTAGGGGTCTACTGCTTGTGTCATATGTTTTTGCTAAAAAAATCACAAATTTAAATGCAAAATACAGTTTGACACTGATAAAGATTTTCTTTGGGACGTATGATGGGAGGTGGTCTAAAAATGTGCTCCCTTAATTGATTTTTACCTCAAAATTATGGTTAAATATACGGGTTGAAATTGGTACACTTAATTAAGTAAAGTAATAGTTAATTATCTTTCTGTGTATCCAGTGTTCAGTGTTTTAGTCATATTTAATCATGCTACATTTTCCAATATAGATGTGCAAATTTTCAGACGGATGAAGGTAACCACAAGATCTGATGAAATTTAGCAAGGCAATTTGTTTTCCAATGTTTAATCGGGTGACATGCGTCCTTAGAATGAACTAGCATCTTATTGGCTGACTAAAATGTGTATCTTGATATTAGACTCATTAATATTACTTCTTTATTATTCGACTATAACTCATTCTCATTTTTTCATGGCTCATACGATTAAATTTGTATTCATATAAAAAAAACCTTATTTAATTTTGCCATACTTTTAAAATGTGTATTTTTTATAATTGTATACTGTATACATACAATTTTGTTATAAGTATAAGAGTATATTTTAAACGTTACTGATATAAAGAAACTCATGTAAATAGATTTAATAGGTATACAAAATGAAATACGAAGAACATAATTGTTTGAATCCATTTAACTACGTTGGAGTTGAAATGAACTATTTCTTGACAAAGGCTGTCAGATAGCAGTAAATTATGATTAATCAGGACGAAAGAGCAGTGTATTACTTTTAGATATTTCTGCTCCAAATTTTTTTCCGAACTCAGCTGTGTAATTATACGATTGTTAGGTCTGATAATAAGACATTATGAGATTTGTTTCTGAAAGGAATGATTTGAAAAGGTTACAAAGTTTATTTTTTTTTTTTGAGTTTCAATAAATTAATTTATTTTTTGGGACATCAGATAAGTGTTTATAAATTTAAATTTGAGAGAATAATGTGTCTCTGGAAATACAGTACTTATTAATTTTTGAGGAGGAATATTGATTCCCCAACAGTGAATATAAGAACAAGACACCAACTTACATGTAAAATTGTCAGCACTTTTAAATACTATTCATCAATATGTAAATAGACGTGGAAGATAAATAAAATGAAAAGGAAATACGTTACGTGCTATGTCATATAATTTTAAGGATAAAAGGTGAACTTGAAAAATACGCGTACGGTTAACTTCCAGATATGTCTTGTAATACTAATTCAAGAAAGTTAACATCTTATAATCTAAACACATTTTTATAATAATAATATTCATAGTGTGGTTTTATGTGATAAATTCCTAATATACAATTTTACCGTTCAAATGGAAAGAAATAATTCTAGTCATCTTCATAAATGGTTGAGATTTGGAGAAACGTATCATTTCATTTTTGTGTGACTGTCTGTTTATATATCTGTTTGTTTTGTCCGAAAGATTCCTAAAAACTAATAGAGCATTAAACTTGAAATTTTGCATGAAGCTTCATCATTACAAAAGAAACAGTGATTAATGATAATGTATGTCACTATATGGAATTCAGCTGAGGTGTAGGGGAAAATGTTATATTGGTCTCAAGGTTAACAATGATGGCAATGAGAAACACTAGAATAAATGTATTTGTAAAAATCCAAAGTCATGTAATATTTGAAAATATAAAATTTTAATTCATTTGGTTAACAAAGAAAATAATATAGCGAAAAATGCGTGATAGATGTTAGTAATAAGATTTGATTTCAGCCTACTGTAGTTTTTTAGTACACTGCCTAGATAAGCGTATAAAATCATTTGAACACTGTTGTGAAAGGTAACTTAATTAAAATTACAATTTATCAGTGAGACAAATCAAGAGAAAGAGATTACTGTTGAGGCTTCATTACTATATAAGCAACACAAAGTCCGATGAAGATGCATGTCATTCCATGGCATTGAGCTGAGCTACGGTAAATATCTTAACATTGGTCTCAAGGGTGACCATGAGGAACATCCAGAAAATACAAAAAAAAATATAATTTTAAATGAAAAAAATATTTTATTATTTGAAAATGTTGAACCCATAGAGTAAAACAGAAAAATAAAAGAGTGAAAAGTCTGTGATAGAAGTTCGTGACAAGAATTGATTTTAGCGCACTCTTGTGTTGTGGTACCCTCCCTAGATAACCGAAACTTTATTATTTTAACACTGCTACGAAAGCAAATTTTGTTAAAGATGTCATCCTTGTGCATTCAATTTTACATGAAACTACATATCATTCCAGACAGGAATGTGTTCTAAGATGATTAATATCCAACTGTGAAAATTGACTACGTGAAATTTATCTGTTATTTCTTTTGCTAACATTGTATGTCAGTTTGAGTGTCTGTAGAACATCTCGAGAATGAAATATGTAATAGATTTTAAATGTAGCATGTAACCTCAGCAAAAGCATATTACATAACACATGGTGTAGCATACACTGACCTAGTTATATTTAGAAGCAAATAGAACATCAAACTTCACATTTCCGTACTCCATTATATTGCATTACTGCACTAAACTGTGAAAATAAAATACCCAACAACACGTTTAACGTGAGAAGTTTCGCTCACGTTCCATATCAAATTTCAATCTATAGCTCATCTAACTCTTGATTTGTCTTGTGGGAAAATAGACAAACAGGCAATTACATGGAAAATAAATATTGACATCCCTCTGGTAAGCATAAACATCGTTGCTAACTTAACAGTAGTATTGATATCGGGAGCAAAATCATTTCTAATGTGATAGTTCTAAGACCTCAAGAGGTCAGGATTTTCCATATTAGGGAATTTATTGATCGTGGAAACTCCCACGAGAAAGGAACTCTTAGTAGCTCATTGTTTCTAAAAAGATATTACGTCGCAGATTTAGCATCTTTAAAAGATTATTGCTCCTACATTAGATAATACAGATCTCCATAAGGTCTTAATTTAAAGAGAACATAGTATTTAATAAGATTTTGGAAATCTATTGGTTGGAAAGTTTTTTAGGTATCACATTATTGGTCACATACTTGTTAAACAGTCCATAACCTGAAAAATATATTAATAATTCAGAAGCGGTTCAGGGCTAAAATTTGCATGTCTGATATTTGTTTGCTTTTCATTTACGAAACCAATATACTTGAGTAGTAAACTCGGACTATATAATAATATTTATATTTCGGGATGGTATTGAGAAATTCTACTTACAGCTAGAGTTGTTACAATTTAGTTTCTCAGTAAGCAACTGATATTGCTGATTTGCTGCAAATTATACATACAAAGTATCAGGAATTGATGTTGGTTTTAAATTTTCATCTCTTTTTGTTTGACCGAAGGCTAATGCATAAAGTTGAGGAGATATTATTGTGTATATAATTACGTGTAATTAGTTTTAATGTGGTCTAATTATAAATACAGAAAAACGGAAAATATTTTTTTATTTAGGTTTGAAACTTTTCTATCTTTTAAAACTCAGTGAGATTTAATTAAAACGAGATCTACAAGAAACAATACCGTGGAATAATGATGAAAATACTTAAAGTTGTCACTGAACGATAGATGGCGAAACAATTGTCGAGCTCGACACTTGTTACTTATACTCGGGTTTTGGAGTGAGAACAACAATTCAGACAAGTTAAAAGCCGCAATATAACCGCTCAGATTGTGCAGATAATCCACTACAGCTTAACGAAAAACCTCCTTTGTAATATTATCTGCTCGTACCTTCGTGTGAAACCTATAGTAAATGTAACTGACAGAAAAAGAGTGGTTCTTATAACATGAACTTCACTCATCTACTTTACTATTGATTCACAAATGCATATCGTTGCATAAACAATTGCCATGTATGTAACTGTTATGTAAAGTTTTGACGATCTATGTAACTGTCACGTTTAATAATACACATAGTTTTGATGAATATACAAACACTGATTGCCTATTATTCCCAATGAATGTGTTATTACCGTACTTATCAAATCTTTCCGAATATAATAATAATAAATAATTTAATTACCCACAATAACAATCTGAGTATTAAAAACAAATATTGTTGCCAGTGCTTAAAAATAAATAATACTATGACATAACGTATTTACAATAGTAGCAAATAACAAATAAAAAAATGGTTTGTACTTATTTTATTTCTAATTTATGTACTTAGCGTAATAAAATATAAAAAGTAGGTTACATCCTTTTAGGTTTTTCTTTCTTTTTTCGTAACTAATAATTAGGTCAATAAATGTACAAAATAAGGGAAATTTAGGTACCCTATAAGGCTGTGCCTTTTTTGAGGATACTATATACAAAAAGAGTAAAAAACTTGCGGAAACGAGCAAGAATTAAATGATAAAAATGAGTTATTGTAGCTTATGTAGTAAATAATGTACTATTACGTTTCCAAGTTTAAATATAGTATAAATATTTTGCTGTATTAAATAAAAAGATGTATGCATGATTTACAATTAGAATATTATGCTTTAAACATGGCACATAAAATATTATGTATAATTATTTTATAATGCTCTAACGTGTCTATATAAATATTATTATAACTTAGCAGACAAGACTAACCATACACTAATTTATTATATTAAACATATACTCAATATTATTTTGACTTATCAACCATACTCAATTTTTTTTTTAGTAAATATATTTATGTTCCTACTATTTATGACTAATTCTGGCAATAAATGATATGTCCTCGGAGCTATAAAAGAACAAACATTTTGTTTTTTGAGGCTTTGTTACACAAAAGTTATCTAAATTCTTTATCTCATTTATGCATTTTTACATTTTACAGAGCATTAACACTTCTAATATAAAAAAATTTTAATACTTTTTAAATGTACATATAACGAAGGAGTAATATGTTCATGCTTACAAATAAGGGATAAGAATGTTCCCTAAAATTAGCTTTGGTCATTAGTCTTATAAAAATCTTTTGTATTGTAGTTAATGTTCCTTAAATTTGTTACTGTTCCGCCCCAGAAGGAGAGAGCATAATCAAGCTTACTAAGAATTAAATAAAAAGTAAACCTTGCGAAGTACGTCTGATGAGCAAAATTGTCTAAGAAAATTATAAATACGAAGTTGATTCATAAATTTTTCCCTTAACAATTGCTATATGTGGTTTCAAATTCGATTTCCTATCTAATACGATTTCCAGATACTTAATAGTATCAACCCCCCTAATTTTGAAACAAAAATCATCACAAAACGTTGGAACCTCTAAGCAGTTTAGACATCTGTAAACTAACGGATTTTGTGTTGTTTATAAGAAACATTTATTTTTTCTTGTAAGTTCTAATATGACATACATGTTTTAGTTTATTAACTGATTCTAAGATACATTATTCTAGCCCAGTGGGACAATATAGTTAGACTTTTATGTACTATGTTTTAGTATTGCAGCATTCTATTTTCATTTATACAAAAAATGTCTATTTTATATTTTTGCTAAATATTACCAAAGTTTTGATTAAAAATATTACTTTGAATGGAAATAGAGTACCAAGCCAACTATTAAACTTAGTGATTTATTTGTGTGATAAATCTAAGTAAGAAGTTTTGATTCTTTATCATAGTACGACATAAGGTAATAGTTGTTTACAACAATGATTTTAAATTTTATACTTTACTTTTATTGAGACCTTTTACTACTCCACATATAGTAAAGGGCTTTTTATTTATTGAAAACTAATGGACATATTTTTATATTTTATTCAAATTTTGTATATAATGCTACGAAAATTATTAGCTTTTCTTTTTATCACAATAAAGTTTATTGTCATTGCTTAGTAAAAAAAATGTATTAATATGGCTTTAAACAGAAAAATTGCGAGAAATACAGAATCAGAGAGTGTCTTGAAGAGGTACTAACGAATTTTCGGTGGAAAGATTTTAATAAATACTTAGTCGTATTACATTTTAACGCTTATTCTTGGTTAGTGCTAAAGTGTCTGATTTTAATCTAGTCTGGTTTTAGTCTACTCCCTAACCGTATTACTAGTTAGATCCTGCCATTAGGTGGACAACCAGGAGTATTTAATTCAAAAATAGATACATACACTAGTGGAAACGTGGTTTCTTTTTAAACAATGTTATGTCAAATAAAATATCACAATCAAAGTTACACGAAATATTTCGTATAAGATCAAATTTACTATTATAGTCTTTAGATATTGTAATTGTTATTATTGTATGGTATTATATTGTGTTATCGTTAGGCCTATATTATTGTATTATATTGCATTGATATGATATTATTGATAGATGTTGTATGATTATTTAGTTATGATATGTTTAATATAGCTTAAGTATAAAATATTTAAACTTATTTTCAGACGTATATTCAGCTACATATTATAGTGCATGCTCATTGATTTACTGTTGTGTATGTATGATCAACATTTTGGAAGAAAATTAACAGCATGTAAACTAACCAATAATAATTACGTGGCGGAGATCTGTTACACTGGCTTCAAATGCAAAAGAAACTAGTAATAGCAACTAACCAAATAATATATTGATGGCAAATCACAACACATTGTGCATTTAATAAAACTTGTTTGGTTTGTTTTTACTATGTTTTATTAAGTTACCTGTAGCTATTTCAATCCTCCCTCTTTTGTCTGGAAGTCTATAGGTAGTTTTCAAGGTACAGTGTCATCGAAAAATAATGCCTAGATTTAATAAAACTATAACATCAAAACCTTTCATGTTAAATGAGTAATTTTTCACTGGACGATAACTGGTGAACGCAAGTTTTGTTTTTAGTTCGTCTGATTGTGTTTCCCTGTCTTTGTGATGCGCAGACAAGCTGCGCAATCGTCAAGGTCAGCCGGCCACAGACTCGCCGCCGCTCAGTACGATGTTGACCGTGCAACAAAAAGCACAGTGTGTGATTTGGTACGCGGAGTCAAAATCAATTGTCAGTGTACAGCGGCTCTTTCGGAGAACATATCCGGGTCAAACAGCACCTGATAACAAAGCTATCATTCGATGGTTTAACCAGTTTAGGGAAACAGGGACCGTCGGCAAAAAATCTAGACCAGGCCGACCAAGAACATCAGAAGAGAATTTTGAGCGTATCCGGCAATCTTGTGTTAAGAGCCCAAAACAATCCATCGCTCGACGAAGTCTTCAACTAAACATTCCAAAAACAACAATAAAAAATGTACTGCACAAACGGCTAAGACTTCATGTGTTTTAAATTTAGATACAACAGCAAATAAAACCTACCGACCGCCCTAAACGAACTGAATTTGCAAGTTTTATGTTAAATGAAATTGATGATAATCCAAATTTTCTACAGAGAGTGTTGTTTAGTGATGAAGCTACGTTTCACATAAATGGATGTGTAAATCGTCACAATTGCCGTGTATGGGGATCGCAACAGCCAAACGAAATCCACGAGTATGTGCGTGATTCTTCCAAACTCAATGTGTGGTGCGCGTTATTTCATGACAAAGTTATTGGACCTTTCTTTTTTGTAGAAAAAACCATTACAGGCCTAGTTTACCTGGACATGCTTGAACTGTTTGTGTTCCCCCAATTAGACGATATCGAACAGCAGACTGGACAGCGAATCATTTTTATGCAAGATGGGGCTCCACCTCACTACCATCGCAAGGTACGCGCTGCACTAAACGCACGCTTCCCAAACGGTTGGATTGGTAGAGAAGCCCCCATTTCATGGCCTCCTAGAAGTCCTGATCTTACCCCTTTGGATTTCTTTTTCTGGGGGTACATAAAAATTATAGTTTACGCAGAAAAGATTCGGGATTTGGACCATCTTCGTGAGCGAATTTCTTCCGCAATCTTAACTGTTACGCCAGATATGATTGGAAGCACGTGGCAGGAAGTTGACTACAGACTTGATATCTGCAGGGCAACGAACGGTGCTCACATTGAAACATACTAAGGTATGAAAAAAAAATTATTTCTTTCCGCACATTTTAAGACTACAACCTTCAAATTACCTTTAATAGTTTTTTATGACAGTTATTTAAAATCTAGGCATTATTTTTCGATGACCCTGTATAAGTAAAATTTATTTTTTCGTTCAATTTATAGAGGGCTTTCTTATAAGGCAGATATTGATCGTCAGCCATACCAAGAAAGGGTATCAGATTGCTTAAAAACTTCAAACAATATTATTTTTCTCGGGCATATATGTTTTTACACAATATGTAGTTAAACCTTAACATCATACAAGTTATACCCTTTATCAAATGACAGAAATTGGATTAGAGTTGCCATTTTCAAACAAATAATTGGTTAGACTTCGTGTATATTTGCGTAAAAAATTACAAATTATAAGTAATTTATATTAAAACTTTTACGGTTACTGATAATAAGTTAATAATTTATTTTTTTAGATTCCTAGATTTCATAAAAGTAGTAAAGTAGCTTATACTACCCTAATTAGCTGTGTATAAAAAGTCATTAACTGAACAGGATTGTAGTAATTAGTGATTAAGTTTTAAAACTAAAATATTTTTTAACCCTTATTCGTATGTTTAAACACAACGGTTATATGTAATAATTTAAACATCATTGCAATCCCTCAGGTTAATACATATTATGTAAGAGTAAGCCACACCATATATCCTGTAATCCAGGCTTCACTGAATTTTGACGCAAAATTCTAAGGTCTATAGCTCATGCCATTGTCACGGTGACCTATTCGACAGAAAAGAAACTCTGGCAGACTACTGAGGAACGTAACCAAGGATCTTAACGCACTTTAATTGAACTCATTCTTATTACAGTTTTAATGAAAATTTTAGAAACGTTTCAGGCGTAGTAACGGAGTCTTCCTTGACATACTCTACGGATAGAGAGACTGGGTAAGACTCAATTAAACTTTATATGTCTATTATTAAATACGGCTTTGTCTAAATATAAGTTAAGATAAATGAAAAGATTTAGTACATGAATTATTCCTTAATATATACAGTGGAAATGAGACACACAGTAGATAGACAGACAGAAAGTTATGCTAAAACTCGTAGTGCGGCGAGTGGCACTATAGATTTGAAATTGGCGCTCGTAATCTATCAGTAGCCGCGAACACGATAGCCAGCTGCGCTGACCTTTACGTCGTAGTTTTAACAATGGGAGGCTCCTACTTTCAGGAATTCTAGTGGACAGGTTCTGGTAGGATGATTCCTGCCTAGGTTAGCAAGTGGAGAGCGGAGGTTGTGTCGGAGTCGTTGTGCGGCTATCGGGTAGAGTAGACCGGGTAGAAGTAAATGTACTTTGTCTAGGTTTAAGTATTATAGTTAGGGTACTTTCGGAACCGCATCTAAATTATTAGTTTATCTTTTCACATCAAAGCTGGTTGGGTTTGGATCGGGAAAATCTAGTGGCGGATAATTGTTAGTCCTCTGGAAAGGTGCCCTCTTCCGGTCGCGACGACACGAGGGTGCAGTAGTGATAGCTATGGAAAATATACAATATTTCAGGTTTATAACTCAATTAATACTCGAAACATTACTCTGAGCTAAAGGGTTTTGCTAACTCTCAGCCAAATCTCTTAGAGAAAAGCATATTTATTTACATATATTAACAAATAAACTGATAAAATGGAGTATCGAAGGACCTGATAGAATTTAAGAAATTTAAGACTAGTGATTTACCAAATGTAACATTTTGAAAGTATTATGTACCCAAATCAACTTAAAAAATTCTTCATTCAACGATTTTCCCATAAACCACAAAGCCATTGTAAAAATTTACCAACATGTTCTGCCAAACGTTTTAATACGAGCAAAATTCTTAATTGATTGGACAGTTTGATCTTGAGATATCGTGGACGGACAGAAAAACAGACATAAAAGGATTTTTCAACCTCTCAATTAATACGTTTTGATCATTCTCAGCCATTAAAAAACGTGTACACAATATGTTTCGTTGATGTTCATTAATATTGGTTGTGATTTGTTATATATTTTCAAAGTGTACGACAAGATAAGAATGTATACGGTACTTATTCGGTAGATATAATATCATTCTCCGTGATGCTTTGTTCTGGTGGATTAAACGTTGTGATAGTCATAAGGAAATGAAGTCATTTCCATTCCGCAACTACTTCTGTAATTATTCTGCAAACCCCTGTGTTCTTTTTCCGCTAAAGAATTGGCATCAAATATTTCAGTTTCAGCAACGTTTGTATATTGTTGATCTTGTTTGGTCCTTTCATTAGTTTCCTATAACTCATTTATAAATTCGTAAGTCATAGAACCACGCAATTCCATATAACTACGATGTCAATATAATACAAATAAAACTTCTGATATTATAGAGTTGAAAATTAATAGCATTTTGACATTCTAACAGTTGCTCAGTTTTTGTACTAAATTTATTAAATACTATTGTTACTAAATACTATTGTGTTCTTCCCCACTACTTTAAAATGTTGAACAAAACAATAGTAGACGAAACAATTATTCACTATAATCAAATCAATTTTTCATAAACCAAGACAAACCATCTAGATGTGAGTTATGTCAAGATTAACGTACTCTATTTATTTCCTTAACACATTTTAAATTATGTTAGATAATATCGCGTGTAATATATTATAATTATGTTAAATGTGTAATGTAGTAATTCAGAAATACTTTTTAAACTTCACGCTCAGATTTGGACTAACTAAGACAGTTGACGGAATAAAACTATTAGTTATGCAATGCCCCAGAGCCCACTGTCTCTTGCAGATTTGGCCAATCATAACTATTACTAATCGAAAGTACTTTAGTCATCGGCAGCTAAATAATTTGTGTTCTTTGGTTTCACCTTGCTTTGATACTCCTGGGGCTACATTAGTTAAAGAGACTGGGTTTGTAATTTTGTTACTAATGCACAATATTTAACAAAGAAAACTCAGTATCATTCACCTAAATACACCAACTTAAAAATACAATCATTTATAAATATTAAATCAAAGTTAATAAGGATTTTAAATAAAAATATATAGTTATATAACTATTGCTTTAGTCATAAGTATCTAGTATTCTTAACTGGTCTTTGATTTTACAAGATCCTGTTTTAACCATTCCACATCATGCTGCTAGTTTATTTAACATACACTGAACTTTTTGCAAGTGATATAATTAAAGAATATATATTTATAAAAATAATGCATTACTCTTCGATCTTGAATGACCTTAATGTTTACTATTGTTTTAAAATTTGTCCACCAATCTAAATTAAACTAAAACAAACAGAAATAATCTTATATAATTTCACTATAAATCACGAAGTATTTTAAGTATATTTATTTGTAGGACAAAAAAAACAGTAAACATTCGTAATTAAATACGATTATCAAACTACTAGCTTATAGGTTCTGAAATTTTAAACACGCATATGAAAATAATTATTACAAATTCTGAATACTTATTTGCATTCATTGGTCTTAGTTCACACGTGGCTTTAAGTCGTTTCGTTAGTGTAATAACAGTAATAAGTTTATTATTGTTGTAATTACCGGAATGTGTACTAAAATTTCAGTCTTAATATTTTCCACTCTTTCTTATGTAGTGGGACATACAGAAATTCTGAACTTTATTTTAAAACTGAGTAATAAAATAGCACTAATATATAAAAGCTTAAATATAAAAACTCTTTATTGTAATACATAGTATATTGTAAAAAATTGTGTTCCTATACTGAACAGATGGATCGTCACTCATTTCCTGTAACATAACAGCTTAACTCCTTGAAACCTAAAATAGATAGAAAACGAATAGAAATACAGCAAAGAGGTGAAATAGAAAGAATCTAATTCTTCTGCGGATGGAAAGAATGTATTTAAAACAACAGATAAAAAACAACTATTATATCACTAGTACAGTAATAAAAAAGTCCTAACATGAAATTAAAATTTGCCTGATTGCCGATCTGTCTGTTCGATATAAGCTTATTCTTATATCAAAAATCCCTCCGGGCTACGTCTCACTGGTCCTTAAACTAGAGAAAAATTCCATCTTGGTCTCTAAAGTGGTGTAATATTAATAAACCGGTCAAATTTTATCAACTGTTTTGTGCAAACATTGTTTATTATTTTCAATGTGTGTACTTTATGAGTAAACTTTATAATTTACCGTTATTAATTATTTAAAATTTTAAAATAATACTATATCGTATGTATTTAAAACAACAGATAAAAAACAACTATTATATCACTAGTACAGTAATAAAAAAAGTCCTAACATGAAATTAAAATTTGCCTGATTGCCGATCTGTCTGTTCGTATACGTGAGGTTCGCGATCTTGTAAGCAGTCTCAAAACCACCATCGAAGTGTTGGAGGCGGAGATCGAACAGCTGAAATCGAGAAGTAGCAGTTGCCCATGTAAAGAGGTGAAAGAGGAAAATTCGACGCAATGGACTGTTTGTAGGAGGAATAAAAAAGAATCAACCGATAAAAATACAAAATAAATACGATATATTGAGCGAAACACCGGAAATACTTAAAAATAACACTCCTAAAACATCTACTTTTAAAAAATCTATCGTTAAAAAGCATGAAAAAAATCAAAACAAGCACAAACGCCTAAAAAAGCAACCCAAGCAAAAAACACGTAACACCGAGACATCTGTAACGCCAGTGGTCTTTTCAACTGTGATTGTCGAGGGGGACAGCCACGTTTCGCTCCTTGGCTGGACTGGTCCAGTCCCTCGTCACCGCGGAGACGAGTGTGCTTGGGGTGTGCAAGCCTGGGGCCGGACTGTTGGGTGTGGTTGGGGGCGGTCAACCCCCTCTTCCGGGCAACTGCTATGTCCTAATTGCCGGTGCGAATGACGTCGGAGCCGGCGAATCATCAACGATCTTTGAGCACCTGGAGCAGCAGATCATCGTGCGCACCTCCATTGCGAAGGTCGTGGTGTCGACAGTGCCATATCGCCACGATCCTCTCCACCGACCACCCCGTCAACAAGCAGACTACTCTGGTCAACCACTACAATCAGGGAGTTTTGTGTGCCAGATGTGAAGGATCCGTACTGCTGGACTTCAACACCATCGGGAGGCGGCACTTTACTCGCCATGGCCAGCATCTGACGATGGGGGGAAAAAGCGGCTACTGGCTCGACTTGTGGTGGCTAATTTGAGGAGGGCAAGCTTGGTCTCTGTAGGCCCGTCACAGCCACCACCGCCTCTGCCTTGCCGTACACCTGCTGCTCCCGCTGTCCTCCGAGCATCGCCGCCGCGGAGCCGCAGTCTCCGCCGACGCTGTCACCGGGGTCGACTGCCGACACCGCAGTTCTCTGTGTGCCACCCGGTCCGACGACTACACCTTGGACACTACCCCACGACAGTTACGCGGAGGCAGTGAGATCTTCACCTCCCAATGAAACGTCGTACATCCGATGAAAACACTAAATCTAAAGCTGCTTTTTTAGGGACCCCACTTGGAAACAGCGGATAAAATTTACATCCAAAACTAAATTAAATCGAACAAACACAAAACACTCAAAAACAAACTGAATTAAGACTGCTTCATCAAAATTCTCAATTTGCAACTAACAAATTGGACCAAATTCAACTTATGTGCGAGGATCTGAAAAACTGATCTGCTTGTAGTAACCGAAAACGGTTTTCAACATGGAGAACATCGCACTGTGCAAAATCCCAAATTACAAATTGGCCTCCGCGTTTTGTCGAAACCACTCCAAAGGAGGGGGGAGTTGCTATTTTTCTTAAACAAAATTTGTTATCTACACCTTTTCCGATCCAACAATCAACCGAAAAAGATTTTGAAGCAGTCGGGATCAAACTTCAAACAACACAATCAAAATTACTTGTGATCGGAATTTACAGGTCCTCCTAGTGGTAATGAAGAAATATTTTTTTCTAAATTCGAAAAATTATTGACATGCCTGACTAACCAACGTCAAGAATTTGTCGTCCATGGGGGATCTCAACATTGACGCGTTGGACAACACTCACCATTCCACAATTCGATTGGTCGATTTACTTAGGTCATTTGACTTGGAGTTGCTAGTCAAAACTCCGACGAGAGTGACGGCTACAACACAATCGGCTATCGACAACATCATAACCAACCACCCAAGTGTCGCAGTGTCTGTAGTGAATACAGCTATTTCTGACCACTACGGCCAAGAAGCCGTCATTAGTTGGCGTACAATTAAAAAGGGAGCCCAAAAATTAAGCAAACAGTAAGAGACCTAAGGCCAGAAAAACATTGCTCACCTCAACAAATCCCTTTCTAAAGAAAGATGGGATTTTCTAAATTCATTCCAACCCGTAGAGCAGCAATTTTAAATTGTTTAACGACACTCTAAATTTCCACATTAACATATGCTGCCCTACAAAAACGATCAATGTTTGCGAAAAAAATAAAAAAAAAACAACTGGATCACAGCAGGTATCTTGGTTTCTAGAGAGAAACTAAAATTCTTTTCTGAAATTTACAAAAACACTTCAAACGAACAATTCAAAAGTTTTTTTCAAGAATTACAAAAAAATATACAGGAAAGTGATCCAAGCAGCCAAAGCATATGATGTCTTCAAAAATCAATTCTCTCTCCAATAAACGTTTGAAAAACAATCTGGGGCATCATTGACAATAAAACAAAAGCTCACAAAACAAATCAAAATTAAAATTGGGGATAGGCTTGTGGAGGATGAAACAGAGATTGCCAACCAGTTCAACGGCTTTTTTCGCATCCGTTGCTGGTGGGCGGGGGTCCTCGGCCATCTGAACCTCAAGTATGCCCCTCGCGAAGACAGACCCCATATCGTCAATGGCGTTGGCTCCTGTAATTGAGGATGAGCCTTCATCGAATTATTCAGCAACTCCCAGCCAAAAAAATCTAATCTGACCTCAATCTAATGTCTCCAATGGCATAGGCTGCAAGCATTTAGTGAGACCTTTAACTCAATTGTAAAACTATTCATTCCAAACAGGAGTGTTCCCCTCTCTCCTGAAAATTGCTAAAGTTGTCCCAATTTTCAAGAAAGACGACCCAGCTTCAATCACCAATTATCGGCCTGTCTCAATCTTGCCAGTTCTGAGCAAAATTTTTGAAAAGCTTTTTTCTTATAAGAATGCTTCAGTTTTGGACGAACACAATCAGCTCTCCAGTGAACAATTTGGATTCAGGAAGAGCAAATCGACAACAGACGCAGTCGTGAGTCTTGTCGATATGATTGTAGAGGGGATTGAATGTCGTAACCACACAATGGGTGTGTTCTTAGACCTGTCCAAAGCATTCGACTGCGTTGACCACGGTACACTGCTTGACAAACTTGAGTCTCACGGTATTCGAGGTTTTGCCTCTTAAATGGCTTAGCTCGTTTCTAACTCACAGATCCCAGGTTGTCCAGATATCTAGTAAGTCGTCCAAAAAAATAGAACTGAGTTACGGAGTCCCTCAGGGATCCATCCTCAGTCCTGTGCTTTTCCTGCTTTAACGTCAACGATGTAAAATCATCGCTTCTGCATGCAAAATTAGTGCAGTTTGCCGATGATACGACTCTCTTTTTCAATGCAATATCAAGTGAAGTTTTTGGAAACAACAGGCTTTTGTTGACGTCAACAACTGTGTCCAATACTTCCACAGCCTTAATCTTACAACAAACCCTTCAAAAACCAACGTTTTGAATATAGCCTTGCGCACTGCGGGCAACAGTGTGGGCCTGCTATTTTGTTAGATGACTCCACACTGGAAGAAGTCAGCTCTTCAAAATTCCTAGGAAAATGCACCTTGACCAAGGGCTGACTTGGAATGAGCATATTGACTATGTTTGCGCCAAAGTCTGCTCAGGTATTTTTGTTCTGAGATCTTTAGCCAAATACTGCCCGAGTCAGGTACTGATTACGGCGTATTATGGACTGATTTACCCCCATCTGGCCTACGGAGTGGTCCTTCTGGGGAGCTTGCGCAAACACACAGTTTCAAAGAGCATTCAGACTCCAAAAAAAAGCAATTCGAATAATCGCCAAAATCAAATTTAGAGAGTCGTGCAGGGAATCCTTCAAGAAATTGCAGCTGTTGACTCTGCCGTGCCTCTACATTTTGGAAACAACTTTGTTTTGTGTGAGAGTAAATGCGCCTTAACCAGAGGCCAAGACATACACATGTATGAGACACGTGGTAGAGCAAACTACCGAACTGGGAGACACAGAACGGTGGTTTATGAACGCCTGCCCTCGCAGGCGGGTGTTCATTTTCTCAACAGACTGCCCAATTCAATTAAAGATACTCCAACGCCCAAGGCGTTAAAGACTCGCCTTAAACGCTTCTTGGTGTCACAAGCATTCTATAATGCAGGTGAGTTTTTGGCATTCGACTGGGAAAACCGCCCAATTAGAAAAACTGACTCCGTTGTACTAAGTGGGTTGCATTGGCGAAGTATGAAAGAGGCGTAAACTGTGAAACTGTATGTATGAGTGTGTATTGTTATATGAATGTCAGAAATTTAAAAAACCATGACGTTTGCCATACAATGTAAGAATTGTCGATGCAATAAATAAGATTTGATTTGATTTGACGTTAATTCCGCTGTACTTTTGTAAAAGAGGTGCTGTTGAATGTCAAGCGGGTAGTTATGTAGTAGAATAATTCCTTACGGGAAGATACTTGGAGCACTCTGGAAATGAGATACTGTAGCATTCATATTTATGATGTCGTTTCGTTACGTTTATGTACGTGAATGTATTTTCTGAGATTACTGCGTTAAGAAGAATAGGCAAAAAGTACTGTTACATTCTTAGAGATTTTTTCACATTAAAGTATTTAAAAAATTGCTCTTAAGCTATATAATAATATGAGAATTTATGTTCATATAGTAATAACTTTTAACATCATTTAATTATGTTTACGTGTATTATTTAGGTTAATGTACCCTAAACAAAAATATGTTTGGTAAACCTTCGGTAAAAGATACGTTAAACAACTTTCAGACACATTGAAGCATAGTTATTTTATTTTTTTGTATGGTTATTTTTATAATAGTTATTTAATTATAAATAATTGTTTCCCGTAATTTATAATTGAACTAAATTGTATATTTCTGCACCTACTACTCAAATAAAATTTACATTAATTTGAGGTAAACATATAGATGTTAGTTGTACGCAGGTTTTAAATGTTCCTTTTAGCCAGGATCGCTTCTAAATATGTAGATTGTATTTATAATAAATAAAGTTTTAATTCAGAGGTTTAAGCACTTTTTAAATGATTATAATAGTAGTGCACTATATTACATTACAATTACAATTACATTACAACTATCAGTCAAAGATCAAATTTTAGGTTAAAGATTTCCACAACACTTACTTGCTTAATTTCTTTATGATCATTTCTGGAACAGTAATGATTAAATTTACATTAGTTTCTAGTAAAATTCAATATCACTGTCTTTACGCTTTTTTTGCAGAGATCACTACACAACTAAGCTCGAGGGAACGAGAGAGTAATCGTCCCAGCATTAACCAAGAGAACAACAACCTCAGATTGCTGCTATGAGTATCTAGTTTAAACACATACATCGATAAATTATCAGGCTATTTCCGATGTAATACGCTTTGAACCAGTCGTGTCATACCCTTCTGGAAAATTTAATTAAAACTTGTTGGATTCTCCAAACTCAGGAGGTGCCAGGTTATATTAAATCTATATCGCAGTTTACTGCAAGTGTTTTCACAATATAGAAAACAACTATACAATTTTTAAGATTAATTAATCAAAGCTGGAAAGAATACAGTTTAAAAGGAAAATATTAAACCATATAGCATCAAAAACATACACTATTGTGATATTAGTGTACTAACACTGTTTTGATAATCTAAATTAATCATTGTAGTCTTCTTACATATTTACTTAAAAATACAATATTAAATGGTTCTTAGACTACTGTCATACATGGGTTGTTTCTGTTTGTACGACGATAAATGTTGGTTTTGCTAATTACAACGTAATTATTGAAGTTGCTGTTTGCGTTTGATAATCGTTTATTTGAGGTTGTAAATTACCATACCGGGAAATATGAACTCGCAGAAGCCAATGTTTGTATAGTAGATTACTTACAGTTTATATAAGTATTTATCATAATACAATAGCTTTTAAATTGTGATCTTGTAAAGTTATTTGCATTTTTTAATATGGCCACCAGTTTGTTTAACGTTGAAATTAAAGGTTATTTTAATAGATTTGCATCTTTTACGATCTAACTTGCAAACATACACAGTTATTTCACCTATGGTCTAGTACATATAAAATTGTTAATGTATATTGCTAAATTAAAGCATTCAAAATCTTATCTCTTACATTCTTATCTATAAGTATTTTAAAAATAAATTAAAATTTCGGCTAATTTTCGGAATAGTAAGGGTCCCTGAATCAAATTTTATTCAATAAAAAAATAAATATATATCTACATATAATTTGAAGTTTACGCAGACATAAAACACTAACCACCAATGCTTTGTTGCTTCGTAAATCCAAACAGTGTTTTTCAAATGTTTAATGTTTGTAGCGCATTAAATGTTTTACGATAGTAAAAAACAGCTGTTTATTCCTTTTATGATGTGAATAAATTATCAATAGTTACAGAAAAGCTTTCTTAATTTTATTAAGAAAAATTTTCTATGGTATATTGTTGTGAAATATATTTTAAAATATTTTATTATAATAAAATGATAAGGTTACCGGAAATGTTTAATACTAATAAATCTGATGGTTTCTAAAAACTTTCTATATTTAGTCTAAATAGTGGAGCGGGTTCTGGCCCAAATGATATTTAATATTGTATTTTATGAAAATGTATTTAAACACTAGCGTTAACATTGCTTCAAACACATATTTCGAGTTGATTTTGTATATAAGTATTACTAATGATGTGTAAATTCTAACGAAAAGTTAATACAGAATGTATACAAGACATATATCAACGACATATGAATGTATAGAAGACTGTTTTGTACTTCTATAATTATAAGACTGTGGGACAAATAGTTGGTCCATATATAAGTACTATTTATTTTCCCAATTCTGGTTATGTAGACCAAACAGATTTTGTTATTGGATTATTTTATGCACAATATTAGGATTATTAGTGGTCTTTACAAAACCACGGGAATGGTTAATTAATCATGACACTGAACTTTTGTGTACCTTCACTTAATAAAAACTTCACTTGTAAATACTACATTCAATCATGGGGCGTAATCGTAATTGATCAGAGAGTAATAATTATAATACATATCAAATGTAACGGAGACGACCGTTAAAGTCTTTTTACTATTGCGTTGTGTTTATTGCAGGACAACCGAATCAAGCAATTACGAGGAAAATTGGACTAAGTCAGTGACCATTACGTGATAATATTCGTGGTTTCTCTTTGCGAGCAACTCACCAAAGAGATCGTCTGTTGGGGCGATCCTTCCCACCATTTTTGGTATTTAGTGATTACCCTATTTAGTGTTTTTCCTTTACACCTAAAATAAAATTTAGTAGTATGTTTTGACAAGAAGATAATTTCGACATTGATACATATTGCCTTACGACAACCTGATGTGGTCTAATAATTTGGTAGTTCTCTATGTTACTAATGAAAGTAATCTATTCATTATCCTTAGTTATGTACTTTGTAATCCACAAAATTGCCCTGTCTTGGAGTCGAAGTTGGAGGAATAGCACACTCATCTTAGATGCATTCTTCATGTACATTACCTTTTCACTCATCCAGATTTGGGCTATACCTAATCATGTTACCTTTTTTAAATTAGTGCGAATGTTCCAAATGGTTAAGAAACCAGTACATGTAAAGATTGAGTTTCTAGTCAGGTTTGTTTCTATTAGTAGTTGGGTGAAAATGAATACGCCACATTCAAAATTCAGTTGAGTGACCTTAAAATGAACTAGCATCATGTTGGCTGACTAAAAGATATCTTTGAACAGTAGATTCATCGTTTTCATATCTAACAATTCGAGTGCATTTTATTCTAAAAATTTTCTACTAGTATTACTATAAAGGTAATTATTTAATTTTTACATCTTAGACTAATGATGTCACATGTATGACTCATTCGAATATATTTACTTTTTACATTTATATACTTCCATACATAATTTTACTTCACACTGACATTGAGATGCATATAAATTGTTACAATAGATATATAAAATTAAATATGAACAAAACTGTTTAACACCATTTAACAAGCAACTTTTTTGAAGTTAACTGATTGTGTTATCAAAATTCACTTTTGGTTACTAAGAAAAATGATTTATCAGTACGACGGAGTATTATGCACTGTGAAATATTGTTTCATCATTACTCAATAGTACTAGCTATGATTTCTTGACACAGACAAGTAATTTATAATTTTTAGATCTGATAATAAGACATTATGAGATTTGTTTCTTTAAGGAATTATTTAGAAAGGTTTACAAGATAAAACTTTTTCTTCAGTGCCGCAAAGGCTTTTGTTTTATTGAACTTATTGTATAATGTTTTAATAGCGAAATAATTGTGCCTCGGTAATTATGCTTCAGTAATACAAATACATATTCGATATTAAATTATCTCTAAACAACGCAGTAATTAATATAGTACTCTGAGTAACGTTTACTTCCGACAGAAAATGCTTCTACACGACAGCAATTTGCGTGCATACAATGCAAGATCTTTTTAAAGCAATTTAACAATAGTTACTTAAACCTAGAAACTAAATTAAATGAAAGAAAATTATTTACTCGCTGTTTCGCAATCCAAAAAAGAAATAAAAAATGGAAAATTTATTAGCTTGGACCCCTGTCTTGTAATATGATTTTGATAAAGATAACCTCTTACAATGTAGACAAATTAAAATAGTTTTAATCTATAACATAATCTAAGTGAGATTTTTATCTAGGAATATCTTTCCTCATGGTACATTTAGATTCTTGTTTGGTAAATTAAACCTAAAACAATTTTCAAATACCAAAGGACATTTGAGCTACGGAGGGTAATGTAACGCAACAGTGCGCTGAAGCTAAACCCCTCTATAACATTTGAACATTTCCATTTCACTACATTGTTTTTTATTTTTATTTTCTTGGTAAAACTATAGCATTTTAATGTATTATATGCTGTGCTGTGTGTGTAAAAATTCATTGTAAATGCTATTATCCAGTTGCAATCAAGGTTACTCTAAGGTCTATAAATAATAAAATTTTTTACAGATTTCAACATAACCACAACTGATTTATATTATTGTTTTATATATATAAATTATTTTATTATATATATATATATATATATATATATATATATATATATATATACAGGGTGTCAATTAAGTCTGGAACCTCTTATTTAATTTTTGAACCACAATAGAAAGAAATACAAATTAAATGTATTCCTTAGCAGAGTACAATGCCGCAAACCGGACTTCAAAAGGTGGATTCATTCAGTAGTTATAGCTATTTGAATTTTAAAACAATTGTACAATGTAAATTATTAAGTATTACAAGTAAACACCAATTTTTAAGTACCTGTGATCAAAGTAAGTGTTCAAAATGTTCCCCTCCCATCATCTGACAATAAAGTAATCGAAGCCAGGAATCAATAATTATTACCAATAACACAACTACTGTTAGAATATGAAAGTGGCAGATAGAGTCATACACAGCATCTACAGAAACTTAACGTTTGGGCAGGTATTACAGGAAATCAAATTATGGGCCCATTATTTATCATTAGTAATTTAAATGGTGACTCGTATCTGGCAATGCTCCAAAATGAGATAATTCCTGCACTACAAGCTGCTCTTGGTCGACAATTTCAAAGAATTTATTTCCAACAAGATGGCGCGCCACCACACTTTGCTCTCCTTGTTAGAGAATACTTGGATACAATATTCCTTCACAGATGGATTGGAAGACATGGTGCAGTAGAACCTGCTCGTTCCCCTGATTTATCTCCACTGGATTTTTTTCTTTGGGGATACCTCAAAGATAAAGTTTATCGTACTAAGCCTCGAGATTTGGCGCACCTAAGAAATCTCATAGTCCAAGAAGCTCAAGATATTCTTCGTGACTACCTTCAAAATGCAGTGGATGGCTTTTAAAACCGCCTAGGACATTGCCAGACGATGGGAGGGGAACATTTTGAACACTTACTTTGATCACAGGTACTTAAAAATTGGTGATTACTTGTAATACTTAAATTTACATTGTTCAATTGTTTTAAAATTCAAATAGCTATAACTACTGAATGAATCCACCTTTTGAAGTCGGATTTCCAGCATTGTACTCTGCTAAGTAAGACCTTTAATTTGATACCAAACTTGACCTATGCTGCTATTTAAGAATTTTGTTGACTCCTTGTAGACCATCCCCCAAAGGGATTATCCGGTCGGTAATTGGGCAGATGTATGCGTTACTATCACCAGTAAGCACGTGTGATCTTTGGTATTTTTTTATATTGTGGTTTAAAAATTAAAAAAAGAGGTTCCAGACTTAATTGACACCCTGTATATGGTTTTTTAAATTGCATAAGATTTATATATACTCACAAGTCTAACATAAAGATATATTGAGTATTATTTATGCTAACGCTCAGAATATTCTCAAGGAGTGACATGTGTCATCATCAAACTTAGAGATCCATATATAGAAATGAAGCATCATACTTGATGGTCTTGATTCTTACACCAGTTTATTGTTAATATATCGTGCATAAAGATAAAGCTAAAAAGTAGAAACAAGTATTTTCAGCCCCTCAATTAAATGTTAGCATAGCTAACTCGCCCATAAGACCACTAAAATGTGTAAATAAATAGTTTTTAATAGTTACGTCTATAGTCTTTAAAACTATCGTTGAAGGCAATAAACCTAAGTAGACGTGTGTTTCAAAATTCTGTATTATAAAACTAACAGGATATGGACAAAGTTAACAGAACATTTAAATCCTAAGGAGGAATAACTTATCCTTTTTTAGTCGCTAAATCATAATAACTGACGTCTTCTAGGTGATGAATGCATAAAGGTAACTTCAAGGAACTGGTGTTTTTAGTCATAGGAATGTATAATAAATACTAAATGATTTGATGTATTGTTAATGACATTTTAAAGTTTTGTTCACAATTAAAAAACTCTTCAAGACTACAAATATGCATATCCGATTCTTGTTTTTTCGGTTACATAACCATACACCTTGCTCAGTGAACGCCATTTCTATGATAGTATTTATATTTGGGAATTATATTGAGGTATTATATTAACTGTTGAATTTTTTATAATTTAGTTTTACAATAAGCAATTATTCACAAACACCATAAAACATTACAGGTTTTGATTATTCATATTGTTTTGCTTGACTGCCGCCCATTGTATAAAGTATATGAGTTATTGTTCTTTTACACATAAATTCCTATACACTTAGATGGAGTCTAAATTATAAGACAATGATAAATTTAGTAGGAAAAATATATTATTCATGTCGTACATAAAACTATTTTATCCATTGAAACTCAACGAGATGTAATTAAATCGATAATTACAAGAAACACTTTAAAAACTACAGTAGCGAAACGAGGAAATTATTTGAAGTCGTCGCTGGTCAGTCGATGGCGAAACAATTGTTGTCCACGAGTTAGAAGGAAAACAACAATTCAGCCAAGTTAAAAGCCGCAATATAGCCGTTCAGATTGTGCAGATGCACTACAGCTTAGCGACAAAATTCTCTCGTAATATTATCAGCTCGTATCTCAATGTAAAATCTATAGTAATTGCAGCTGACTATCTAGTTGTTCTCAGTACCTTAAAACTCACTCACACTCTTTACTATTGATTCACAAATACATCTCGTTACATAAACACTTCTTACGTAACACAAGTAATATAGGTAACTTTAAAATTCGGAGAAATTTACATACAGCGATTGTGGAGTTTAAGGTAACATATCATCCATATATATATATATATATATATATATATATATATATAAATTATCTGTTTACAAGATAAATGTAGTCTCTGAAGTTATTATTGGTAAAGGAAATTTCTTCTTCTGGTACAGTGGGAAGATAAGCTTCTATATTTTGATTAGTAACACATTATAGTGGTTTCATAAAAATGTATTCTATCTACTTCCACACTTAAATGTTTTTATATTTATTTTGTGCGTATAGGTTCCAATAAAACAATTAAATGGCCCCCATATTCAAAAGAAATAGAGTACTATGCTGACTGTTCAACTTTAACAGGTTATTTATATATTCAAAGTTTTATGAAGTCTCTAATTTTTAGTATTTTACTGACCAGTACTTTGTATTATAAAAACCATATTTGAATAACATTTAATTTATACTTGAATAATTTTTTATATACCTAATCAAAAAACATATGAAATAATAAACCTAGTTTTAGAATTACATTAAATTCATTTCTTTTCGTGAATGCTTATTGATTTTTAGTCTAATCTATACTAAATACATGTTTGAATCAAATCGTAGACAACCAACAGCATGTAAATAACTGGTATCAACTACGTAGCGGGTACTGCTACATTGGCGTAACATGCGAAAGAAACTATGATGACAGCTTCTAACCAAATAATGTATTGACGACAAATTTCAAACACCTTTTACAGTTAAGATAATTTTTTTCCGATTGTATCAAGTTAGTAGAAAAATGTGAGTCACTTTTCTGTTTTGTAGTGATCTACTGTTCCTAAGGTATTGGTGCTATGGAAAGAGAATACGAGTAAATACAGGTAATACGAAATATGTTTTTTTTGGATTTTCATTGTTTTGATACACCTTTCCCTCTACAATTTCATTCTAAATCTTGTGATAAAAAAATGTGATGTGTTAAACCTTGGAAAAAGTAAATATCATTACATGTTTGGGATTCACATTAGACGAGAGATTTACTTTTAGAAAACACGTTGCTTTCTTCACTGAAGAAGTAAGTTCCTGATTTCCAAAAAATGGATCAGGTATTCTCAACCGATACGGTATTTTTCAGTTTTATGAACATTCGAAATATATGTAATATCAAATTTCATATTTCACTAATGCATAAAAAAAGGACTTTTGACAAACATGACTCTATTGAAAAGATAGATTTTCCAGATGTATTTCTATATTTAATAGATATACAAATTTTTTCTATGTAATATTATTAAGTAGTCTTATTTTGATTATTTAGAAGAAATTCCCAACTTCACACCCTTCCACACGCCAAATAATTGCCAGTACTATTATAATAGTAATCTTAACAAAATCTTAAAATATATTTATATTTCAATAAAGAGATAGGGGATTAATTGACATATTACTGATGCTTATTAAATTAAATTGTAACTATATATTATTTTATTTATATTACATGTTTACTATTAAAATCGTGCTGTTTTGAAAACATTATAAACTGGTTGATTTTTAATATACGTCTGAAATATTTATCTTTAATTGCGTCAATATATTACAAATAAAATATGCTTATATCTTTATAATTATAGCAAAAATCCAATCTCTTAAAAATTTTGAAAATAATATGAAATACCACTAAGTTCCTAATACAATAATACTGTTTAACTAATGCATTGTTTAATTTGAAAATTTAGATCTTAAGTTGAACAATAAAATGCATACAAACGTGTTATAACTAATTAGCTCGTATCAAAACTTGTGAAATAGAAGAATATTACAAACTATATAAACATACAGTTAAAATCATTAAGTGATGTAATGATTTATTATTATAAAATATCACATTATTCAAAATGTTTTATATCATAAAGCTAGTGGGTTTCCTAATTTATTTTAACTAATAATCTAAAGGGGAGCAGTATCAAATCTACTTCCAAGTATCAGTGTATCTTAGTATTGTATTAGATTTTCTTCAGAAGAATTAGAAAAAGGCCAAATTTAACGTGATAAACAGCTTTGTATGGAAACAATGAATGAATTTAATTAATACGGTGTAGTGACAGAAACAATGAACACATTCGTGAATTCTTAGTCATAGTAGAATAATAATTCTTGGTAACCCTAGTTATTATTAACTTACGTTGGTAATACAGTCAAATAAGTGTGTTTAAGTTTCCTATAATATTTTATGTTTTTAGGATTCTATTGTTTTCAAATCCTTCCAGTTAGAAATAGTGTTTTTCTTTAAAAATATGTTATTTAACTCACAAATATTTTCTTCCTTTACTAAATCAAATAGAGAACTAGCCTAAAATTGCTGTGGTAATGAATGCTTGATCAATTTCAATAATCTATAAAGATCTTACAATATACTAGATGGTTCTAATAATAGTACTATAGAGTATGTCTATTTATATGCTTATAATATAAACAGTTGTAAATCATTTTTTATTTGTAAGTGTTGAAAAATACATTTCCATAACAAATGATTAATTAAAAAAAGAATACAATCCATCAGTTCAAAGGAAATATGATCATTCTTCATATTTCATATCTTAAAATACACAACTCTGTCATTTTTCATAATTTACTTTGCCTAATATTTACATTTTACAAAACTATTTATGAACGCCGTAATGTAAAAGAAGAGAGTCTAGAATGTAAGAGAATGTGTTTTCGAATTTGGCACAGGGCCTGGTGGGATTGGAGAAAAGAACGTATTTGTTTACATAGAATAACAATTGACTGTAAATGTCTCTACACACTGAATATTTTATTTTATATTTATTTTAATACTGAAAACAAAAAAATTGTAAATTAAATGAAGCAGGATAACTATGTAATGTAAACAATTGTAAAAATAATATGTTTAATTTTTTTTTTAATATTTCATTACAAGTATAGTTAGCCTGTGTATAATTCATAGTTTTAATGATACTAGAACACCGATACACAAATTAAACTTTTTCTGTCAACTCAAGTCAATAAGGTCCAATTCTTTACGTGACCTTGGTTTAAACATAACAATGCTGTTGCATGCAATCTAGATGACAAACAGAAACACACAGACCTCAACTGTCATACTGAAATTAAGACGATTTTAGAGATTTGAATTGTAACGAACTTCTAAAGGCGAATCGGTAAACAGTACGGGGAGGTCGAAGGCCGAGTGGTCTAAGACGTTACACTTTGTTCAGATTTACAGTAGCGCAGGTTTTAATTCTGTCTGTGGCCGTTGCGCTGTTTATCTGCACCATCGACCATGTACTGTATGGACTGTCCCCTTTTCCTGTTTTATAAGATCCTCATGCAGGTCAGAGCCCATTAGGACTTGCAGAATATGTCTTAATATGGGATCGGCCTATTCTAAAAAAAATTATTTTCGATTCAGCTAAGAAGTATACAATTTAAGAACCAGTCTACTATGTAACAGGGAACTTTGTAAGTTGGGATGACCTGTTCATATCTTGAAATCAATGGACTTCGAGCGAAGGGCGAAAATATTATCTGGAGGCTAAATACGTACAACAAATCTGGGAAAGTTTATATTTTAAAAGAGGATGCGGTAACAAGTTTATGAAGCTTAAAATTAGTTTTTAAGAAACACTTGTATATACCTTTCTATTAATGCATATCCGTGGATACTAAATATAAGCTTAAGAAAATTCACATGCATGTACAACGAGTCTTGAGAAAAGGTATATCACACCTTGCCAACTTAACATTTTTGGTAGAAGAGGTACCGTCTCCAAAAACAAGTGTATCTGCTCAAAAATCTTATACTCAATAACATAAAATATTACTTATTAGGTATTACTCGGGATATTGTTATGGAAAATGTATAGAATTTACAAATAATATCCTAAAATATAACACCCACAAACTACCAGCATGTCGTATGCAAAATATCGTAACACTTTGCACTGATTATCTAAAACTTTTATTATTATTTAGAAGATTAAATATAAGCTACACTATCAACCATACTATATATAACTGCAATATCACAGACATCTACCGGGGCTCAATTTGTGACACACAGCACAGTTAATAATGTTCTTAAGAACAAATGAACAGTTAATAACAAGTGTAATTAATAATGCAACACGTCTTACATAAAATAACACTGCTAAGTTTATTGTAACAGGTGTTCCACGTGTTATTACTAAATCATGCAGAGTACGTAAATATCATGCAAGGCAAACAGGAGTTAATTTGTCCCACCAATGTTTATTGATTATTTTAAAAACAGAAACTCTATTTTTTCTGGGATGTGGTACGTGCACGATTATTTAGGTGTTTGAAATAAATGACATGTCTTGTAAAAATATGTAATTTACGAGTTTAAAAAATCAATAATAATGAAAATAAGTAACAAAAAAATCTTTCAGGAATTGTCACAAAAACAGAGAGCCTTCAGAAAAACATGTATCAAATGTTAAACAAAATATTTAGTTAAACGAAATTCATGAAATAGTTTTATTTGGTGTAAATCTCTGAACAATTATAAGCAGTGTATGTGACATATACTAAATCCAAGGTCAAGCCATGCTTGCTTCTATTAGCCTTACCCTCTATAAGATTGTTTAATATAGTAAACAATTGCTAGTGTTAAATACTATAAATTGAATCATAAACAAATAGTTTGATTAATTTTTATCCAACATGAGAGTAACTAACATGACCGAGTATCAGTTATTAAATTAAATTAATTTTTTGTATAATTATATCTTATTATGGAAAAATATAACACGTATTATATAAATGACGATCATAAATATTATGTTTCAATGCCGATTAGAGCAGCTTAATGTTACAAAATAGTTCGAAATTCAAGACAAGTTTTATTACACTCAAAAATTGATGTTACTCGATTTTCATTAGATTTTATCTTGGTCAAAACTAGTTCGTGAATGTTTAAATTTAAAATTTTGTATTAACTATTACAAAGAGAAAAATATCCATTCAATTTAAAGAAGGACTTTAAATAAAAAAATCAATTCTTTCATTAGATTACAGTAACGAAAACACAAAAAGTGTATTAAGAGTTATTGAAAGAATTTCGTACTTTTTTATTGACATTCATAAAAGTTAAAAAATATTGTATAAGCTCGTAAAATGCTTAGAGTAGATAATCAGGAATAGCTGATTTAAAATTAAAACTCAGCATTCATAAACTAATACAGTTCTGGGAATAAAACAATTAGTTATTCATTGGACCAGAGCCCACTGCCTCCCGCAGATTTTGCCTAAAATAATTATTTGTAATTTACACTTCGTTGGTCGTCCGCGGCTAAGTAACAATCATACTCGAAGTTCTAACTGTTATGACATCAATTTGACCGTTTTTTTAGATTATTTTGTTAGTACTGGGTCTGCACTGTTTAAAGAGACTGGGATTGTAGTTTTGTTACTAATGCATAATAATTTAACAATGAAAACTCTCAGTTTCATTTAGCTGATTACACCAACCGGTAAATACAAACAGGAATAATCTTATATAACTATACTCTAACTTACAAATCGTTGTTTGTATTGATTTTTAGTTTCAGAACACATTAAGACGCGGTACTTTTATACAGTTATTTATCTGGGGCTTTTAGATTCTAAACTGCAAAAGAAACGAGGTAAAAAAAAACAAAAACAATAATTACTAAAATCACTTAAAATTAACATTGGTTCTTTATAAGTCATGGCTTTAATTTAGTTTATTAGTATAGTATTAAGATGGTATAGTTAAGGTATAATTATAAAAAATATTATAAACTGAGTAGTTAACAATTTATCTATTAACTGATGATAAATTAGTTTCATAAGACATATATTTAAAGTCATATGAAACATGAGAAACCATTGCATGTAATAAATGTTATATTATAAATAAAGTGTTGAATACAGGCAAGGCTTTTACCTCAATTACTATATAACTACAGGTTATATCCTTGAAATCCAAAATACATTGAAAGCTAAACAATCCAACAAGCAGATAAAACAGAGACGTATCCACACAATCTAAGCCCTCAGATTTTAAAATAGGATTTCATTAACAACACGTATATAAAAACGAAGAGTTTTTGTCCATAATCGTAACAAAGCATTTTTTAATATAAAAACGATAGAAATTCTGAAAGGATGTATTAACGAGTTTGGCAACTAGAACATAGCGGACCTGTGTTGCAGTAAATGCACTACATCGTCCCTTCCTCAACAATGCCTGAATACTTATAGTTTAATTTGAAATATTCATGACTGTTGAAGTTTTCCCAGACTTTATGGTAAATGCTCAATATAATAGAAGACATATCTTGTTCTGGTCCTATTAGTATAAGTTAAACAAACGATATAGTATATGACTAAAATCAAAATATGTAACTTTCTCATAAAACTATTTTTTTATTGGTATTATACTTGCCTGTCAAATGAGATATCCGGGTTAAGGTTTCGGGAAAGAAAGTTAGTTAAAGTTAGAAAGGAAATTTTGTTAAATAAACCGTTGATAAAAAATTTATCACAATTTATCAATTTATAAGCATAGTAAATCAAACTGAATTGAACTATTTAATGTACTGCACATAGAGAAGAAATATGTGACTGCGTCACTTCAGAAACTAATTGTGGAGATCTTCCAGATGATGTGCTAATTCTACCAGGTTCGAAAGTACCTCTTAGCATCTCAAACTTTTATTGAAACTAAGAAATTATCTATACCATCTCTTTTCAGACCTATACTAGCTAGCATCGGTTCTCGTATTGGGTGAATCTGAGCATTAGAAGATGAAAACCTTCACTCTCCCCTGTGAAAATCTTCTATCTTACATTAAAGATACTTGAAACATTCTCTGAAGATTGCAGGATTTTGCTAGTCACTTCATAGTGAGACGATTCTTCTAACGATATATGTATAATCCACTTATAAAAGCATTCCACATTGGGGTGGTATGGAACCTACCTGAAGTTTTCCATAGAAGTTAAACAAGACAGTGTAACACTATAATCTAAACAAACAAATTTATTTAAATTTATCAATAAAAAGTATAAAATATCGAATTAAAATTATTTTTAAATGACAGTAATGGAAATTAGAACTAGATTGACCCCATAAAAGGTCAAGCTGTTCATGGATTGTTCAGAAAAAATCTGTATTAATCTTAAAATTACATTCCTCTGCTATGGCTTAGATAATTAGACAATAATTTTTCTAATACGGCTACTCAGGCACCATAAAATACAGAAAATGCATAATTCACCAAATAAAATTTAAATTTAACACTTTTTTAGTTTGATGTTTTTCTAGAAACATACATAAAAAAATTCCATATGAGTTTTTACTTAACAGTTTTAAGAGAACAGTAATCTGTCCAAAGAACATTATTGTCATGTTTCCTGAGCGACTTTGTTCGCACTGTGACTCGCGAATGTGCTGTATATATATTTATGACCTCATTCTTATTTAAAAAAAGATTCTTTGTGTAAGTAAAAACATGCACGTTTTAAGAAATGCTCATCTCTTAACACTCTTACCATACTTACAGTATTCACGCACATAAAAGTAACATAAGGTTTTATAAATATGTACAACACGGTACGGAAAAACAGAACAAAACATAGACGCTTTTGATACACAGATGAATTTTCTTTCGACAGTTTACTTCTTTGTAACAATATTGTCACAGATAATACTTCATGAAAGTAAACTTTTAAAATAATTAATGCTCAAAGGTTTTACGCAAATAAATAATTTTTTATATTAGTTCAGTATATTAAAACTAAAATGAATATTCACTACACATATCAGAAAATCTTGAACACTATGAGTCGTAGATCTATAATTTCATTACCAAATTAAATTTTAAAAAAATGTTTGGAACGGTATAACTCTAATTGTAAGCGAAACGTATACCTCCAGGGGATGCAAAACGATAAATTTTTTGACGATCTCCCTGTTTCTTTGTACAATAATAATATACCTATTAAGTTTTGTATGAAGATTCACTTTAATATATGTAATTCCGAGTTCCTAAGATAGTGCATGGTTTTTAACTCCAGTGGTATAGACACACATAGCGCCTAAAAGAAAGATTTATATGTTTGAAAGTTTACATGCAAGCTTGAAAATTCTTTAGTTTAATTACGCCACTGCATGCAATATTTTAGCGACTTAATGAGTATAGTTACATTACTTAAAGACTTAAATAAATCCTATTCTAATACTAATATATTGTTAATATAATGTTTGGCCTAATGTCCGAAAAACATTTATCCGTTGACTGATTGAATGAAACTTTATTACTCTATAGGTTAAGAATAAGTTAAATGTGGTGAATGTCCAACCATGATATGTTGCAAAACAGAATTGAAATCTATCACTCAGTAGGCAACTTTTTTCTGTTTTATTGTCTTAATGGCTATGTAATCAGTACATCTCGCGATTCTAATAAGCAATACATTTACAATTCTGCATGCAAACTTAACGAGTCTTTTATATTTTCGATTGGGTGTTGGGTGTAATTGCTTATGTTTCGAAGCTATAACAAAACACACACACACACACACACACACACACACGCACGCACGCACACACGCACACACACATATATATATATATCTTATATATATAAAAATCTTGAGTCACGATGTATGTTGCCAATAAACTCCAAAACGACTGAACCAATTTCAATCAAATTTCACATGTATCCGTAATTTAGTCTAACTTAGAAGATAGGATAGTTATTATCTGAATTATTCGCTTATGTCGTGAATATAAACGAATAAAATGAAGAAAAGTTTTCAAAGCGCCTGCACATTATAACCTGCAATTACTAGATAGATACGTATATTAAACAGTGAAACACTATTTGAAGGCGCTAAGTTATGATGTATAATTGTCTAAACTAAATTTTTGGTTGAACTTAAAGGTTGAGTGGTAGACCACTTTGTAATAAAATACATTATGCATGTACAATACATTTTTGACATATTTTCTTGATCGTGACATCAAGGTAAAAGCTACATCGGGGTTGGAAATATAATTTACTTCAACCAGAAATGCTCATACGCCGGGCAAAACTTACGAAAAGCGTGCGAAGCCGCGGGAAACAGCTAGTATATATATATATATAAATATATATATATATAAATTAATTTTTTATATATATATATAAAACTGTGTCTCGCAATAGAAATAAAACATTACCAGGAAATTGCTATAAACAATTTCATTTACTGTAGGGCAAATTTACGTGAATGTAAATTCATGTATACTATTAATATGTTTACATAACATAAAAAATGCTGCAGAAAAGTCGAATTTAATATTGTTAGATGGATTTAGTTATAAAAAACATAAAACATACAATAATAATAAGGCAGGAGTTTAATTAATTTCCTGCCTGAACATGAAAAGATTATATTAACAATTTGAGTAATTAATTTTGTATATAATAATATACTATAAAATACAATTATTACTTCTTCTTATTAAATTTCCCTTAAATATGAATACTTACTTATTTGCTAGCTTTAGCTTAAAATGAAAATAAATGATGGCATTAAGTTGTTTTATTTTACTCTTACCTACTACCTTTTTATAGGCCTAGTAATAACATATTTGCTTGCCTGCTCCCTAACTGTTTTGAGTCTCTTATTATATAAAAAGCAAAACAGCAAAGCAAATATTCCTGAAGAATATGGAAACAGTTAGAAACTAAATGATTATATATATGTATGATTATATATATCAAAGTTTACCGTATTTTAGTGCTTAAAATATAAATTGAATTATAAACATAAGTTATATTTGTATTATTTTTAAAAATAATCTCTGATTCGTTATGGCAATACATGTCGTCAGTAATAATATCAATGGATGTAAAATTCACAAGAATATTATACATAAAACAATCGTGCTAGCCCCACATGGCATAACCAAACATTTTTCGGAATGAATACGCGGTATCTGTATAAAATCCCTATTTCCCCAGTCGGGAGACGTGGGAATATATTGGTAATACTCCGGGGTAGCTTATGCTGACATGTTTGTATTACACTGTTACACACCGCAATACTGTTAAAACATTTGTTGAAGATTTTAAAAAAGACACTCTACTGTGTGTTTTGTTCTTTAGCGCGAGGTTTTTATGTTAGAAATGTTTAGAAACTTGCTTTTAAAACGTAGTTTAGTTATCATTAAATCACGAGTAACTGAATATAAATAACATCTATTTATAGACATAATTTATTAATAATTGAAATTTTTTGAGCATATTCTTCATATAGTTCTCAAATCTTTGTTTCATTTTTACATTTGACAATGTATAACATGTACGGTATAGATATTTGCTATTATCGCTTGTTATTAAAACTATAACATGACGTTCCGAAAGTTAGTACCTGGTCGCTCTGCCTTGTTAAACTACAAAATAACGTATAAAAAACTGAATAAAAAACATTGCGATAAACAGGAAAAGTAAAATCTTTGTTACTGAATTGTTATATGTAAAATGCTAATCGTAAATTTATGTATCTAAGTCACAAGGCCAAACGCTTAAAATACCACAAATCATTAATTACAGAAATATCATTTTAAATTAATAAATAGTTTTTTTTTTTCTCTAAATCACTCAATATGCATTGTTAAATATTTTTTATGTAAAGCAATCCAAAGCTTCAAATATTAGTAAAAAATATAAAGCTGTATTCGTCATCAGAGGTTTATAGATTCTGTTTCATAAGATAATTAATATAAATCATTGAGGTAATTTTTAAATTAAGTAAAAATTAGTGGGTAGAACATCAATTTGCAAATATAGGTTAAGGATATAAATATATACAGACACCAATCTCATAAATTTAAAGAAACGTTGAAAACGCAACTCATCAAATTTAAAAATCAAGGCAACCAGATGGGTTTGTACCTAAGATGATTCTCTTTTCCTTCCTAAAAAAAATAAAATTTAAAACAAAAAACAAAAAATATATTCTATGTAAACATTTACAATCGTTCTACATACAGCTGATTGGAATCTTGTAGTTTATGGTATTTATTTGTTAAACGTTTTTTGGTTATGATTTTTATTGTTGGTTTATTGTGTGTTTATAATTCAGCGTGTTTATGACGAAGGGTTCTGAGAACTCGAAAATTAAAACATGAGCACTGGATATTCTATTTTTGTCTAAGCTTTAAAATACTTAGAAGAGTATATATATATATATATATATATATATATATATATTATATATATATATATATATATATTATACTAAAATAATTATTGTTCCACAAAAAACCCTGTTTTTAATTCTTTTATTTCCACGCACATGATTTGGTATTAAACCTACATCAATACGAAAATTAACCTATCAATAAATAATAAACAAATAACAACAACAATATATATATACATACAACACATCAGAACTAACGAAAAAAAAAACGTATTATTTCAAATTATTTAAATTAAAGGAATGGCTGCGTAATCAATAGAGCTGATAAAATGATTGTCTCAAAATAGTTCTCTTTATCACATATTCCAATATTGCATAAAAAGCAAGTAATACAATAAATATATGTAAAAAATGTAATATATGTGATTCCAGAAAATATAAAAGTTGTAAAACCTCTAATAAAGTAAACACTGTATTATTCAGACAAATATTCCAACTATGGAAGAATTTAAATTAGTGTGTAGTGAATTGCTTGAAACAGATGAGAAATATTTACGTTCTTCAATAAAAAAGTTGCCAGTGATCATTAAGATTTAAGTAATATTGCCACTTAGCCCCACGGATGGTACCAAGATCATGCTTGACCTCAAAAGTGGAGTTGGAACAACTCTGTTAACTTTACATTTTATCGAGAATTGTAATTATTGTAATCTCTCTAAAAACTATAAATTCCACAATCTACTACTTTATTTTATAAGACATTTATCTACAAAATCGTGACTCAGTTCTGGACTTTTTTATATACAAAACTATTAGTCAAATATATGGGAGTGCCGATGGCCGAGCGGTCTAAGTCGTTGGACTTAGGGTCTGAGTTAGAGATAGCGCAGGTTCAAATCCTGTCTGTGACCGTTGCACTTTTTATCAGTGCAATCAACCTCGTACTGTATCGACTCTTCGCTTTATTCTGTATGATAAGATCCTCGCACAGGCCAGTGGCCCATGAGGACGGACAGAATAAAAGATTAGGCTACTCTTAAATTGCGTGGTATAATAAAATGCGTTCATTATTAATATATCATTTTTACCCTAAAGAAGATGTTGTTGTATGTTGTTCATATAAAATAACAATAATAATTACTATAAGTATGTATGTAAAGAGTACCTAGCCCTATGAGTACTAAAATTAGCCAATGAGTACTAAAATTGTCTAGTCTTTTAAAGTGTTGAGATGTGGACTGTGAATTTGGTTTTTGATATGCGTAGCTAATCAGTATGATACTGGAGTTTGCATATTTAAGCCTTTTATGTTTAATATGTTGTACACAACCGTTTAAAACTCCTTATGTTTTAAAAGTACAATTATTGATAAAATATAATTTACAGATAGTAGATTTAAAATATATATTTCCTTATACTTATATATACAAATATGAACATGTAAACCTGCAAAAATAGTTAAAAAAAAACATAACTAAAATTTTTTTTAAGTCATTACCAAATAATACCAAATTAATGATAAATGTAAATTGATCATACGATGTACATATTAATTGTAATGTTAAACGTGTAAAAATGTAAAAGAGCAACTTTTAAATTTTAAAAATTAATACGACTTACTTGTAATAAATTATAAAATTAAACCGTCGCTGGTCAGCTTCAGATGCTTCATGTTTGAACGACAGCGAAGTACATTAAAAGATAGTGAATCCCAATGAATTAATATTTATAATTTTCTACTGAAAAGAGAGGTATTAGTAGTGAAGCATAACAAAATTTCAACCTTAGGAAACAAAAATGTAATCTCAGATAAATGTGCTTCTATCCTCTAATAGTGGGAGAGGTTCAGCTAAGTATTCCACCAACTTGAGTTAAGGTTTATAAGTTATTCAGTTATGAAAAGTGCTCTGAATTTCAAGATTAGGTCCTCGCAGTTAGATTAAAATCTATAAAATTACGTGCTGAACATGCAGACATGAATGTTGCTGATATGAAAACTAGATTAAATAGATAGACTTTGATATTTACTCACCTACGTTTATTGGCTGTTTAAATTTTACAATAAATTAGCAAGCAATAAAAAAGAGAAATTTTAAATGAAAAATATAACCTAAAATATGGTATAAAGGGAAAATAATCCTTTTCATCCTTTGAAGCCATAGATATACAAGGCAACAAAAAGGCATTTACTGTAATCCGGAGTAGCGCATTAACCAAGCCCTGGTTTATCCTGCCCTTTCCCAACCCAACCCACCAGCTCAAATTATAGATAATCGACCTACCTGTAATTGAATTGGCGCCGATTACGTGTTTGTCAGATTATAGTGTTATATTGGCAATTGCGGTCTTTTAAGTTAATAATAAAATAAAAATGTTTATAAAAACAAATCTTACATTTAATTATTGGACATTACACATAAAACAAATTATTTTATTAAAGTCATATATGAAATTTAAAAAATCGAAAATAAGTTTAAACATGGAATTAAAAAAACACTCATTAAGCTTGTCTAAAAAGAAAAGACTTATATTAAATGCTACATTTAATTATGAATACATTTAATTTCTGAGGTTTCAATGTGTCAACAAATTATTATTTCAGTATAAGAAATAATGAGTTCAATGATGGTGCATGGGATTTTTCCTAATAGTTAACAAACATTTTTGTTTTTAAAACTCCGAACCACGATTCTTTTTTTATAAATTAATTGTGTTTTCAATACCATAAGCTATTCCATTGATGGAGCTTAATCAAACTATTACACATGTTTATTCCACATGTTTTTATTTCAGCTACACAGGATGTTTCAGCATTTTGCTTTTAAGAAGACCGTTTACGATGTATTAGATTTCAAACCAAAACCAAATTAAAGTAGTAACAAGCATTATACTTAAGTCATAATTTTGATTTCCTGAGAGCCCTACACAACTACGCCCGAAGAAACCAGAGAAGGATGACTCCAGCAATTACCAGATAGTAACGGCCTCAGATTGTTGCTAGAAGAGTTAAATTTTAACACAGACATCGATAAGTTCCTAGGTTTATACGTCTCAAACGAGGTTCCAAATGGCGTGTCATACCCTCCAGAAATATTTTATTAAAACTTGTCGTTTTCTCTAAAATCAGGAGGTGTGAGTTTTATTTAAATCTACATCGCAGTTGACTTACTGTCATTGTTTTCATAATAAATAAAAATGATTTTAAACGTTTTTGAGAGTTATTTTTTCGAACCTGGAAACAAAACAGTTTATATATAAAATGTTGAACCATCTAGTGTTTGTCATTAAACATTCACAATTGTAATATTAGTGCAATACTAATTCTCTGATAATTTAAACTAATCAATAAAATCTTGATACATATTTAACCAAAACAATGTATTATAAGGTAATTCCTAGTATTCCTTTCATAAATTTTGCATGGTTAATAAATGTTTTGTTAATTACAACGTAATTATTGAAGTGGCTGTTTAATTTTAATATTTGTTTACTTTCAAGTTAAAGAACAACGAAGTTTTGTAAATTATGGACTAACATGGCCAGTGTTAATAATTTAGATGCTTTAAAATTTCATTTCAAAGGACCATTTAATTTATAATATTTGTAACCTATGAGAGACTTTTTAATGTAGAGCCGCGAAGTTCGTATAAATTTTGAATTAAATTATTTCATTAACGCTTTTCATACGTTAAGTTATTACAAAAAATATATCCTTTTGTAAAATGAGAGTCTATTACACATGAATATTTAAAATAATAATATTAAATAAAGTATTATGGGGAAAAAAAACTTTAGATTTGCAATAGAATGGTTTGCTTCCGGCTGAAACAATTGTGTATTTGAACCATCTATTTAAAATGAATTATTTACAAAACGACCTGTCATATGTTATTGTGCGTGACATTAGAATTGTACACAAATATGAGATAATAAACACTCAATGACTCCATCTTTTGAAAATCCATTTTGGTTAAACGTGTATAATTGCTTATATACCGTTTAGAGTTGAACAATAATAAAAGTAGCATCTCAAGAAAAAATACATTTTTGAACGTAAATATATTTTTTAGAATATCTGTACGATATTTAAAAATAATTTAAAAATATTCCTTTATTAGAAATGTTTAACTGTAAAAATATGTAAAATAAAGTGATAATCAATAGATTACAAGATTATCTTATAATAGATAATTAATTATAAGTTGTATTATATGTTGTATTCTTTAATTTAAAATATTTACTCGTATTTATGTTAGTTATTTATAAATAGACTATTTTGGACAGTTATTATAGTCATTTTAAAGTAATGTATAATAATCCAATGTGTACCTGTACAGTAATCGCATTAAATAACTCAACATAATAGAAAATAAACGTTATGCAAAATGAATTTACTATTAAATACATTTTTGGATTTCATAAAAATACTTTAAATATTATGACCGATAAAATATCCTCAAAAATAGTGAGAATATTCTGCAATTTAATAAATACTCAAATAGTTTACTGGCTAACTTTATTTTACAACTTTTTCGAACGCACAATTTAATTCCAAGATTAAGAAGTGCTTTCAAAGCTTACTCACAGTATAGACGTCAATGTTTGTTTATGATTACATACTTACAGACGTATGGAACTGAGATATACTGTGGCATCCATACCTATGGTGCAATTTGTCGACGTTTATGTTTATGAATGTATTTTCAGAGATAGCTGCGTTAAGATAAATGGGCGAAACATATTGTCTCTTTCAAAAAAATTTTTCACGTATGCAGATAATTATTGTAATTTTTATAAATTTACATGAAATATTATATACCTCAATTTTGAAATGTCCTCCGGACCGATAAATACAAATCTGAAAATGGCCTGCCTAAATTTTATGCTTGATTAGAAGATCTGCTTGTCATTACATACACATTCATAAGATTTTAAATGCCTATGTAATTAAAAGTACCAAGGAAACTTAACTAAAATCACTCATCTAATAAAACATTCTAAATCTAAACTGATTAACTGTTTTTTTTTTTTATATTCGTAGCTCAAATCAGTGGTTTAAGGGGAAGCCAATGTAATATTGTTAAGTATTAGGTTTTATATGCGCTTTTTATATCTAGAAATAAAAAAAAACACATTTTCTAAAATTTATATATATAAATATAATATATATATATATATAAATACACACACACACATCACACACAACACACACACACACACACACACACACAACACACACACACACACACACACACACACATATATATATATATATATATATATGTAACGTCTTAAAAATTTACTAATTACTGATAAATGTAATTTTATTGTAATATGTACCTATCTTCCGATTCCGAACGCTTAATAATGTTAATATAACAGATAATCATTCATTACCAAAAATTTAATTTCAATGTAGAAACTGAGAAGTTTATAAATAGTAAAGCACAATAATAAATACATGCTACACTGCTAAACAAAGTGAACGCTTTGCCACAGAAGGAAAAATACTGGATAGCCTGAAAGTTAAACTCAATAGACCGAAATATTTTTTTTTATAATTTTAAATGTAGAGATAGTTGTAGTATGAAATGTAGTAGTAGGAGCATAATACCGCGTTTCACGCCGATGACGCCACCATTCGACAAAATAAATCTACTTTTTGTGGTTAAAAGGTGCGAGCGGCTCTGCTAAACACTCAACCAACATTGTAGTGCATCATTAGAAAAAGAACACGCCTTAAGGGAACTCTAATCAGTATATAACCTAAGTTATAAGAGTTTGTATGTTATTATTTTTTAAGCAAGCTCTAATTTTTTCCTGCATCTTATTCGTTCAACATAAGAATGTGAGAAAATTATAAATAAATAAATCAAATAGGACTTTGCAACTGACTCCAATTAAAATTGAATATTGTAGATAAAGACACATAGAAAATAAAGGATAAATCACGACATATTTCACACAAGTTGTCGAAATTTCGACAGGATGTTATAAACGAAAGGAGACCATTTTATCTGTTGAAGCCACACATATACAGATTAGGAACAAGGCATTTACTCTAATCCGGAGTAGAATTGAATATTGTAGATAAAGACACACAGAAAACTAAGGATAAATCACGACATGTTTCACATAAGTTGAGTGTAATTGGATGTTATAAACGAAACGAGACCATTTTATCTGTTGAAGCCACACATATACAGATTAGCAACAAGGCATTTACTCTAATCCGGAGTAGAATTGAATATTGTAGAAAAAGACACACAGAAAACTAAGGATAAATCACGACATGTTTCACATAAGTTGAGTGTAATTGGATGTTATAAACGAAAGGAGACCATTTTATCTGTTGAAGCCACACATATACAGATTAGCAACAAGGCATTTACTCTAATCCGGAGTAGAATTGAATATTGTAGATAAAGACACACAGAAAACTAAGGATAAATCACGACATGTTTTCACACAAGTTGAGTGTAATTGGACAGGATGTTATAAACGAAAGGAGCCCATTTTATCTGTTGAAGCCACAAATATACAGACTAGCAACAAGGCGTTTACTCTAATCCGGAGTAGCGCATTAGCCTATCCCTGGTTTATCCTGCCCTCTTCCACCTTATCCACCAGTATAAGCTCAGAGGTAATCGACCGATAACCTACCAGTAATTAAATTGGCACCAAAAACCGGTGATATTTGGTTGGATTGTAATATAATTTTGGCAGTTACGCTTTTTTACGTTGACTAATGAGACTGAATATTACTAATAACAAAATCTAAATTTTCCGTTTAAATTGCACAATGAATTTGGAGTTATAAACATTAGCGAAATTTAAATAATGTTGTAGTAAATATAGTTTTTCGAAATAACATCAGCTAGCTCCAAAAACCAAATTGTTTCAGATGTTTTTTAATGTGTTATAACTATATTACGTTTATGTTAGTCGTTATATACACAATTACCTAGCATTTTACATATGCTATATGCTTGATCACAAAGGAGCTTTTCTACAACACCATAAATCAGAAATCATTTCGTCAAATGTTTAAAAGTCGAAGTCATAGCCTTTTCGGCAAAATATTACTAAAATATAATATTTCTATTGAAACTGGGCCAAGGAAATTTTTAGTTTATTTGAAAATGTTATAAATTCTTTGGTCACAACAATTAGGTCTGGGTTTCAAGTACATTTCTGCATGAGTTGAAAAATAACAATTTAGAGCATTATTACTTTTATTCGTTAAGGATCAAACTTTTTAATTGTTTCATATTTTAATAATAATTAATATTAATAATTGTATGTCTTTAATTTATATCTTATTATTATTTAAGTAATAAATACTAACCCAAAATAATAACTCCAGACTTATACAGTAATAAAACATATTTATTACTTACACGTGTTTTGAGGAGTATGCCATGGTAAAATTAATTATTGTAGCTTCAAAATCATCAACTTTAATGAAATTAAATCCACAGCACATATTTTGATAATACGAAAATCTAAAAAATAAACTAAAATCTTCGTCGATAAGGTCTGTAATATTATAAACGCATTATTCTATTAATTTTGAAATTTGTTTTGATTAAATCATTGATCCTCTTTCATGGTTGAAAAAAATACACAGTTCTTTTTCAGTTCATAACTTTCCGTACCTTTTCTCAAAGGCTATCATTGACGTTGCGGATAATTTTAATTAAAACCTGACCTTAATGTTTGATGCAAAACATAACTAATTATACGTACATGATTATTTTCTAAACGACAAAACATTGTATTGTTTATTTCCTATTGTGTTTGTAATAAACCAAAATTAATGTATATATTATTATTATTATTATTATAATTTCCTAACCTACTACCCGAAACAAAGTGTATCAACTATTATCAACCTCACTCATATCAATACATCACTTATAACTTCAGGAAAAAAAATTCATTAAACATAGTATTTTTTTTTTTTTTTCCGTTTCCATACATTCTGTATTTTTACTAAATGTATACCCCTTAGTTATATTAAATATTTTAATGATATGTCAGCCCGATGTTTATCTGTTGTTTTTAAATAGGTATAAATGGTAATAATAATTCAGAACATAAAAGATAGGTAATTCCTAGAATTCCTTTCATAAATTGGTTTGCTGCTGTTTGTATGGTTAATAAATATTGGTTTTTGTGAATAATTACAACGTAATTATTGAAGTGGCTGTTTACTTTTAATAATCGTTTACTTTCAAGATGTAGTACAACGAAACTTTGTAAACTATGGACAAAAATTGGCCAGCGTTGATAATTTAGATTTTTTTAAACTTCTTTCCAAGGTCTGTTTAATTTTATAATATTTTAAAGCTATAACGTGTAAATTTTGTATAAAGTGGAATTAAATAATTTAATTAAAGCTTTACACTCTTTATGCCTCACTAAAATGACGACATACTTCAAAGTTGTGACATGTTAATAAGTAATTCTGGTTTGTATTAATATGTTTCATAACAGTTTGTATTTAATTTGATTTCCTGACAATATAATTTTATTTTACGCTTATCCACATATAAAAATATCACAATCAAAGACTACCTTGTGTCTTATAGAATTAAAACCTTTAGTTTGATATCATAGTTTACGGGTACACACTCGCGCGCCCGCTTCTGTGCATATACATATACTAATTCCTAATTATTCATTCCATTTTTTGACGTTTCCCTTAAATATGCTACTTTAAGAGAATTAAAGGTGTAGGTAATTAGTTTCGTTAGGATCGTTTTACTTTACTTCCCAGTATCCAAATCTTAGCGTAGAAAATATAATTTTAATTGTAAACATTATTTTTATTTTTATTATGTGAAATAATTTGAGATTGTTTATGTCAATAGCTATCGGCTGCAATAACATCCATGGACGTATAATTCAATATACATCAAACAAACGTGCTAGCCCCACATGGCACAACTTAACACCTATCGGATAAAATACGCGGTATCTGTACACAATCCCTATTCCCCGGTCGAGGACGTTGAATTATATTGGTAATACTCCAGGTTAGCTTATGCTGACATGTTTGTATTACACTGTAAGGCACCATAATTTCGTAAAACATTTTTTGAAGACTTTTGACTAAGATACTATACTGTGTGTTTTGTTATTTAGCGCGTGTGTTTTGTGTGTTGCAAATGTTTATAAACTGGCTTTTACACGTATTTTTCGTTATCACAAAACAATTGAACGTCAAGGACATCTATTTATAGATATCATTACTAATAATTGAAATTTTTAGAGCTTATTAACGAGATAATTGTGAATTCACTGCTTAATTTTTACTTTTGACAATGTATAACTTGTACAGTATAGATATTTTTATATTATATTTTGTTATTAAATGTATAACATGGGGTTTTGAATGTTGGTACCTGTTTCCTTCCTCTTGTTAAAGTGTAAGATAAATATAAAAACTAAATAAAACACATGGCAATAAAACAGGAAGAGTAATATGTTTTATTTCCGAAATGTTCTATGTAAAAAGCTCATCATAATTAGATCTCAAAACTGAAGGAGCGAAACATTATGAACGCGGTGCACGTTTCTTGTAAATTAATATAAATACCGTATTTTTTATGAATGCATGTACTCAGCAGCATCACGTTAGTCGAGTTTCATTTTCTTTGACATTCACACATGGAAAATAAATGCTTTATTCAACACCGCTTGGTTCTAAAATGCCTCAATAATTCTTATATTACCTTGACGAGTTGAAAGTTATAAAAAGTTTTCATAAAGAAATAAGAGGACGTGAAAAATGAATTTAATGTGTCTACATCACAAGGACAAACGTTTTAAATACCATAACGGCGATAATTTAAGGAATAGTATTATAAATATATGCATGAATGTGTCTTTTTTAAACAGTTATTGTGCTATTATTAAATATTTGATTAAAAGATTTTGTAAAGCAATCAAAATTTTTTGAGTTTATACTTTTAATTCATCGGACGGTCTACACATTTGGGGGTAAGAAATCATGTTTTATTTTTATGTACTTTATACAACACTGTGTATTTAGGTATTGAAATGAATTACAAATGATGGGTATAATATCAAATTGAAAATATAGGGTAAGTCAGCTAAAGTAACATAAGCGTATATTAGGAAAATGCTTACAACTATAAGAAAGAACCGCAATGTAACACCTTTGAATCACACACAGGCGATCTATTTTGAGGTTTAAGACTAATTTTAGAATAAAAAATATTTAATAAAATAGGCATAGACCGTTAAGAAGCATTTCACTTATAATGAAGTCTCAGTAGTAGCTTTGTACCTAAGATAAAAAATATAAATGCTAAGGCAAAAATAAACACGTACTTAAGTCCTTTTTAGGATAGGACCTTGTAATCATCTTCTGATTTAGAGTTTTCAGTCCCATAGAAGCGTTTGTAATGCCTCAATCAATAAAACGTGTATTCGGTAAGTCTACAAATCTATTTCGGACACAAAGCAGTTATTACCTGCCATTGCAGTTTAAATCTCTCATAATTTAGGTAAACATGCAAATTTTTACTTTCCTTGATAGCGTAATGTTAAAAAGTACAAATATATCTATAATAGTGGTAACAACCCTTTTTATTATAAGTAGTTGACCTTCATAAAACAATGTACTTTTTCTCAATACAGAGAGCATGAGGCACGCGACTTTATCATTTATTCTTTGTAAGTTATTAGGAAGTGTGAAACTTAGTACACAGTTTTTGTTGGTTTTGAAAATCATATGCGTGGTTGATCTGTATAAAATTTCTTCAATTTATGGCATGAGACATATGCGTGTTAAATTCTAAATATAGTCCTTCAAAAGATGGAAATGAAAATTTTTGTTTTCTTCTAAGTGGGCGAAACCCTATTTCCACCCCTGTGTGAGTTCTGCCATCAAAGAATGTATTAATTTAATTTTGAGAGCATATGACACGCTTTAATCTAATTCAATCTTTCAGGGACATTGAGTAATTAAAAAATTCAAGTATATAAATATATGTATCAAACAGCAAAATGCACAAAACTACTTCAAAATCTATAATTTGTTATTTAATCTTTCTAATTAAGTGCAATAATTGCTGAAGTCTGTACAGTAATTCCTTCAACTATAAATAAAGACTTACTAAAGCAATAAAGTAAGTGATATAAAAACTAACGAAAACTACGAATAAATGTAATTATTGCTCCTAAATTTAAGGAGTAGCTGTGTAATCCATAAAAGTAAGTAAAGAGAATGTCTCAGTCTCTTTCTTGTTATCTTGTGGTCCAATATTTTATAAAATCAAGTAATATAACACCTATTTTATGTTAACACGATGTTACGTCTATGATTCCAGAGGAAGTCAGATTGTAAACCTCTAAAAATGTAAACACTTTAATATTGAGATAAATATTTCAACTATGGAAGAATCTTATTTTGTGAGCAATGAGTTGCTTGAAACATATGAGACATTTTGATTTTTATTTAATTAAATTAGCCAATGGTCTTAAAGATGTGCGAAATATAGCCTCACGGATGGTACCAAGATCATGCTTGACCTCAAAAGTGGAATTGGAACAACTATGTAAACTTAACGTTTTATCGAAAATTGTAATTATCGTAGTCTATCTAACATTATATATTCCAGAATCTTTTAAGATACTTTTGAATATATTCATCGAAAACATATTTTTCTGTCCCAGTGCTAAGAACAATTTTTCCGAAAATAAAGAGTTTCTTAATAAATATACAGTAAGGTATGAAATGAAGAAAAAACATAACACGATCTTGACAATATTAGTAATGTATCTATATATATATATATATATATATATATATATATATATATATATATATATATATATATACTAGCAGACCCGACAGACGTTGTCCTGTACACACGTCTTTAATTCGAAAATTTTTAACTTTGATTAATCTGCAACAATCTGGGATGTTTTGATAAAAATGTTTATTAAAAAGTTATTACAATATCTAACTTCATCACATGTACATTTAATAACACTTCGACCAACCGATAGTGTGAGTATAACATGAGTGATATGAAATGTAGAGGATGCTTTAAATGAAAACTTACTTAATCTGAAGGTAAAAAAGTTGAAACAAACTATTTTATACCAGGTACACTTTTTCAATTTACAACTTAATTTATCGTAATGCCATTGAATGTACAATATTTTTTGTTCATCCTTCAGGAGTATACACAAACAAATTAGATGATTTTCCGATAGGGCTGAAGTATAATAAGTGACCTCCATCACAATCGAATTATTGATATTTCTCAATAGCCTATATAAAACTACTATCCGAATCAGATTATAGTTACGTAAAGGCTGAAGTATAATAAGCGGCCACAATCACAATCGAATTATTGATATTTTTGATAGTCTATCTAAATTACCGAATTTAATTATAGTTATTTAAAATTACAATATAGTATCGGAACTGGCCAAAAGAATTTAATTTATCTAAAATACTAAATAAGTATTCCGTATAGGGCTAAAGTATAATAAGTGGCCACCATCACAATCGAATTATAGATATTTCTGAATAGCCTGTCTAAAACTACTAAAATGACGAACTAAATTAGATTATAGTTATTTAAAGGCTGAATTATAATAAGCGGCCAACATCGCAATCAAATTATTGATATTTCTAATTAGCCTATCTAAACTACCGAATTTAATTATCTTTATAATTATATTTCTTGTGTGCGTGTGTATGGAGCTGAACTCCTCCTAAATGGGTGGACCATCTTGGAATGTTTTACATTGTATCCAGCAGAATGCGCTACGATCACAGTTTCAAATGTTTTCTATTTTAATTCCAGGTTTTCCTGACAGTTTGTGCTGCTATCAAATATGTGTGTTGTTTTGTAACATCGTGTAATTATTGTGTGAGTGCTAATTGTAATATTACATTAATAGAGATTGAAGATGTTTGAAGTACATAAAAAACTATAGTTATTTATTGAAGTTATTGAACTAATTTTGAAAATTTATTGAACGAAGTGAGTATATTGGTCGCATAACCTAAGTAGCATACAAATCAAAAGGTTGTGTTTCTATGTGTTAATAAATATTGTTAACAGTTTGGTCACATAAAATTCAAATTAAGTAGCATATAAATCACATGATTGAATAACTATTCGTCCTCTTCCACGAAGACGTGGCATTTTTCTGTAAAAATAAAATTCTGTATAATAGTACACAATGAATATGAGTAACTTATTGAATAGGTAATTTTAATGAAGTAACTTCTAGATAAAAATGTATAACAACGAAGACTACGTTATCTAAAATATTAAATAAGTATTCCCTATAGGTCTGAAGTACAATAAATGGCCACCATCTCAATCGAATTATTGATATGTTTTCTGAATAGCCTATCTAAACTACTAAAATGACGATCCGAATTAGATTATAGTTATTTAAAGGCTGAAGTATAATAAGCGGCGGCCGCCATCACAATCAACTTATTGATATTTCTGATTAGTCTATCTAAACTAATGAATTACATTATAGTTTTTTTTTTTTAATTACAGTATAGTATCGAAACTGGCCAACAGAATTTAATTTATATAATATACTAAATAAGTATTCCCTATAGGTCTGAAGTACAATAAGTGGCCACCATCAAAATCAAGTTATTGATATATCTTAATAGCCTATCTAAACTACTAAAATGACGATCCAAATTATAGTTATTTAAAGGCTGAAGTATAATAAGCAGCCACCATCTCAATCGAAATATTGATATTTCTGATTAGCCTATCTAAACTACTAAATTTCATTATATTTATTTAAAATTACAGTATAGTATCAGAACTGGCCAACAGAATTTAATTTAAAACCAATTCCTACATTATTAACAATAGTTATTGACACATGTGATTCTCTATTAATTTAATATTACAATTAGCACTCACACAACAATTACACGATGATACAAAACAACACACAAATTTGATAGCAGCACAAACTGTCGGGAAAACCTGGAATTAAAATAGAAAAACATTATGGCTGTGTTGTAATATTATAATGTTTACGTAGAACAATTGGTGAAACTTCATCTTTGCAATCTGCATTACACTACTGATCAAGCAATTTACAAATTTAAAATATGAACTTTCTAAATTTTAAACGTGAACAAATGTTTCGGACTCTTTGATGAACTTCAGCTGAAAATATTCACAGTTGTTAAGTAACAGTTCACTTTGTATTACGTGTCGTGGCGCAGTCTGGCGGATCCAATGTAAAACACTCCACCATCAACAACAATTTATTATCAAAAAATTAATTAAATAAACTATTAAAATTGGACCGAATTATGAATCTAAACCATTCTCGGATCCAACTGAAGACACAAAAAAAGTTTCATTAAAATCAGTCTACCCGTTTAGGAGGAGGTCAGTAACATACACACGCACACAATAAATATGTATATATATATATATATATATATATATACATATATAAAGATATATATATATGTATATATTTATATATAAATAAATATTTAATATACATATATTTATATATAATTATTTATATATAAATATGTTATTTATATTAGGCAGTAATAGGGAATTTTAAGACAAATTTCAACCTAAGTACACACAAATGTAATCTCAGAAATATGTTTCCATCATAATAGTAGGAGATATTTCACGTGTACTTAACTAAATTAAGTTAAGGTTCTTTTGTTATTCAGCTGTAAAAAATCCTTTGAGTTTCAAGTGTAGGTCCTCGGTGTTAGTTTAAAAAATATATAAAATTATGTGCTAAACATTCAGAGATAAGATTTTGCAAAATAAAACTAGAATAAAATACGTTATACTTTGATGTTTTATTCACCTAAGTTTATTGTCTGTTAAATATTAAATTGAATTATTAAGCTAGGGAGAAATATATGAGAAATATAATTGAAAATATAATTAAAAAGATATTATAAACTAAAATAATCTATTTCATCCTTTGAAGCCATAGATATACAAGGCAACAACAAGGCATTTACTGTAAGCCGGAGTAGCGCATTAACCAAGCCCTGGTTTATCCTGCCCTTTCCCAACCCCAAACCCACCAGCTCAAATTAGAGATAATCGACCTACATGTAAATGAATTCGCACCGATAACGGGTTTTTGTCAGATTACAATATTATCTGGGCAATTACGGTCTTGTAAGTTAATAGTTAAATTAAATGTTTATAAAAATCAAATCTGACATTTAATTTTTCTATATTATAACACAAAACTATTTTATTAAAGTTATACATGAAGTTAAAAATTAAAACTAAGTTTAAACACAAGATTACAAAAACTCATTAAGCTTGTCTAGAAAGAAATGAGTTGTACTAAACTTTATATTTCATCAGGAATACATCACATTCATTATCTGAGCTTTGGCGAAACCTATTAGACATGGTGTTAAAAGATTTAATTTCTGTGTGTCGTCAATGGGTGCACAATCATTATTTCAGTATAAGAAATAAGGAGTTCAATGATGGTGTAATGGGATTTTCCTAATAGTTAGTAGTGAACGTTTTTATAATAAATTTTGAACCACGGTATTTTTGTTGTTGTAAGTGGATTGTGTTACCAATACCACAAGTTACTAACTTTATGGAGGTTAATCAAACAGTTACACATTTTTATTTAATGTGTACTTAATAGATAATTATAAGTACTTAACGCGGGTTCCTTAATCGTTTTGCTTTCAAGAATAGCGTTAAGATATATTAGATCTTAACCAAAACTAGTATTAGATTTAAGTCGTAATCTTGTTTTCCTGAGACCCTACACAACTACGCCTGAAGGAAATCAGAGAACACTCATATTTTTAATATTCACAATTGTAATATTAGTGCATTACTACAATCTTGTTACATATTTAACCAAAGCAATGTATTGTTGGGTAATTCCTAGAATTCCTTTTATACATTTATTGCTACTGATGTATGATTAATAAATGTTGGTTTTGTTAATTACAACGTAATCATTGAAGTGGATGTTTACTTTTAATAATCGTTTACTTTCAAGTGATAGATTAACCAAACTTTGTAAATTATGTACTAACATTGGCTCGTTTGATAATTTAGGTTGTTTAAAACTTCTTTCCATGGATCGTCTATTTTATAACCTATTTAAGCTATGTAAGACTGTTTAAAGTACAGCCTAATAGGTTGCAATGATGTTGAAATACATGATTTAATTAAAGCTTTACATACGTTAAGTTGTTACATGCTAATATTTCCTATTATTTACTTAGAGTCTATTACATATGACTATTTGAATTAATATTATTTAATACATTTTATTTAATCTGTTACCTTTTCATCTATACGTATTATAAGAAAATAACTTTAAATGTGAAATAGAATGTTGACTTTTCTTGGAAACAATGGTGTACTATAGCCCTCGATTTAAACATATTTTTACAGAGACCGGCTATATGTTTATGTACGTAACATTAATATTTTATTCAAATATAAAATAATTATTATCAAAATAAAACGGTTTTTTAGATAATCCGAATAGTTTTTTAACGTGAATTGGTTATCTTGACCAATTATAAAAACAACATCTCGAGAAAAGGACATTTTTAAACGCAAACATATTTTAATATATCTCTCACAATATTTAAAATAATTTTAAATGTTTCTTTATTGGAAATGTAAGATCGTAGTAAATAGTCCTATTTTCAAACAAACGTTAGCCTAAATTTTTGGGTTTTTAATAGGCTCTGTAGCTGTTGATATTGTTCACCTGTTTTATCCCATAAATGTTTTTAAATGGCACACACTTTATCTACACCAGCATTATGTCCAACAAACATTTAGTGGTGATTCAGCATAACTGTATTACTGATGATATAAAAAGACCAATTACATCTCAATATTTCTCCTATTTTTCTTTTTATCAAAACTCTCCAGGACTTTAAAGAATATAAATCATCCAATTGACCTAATCACTCTGAAGATCAGCGCTTAATTGCGCGGTTAATTTTAAGTGATTCGATAAAAATTACACATAAGCTTTTAATTTGTAACTATAAAGGGAGAGGCAGTTAAAAATAAAGAAATACCAATATAGTAATTATTTACAAGAATAGCTTTTAACATGGTGTGTCTCATCAATCATTCTAGTCAGGAGTTCCATAACCTATAAATTACTAATGCATTGGGTATTTTAATTTTTTATCCACAATTTGAAGCAAATATTTTAGTCATAAAATATAATCTAACATATACATATATCTTTAAATATGTATTTGGTTTACAAAGAAAACATGGAAAAATGTAAGCAATATACACAGCCGTTTTAAAATATCAGGACAACTCGTGTTTTCATTACTTTTTTTATTAGATCCATATACGCATTCTCACCACTGAATTATCCTACTTAATATTAATAATTAATTATAAATAATATTAATATAATAAAATTGTACATTAAAGTTAATCAATTAAATTACAAAACGGTTAATATTTTCACAATTTATATTCTAGTAATATAAAATATTATATAGCTTCATAATACATGTACTGTAAAGAGCCAGATAGTGAAATAAATTCCCAATACACCATTATTTGTTATAGTATAAATATAGTGATAGTATCACTTATAGTTCTGAATTGTGTTATTTTACGTTATAAAAATGTCACCAAATACTTTATTAAAATTATAAAAAAATGAAAAAACTGTAATTGGTTATTTTTATATTAAAGCGATTAATATAAAACACAAAAATTAACGAGGTGTGGAAAAGGAACATGAAAACACTGAGGTTTGGTCCTCTGACGTCACTGTATAGTGTAGAGCGGTCTGCCTCTCCTGCTACCAGCTTGTTGTCCTGAAATCCTTTCCTGTTCTTGCCTGTATAACAATTTAACTCACAATTGAGGTGAAAATTTCAGTAATTTCAAGGTTGCCGATAGTGTAATGCAGTTTTTAAAGACGCAGTTACTATCTAAAGTTTACTGTGTACTGAACCTCTGATGAATTTAAAGTACCTGATGAGGTGGAAACACTATTTAATTACTGACATAAAACCAACGTTAATGAATAAAGTTAAATGTTTACACAAAGTTTACTCAAAACTGACTCCCTTGACATTCTGTATGCCGTTTTAGCTTTAAGAAAAATAAAGGGATAGTATTCCCTTACTTTTATACCAGGAGGGAGAACACAAGAGACGGAAGTAAATCTCTTGATCACAATAGTTTTTTTTTAAGATGTCCTATGCTTGTGCCTTCTTGAGTGGGTCAGCGAAACCCAAATGTGTATTTATTTTCTTTGACGATGAAAAATCTACATTATACCGCGAGTAAATGAATCGGCAAAAACTAAGTCGTTTTGATCACAGTAACTTTTTAGTCCGTAAGTATACATGTATAATATAAAGAGTAAATTAAGTCCAGATATATTCCAAACGGATTGAGATCTTGACGTACAATCTTCATCACACCTATGAAAATACTTTTTATAAAATAATTGAGGGTAAAATTATTTCCAACCCCCCCCACATATTTTTTATGTTCAAAATTATTTTTGAAATGTTTATTAAAAATCTTGAAAAGTTCTCACTTTGACAAAATAATCATAAAATAAATACTATGCAATTACCTTACTTGTTTTAACCATTTACGTTTATAAAAACAAAGCTGATTTAGAGTTATGGGAAGAAATACTTGTATTCTTTATATACCTTGAAACAGTTTAAAATAACTTGTTGTGATACATTTTGTATTATTTTATATAGTACATACAATGGGTTTCATGTTACACATGTATATAGATAGACATTTCAACATAAACACTGCTTCAGTAAAATTAACACAGAGTTGTCGGAATAAAATCAATTGATTTTGCAAAATCAAATAACTAATGGCAGCAATGTGTTGTTTGTGCAAATTCAGGAGCACGATTGGAGTGCGTACTAAAGTATAGTACGGACATAACCAAAAATTATAGAAAAAAAGATCTGCTCATTACCATAGGTGGAAACATTGATATGGGAGCTAAAATAAATAACAGTTTAAACCATGTTGGTCTCGGAGGATTGATTAAAAAGCATGTTAAGATACAGCAAAACAAATCCTATGTCGTAGTCAATCTGTTTTCGTCGCCATGATCTGCCCTAAAATTTCCCTATCAATAAAGAAATCAAACAAATGAATAGTCAGCTTCAAAGAACTCAAAAATAAGGCGTGTGGATTGTTCATGTCTCCAGTTTGGCCCGAAGAGCGTTAACTAGACTCGGCCAGCATCTCAATGGGCATGGTAAGGATGTTCTATGTGCTAAGATCCTGTCGAAGATCAAGAGCTTGGGTTGAGAGCAAGACGAGCCCTTAGATGACGCAGCTTCTAAGTAGGGACCTATTTATATGTAATAAAGGTAACCGCCCTACGTTCGCAACACGAATTAGACAAGAAGTTATTGACATAACAATCTGCACACAAGGTATACTTGGAATGGTTGATAAGTGGCACGTAAGCGAAGAGGCCTCATTATCGGATCACAGGTATATCCGCTAAAACTTGCAAGATGAGGCTGCAGAGGTCCTCTATCGCAATCCCAGGAGGACTGACTGGTTGGTATATAAGTCTGACCTTCAGTCACAGTTAGGATCGGGTAGGCGGAAGGGTGCGATGCTTCACAGACATAGATCAGATAGCTTCTGACCTGCAGAATGCTATAATCAATAGCTTCCACGACAATTGCCCATTGCGACGGGGGAAGAGTCGAACCAATACTAAGTGGTGGACTGCGGACCTCGCTCGCAAAAGGGCTAATGTCAGGAAGCTGTACAATCAATGCAAAAGGAGCCGTATCTGGGAGTCCTATCATAGAGCTCTAACAGAATACAGCCTAGCAATTAAAAAAGCAAAACAAAGTTCCTGGAGGCAGTTTACACAGAAGGTAAATGAGTTAAGCGCGGCAGCTAGACTGCAACGCTTACTAGCCTCAAGTCCAACCGGTCACTTGGGATCTTTAAGGTCCCAGGGAGGTCAACACACTTCCGGGTCTAGTGATAGCCTCAAACTTCTCCTTGAGACTCACTTCCCTGATTGTATCTTTGAGAATGACGACACTGGAACGTCTGGTAACCACGAGGCAGGCTCACGGCCAAGAGCTTATCGTGGTAGCTGGGCCATTGCCAGAAGGATTGTCACTCTCTCTAAAGCCAAATGGGCAATTTCTAAATTTGCCCCTTTCAAATCTGCAGGAGGGGATGGAATCTTTCCGGCCCTGCTTCAACAAGGGCCGGAGAATCTCCTTACCCTTCTATGTGAAACTATTCAGGGCGAGCCTAGCCTATGGGTACATACCACAAGTCTGGCGTCTCAACAGGGTGGTCTTCATCCCTAAAAAAGGGAGAGCGGACTACTCTGTCCCTAAATCTTTTCGTCTCATCAGTTTATCTTCGTTTCTACTGAAAACATTAGAAAGACTGGTGGAGAGGCACCTGAGAAAGGGAGTTCTCTCAGACACTCCCCTTCATCGCAACCAACATGCATACCAGCAAGGCAAATCCTGTGAATCAGCACTGCACCAACTAGTCAGTAGGATTGAGGATAGCCTGTCCGCCAAGGAATTGGCATTGTGCACCTTCATAGACATTGAAGGAGCTTTCGACAATGCCAAATTCACTGCAATGGTATATGGAGCACAGCGACGTGTCCTCGAGCCAGCTCTGTGCCGGTGGCTTAGGGCCATGCTGTGCTCCAGACGGATCAGGGCCGATCTCAATGAAGTATCGCTTGTGATCGCACCCACAAGGGGATGTCCTCAAGGAGGCATCCTGTCACCTCTACTGTGGAATCTAGTAGTAGATGGTCTACTTGAGGACCTTACTAACAACGGAATCTATGTCCAAGGATATGCAGACGACATAGTCCTTATGGTACAGGGAAAATATACAAATGTTGTTGTTGATATCATGAATACCAACCTTCAACATGTACACAACTGGTGTCAGGGAGAGGGACTGAAAGTAAATCCCTCTAAGACAGTAGTTGTACCATTCACTAGAAAAAAAGAACCTAGAGTCTCTTTCTAGGCTGAAACTCGCATCCACTCAGCTGGAGTGGTCAAAGACAGTCAAATATTTAGGACTGACTCTAGACCATAAGCTTACGTGGAATGATCATCTTAATAATATCCTGCACAAAGCAAAGTGGGCGCTCATGACGTCCAGGAGACTTGCAGGAATCTCATGGGGCGTAAAACCCCATATAGCACTATGGCTTTACAAAGCAGTTGTAAGGCCTCAAATCACTTATGGTTCATTAGTCTGGTGGACAAAGGTGAATCAGGTAACTGCGCCAAAGCCAAGCTTGAAAGCTTACAAAGGCTTGGCACAATCTTTGTAACCGGAGCATTCAGGAGCAGTCCCTCAGCGACCCTCGAGGTGGCTTTAGGACTTCTACCTCTTGATGTCCATATAAAAGCTGAAGCGCGTAAGTCAGCTTATCGGCTGATGGTTGCTGGCTTGTGGAGGAATGGCGCGTCTAACGCGAGCCATGGCGCCATCACTGAAGCTGTAAACCCAAGCGCTATTCTCGAAATGGTCTCCGACACAATGAGAACGGAGTTCGTATTCAATAAGCCATTCTCTGTTGACTTCTACTCCAGAGATGAGTGGAAATCGCAAGATAACATCCCAAAAATAAGAAAGAGCTTTGTCTGGTACACTGATGGCTCGCTTATTAAGGGTAGAACTGGATATGGAGTGTTTAGTCAATCCCCTAGAACTGCCCTTAGCGGCAGTTTGGGTCGGAACTGCTCCATATTTCAAGCCGAAATCTATGGTATCCTAGCCTGTGCCAACCTAGGCCTCACCAGAAGTTACCAGGGAATGAACATCTGTATAATGTCAGACAGTCAGGCAGCTCTTAAAGCTCTTGACTCCAACAGCATTTCATCCAGGCTTGTGTGGGAGTGCTTTAACACTCTCTACAAGCTTGGATCACGCAACTGTGTGCGTCTTGGTTGGGTACCGGGCCACACAGGCATAGGTGGCAACGAATGCGCCGACAGGCTTGCCAAAAGCGGAGCAAGCATGCCATACACTGGTCCAGAACCGAGTTGTGGTATAAGCAAGTCAGCCGCTTACCAAACTATAAACAAGTGGTCCAGGAAGACACACCGCTTGCGGTGGCAGAGTCACCAAGGACAAGCACTCGGCAAAAGACTGCTTGCCGATTCTAGCTCCGGATTCACCAGATGGTTGATGGGGCTGGGCAGGGATCGGGTTAAGCAAGTGATTGCCTTGATCACTGGACACGGCCACTTCAGGAAACACCTAAACACTCTAGGTTTACGAAATGAGGACTCGGAGTGTAGACTCTGCAATAAGTCTGAAGAGACTGCAAAACACATAATACTGGACTGTGAGAGACTGGGAGCAAGGATAAGGGCTCTTTTCGGTGATAAACAACCAGGCGACGAACCAGATGCTAGTATCGGGGAAAAGCATCTTAGCCTAATTAAGGGCACGAAGATAGGCTTACCCCTCTAACATCAAAGGGGCACACAATAAGCTCAGGTTGACGTGTGAGGTTCTATGAATCCACCCCAATATCCCAAAGGAAAAAAAAAAAATAGATGACGCAGTGTCTGCGAACCAGCATCAGACCGCAGCCGAGCCGAATGTTGAACGACGCCGGAAAAGAACATTCATTGCTGAACGACACTTCGGAACCGACATCTGTATCACTCCAGTTTGACTGTTATGCGGACGTTGTGAGAAGTAGCAGTTTGAAGCGGTCGTCAAGCGGTGGGAAGCAGCTGTTAGAACCCTCACTTCAAGTTGCTGATGACGTGGAGAGCCACACCAAACGATCGGAGGCAGGCGAGTGTCAACATGGGAGCGTGATGACGAAGTTCCAACTAAATACATTGTTTAGAAGTAGGAAAAAACAATTCCAACAAATGTAAAATAGGACCCAAATGTGAGATGCCGGTACCTCTTCCAAAAACATTGGTCAACACTCAACAAATTCCATAAAAAAGTACAAAATTCTGCACCAAACTCTCAGACCGCTTCAAATAAAACTGACATGTAAAATCTGTTAGCTGATGATGTAACGCTACAAGTAATGGTCATTACCGAACATTACTTTATTAATAACGACACTATTCAACAATTTCGACAAAAAATTATTTCTAGAGTAATTATTTTGCTCGAAAACAATTTAAGGGTGGGGGTGTCGTTTTTTGTGTGTGAAAGAGAGAATTAAATATGAAAGGTGATGCAATATGGTTTCTCATGTAAAAGATTTTGACTTTTCTTCTATATTAATAACAACAGAAACAAAACAATATTTTTGATCGGCCTCTATAGATCTCCTAATGGAAACTTTGATACTTTTATGGACCAAATGAACCTTCTTTTGCAAATTATTTTTTCAAAACAACAGATCTTTCGTTATCAAGAACGATTTTAACATAGATGTACTTAATGTAACAGACACTAAAACAAGGAGATCATGGGATCTGTTGAAGACCTGCAACCTGCACGGGTCCGTGAACTCGCCGACAAAGGTGACAGCTACCACTGCCACCACGATTGATAACGATGTCACTAATATTCCATTCGTGGATCTATCATTGATCGTCATGTCTGACTCCAACCATGACGCATAGCTGGTTACTCTTACTGAGTGTGTGCCTGTTATCCTCTAGCCTCAGACTATTACTAGCCGAGTTACCCGACCCGAGAATATTTCCATTGAATATATTCCCGTTATACGCATTATTGAATGACTGTCTCGACAATTGCTTTGGAGCTTATCAAATGTTTGTAACATTAAATAAAGTATTATTGTACCATCTGGACATTGCATGAAGATATTTGAGGGTCATCAAGATATTTGAGGCTTTGTTTCTCACTCGGATGTTTTCTTTCCTGGATGAGCATGGTATTTTCTGTAAAGAAAAGTTTGGTTTCCGAAAAGGAATATCAACAATTGATGAAGTCACCCAATTGATTGACATTGTGGTGGAGGGCCTTGAGAGAAGAATGCCTACGCTAAGCGTCTTTCTACACCTGTATAAGGCATTTGACGTCATAGATCGCCAGATCCTTATTTCCAAATTACACAAAATGTGGCATACGAGGCATACCATTGATGTGGCTTGAGTCGTTCCTCAGCAACCGTTACCAACAAGTTTATTTAAATAGCGTCTCATCAAAAAACGCCCTAGTAAAATATGGCGTTCCACAGGGATCTATTCTTGGCCCTGTGCTTTCTTCAGTTTATATATAATATAATAAATTATATAATATAATAAATAATATAATAAATTTATTTCCAAATAACAACAAATAGTTACAATAAATCCAACAGTAATACAATAATTCGAAATAAGGTAAACATTACATAGCATATATAAAAAACATAAAATAGCATATACAAAACAAAAATGATTTGCTCAGGCTGACCAATTAATTTTACACTTACCAGTTAATTAAAAGGAAAATACAATGAACATTATTTTTGTTGGTTGTTTTTGGAAAATGAAACCTCCAAGGCAAAGCCTGATTGGAGGAAATAACGTGTACTTATTGGATAAGAAATTGCCGTCAAGTAATACAGGGCTCTATATTCCAGTATCATTGACCCAACTCCCTAAGAATTAAAATAGTATATGAAATTTGAATTCTTATAAAAGACATTATTATGAATTATATAAACAATTTAATAAGTAGGCCTCATTGAACAATATAATATGAGAGACCTAGCAAAAAAATTTGTATCTTGAGTTAACAAAATTAACCGCTTTAACTAAACGTAAATATCTAGAATATTAACATTAATAAATAAAAAATACGACCTATACTCAAGCACAAGAATTCATTCACAAATCTCACAATAGAATATCATCAATATGTATCCTTATATTCACTAATACAACTATGAACATGTACACATACATTTTCTCAATACACACATACATTCACATTACACTTGCATATTCACAAAAATACATGCACACACACACCCTTGCATACAAATAGTATAGAATAATTTATAAAAATCACAGTAATTGTAGAAGTAATTTTTCAACTTTGGATTTCAAATAGCAATTCATTTATATCTTGCACTGTGATTAGCCAATCTTTGAGTTTTCTAATAAATTTGTGTGAAGTATCTAAAATTTGTATTTCATTAGGCAATCTATTGAATATCAGAGGGGCTAAAAAGTTATATGTTTTAGTGAAAAAGGTTTTTGATGGTCTAGGTACAGCTAGATATCATGGTCTAGATATCATTGACTTTAGGTCATCTATATCATCTGGTCGAATGGTTTATTACGCAGAAGATACAACCCTCTGTTTCCAGGGCAAATGCAAAGATTCTTTGGAAATTGATTGCTTTGTAAATTCAAATTCATGTCTTCAATGTTTATCAAATGTGAATCTACAAATAAATTATTCAAAATAAAACTTTATCTAGTTTTCAGGGCGCAGAGCGCCCAATGAACCCGGTTCATTAGTTGTACTGAATGATGTGGTCAATGAAGAAGTCTTAAGCACTCAGTTTCTAGGAATTCACATTGATAAAGGTTTGTCCTGGGAAAAACATTTGGACGTTGTCTGTGCTAGAGTGTCCTCAGGCATCTATGCTTTAAGGAAATTGGCCGAATTTTGTGGAATACACACTTCTGAAAATGGTCTATTATGGCCTAGTTTACCGAAATATATCATACGGCATAACATTGTGGGGAGAGGGTTCAAATATCCATTTCCAGAGGTGTTTCGTTCTTCAGAAGAAAGCAGTACGAATCATGGCAAAAATAGGAATTAGAGAATCTTGTAGGGATTATTTTATAGAACTTGATTTATGAACCTACCCATCCCTATATATGTAACTACGAGACCGTCTTGTACTTTCGTTACAACTGTGAGGTAACGCGGTGCAGGTACGTTCATTAGTACAATACCAGAGTTTAGGTTCGTTTAGATCTCCGCATTACAGGCTCCAGGCTTACGAAGCTCTACCACCTAAACGTTGGAGCTAAACTGTTCAACAAGCTGCCCTTAGACTTGCGTGTAGAAAATAGGAACCCACTGTTTAAGAGGAAGCAAAGGCACCTACTGGTGCAAGGAGCCTACTACTCTGTTGGTGAGTTTGCAGATCACGACGATTAATCAATTCTGTTAGGTTTGGGGTGCCGTTATGTGTAGCACTTTAGCTTTTTACCTTGCAAAAATTTTTGCATTCTTTGCTCACAATATTAATAACTAATAAATAATCGAATTTTATATTTTAAGGGTACTTCTTTGTTATTTGTATTGTCTTGTAACGTTTATTTATATTCTAATTTGTTTTAATCGATATGACACTCGACATGCAATACTGTAATAATTGTCTACGGCAATTTTTTTTTTTATTTATTTTACATTTCAACGGACATCTCCATTTTTACAGTTTTGAACAATATTTAAACAATGAAAGTACACAACCACAGTGACAAATAGAGCAATAACGATTAATAAACTATTTAAGTGACGAAACGGATATAAAATATGAATGACAATAACGTCATTAATTATTAGTGTACCGTGATTTAACTATGGAAAACAACGAGCAATAACAGTACCTGACCACTCTTGACACCCACCATTCAAATAAATCTTTTTTGAATAGTCTCTAGTTCATCTATGAGAAACTTCTGGTGGGGGTTCCACACTGGAGAGCCATATTCAAGCAATAAAACAATTATTATTATTATTATTATAAAACAATTGGTTATACTTTGACCCATATTCTACTGCCTCCCACAGATTCTATAAAAATTACTATTAGCAATTTAATATACGTCATCAGCTACATAAACATCATACTAAAAGTTCTATTGGTTATGACATGAATTTGTGTGCGTTTCCTGTAATATCGTTTTGTGACTATGTTCCGCGACTGTCAAACAAAATGGATTTGCAGTATTGGTACTAATACACAATATTCAATAATTATGTAACTAACGGATTCAGTTACCTGACCACACAAACTTGTAAAAATAAAATGAATAATAAGTAGTATGAGAAGTAAATACAGATTATAAAATTTTAATTACTTTTCTCATCGATGAATACGTAATAGCAATACAAATATTATTAATAACTAAGGCTTTACATAGTTTACGTAAGAATGTGTTCCTTTTTAAATTTTCTTGCTTCATGAAAAAGTCTTCTATACCATGATGTTTTAGGGCAATTTAACATGCATTTTAGAGTTATTAATGTTAACATACGACATGGTGGTTGTGATTCAAAATGTATGCTTTTCGCAACGCTCTGATATAATTAGTTTATTTTAACCAAAATGTTAATTACGTGTTATTTACTGACCTGACGAATGTATCAGATTGCACACATCTAAACGTAGTGTTACTAAGATTTTTGGAAAACGGGAACATTATGTTTTCTTCACAGCTCTTTTATCGTAAAAAACACTTCAAAGAAATATAAGAAGGGTCTTAAAATATAAGAAACTCTTTTTCTTTCCTAAATTTTTTACTTTAATAATATAAAAACAATACAATCGTTATCACTTCAATAAGTACTGAATAACGTACTCGTATTTTCAGGTAAGTTATACAATACATAGTTAAATACCAGGTCATTTAAGAAAGCAGTCTTGTTCCTTGTTACGGAGCAATCTTTACTGTACATGTGATGTACAAAATTACTACAACCGTTCAGTACCCTTAAATAAATGAAATTAATAGTAACTAACGAATTCTTTTAATATTATTGGTCTTACAAGTGGATTACAGTTATAAGAGATATATTTATAAATTTAATACAGGAAAAACATATAGGCTTTTTACGTTCAAAGATTAGCATGAAAAGGTTCTGAATGCATCACGTTTAGATAGGTTGTTGATCACTACTCCTAATCAAAGTGAAATACTTGATAATGGAATAGCTTGCCTTATGATTATACTGTTAAGAGTAATACGGATTCATTATTTTCACATATACCTAAGGAAGGGGATGCTCTTTTACAACACAGTTCTTTTTAAATTTGCAATTAACAAAATCGTTCGATACCGGAAGCTTTAAACTACTTATCTTCGTGAAGTTTTTAAGATATATTTTTGAGTGTATGACACCTAATATGTACCAGGAAATTTAAGCAATACGAAAAGTAATTTGATTTGGAGATAAAAAATAGTTTAAAATTTACATTTGCTTGCCCCTGTTTTGAGCTACACCAACATGCGGCAAAAGAAATCTACTTTTGTCATTAAAACGTGCGAGCGGCTCTGATTAACACTCAACAAAACATTGTAGTGCATCATATAAAGTGAAGAAACACGATTTAAGGGAACTCTAACATTACATAATTTAAGTTATAAGAATTTTTAATGTTATTCATAATATTTTAAGCTTTAATTTTCATGTACCTAATTCATTTAAGATAAGAATGTGAGGAAAATATAAATAGTGAAATAGACTTTGCTACTGACTCCACTTACAATTGAATGTTGAAAATTAAAAATTCTTTGATAACTGAAAATAAATCATAAAATATTTTACAAAAGTAGTGGATTTATCAGGGTGTTATAAACGAAAGGAGACCATTTTATCTGTATAAGCCACAGATATACAGAATAGTAGCAAGGCATTTACTGTAATCCGGAATAGCGCATTAGCCAAGCCCTGGTTTATCGTGCCCTCTTCCACCCCATCCACCAGTACTAGCTCAGAGGTAATCGACTGATAACCTACCAGTAATTGAATTCCCAACAATAGCTTGTGATATTTGGTTGGACCATAATATCATCTTGGCAGCTACTTTCTATTACGTCGATACTAAAAATAAATTTGGAATGTTAGTAAAAATCAAAACTAATCCTGCCTTTGTAATGTACAATGAATGAAAAATTATAAATATAAACCAAATTTAAATAACGTTTCAGTAAATATTGTTTAAAAAATCACATCAGCAAGTGTTTTCCGATGTTTTGTAGTGTGTTATAACTTCACATTTATATTAGTCGTTATAACGCAATTTCCTATAATTTTTACATATGCTGTATTATTTGATTACGAAGGGGTCTTCTAAAACACGATAAGTAAGTCATTTCGTCATATGTTTAAAATCAAAGTCGGGGCTTTTAGGCGAACTATCTCTAAAATATAATTTTGTTATAGAAACTTGGTGCAATAAACTTTAAGGTTTAAAAAAAAAATTGTATACATTTGAAGAACACAACTATTAGATCATCCGGATTTACTAAGTATATAATTGAAACAAAAAAAAAAAAACAAATTAGAGATTAATACTAGTATTTTTTAAGTCTCAAACATTTTAATTGTTTCATGTTTTATAATAACTAATATTATAAAATGTATCTCTATTCCTATCTTATAATATTTATGAAATAAGGACCAGCAGAAAATACTAACCCCACACTAATACAATAATAAAAGGTATTTACTATTTAAACGTGCTTTTTGGAGTATGTCATGGTCACATTTATTATCATAGCTTCAAAATAATAAACTGTAACGAAATGAAATCCAAAGCACATATGTTGATAATACGAACATCTAAACGATGAACTAAAAATCGTTGTTCATAAAGTCTACTGTCATATTATAGGGATTATTTTATTAATTTTTAAACTGGTTTGAATTAATAATTGAAACTCTATCGTGGTTGAAAGAAAAACACAGTTCTTTTTCAAAACATAACTTTCCGTCCCTTTTCTCAAAGACTAATTAGGAGCGGGTTGTCCTAATTATTAACTAACCCTAAATTTTAGATGGCAAAAATACTGAAATATCGCATATATATATATGCAATATTTTCAGTATTAATATATATATATATACGCGTTTTTTCAGAAATGACAAAATACGTATAAGTAAACATATTTCATATTGTGTTTGTAAAAAAAAAAAAATTGTAAATTATTATTATTTACATTTAATTAATTTCCTAACCTACTACACAGAACCAAATTGTATCAACTGTTGTCAACCTCACGCATATCAACATTTTAATAAAGATATAAGGAAAAACATGTTTCCTTCAACATTGTATTATATATATATATATATTATATATATTTTTTTTTTCTTCAATATATTCTGTATTTTACTAAACGTATACCTCCTTCCATTGTTTCTCTTTTTTCACATAATATGTCCCCCCGATATTTAGCTATTATTTTTAAATACCTCTAAATAGCAATGATAATTTCTTACATAAAATATACTGTTACGTTGTTGTTGCTGTGTTGTTTGACATGCAGTAAGCGATATGCCAAGGTTTACAGCGAAAAGAAAATTAGTCTCATAATATTGCAATTTATATTTTACTGCTTAATTTTTGAGTTTGTAAAATGAGCCACAATAGCATAATACACATCATCACACATGTATTTTGGAGATAACTGAGTTAAATGTTAATGATTATATATTTTCTAAAGGTTAAAACCTAAAATTAATTACATCTGCGCAAATGAAGTGTAGTGGTTGCATCAGCATACAGTGATTTACTACACAATACCAAGTATGCTCAGATATATCTCACATTTGCATTGCATAACCATTAAATGGAGAGATCAATCTGTCAGGGAAACAAAGGGTCCTTAATTTTCTGCTGTGAATATTTATAGGTTTGTACAAATATATTCAGAAGTGTGATCTCGTTTCAAATGTTTTCTCTTCACAACTGCCAAATATTATAAGGATACTGCAACGCAAAACCCAAACATATCTAGGGACATACCTGTACTTGAATATGTATTTTACAATTATGTACATTTATATATATATATATATATATATATTATATATATATATATATATATATATAAATGTACATACATAAGCCGCCATAAAAAAAATTAAAAGGTGGCAGTTAAGCTTTTAGAATTTTTTCACCTCAAAATATCGTCTAGACACGTAAATAGTGTGGACACAACATCTAAAGGTAACAGGTACTTCTCTAATTACGGGTAGCCTATATTAAATATTCGTTAAACAAATTGCAGCTTCTAACTTCAAAATCTCGTGCAAAATGATCATGTTTTACTTTATTTTCTACAAAACTTCAAGTAATTAACCTAAAATATGTTATTATTTAGTTTTCAATCTATCTATACCTAATTTATTACACAATACTGTGTTAGCTTATTTTAATTTATAGGGATTTTTATTATTAACCAAATATACAGTTAACTTTTGCAGTTTATTCACTATTAAAATGATAAAATTAACAACTATAAAGAAGTCTTTTTAAGGGAAGTTTAATTTGATTATCCTAATCTATTTTATGCTGAAACGGTCCAAACCATTTTGTAAAAATTTATTTACCTCCACGGAATTGAATACGCTACCCCTTAGTTAGACAGCACCAGTGTTACCCTACGCTGCGGTGTAGATGGACGTGTTAGAGAAATTTTAAACCCCAACTTGTATTTCCAGCCTAAAAAATATAAATACAAATAAAACACAAATTTTAAAACAGAAGATCAAGATAACAAATTGGTAGAGTTAGAGAGCAAGGAAGTCAACAATTACATATGGATTGTAAGTGAAGTAAATAAGGGTATATGGTAACGTAACTGATAAAAACTGTAAAACTGTACATGAAAAAAACTCAAAACGATGTCAATCTCAACAGATTTCAAGCGGAAAGCAATTAACTCCGTCCCTTTGTGACGCATCAAGCAGATTACAGTGCACCCACCCTTTACCATACCTTACTTCCTACATGATCTTATACGAGGCGTCTATTGAGATGCTGTAGTAAGAGCAATTATTCTTTATAAATCCAAATTGTATCACCTCATCATAACTAATTATAATATAAATGGATTTATGTTTAAAAGTAATTTATATTTTTTGGAAATAACATATAAGTAGAATATTTAAATATAAATTAGTAAATATCTATTGAGATTTATGTCACAATACAGTATCTGGTGGTTTTTAGTGCCATAGGCTATTTAGTTTTTTTAACCCAATTAAAAATAGTTATAAATATGTGTTATTATTACAATCCGGTTTTTCCTCACTGTATCCGGTTATAATCCCGATGGATCTGTTAGTGTGTTCATTAATTAATTGTTATTACTTAAAGAAAAGAGAAACATTCTATTTAAACAGATGAAAATACAGGTAACGATTTTCCGAAAACATAGAGCATAGAGTTAAATATGATAATGAATGGCAGGTCTAAAATTGTCAATGAAAAAAGGTATGAGTAAAGCACAACACGTGTTACGTAACAGGCTTCGTTGAAGTTAAATGCAAAATGTTGAGTTTAAAAACATTTCATGAGGTGTTACCTGTAAATGTGTTACTATGTTACATGTAAGATTATCTTTAGTTCTTGTAAAAATTATTTACCCTACGAATTTTCCTTTACCGCCATCTTTACCATAAACAGCCAAAGTAAAATAGACTAACGCTAAGTAAAAGAAATCATAATTGACTTAAATCTTGCATGTGTAAAAATTTAGCATCATGTAAAATTCTTTAGATATGTACGTTTAAGAGATTCTGTGTGGACATAGGAATGTACGAGTAGATGTTATTTGTACGATCCTTCGTGTGAAAGGCTTCTTTACTGCTCAGCCTATAATTCAATTTATTTTCAAGACACTTTGGCATACCTTTCTCAAAAATCTCCATATTCTCTGAGAATAAAACTCGCTTATAGTTTAATGCATTAGTATTTCATTAAAGTATTAAATTAAACTATAATGTTTAGTTTTGACATTATAACTATTCTCTAAGGTAATAACCAAACACAATACGTTTTTTAATAATCATCATAACAATGCATATTACAGAATCAAAACACCTGGAATCATATTTTGTCTAAAATATATCCATTTTAATGAAGAACGTATCTAGATAGAAGAGTTCCAAATGGTAATTTTTATTATTGCTCACATATATTCATAAAATGATACACCACGCTTTAATTTTATTGCAGATATGTAAAATAGGGTCAAAAAATCTCAAGAGGAGAGTAAGGAACAATTCCTTATGGGAGGACACAGACTTCTGTAACAGAGATACTCTGGCATTCATATTTATGATGTCGTTTTGTTACGTTTATGTGCGTGAATGTATTTTCTGAGATTACTACATCAAGAAGAATTGGCGGAGTATATATTTTTTTACTCTCGTACAGAGCAATACTACTAATCAGTGAGTTATTATTATTATTATTATTCCATACAATGGAATATAAATTGATAAAAATATGTTTCACTTAGGAATAACAATTTATCATGAATCAAATAATTGTTTCGGGTTTATCGTAAACTTAAGATATCGTAATAATGCTTACCTATTATTTATAATACTATCCCTTTCAATGATAAGTGCTTCTATAGAGTAACAGTCTTTGATTTTAAGCTCAAATCTCAAAGTCTGTCTTTCATAAGACGGTTACCAATGCGTACATTATGTAAAAAAGGAAGACAGAAGTTTTTATGTTACATTCTTACTATTTTCAGCTACTCCTAACACTATCACAGTTAAAATGTAGGGGTACCACTAATGAACATTTAACAAGTCCTAGCTTACGTATAATTGGTCAACAGTAGCATTAACTAGGATTAGGGTTAGCACATAAGAGATTATGATAATCTCCTGCTTGTCCTTAGCTTAACTGGTGGTTAATACTACTCAAGCTAGGGCTGGTGACATGGGAGTTACTGGTAAAATCTTACACTAGCTATAACTGGGCAACAAACACTAGCATAGCTTAGACTTATGGGTGTCACATATGAGTTCGTGATGATTACTATTCCATAGCTATGATTGGTCAAAAATAGAAAAAAACTAGGGTGAAAAATTTTACATCTTTAATTACTATTAAACTTGTAGATTTATGACTTAGAATTAAAGTTGCAATTCATTTATAAAGTTTACGTTTTGTAATGTCATATATAACATATAACATATTCCTGGATACAGTAACCTAAAAAATGTGTATGTTCGTGTACGATGTTTATGTTTCCTATCTGTTGGTACAAAGGAACCGTACAAAAATAAACAGTAACATTAAAAAAATACCTTTTAGTTTCTAGGAATTTCATAAGTACATACAGGTATAGTACCAGTTACTTACCTGTCACGGTTATGTTTTGAATCCTTACCCTAATTAGTACAATAACTTCCCTTATCTCGAAATTTTCATGCACAAATCTATGCCATTGGTTGCTACATCTAATTTCCACTCCATGTGGATACAAAATTAATAGCGTTAACACTGACAGGAATTTGGTACTGATATGGATCTCTTTTATTATGATATTATTACGTATGGTTTATAATTCACCTTTGTATAGAGTAGCGAATTGTAACACGTGAGAATCTATTTAATGACAATTCGTTGTCAAGTAGAGATCCCGGATTGATTGCTGATTGCATATTTATCATGCATCTAGATAACTAGTCCGTTGCGTTACCAAGTGCGATCTATACTAGAAAAATAGTTTTTTTATTTGTATCTAGGCTAATTTACGCTCATGTCTCTGTTTAAAGTTTAATATTTTTTGTACAAAGCTATATATTGTAATATGAAATTTGTAAACAATTACTAATCAACCTATTTTTAAAGTTCTATGTCAAAAATATAATAATGATGATGTTTCATAGATACAAGCTGAAACAGGGCAAATAATATGATCTGGAGTAACGAATTAGATTACTCCTGGTTTATAATTGACATTTTATATCAGGCACTAATCACTGATTCTCGTTTAAAACTATCTGACACTGGTTGCGATAGTGCTCATGAGACATCTTGTTCCATTTTCGACTAACTACATTTATTATAGTCAGACTCAGTAAAACTAGAGTAACTTCTGAGTAGTGCAAACGCAGTTTAATATGTCATATGTTGTAACTCCGTATGATTGTACTCAGATTGTTTACAAATTTGCTTATACTGTTATTTTCTTGCTTCTTGGACATGTTTACCCATGTGACCACTGTAACCAAGTTCGCTGAAGTTCATGTTACCATGTAATGCAAAATAATAAACAAACACAGAAGATATATATTTGTGTAATTTTTACGTGTAATTACAATCTGACATCCCCCAAATGTATTACCGGTATCATAAAGAATTTACTGTAAAAGTATTACTAGTTCCTACCTTAAAACTATAGCCAATATTAGCCTGATCTTGGCCATAGATCTTGGGTTATTCAACGCATTCTGCTAGAGCTCAACCTTTGCATTGTGGGATATCAAATAAATTTTCTTTATACATAGTCTCCTTTCTCGGCTAAAGTCTGTTACTTCTTCATTGCAAAAAACATGTATGTACAAATTTATTTATCATACAAATGTTTATAGAATTATGTGTAATAAATATATGATACGCAACTCTATATTATATTGTGAGATTTGATAATGTAGTACTGTCTTGTTTCTTAAAGGTATACCTTATAGGTGATAATTATATGTCATTGATTCAGTTTAAACCAAAGTTAACACAGTTTCACTCCTCCCTTAAAATATTAGTATGAATATGTCCAATATTATTTCACACATTTTGGTAACATATGTTGCTAGTTTAAAAAAGTACATAGCGTTAACAGAAGTGTAAGCTTACGTATTATTTTATTTTTTTACAAAACAGTATTCAACATTGTATAGAAAATAAGGGCATACACTTCAAGGGACATTTTTTAAACTAATCTCTGCAGTTGGCTGTTTGGCTATTACACTTTTTATACTAGTGGTCTGAAACATCTTTTATAGATATTATACACACGATACTATAATATTTATTGTGCGCCTCTAAACGCACAGCAAGCTTTTATGATGCTTTAGGATTTAAAATCTAAAACTGCAGACACTTAATGGTGCATATCAGATGCATGCATAGTTAGTATGCTCCGGATATTACTAGCTATTAGTATACTCCCCTCTCTACAGATGTGAGTCATATTTCTTATAAAATAAATTATTTTCTTTTGTTCATTTTCTTTAAAAAATTTTCTTCCCGTTTAATCTCCGCGTTGATATCCACTAAAGAAAATCGGTTAGAAACTATAGAAGAACAGTCGTCCACTATATGATATGAGGAAATTTTGCATAGTTTTAATTTTTATAAGGAGGTTCATTCTATGACAATGGAATTTTTAAATAAGTATGTCTAATCATTTTTACAGTAAATAAGTCTAAATCTATTTGCAGACCATAATTAACATCTGCGGCAATTTTATCCGTAATTACTTACAGACCAGAGCCTCCTACGTCACGATGAAGACAAGAATATGTTTCCTGAACTATCAAATATAGTATATTACCAGCTATTATTGGCGATATCTAAGCTACTCTATACATTAGATTTAATAAAAAATATTATGTAAGAATGTGAAGTAAATTTATATATTTTATATCAGTGATGCTAAATATATTATTAAAAAAATGAAAATAAACTCAATGCGATGTCAATCCCAACAGGTTTAAAGCGGAAGGAAAGTAATTAGCTCTGTCCCTGAGTAACGCATCAAGTAATGTACAGTGCTCCCACGCATCTTCCCCTCACTTTTTCCTCCCTCCAAACACATCACTGACTGAGTGGTAATCGACTGATAAACTAATCTTATACGAGGGATCTATAGAGATCAACGCTGTACTTAGGCGCGTAACGCAAGGATTCTTTACAGAAGCAGATTGTATCATTGCATTGTATCCCCTGGTAATAAGAATGGATGGTTTTTTTAATATATATTTGATTTTTATAAATAATATTATAATAAGGAAATATTTCTCGAAACATTATGTATCTCTTAGTGATTCTAATATCATAATAGTATATAATGTAACAAAATTATTTCTGTTAGCATTTTTCAGCAGAACAGAAGTAACGTAGGACAAGTGTACACAAATATATAGTTATCTCTTATTTTCTTCATTTTAAATTATTAAAGGATAATTGTTGTTATTATTGAGTTATGCCTCATTACCTTTGATGAGAGTCCCGATGGATTTATACTTTAGCGAGATGTAAAAATTTTAATATTTTTACAGATTATTGGCTTTCCGGTCAATTTTGTTAATGTATGTGTGACATACAATATTCTAATAAGATAAAATCATAGTATTAAAACCTCCGTTATTATATTTGTCATAAACTGTCTGACATCTGGGCCATTGTTTAGGTGTAGCAGGTGGAGTAATATTTTAAAATAATTTTTTTGTAAATCTTTAGATTATGTACTAAATATAAATAATAACTCATAAACTGAAATACAAGATTTATTACATAAATTTTACTTTGTTATAAACTTAAACTACTTGTTCTTTGAGCTTGAAAAAGAGGCTTATCACGTAGTGTGTTCATATTTATTTACCACTCAAAGGACTTACTAAGAAGTACCGAATAGTAAGTTGTTAATAAAGTACTATGTATAAAACTGTATTAATACAGTTTTGTTAAAAAAAAATTAATGTATAATATATCCACTCATGTTTATTTCACTACTGTTTACTTATAGATTATTTCCAACATACGATATAGTGATACTTTTGTATTTACCTACTATCATCAAATAATCATGGATTTTAATTTTATAAACCTACGAGATAGGATTAGAATAGGTCACGTATCCAGCCCTCACTAAGATCGCATGCGAAATTCCATGTCTACAGCACGTTTCACTCTCAAAATCATCTGTTGTCAAAAAAGTAGTGACAAATGATGCGGAAATATATTCTAATATCCCCTACGCATAGAAAAAGATATTGTATCAGTATAGTAAGTAAATCTTAAATGACGCTCTTAGCCAATTTACATGGATTGGCATGGAACCATTATACAGGTCATTCTTTTTCTATGTAGAAATCAAGTATTAAAGGCCTGCAGATGGTTTTCATAGGAATATCACCTCACACAATATATTCTTTTCTTTATTATGTTAGTGTTCGTAGGCAGTGTTTAATAAGACAGTTTTTGTGAAATGAGGAATGTAAATACAACACAAGAGTGAGTCAAGTTACCATATTCTGAAATTTTCTTTCACTCTACAATCCATTTATTTTTTACTATATTAATAATCCACATGTATTAACATGCTTACTTGATAAAATCTCATCTGAATATACTCAGCTTGTTTACAAGTTTGTTTATTCTATTTTCTCATTGGTATAATGGTTACCGTACTCATTATTTTAACGTAAAAGTATTAGTCAAGGCTCATCCAAACCCCATGAAGTGACATGCATCATCGTGGAGATCAATGCTCTCCATATATAAATGAAGCTTCATATGCATGTCTTTCGGTCAGTTTCGTTTTTGAGATATCGTTAGCAGAATAAGAGAGATAGAGACTGACAGACAGCAAAGTAATCGTTTAAGTAAACTGTATATGAAAACCTACTCAATGCTTTTTTCGAACTCAACAGATTTGAAGCAGAGGGAAAGTAATTTGCTCTGTCTCTGAGTGATTTATCAAGCAAATTAGAGTAAACTCTTCTTCCTCTCACTTATCCTTCCCTCCCAACACATAACTGTATCAATGATAATCGAATGTAAACGTATATTATAACGGATAAACTCAAATACATGATTTATTAAATACTAGTTTACGCATTTTGATTTTAAAATACTTGTTCTTTGAGCTTGAATGTAGTTATATCACCAAAAGGACTAAACGAAAAGTGTGTTTTTTTAACTACTATGTTCAAATTGTATTAACTATGATTTATTGTTTAATTTTAATTGTACTTATGTCCGTCATAGTCACTACTCTAATGTTTACTGATATTATTATTTCCAATTTACGTATTGTGACATAATTCTAGCTACCTTACCTTCTCCCATAAAATAGTAAGGAGTACTCCTTAGGAAATCACACTAGTTTTAAATTCCATAAGTTTTTGATTGATTGGTAAATGTAGGCGGTGTTATACTATGAAACAAAATAAGCTTTATATAGCTTAGAATATATATTTAAGTTCAATTATAAAAAAAATTAAATTTAAAAAGTAAATTTGTATACAAAAAAGAAATTACCATATCAAACAGAATTGAATAAAAGAATGAATAAAATAAAAATAAAAGTTTTAATCATAAATAGCAGTTATATGGTTTTTAGCAATACAGCGTTGGAATACAGAACACTATGGGCTACATTGGGTTAGAAGCTTCGTCGAAGTTGCAGGTAGGATTTAAAGTCTATAGCTCATTACTTTGACTAGATGTGTTATTAGGTTTAACTAACATATGATTATCCTCAGTTTTCGACAAATTTATTTATTTATTTTACCTTTCATTTTCTCGCCATCTACATTGTTAACAATAAGAACAGTATAAAAATAATCACTAAAACTGAAATTGTATGGAACATCCCTATAATCCCTAAAACACTACTTGACGTTGCATATATTAATATTAAGCTCCAGTCAAAATATCTGTTATTTTTTAAAATATGATGTGGATAAAAACATTTATAAGTCTGTTGAGTAATAGTCTTCACTATCACTACTAATAAATCCAGATTATTTTCAAGGAACACTTCAAAGCTAGATTTTAGGTCTCATATTATCTTACAATATTATATTTATATCTTATAATTATTATAAGAGATTTTTTTTTTAATTTTGGTATTACAACTTATAGTTCCAACGCCATATAAAATATTTAATAAGTAAATTTTATAGGTAATTTAATGAAACGAACTAGATCGATGATTTAATATAATAACAAATACTTTTATCAATTTAAATGCCTAAGAAACTAAATAGTTTTTAAACAAGGCTATTTTATAGAACACAATTGTTTTACTCTGTTGAGATATAGATACCAAATGTACATTTTTAGCATTTTTACAAATTAGAAAATCAAATATTTTCATGAGCTCTAAAGAAGTGTTGTGACTTATGTAATTGCATTATGTAATTGCTCGTATTTTACAAATTCAAGTCTGTATAAATTATTATTGACATTTGCAATTGCAGTCATTAAGTAGAAAACAATGAAGTTCTGGCGTCTTTGCCGTGAATATTTATAGGGTCGTTCAAATATACTCGAGAGTGTGACCGAGTTTTCAGATTGCTTCGATTCAACATTGCCAAATATTTACAAGAAGCCTGCCAAATCAGGCACATATGGTAAAGTATTTTCTTATGTTTGTGTTACATCTTACAAAATAAAATTGATAATCGTTTTGAATTTGTTTCCATAAAAAACTTGTAATAAGTAAATTTTTCATCGATTAAAAAATTTCCTACACATATTTGAGCGGACTTAAACAATTGTAGATGGATAAAAATGTGTTTTATAGAGTGGTATTGACGTTAAGATTAATATATTGCCTTGATTATGCATCTATTTTTGTCTGGATTTGAGACTCCAAGAAATATAATTTTACCAAATGAAAGTGTTGTATCTTTTTGGTTTCCGAAATAAAAAGTAAAAAAGCAAAGAAAGAAAAACTCTTAACGAAAAGAGATAGACTGTTAGTTGCATCTAGTTATGAGCACCTTTTGGTCCATACAACAATATCCTATAGTTTTTTAGAGAATTTTGTACAGGGTTTTAACCTGTGTCAATCATTAAAGAAGATTTAATGATTGACTGACTGACTGATCCATCAACGTCCAGCAAAGACCATGAAAGATGTAGAAAAGTTAGGTATAAAATTTTATCTTCTACCTTTTAAGCACACTAACGAGATTTTTTCTAACTTCAGGACTCCGCCCAACTGGCCTCTAATATCACAAAAACTACTATACGAAATGCATAAGAACAAAAATTAGTTTTCAATTTAAAGAAATTTTATAAACATAATCAGCGTTTTATTGGAAACATTATAATGTAACAACATAAATATAATATGTCAATTTAAGTGACATTTTAAATTGCTTTACATTTTTAGTACAGAAAGATTACAATATGATTAAAAATAAACAACACTCCTTGTTTTAACCATTACTGTAATCACTGATAGACCCACATAATATAATTTTTATCCAGACAATAAAATTTGAAGTTTTAATACAGTATAATTTTAGCTGCGAATTGTAGCAAATAATAAATACGCAGAGCTTGCTAAGGAGTGTAAACTAAACACAAGGGCGCAATCAGTGAGGAGCAGAGAGGGCAACCACTCCTTGAAGCAACATTAAAATAAATGGATAATAAATCTTGTTGTTGTAAAATTATACCAATTATTGAAAATTTAAAATTAATATTAAAAATTCACTACTGATAATTATTTTGTTAGTGTAATTTATTGTAATATTATTGTCAATTGAAATTATCATTAACAAGTACACAATTACTTTATAAGGAAAAAATTAAATATACTATGAATAGGACAATTATCGTAATCATAAATCTTCCAACACTCACATGGAACAACCTGGCAAATGATAACAGAATTATGTCAGCTGGTTAATAGGATTCGAGAGAGGGAGATGTCTCATTCTGGCTCTAGAAGAGTCTATATTAATTGGATAAAAGAGTATCTTCTAGAAGTTTTTCCTTCCTCCTATTTGGTCTAGTGAGTTCGGCGTCACTATTTAAACTGAGCTACCCGCCACTAGTTTATCAGTATTTTCCTTGCTCTGTAGGTTTTTTCCATAACTGTAAATTGAACCATTTTAATAAACATGTCTAAATAGCAGAGTTCCAAAAGTTTAATTAGTTATGGCTCATACAATACAACGTTGTGTTTTTAAGTAACCTCAAAGTATGTTCAGTGTTTGTTATAACCTAACCTTGCAGTATAATTAATTATATTGTAGCATAATTTATAAATTAATATATTTACAAAATACTTACCGCCTTTGTGAATTTATTTTTTATGATGGTTTTACAGTACTTGTGATGCATATACAATAAATAATTGATACTTTGGCTAGCACTCTCCAAACAATTTAATTTTGTATACATTGCTCAGTTTCTATTTAAAAACTGATATACTGCATACTTGTATTGCATTGTAGATTTTGTAAAAGAGGGTCAATGAATGTCAAGAGGTGAGTAAGGAATTCCTTACTGGAGGAGACTTACAGTCCTCAAAAACTGAGATACTGTAGCATTCATATTTATGATGTCGTTTTGCTACGTTTATGTGCGTGAATGTATTTTATTAGAATATTAACTCAAGAAGAATGGAAGGAGCAGACTTACATATTTTGCGTTTTGTACAGTATAATATTGATGTTTACGTTTCTCTTTAAATTAACTAGGTTAATTTACGCCTAATTATTTTAATAACAAATCAATTAGTTATAATTATTTATTTTAATACCATACATTGGAGTATGATATAGATAAATTTAAGTTTTACTTTATTAACCTGTTGTAATAAACGTGCCTATTAATTTTAATATGACTTATTTGAAAGGAAAATGCTGCTATATAGTTTTCGATTTTATTTTGAAGCTGAAGTCAGTCTTTCATAAGACGATTAACATTGTGTACTTGTGAGGGAAACAGGATTTTTCCGGACATTTGCCATCTTTCACTGAAACAAGAAATCAGTAACACTACGTTTCGAGATCTGCAATCTGATCTCTTCTTCAGGTAAAGAACTAACCTAATTCATAATTACAAACTAGGTTAAAATAAACAAATCTTACCAAAGCGTTGTGTCACGCCTTTTTCCTTCACAACACTTCCATCGTCAAAAAAACCTTCAAACAAAGAATTGTGTACTTTATGTAACATAGCAAAAAATGGGGTGGTTATTCTAATTTCAATATTTAAAGCTTACTTATTGTTCAACGCTGTTACAATTAAAGGTTATGGGAATCACATTAGTGTTACTAATAAACACCTCCTATTTCCTAGATAGGTATAATTGGTCAACAGTAACAATACCTAGGCATTAGGGTATCACATAAGAGTTACTTATGGAGTTTCAAGCTTACCTGTTCGTCAACACTTAACATCGTCGGCTCTCTGTCATTACATGGGAGTTATTGATCGAACTCCTTTGTTCGTAGCTTACCTGTTGGACATTACTAATAAAGCTAGGCCTAGAGTAATCACGTGGGAGTTACTGGTAAAATATTACTCTTGTTATAACTGGCTATAAACCTAGCCTAGGCTCAGGAGCATTACAAATAAATTAGTGATGAAATATTATTAGTTCATTGTTATAATTGGTTAACACTAGAACAACCAACGCTTTAGGGGTATTGCATAGGAGTTACTGATGAACTCTTACTTATCCCAGCTTAGCTATAATTGTTCAACTCTAGCACATCCTATACTTTGTAGTACCACGTATGAGTTACTGATGAACTCTTACTATTTACTTATCCTAGCTTAGCTATAATTGTTCAACTCTAGCACAACCTATACTTTGTAGTACCACGTATGAGTTACTGATGAACTCTTACTTATCCTAGCTTAGCTATAATTGTTCATCTCTAGCACAACCTATACTTTGTAGTACCACGTATGAGTTACTGATGAACTCTTACTTATCCTAGCTTAGCTATAATTGTTCAACTCTAGCACAACCTATACTTTGTAGTACCACGTATGAGTTACTGATGAACTCTTACTTATCCTAGCTTAGCTATAATTGTTCAACTCTAGCACAACCTATACTTTGTAGTACCACGTATGAGTTATTGATTAACTGTTACTATTTCCTAACTTGGAACAACAGTTGCAGTTTATTTCTAAATACTAAGTATTGTAATGTCAAATAAAACATACTGCTTAATGTAATGCTTTATTATTATAATCCACGAAAATTTTCTGATCGTACACGTATTTTTCGTTTAAATTCTGTCAATTCTGAGAAAACATAAACAATAGACATAACCAGTAAAAAATACTTCGTTTAATATATAATTTTGTTAATATCTCGTAAGTAGTTACAGTACCAGTTCCTTGCCTGTCACGATTATGTTTTGAACTTTTACTCTTATTAGTTTGTCTGTCTGACAATAAATAAAACTTATCTTTGTCACTGGTTGCTACAGCATATTTCCACTCCAAGTGGAAACAAATAGCGTTGACGCTGAATAGAATTCGGTACTGTTATGGGTCTCTTTAATTATGATTATGGTCTGCAACACAGAACTATGTGTTTTAATGGCATTCAGTTGTCAATAAGAGATCCTGGACTGATTGCTGATTGCGTTTTAAATATGTGTCTAGGTAACCAGTCATTGACGTTAGCTAGTGCGATAAATACTAGAAACAATGTGTTTTCCTGCTTATTGCTAATTTTTCTTACAAATATTGTATGCTAATTTTTATTCTTTGAAGTTTTATGTTTTGTACAGATTCAACTATGAAATATGAAGATTTTACATAAATATTAAACTATCTTGTTTTAAAAGCCGCTGTAAAGAAATCATGGTGTTTCATGAAGTCACAGAGATAAAAAAATGAAACATTGCAATTACTACAATACGGAGTAGCGCATTGATTATTACTGATTAATCATGCCTCACCATCCTACCCCATATCAAAACATTGACTCAGAGGTAATCAGCTGATAACCCTACCAAAAACTGTCGTTAAGTATGTCAAAAAATAAAATTAAAAAAAATATTATATATTCTGCATTCATTTAATTTATTTATAAATTAAATACTTATAGCGTGGACTTACATTAAAAAAGGATATATCTTTATTAATACAGTATTAGTTATTAGTATTCGTTTATTAATCAATTATATATCTAGATCCCATACAGGTTACCCATTTTACGAAAATACTCTACATTATTCTATAGAAATTACCAATACCAATAAGGATATTTCCTTATTCTCAATATCGATGTACTTTTTCAGTGGTTTAATAATACTGTACCACTGAATGAATTTTCATAATAATTATTCCAAATTTACGTAATGACATAGGTATAACGTAGTATATACATTTAACATCGATACTCGTGTATTAATCTTCCGAGACTGTTGTTTTCATTAAGGGTTTTAAACGTTTTATTAACAGCATAAGGTATTTTTATCCTAAGCACATCTTTGTTTACTATTACTTAATTAGCCAACTAGCATATCGTGTAAAATTACAACATATATGTTTTTTTTCTTACATACTGTTACATTTTATTATAATATCTTTTAAATTTTCATTTTCTAATTTCTCCCATTTTCAAATATTCCAACCACAGCTAGAGATATCTGGATGTAATTTGATAAACTCAAGTAATTTGTTATCTTCTTTTGTTAACCCGTTTTTCCGCTAGTTTCATATATCTGATCATTCAGTTAGTTTCGTTTGTTCAATATTTGATATTTAATGTCGAAATAGCATTTAAAAAAGGTAATTAAACATTTGTTACGAATTATGTGTATGTATAAATGATTACCTAATGTAAAAGATACAGATATAACATTTTATAGCAAGATTATATTGTTCATTTTAATAGGAGTTTTAGGTTAATTTCACACTGGCGAGAATATATTTTTACGAAAACTTGAGTAACTGCTGTCGCATATTATAATTAAGGATACAGTGTGTTTAGTACTTTTGACTACTGATGTCACTCTGGGTGCTGTAACAGTCAGTGCAAAGTCTGTTTACACAAGACGGTAATATTCGGAAATTTTTATATTTGACATTTTAATATCCAGTACTAATCTATGATTCTCGTATACAATCATCTGACACTTGTTGAGATAGCGCTCATGAGAACTATTGATACATTTATAAATTATAGTGTAAAGGGAGCCCAATGTATATGTTGACCAGTATCCCTCCTTAATTGATTTTCCAACCTATTACACGGAACAAATCGTATCATCTATTATCAACGTCAATCTTATCTAGGGTTAGGATCTGATATTTTTAAAATTTGGAAACAGTACCATTATCTCCTTTTATTTTTATCTTTGTAACACATCTAATAACTACAAAATATTTGTGAAATTTTTTGGTATAAGGTATATGTAAAATTCTAATATCAGGGGAATTATATAGTAGCTTTATTATTTTATTTTACTATCAATGATAAATACGTATATAAAAACATACTTTTACATTGTTTTACTACGTAAAGTGAGCCACAACTCACACTGTACTGAGAACATTAAAAATTATCATATGGCAAGTGAATTATTGCTTAATATTGAGGTTTGGAAAGGACCACAATAGCATATTACATGTTTTGCAAAATAACACTATCAAAACATGTGTACATTTAGAAAACAGGATCAACTGTAAATGATGGAATTTTTTTAAAGAATAATAAGTACAATTAGTTGTACTATCGATAAATAAACGTTGTGATTCCGTCAGCATAAAGTAAATTAAAACACAATATCCAGAGTGCACGGATTTAATAATCATATTTGCTGTGTATGGTTATTAAATGGAGAGATCCGTCTGTCAGAAAAAAGGGTCCTTAATGCTCTGCTTTGAATATTTATAGGCTTGAGCCAACATATTGAAAACTGTGACCGAGTTTCAGATTGATTCGTTTTACCATTGTAGAAATACACGAATGAAACTTTTACAGCGAACCCAAGAATATGTGGTTAAATATTTTCTTAGATGTATGATATAGCTTGATTTATACAGAGCAAATAAAATCTATATACGTTTGATACTATTACGTGCTTATTCCTTCAACAGTTTTAATATGCATTAAAATACACTATAAAGCATTCAAATAAGGAATAAAAATGAGTTCGATATACTGAAATATTTTACCCCTACATTTAATAGATTACTTATGGTTGAAAATTTTAAGCTTCAAACACTCGTATTTACAATTTTTATTTAATCTGACATGATTTACTCTCTATACTCAATCCTCAAACTTTGATATTTATTGAAAGTCTATAATGTGTAAAATCCTTTACACTATTATTAGTTGAACAGGTTATGTTTTTAATTTACTTAGAGTATAATAGAAAACGCGCACCATCCTAACCTACAGATCACCTGATCATCAGATGTATTTAAAACAAGTTATTTAAGTTGGGAATCTTTGAATAAAAAATCATGGACAGTAAGCTTTATGGAATAGACTTCAGAAATATTTATTAAGATATTAGCTTTTATATACAGTATTTATAAGTGTGATTTTTATGTAATTTTTAGTGCTATAGTACGAATTTTGTAAAGAGATTTTGATATTTTAAATAATTAAGGTATATATACAAAGTGTTGTATATTTAAAAGATTACCATACCTTATAAAATTAACTGTAAAATCATTATAAAAATATAAATAAAATAATATAGTAAAAGGAAATAAAAGAAACAAAGATTTTTAGTAATATTTACATGGCTGATTATTTCAGCAACCAAATATACGTAAAATAATAAACGCTGCAATTACAAAGGAATGACGTAAACTTGTATTCTTCTGGAACGGAAACCAAACAAATAACACCAAAGCCAAGTAATTGGTTTTACTTTTGGCACTGCTCCGAGTGTCTTCCACAGACTTGGCCGAAGTTATTCATTAGCAGTCAGTTGCTCAGTGTCAGGTACAATGTCTTTAAGTTTGAAAACTAAGAAGGCTGATTTTATTAATAATTGGAATAAATGTAAAGTTTTAGCTATAATGACCACAATCAAATATAACTTGGTAATCAATCTTGCACAGCGTCTAATCTCATACGGGGTCACTCTTATTTATATTAAGACTAATGTAAAACGTGGTAATTTATACAAATTTCATGATTGTGCCTCTATAAATAAAAATGATAATCATCACTCACTCTCTTAGCCCCTTACCCATCCTAATTTTCAAACTTCTCTATATCTGAGAAAACAGAAATTCAGCATACTTATGCTTCATGACTAATTAAAAATCATTGTAATTAAGATGAAGCATGTATAGATGTTTATGTTGTGTTACAGCCGCTAGAAAACTATTCTTAGCTAACAAGCTGGATTAATTATTATATCGGACTATAATTCCTGTATTTGATACAATTTACCAGGTGTCATTTTGTGTAAAATCATGCCCAATTAAACGCAGTATTCAGGTGGAAAAATTTCACATTTACGGTAGTATTCTATCTATAAACATTAGAAAACTTCGATAAATAACTGTATTAATGAGTACGAAGTGGGTGTTTAAATTATAGTTTATCTTTTAATGATTTTTTTATAAGACATGTAGCTCAGACATTTACGCTGAATATGTAACCAGGCACAAGTACATGGTTGACGTCATATTTATAAAAAACTGAATTTTTTTTATTTATGTTATTGTTTGTCCTCTTAAGTCCTTAACAATACATAAAAACTGAAAAAGTTTAAAATAACTGAATAATTATAAGCATTTAGAGGGATTGTTGATTGTTTTGTTGTTTTTCTAAGTATAATATTTATTTGTTAAAATGTTTCGTATCCCTAAAATATATTAGGATAGGCAGTAAGCCTCTTAATATTTAAAGAAAGTATATGTTTTATGTATGCTATTATTTATGAATTAAGGAAGGATAGAAAACATTACGTAGCAAAAGTAATGTTAATTTTCCACACGTGATAATTCTCTTGTAATGTAAAATTTTAGTGAAAGGTTATGAAGTAATTAAGTGTTATTTTTGCTGGAATGGTAAAACTGAGAAGTCGTACACCATCGCACAACAAGTTACAATATTATCTTGAATCTGTTTTCAATACAGAAACAGAAAAAGTTAAATCTAAGAGAAAAATAATATATCTGGAACAACGCCCGGGGATCAGTGAAGAGGAATGTGTTTGTTTCCGTGGGCAAACAATCGACTGTAATATACATGTGTCGATATAGATTTACTTGTCACACTTTAATATGTCTCTTTCTATGTTATACTTCTTTACATAATACCACTAAAACTTTAAAACTTTCACAAATCTCCTTACAAACGTTTCTCATAGAGTTAGAAAATTATACGTAACGTAATACTATATTTGATTTTAATCAGCTCAGAAATAAAAACCCCAAATTAAGTTAAAATGTTTAGTTAAACAAACTTTAAGGGAAACTTAAATACCACTATTTTCCCCTTATTTTTTTCTAACCATCAAATCTTTTGTTTTTACTAGTTTCTTCTTTTCTTTTTCAATTGGCTTCTGGTTTTTAAGCTATTCTTTCTTTTTCTGTACTTTTTCATTCTGCAGTTTCTTGTTGGTACTGAATGATATCAATATATCTTCTGATATACTTTTTCCTGTAGTTATTTCAAATTTTCGACGTTTTGTTGTCCGTGGCTGAACAACGTCTTGTATTTTTTCCTTAAGGTGTTCGATCAAAGTTTGTCCTATTAAATCAAGGTAAACAGGAGCATTGTTTGATGGCAATCGCACGCCAATCTCTTCTTTGCTGATTGCGTGGATTCTAGCCTTTTAAAATCCAGCCAAAAGATTATAGCGTACATTCGGGTTCATGATGTCTAAGGACTTTTTTACCAACCTTAGGGAAATATCCTTTTGGCGATATAACTAGTAAAAGCTGATTCTTCTCCTTACGACATGACTTTAAGGTGGCCTTGGAAACTTAAAAATGCATTCATCAACTTTATTTTAATAGTGCTTCGGGTTATTTGAAAATTTTATGTAGCTTGCCTTTGTGCCATTTCATCAGATCTGATGGTTTCTAAACAAGTTCCAAGATATTCGTTGTTGTAGTCAGCATAATTCTGGCTCTCAAGGAGACGTTTGTAGTTGTAGGAAAAACTGAAACCAAACACATGTAATATAAATATATTCTACAACTACCCAATTCGCAAGCTATTTATAGAACTTTAACACTAAACATCGTGTGTATAAAAGTACAAACTACAAGTACCTTTGGTCATAACAAAATCTGGGTCAAAGTAGGTCGTACTGTGCAGGTTACCAGACCTGATTTAAAAATAAATGAAAATGGGAAGTCACGCTGTGTTTCACAGAATTGTAACTACAAGACGACATTAGTAACTTAAAAGAGTTATAAAAAACATAGTCACATTAGAAGTTCCTGAAGAAAAGTGTGTTCTGAAATGAAGAAGTTTTAAAGGTTAAAAATTTGTTTGATTACACGAGACACCAAACTTATGGTCCTTCTCCCTAGCAACGGACCGGGAAATCACATGAACTATCAGGAAGCTTATTTTGTGGCACCACCTAACGGAAGCAACCAAAACTAATTCAGATACTGTCAAAAATGCTTAAAAAACTGGTTTCATTATATTTTGCTTTTGGGCCAAAGTAGCCCTTGTTTATGGTACCTGTATCACCAATGAATCAAATTTAACCAGTTTCAAAATTAAAAACGTTTTTTGAATAAATTACTTTTGTGCAGTTTAAAGAAATAATTAACGAATATAAATAATACACTAGCAACAATACGTCGAAAGCCCAGCTTAGCAAAAAAATACATTTAGAATAAAAAAGTAAAACATTTAAATTGCCACATCCATTTACTACACTGCTATGTAGTTTAAAATATTTACTATTATTGTTATTGTACTATTTTTTCACATTTTACACTCCCTTTCTACTGAATCCCTGAACAAATTATAAGGGAGTCAATAGTCTAGTGATTTAAATATTTTGTGCTTATCTTTAGTTTCATATATTGTACTGTGATAAATATACTTCAACGGAAAAGTACTTTAAATATTCAACAATTTCAGACTCGAACAACTGATTTAAATGAAATAAAATGTTGACTGTAGTCATACCTACGGATGATATAACACAGAGATTATACATAAAACAAACATGTTCTTCACGCACTGCACAACTAAAAATTTATCGGATTGAATACGTGGTATATGGGAACAATCCTTATTTCCCAGTAGTGGATCGAGGAAATATATTGGTAAAAATACAGGGTAGCTTAGGCTGACATGTTTGTATTACTCTGTTAAATATGGGCTTATTGTTGAAACATTTGGTGAAGGACAATATGTGGCATCATAGAAATTGCTTGTTACTTATTTAACGGTCGTGTTCTACGCTAGTAATATTTGTCTACTGTCCGTTACAAGTGGTCCGTCATCATTAAAACTTGTGTAACACAATATCAAAAACATTCAATTTTAGACAGCATTGTATATAATTGTATTGCTTTTCATTGTTTTTTATAGTGGAATTTACAAAAACAATTCAGCAGTACTGTTCTAAGAATGTCTTGCAATTTCCCTAGACTTTTGCTCTGGGAGATGTCATCAAGAAACGTGAATTATTTGTTGAGTATTCATTATTTCTAATGTATTTATCCAAATAACTGCATTAGAGTTGTGAATGATTTCTTTGGTTAATAGTTAGGAAAAATATAATATGGCGTTTCAAAAGTTGTTACTTACACACTTATTTCATATCAAACTTGATGTAAATAAAAATACACCTGTAAATGAACAGTAAATGTAAACAATTAACTACGGACATGCTGTATGTAAAATGTGTATCGTACTACCAACTCTAACCAAAAAAGATAATTAAATTTATAAAAACAACACACAACACTTTAGCGCAACTTCAATAAATACATTACACGAAAACTTGGTTCAGAATATCTATAACCTAACCCTAGCAAATATAATATTCTTAACGGTGTAGGATGCATTGCAGCCTCTACTAAACTTTCAAACAAATATTTTGCCAGATTTCAAATTTTCCAACGCACTCTACATAAATAAGAAGGCTAAATAATATTTATCGCTAAAATATTTGACAGGAATGTATAAATAAATATTAATAAATAAATAAATATATTTATTAGTTTTTCAATATACAATATATATAATCAAATTCATTAATCAACAGAGGATACCCTGCAAAATTAATTAACAGTGAAATAGCTAAGCCTAAAAACACAAACCATGTTTTAAGTGTTGTGGAAAAAGATGCCAAATTTGTAACTCAGTACCATCCTGGATTATACAAAGTAAATGGAATTATGAAGACCGCCTACAAAATATTGGAACAATCTCCAGAAACAAAGGATCTTTTTAATAGACCTCCTAGAATTATTTTCAAAAGACCACCAAATCTGAAAAATCTATTAGTTCATCCAAAATACATTAAAGATAAAGACAACAGTCAAAATTTCAAACACAAATGCCATCCATGCAATAAACCACGCTGTGGAATATGCAATATGATGCAATCTACAAACTGTTACAAAAGTTGCGTTACGCACAAAAAATATTCTATTGCAGAAGATATCACATGTAACAGTGAAAATGTAGTCTATAAATTATCCTGTCAACATTGCCCTAAAGACTACATTGGAGAAACATCTACGTCACTTAGGCTGAGGATGAACAATCATCGTGCAGATGTTCGACATCAAAATTTACTTAGACCCGTATCTGCACACGCTGTCAACACAACAAAACCTTTGAAAATTGTTTCTCTCTAATTGGCATCAAGAAGTTTCAAAATTATGACAATAAAGAATACACAATATTATTACTAAGAAGATACGAACAAGCAAACATAATGGCTCTTCAATCAAAATCACCAGTTGGATTAAATTTGAGACACAGCTAATTTAAATTTATTATTCAAACTTTTTATCTATCTCTGTGTTTAGGAAAGGTTACATGTTTAATTTTCTTCTTTGATACCATATGTTTTGTTTTGTTGTTTCCAATGTTTTTTTTATAACCTTCATTTTTATATTTGTTTATATTTTATTGTATACATGCTTTTGATAATGTTACTGAAAAGTAACGAAATATTTAGCTTTTCAAGTTGAAGAAACATGTTTTGTTTTCTTTTATACCTATATATATATATATATATATATATATATATATATATAGTATTAAATATAAAAAGGAACGTCTGTTTGATTCTAATATTTTTTATTCTAGATAAGAATATATATTTAATCTAAAATAACATCTACTTTTTTAATGGGAAGATTCCCTTTTAAGCCTTATTCAGTCCGCCCTCATGTGCCACTGGCCTATGTGACGATATTATCAAATAGAGTATGTGGGAGAGTAGATACAGTACAATGTCGATAGTACTAATAAAACGTGCAACGGTCAAAGATAGGATTTAACTGCGCTATATTTAACTCAGTCTCAAAGTCCAACGTATTAGACCGCTCAGATATGTCACTTCCATAATATATCTTACTACGCCATAATAGTTGGTAAGACACCCATAACTTCAAGTAATCATAAAATTACAAATCAAAATGCAATAATAATAACACAATATTATAAGCTGTTTGTTTGTATTCGTTCAAGGTAAGGGAATTGAGACATTGAGACATACAATTTAGTTTGACTTTATATCGTGACATTTAAAATATTCTACCTCGTGGTAAAGATGCAAAATAATCATTATTCACACGTTCTTAAATATTTATGGTAAATTATGTGAACTATAAATTTGGTCAGGATTAATACAATTAGAGGCATTTCATATTAACAATACAGCCTAAAAGGTATTGCAAAAAGATTGTATTTTCCATTGTTGAATTTGGATTTTAATAATTCCTGGTTTTATTTTATGTACTTATAAATGTGTGTCATCCTCTTTAAATGGAGTAACAATGCATCATATATATAGCATATTCAACTGCTTTCCCTGAAGCCTGGAAAACAAGATATGATTCCCAATTCGGATGGAAATCCTAGTTTTCATGTGTTTTCGTTGTCATCCATAAAGCCCGTGCTACATACTAAAATAACAGTGTATGAAAACTTATGAATGGAACCTTTTATTATATAACTGCTTCTATATAAAATGGAATAAATGAAAAATGTATATAGGTCAACACTTTTTATTAGCTTACTTATTTTATTACAGGGTCCGGTATTCTAAAAAAATATAACAACACTTTTTTTTTAATTTTGGTTATTTTCAAATAAAGATTTAAATTCTTTTCCTCACCCAACTAGTACAGAATTAAAATTATTTACCTCGAAATTTTGAAGCCATTTCATAAAATATTATGTTGATTAGAAACGCAGTTTCAGTAGGATAATTGTAATATTACTTCTATAAATATAATTAAATAATTTCTAATTGTTTATAGACTAAATATAATACGGACATTTATAGTGTTGAATTATGTTTGGTTATTCCTTAAGTAATTTATGTTTAAAATTATCTTTTTTTAAATCCATTATTTCACTTTTTTAGTCATTTAATTTATAAACACTACAGTGTTTGATTGGTAAAACTTTAAGTAGTTCCAGTGAAAAACTTCGTACAGCTGACGAATAAGCTGGTGTATTGTTATTTTAAGAAACTATTTTAATTTAGAACTTTTATACATTAAAGTTTTAATACAATCTAAAGGAATAACTGTAGAATAATATAAACAGTGTGGACGTAAATGTTTCCTTATTCCTACAGACTTCCAAACCTCAGAAACTGAGATACCATGGCATTCATATTTATGAAGTCGCTTTGTTACGTTTATGTGTGTGCACATATTTTCTGAGATTAATGCGTCAGGAAAGACGGGTGAATCGTACCTTTAATTAAACAAAAACTCGTCACTTGTACAAGAGTAATATGTCTCTGTGCCTTCGTTTCTTTCTCGTAACACGGTATAAGCACACCTCACCATGTGTTGCGTAGCAGCAGACTTTTCTTCAGGTACGTAAAAAATTTCAAATTACTAACTTATTTCGTTGTTTAGATACCCCACGGACGGATATATGGACGTAGAGAAAATCATGCAAAAAATTACAGCTTTCCCACGAGAAAATGGGAAATTGTGTTAGCTCCTGAATATATTGAGCTTCAACAACGCACAGCCAAATTTCATATTTATACTTGCACTACCATAAAACTCAGTTTTACCTATGTAGAAAATGTGTACGGGAAATTCAAAGTTTAAAAATTAAATATGTCTATAGATGTCTTGTCCCATGTTTTGTTAAATTTTTATGCATAGCAATATTTATTAGATAATTGTTTCGTTAATCTGTAGAGGGTACAACAATGCAAGAATGTTTCGTAATCAAATAATTGAATTTATTAAAATCATTGAACTTCCACTCTATTATTTTCTTCTGTTAATTTAAATTGTATTCATTGAACCTCACATGATTGTACTTAGTTTTTTAAGAACCTGATTCGGTATACTATTTCTCGTTGCCATAATGGTTGCCCGCTACACTAATGTAAACATATTCAATAACACTAATCCCATTACGATAAAGTTACAAGAATCCTAGTGAAATTCCCTGTTACTCAAATAAAAATGAAGCTTAAAATGCGATATCTCTATACTTACAATGTTTCATGTTTATATAATTATGTGCCTATTTCTCAGTAATCATATATAATTGAAATTTACTGTTTATTTATTTTCAAATTTAATACTGTTACAAGTGAATTGAGTATTAAAGTTGTTACATTTGGTGTTATAAAATAAACTCCTCACAACTATGTGAGTACGTATTTCGTGCTGAACCCGGCAGCAATATTAGTTCTTCTATGGCGTCCGAAATATAATTCGTTAATTTAGAGTGTCTAACATAAGCAAAACTTTATGTCACTTATCTAACTCCACCATTATGCATCAACTATAAGTATAAAAAGAAAAATATACAAGTGTAGGACTTTTTTCACTTTGGCCTTAAATTATTAATATGCTACGTATATGATTATACCTATTCAATGAAATAAAGCAAATAAGTAAAGAATGTTTTATTTTACCAAGCGATCTAAGAACTGGGAAGCCCTCTCTAATGCAACCTTATGACCAGAGTCCTCCTCTCCATTTAAGATAGTAATTTTAAACAAACATTTTAGTTACGCCATTTATAAATAGTATGCACGATTTCATCTTTAAAATTTAGCTTCTCCAATCTATTATCTTTTTACTAAACTTAGTAATAGTAACAAATCAATGTATACAAATATTCTAATACTGTACCACGGACTATGAAGAGCTAAAATCTATATACAACCAATGATGTTCATGCTTTCGTTTAATGCCTGTCTATTTTCAAGATTTTTTATTTAATTGTTCTACCTAAAGAAAATTAGTAAAAATACAAAACCTAAATTGCGTACAATAATCTTTCTCCGTAAGGAAAAATCTATGTATTTCTTTCCTTATCACTTTTCTAGATAATGGATAAAAATAAAAAAAAAATTATGGAAATATATATTGAATATTAAAATCTGCTTCATTTCATTAAATATATCTTCACACCTAGATCATAAATATTGGTATTACATAATGTAGGTATAATGATTTAACTGTTGCGCTGCACGGTTAATGACTCAGTAAACCTTTAACCAGAAAATTTTCTCGGTGAATTAAAACAGTTAATATATTATATCTACACTATTTAATGTCCGATTTTTGTGTTGTGTGTAGGTTTGAAATTAAACACAGCTGTGTATATAAATCGTTCTTTAACAAGCTTTTAGGGTGGCTTAAAAACCATCCACTATCTTTATATGTGGTATGATCATATATTATTATATTTCTCTCGATTGGAGACTTCGCTCAAAATATTTGACCAACTTTCATTATTTACATATACTGGTTTCTTAAATAAAATCTAAAAATTCGTACAGACAGATAAATAGAACAGATGCAATAAAAGAAGATACACTATTTGTCGAATTTTAGTTCCTAGTTCCTCTTAATCCATGAAAAAAATCGTAAAGTTTGTTTGTAAAGTATATTTACGTCCTTAAAAGCAATGTGTTCGTATAAATTCATGAGATCATACTCAATAATGGGTTCTTGGTTCAATTATCTTTACAAAAGCTCACAATCTTGCTATTGTTTACTGCCACAAGATTAAAATAGTACGAGGTTTTTGATAAGTTGACAAATAAATGGTCACCTAATACTGATAATTATGATATTCCTAATATGAAAAATTAAAGGAAACTTTGCAATTAATACTAAAAATGTACAGCACACAGTTCATCGTAAACGTTTTGCTATCTTCGTCATTTGTCTGTATACAGGGTGCTTTATACAAGCATTCCAAATGTCTAACGATCATACGGCCAACTGCAAAGATATAGATAAAACAAATGTCTATTCTGTAAATTACAGTGTGTCCCATAAACGCAGGTCCCACGTTCAAATCTAAAAACTTTCAAATGCACGTCTTATTGTACATCATATTAACACTCCTTTCATCACAAACTATTTATTTATTAACTTTATAACTATTTTAAATTGAAACCCGTAATAGGTTTTAAATTAATCTATCCAAACTTACTTGTAAGTATTTATTGACCTAACATAAAATCCAACCCTTAACCTCTCGCCTTACTCCTACGCTACGGTGAAGGTGAATATAATGGTTAAACTTGATAGAAAATATTGTTACCAGACTGTATGCTGATAAATTACACGATTTATTTCAGTTTATATCAAAGGCAACAAATCAGGGTAATAATGGTGAAGGGTCCAAATTAACCATATATGGGAAGTTCAGTAATATATTTATAGGATACAATTGCTAAAATAGTTATTAAACTGTGTATGAAACTCAATGCAATGTCAATCCCAACAGTTTTCAAGCGGAAGGAAAACAATTAACTCTGTCCCTGAGTGACGCATCATGCAGAGTACAGTGCAGCCACCCTTTACCCTCCCTTACTTCCTCTCTCACATCACATTACCGACTCAGTGGTAATCGACTGACAAAACTATCTTACACGAGGCACATATTAAGACCAATGAAGTAGTTAGAGCAAGGATTATTTGCAAAACCAACATGTTTCACCACATTACATGCTTTGATAATGGAAATGCATTGATACTTATAATGTTGTTGTTATAAACATTGTATTAGAAGAATATTTAAATATAAATAGTAGTATTTTTCATCCAAACATTATAATAGTGTTCATATGATATGTAAGGTTACCTCCAATTTTTTTTTTGCAAATCCTCATTAAATTATTAATGATGTTTTTAAAATTATCACTTTTTTATTTTTTATTCTATATGTACTTTATTAATCATTACAGTATTTAGTAGTATAAAAACGTAATCAAATCAAATTAGGTAGTTTTTATGGTTTTTGAACTTCCGACCACATTTTATAAACATATGTATGACATAGGTAAACCTAATACGATAAAATTATACTCAAAATCAAAACCAGTATAATTGTTGTTCTGATTAATATGAAGATAATAATTTTAATAGTGTAATGTTTATTAGTTGATCTTCCTGTTTAAAATTATGTGAAACAAACAGCTGTTGCTGACACTTATCTACCTCTGTCAGGAATCACTGAAAAGTATTTATAATTATTTTTAATATATATATATTTGGTGTAAATAATATTTATCGACCTTACGTTTTAAACCTTATTTTAAATCATTCACTAATTAATAATTCACTTCTTCCGCCACTATATTTCTTCCACTTTACTAGATTTTACTACTCACTTCCATAAAATGATTTGGTCTCCAATTTCTAAAAATCTTTGGAATCAAGTATTGATAGTACAAATTAGTTATTACTATCATTTTATAGATGTATTCTTTGTTGAGATGCTTCTTAACTACTCATTCTAGTAAAAAATTTTTTTAGTAGAAGTAAAATTAGAAACCAAAACCATCACAAATTTTGTAGTTGATAGATAAATGTTGTCAGTGTTATATATGTCAATTTTGAAAAAAAATCGCCATATACATTATTATAAAGAGTGTATTTGTTATTCTGTTATTTTACTAATTGGAAGTAGGTATCAAGAAATAATATACAGTACAATGTTATTGTTTCAAAAAAAAATAAAACACCCAATGAAATAAACAAAGTACAGACCAAAACCTTTACTAAAACAAAGTGTATGAACAATTTTAGGTGTGAGTGGTAAGATTAAATTTGCATACAACTTTTCGAGCCAAATTTTGTTCGATGTTGTTCAAATAAATTTATTTACTCTGCTTTTTCTGTTACAGTTATGGTTACCGTTCACAACCAATGCAAAAATATAAACTAACGCTCAGAGGAATTCCATCATCGAACACAGTCAATATGTAAAAATTAAGCATCAAGTAAAAGTGTTTATATCTCAATTTTTATATATATATATATCGTGCGTGATATGGTGAAAAATAATTTTTTTGCTTCGTGTGAAAGGCTTCGATATATCCTCATTCTTTAAACCAATTTATTTTCAAGACACCGTTACAAGCATAGCCTGTTTAAAAATCTCCATATTCTCTTTCAATAATATACTCTTAAAGTTCAATACACTAATATTAATTTAAGATATAATTCTAAAACTCGAAAGTTTATTTATAACATTTCAATACTTGTTAAAGTAATATATAAAGACGGACGAGGTTCGAAAACATTAAATATTTTATTATAAGTGTTATAAAAGTTATTATAATAAATTTTACTATAATAATTTCTGTTTTAATGCTCTAAAATGACCTATATACTTTATTTTTAAATAAAACTAGTTTAATGGACAAAATCATAAACCATAATGATGAAAATATAACATTAATTTTAGCACACATATGAAAACAATCAATGAATGTAAAACAAATTTCGATGTTGTTTTTATATTAAGGCTTAATTTATAAAGCAAAAGACTTAAACTTCCTCCCCGACTTGTAAATTTCTCTTTGGTCGTCGTGTAATAGTGCTAATATGTACTTAATGTGTATGCCAAAAGTATTCCCTATCGTCCCAAGGAGTTTCTAAACAATTACCTGTTATACATATTTCTCAATTTTTAATTGTAATCTGATATACCGAATACTATAATATCATTGTGATTTTGTTTAAAGGGCCAATGAATCTCAAAGTTACGAGTAAGGAGAGAGACTTATGGACCTCCAGAACTTAGATACTGTGGCATTCATATTTATGATGTCGTTTTGTTATGTTTATGTGTGTGCATTTTAATGCATTTTTTAAAATTACTGCGTCAAGGAAAATGGTGAGGGCGGACATTATCATCCTATATATTTATAATCAGAATAACATTTCTATACGATCTGTTATAATTATTTAAGTCTATACATTGGAATATGAAATAAATATATATAATTTTTTACTTACTAAATAACATATTATTATCGTTTATTGTAAACTTAAGATTTCCTAAAAATGTTTCCTCACTATATTTTCTTAACATAGCCCTTTCAATTCAAAATGCTGCCTTATAGTAATAGTCTCCAATTTTATGCTCGCAGTTCAAGAGGCGATTAAAATTTTGTATATAATTACAAAACAAAATACAAATAGATATGTGTATATATCTCCTGTGTAGATATATACACAGGAAGAGAGGTTTCGAAGGTTACATTCTTACTAGTTCACGCATGCCTGTTATTTCACACTATCACTATTTAGGGTTATGGTAATCACGTGGGAGTTATTCTAGAGTTTTACTTGTTCATGGCTTACTAATTGACCAAGACTTAAACTTCTTAAAAAACTAATAACATTTTACAACTGTAGTAAAAACAATAAAAACGTACAAATTCATTGAATATGAATCTTTTGTGTAATGATTGCATGTGATTGTATCAGACTTGCCATACATTCAGTACAGGTACCACATCATATTTTTTGGATAGTGATATTATCCCAACTTAAAGCTCTAACATACACCAGCTTTATCTGGGCGCAACAAACTGAACGCATTCATTTAAAGCTTTACAGTAACATTCAGTCGTGTAGAATAACTTATATTAATACGATGTATGTATTAAGGCTGTTTCATCTTTAAATCAAATAGCCTGTATATGTAAATATATCAACTATCCATATATTTTGTAATATTGTATATTATATGCATGACCCAGTCCTCCTTACTGTACTAAAAAGTACATTTATTAATTTAAGTTAATTATTAATAAAATGTCTAAAGAACATGTATAAAATGTAATTAAAAAAAAATCATTAATACATGTAGTTCTTAGTTATGAGAGTGTTGTTTCTTTTCGTCACTTATATAGCAAAGACAGCTTAAAATTAATGCAGAATAAAAGAACATTTTTTAACTTTAAGTTTTATTAACACTAATTCTGGATTTTATACATTTATTTCAATAATCTTAATCCAAAAAAGTGTAACTGAAAGCAGAAAATATCACAGTATGGTGCAAAATAAGATGTGGCTACAAACTTTATAATATTCTTGTAAATAATTCCTTGGACTAGATTTTATAGTAACTAAAGGTATTTCCATAGAATTTTAACTTTTGTTTCTCTAATTGTGTATTCTAATATTTTTTTTTCATACTTATTCTATCATTTTATCTTAAAAAATTAAATGTATTCCTCTATTGAAAATAAAAATTACGATAGTAAATAGCTATAAAGATGAAAAGTATCACAGTAAACCTTATAACATTGTCTAGCTGATGAAGCAATAATAAATTAACTAATTACTTAGTTTGTAATATTCGTAGCTTAAAACTACGGTATATTGGTAAAATACATAACATTTAATATATTATTATCTATTCATTTTAAAAATATGTAACTTTTTCTTTAATTATAAGGTATTTGATATATATATAATTATAAAACAAACTTGTACATGTGCATAATTTAAAAGACAATTAAAATTTATTGTTCTCCAGATAAACCCACCGTGCAATAAGAGAGATATGGACTCTGCTAGATACTTAAACAATTTCGTAGTGCATAAGTGTAAATGTATAAAAACGTTTTAAGATCACTATAATAGTTACATCTAAGATTTCTTTCATTCATTCAGTCATGAGCAATTTAAAAACAATATAATTTAATATTTGTTTAATATTGATAATATATCTACACGTAACACAAACACAAGACTATTAGTGAAATGTATAGTAACATACACTGTATGGATGTTTCGACAGTCTTAACTTATAAAGACTTTTAAAGATTATAATCACTTAAAAAGTAAAGATCAATTAAGACATATTTCACACAAGTAGGAGAAACATAAATTGACAAAGTTTTTATGAGAAATAAGTTAATTTTATCAGTTGAAGCCAGAGATATATGGAATAGTAACAAAGCATTTACTGTAATTCGGAGTAGCGCATTAACCAAGCCCTGGTTTATCCTACCCTTCCCCCAACTCTCTCACCAGCATCGGCTTAAAGGTGATCGACTAATAAGCTGTCAGTAATTAAATTCGCACTAATAATGGTTTTAATTTGTTTGTTTTATAAAATAGTATTGTCAACTACGTGCTTACACTATGCTACTAAAAATTAATTTCAATGTCTGTAATATTAAAAATGTACCTCGATCACACAGTATATAATGAAATTTGAATCGAAAACATACATGCAAGTTTAAACGTTAAAATGAGGATTAAGCAAATATTTCTTTTCTCAATCACCTTATTATGGTTGCGTAGATCCCTAAAATTAGAAAAAATATTCTTTTATAACCATATCACATTTATTTACTAGTAATTATACCAGTACCTATAGTTTTGCCTAGAATACATTACTTAATTAGAAACTAAAAGTTCTTCAACAATCTGTGTTTTGAAGTCATTTTGTCAAACATTTAAAACTCTAGGACCGACGTTTTTTTAATAGGAACTATTAGAAACATTAACAAATTAAGTAGTAATAATAGATTTATAGGTCTATTTCTAGAGGAGTTGTACCTATAACAAGCTAAACAGGTGTCTTTCCGGTTTTATTCTTTGCCTTAATACTTTGTAAACTAAAGTTGTTTTATAGATAACATTTTAAACTGTACAAAATTGCAAAAAAAGGTTTTAATAAATAATTTTAAGAATTGTATTACGGATACAATTGTATGTATAATAATAACAACTTAAATTTACTAGACCATACTAACGCAGCGTACTAATATACGAGGTTATAAGTATGTAATATCTTTTTTGTATCTATATAAGTATGTAATAAAATTTTTTCTTATGTCTTTAGACGTAAAAAAACTCGTACACCTAATGTTACACGGATTTTTGAGACAATTTCACGAACAAGCTATATATTTATAAAATAAAGTAAAATAAAAATATTAGTGGATAAAGTCAACTGTAATATCAATAAGATTACTTTCTTCATTTTGGGATTAGCTTAAATTAATATTTAAAGCTTTTTCATATTTAATAAAATGTGGATTTCTTTTTTGAACATTAAATTCTTTTCCTTTTCTCAAATGTTATTATTAAAACTACGGATTGTTCATGTTATAATCTAGCGTTATTGTTTATATGAGTACAATAAATACCTGATTATACATGAGCATATTTTCATATTTGTAAAGTGACAGAAGATAACTTCGTTTATTTATTATACGTAAAATGAGCATAAATAAATATTTAAATTATTACTCTTTAAATAACTTTCAACCTACTACATTTCTGATACTACTAGTCTTGTATCAACAGTTATCAATACCGTTTATGTAATATATCTCGGTTGGTATTTTCTATTAAAATACTATACATACATAATACAGTTTAGTACATAATAAAGTTTAGTACATAATACATATGTACTTTTTATATAGATTTCACATTTTGTATTGTCTTTAGACGTAATCCATATACTACAAGATGTATATAAGTTTTTATAAAATAACACATATTTTAAATACCTTTATCGGGAATATTACATTGCCAGCCATACATTCAGTTTTATTTTACAGTTATTCACGTTTCTATTAATTCTGTACTTTTACTGCATGTATTTGTTTCTGTACATACCTCACTCAGATATTTTCATACTTAATTTTTTTATTCCATTGAGAGATTCTGTTCTTGCAAGAAGCACTGCCTGCCTGGCCGATGGTTGTGGTTTGGATCAGACCTTTATGCCGTTTTTCCTAGGTTAAAAGCTACACAGGGCTTCTTGGCCCAAACTTTAACTGGTAAAATAAGTCAGCTTTACTTTAATTTCTCTTTAACAGACATCTAACCCTGCTGTGTTACTTTTATATCTTTGCATTACCTATAAAACACTGTATCTTTCAGAATTTTATACATACATTAAACGACAAGTCGAGCTAAACAGGAAACGTAAATAAGAATTATATGGAATTTGATATTTGACTGCTTAGTTTAGCAGTTTGTTATATGACCTATACGCACCATGACAAAATGTGTAAATTGATAAAATCAAAGAACACGAATCAAATAATAACTAAGTTAGAATATTTTATGGCTAACAACAGAAACAAATTGCATGACCAGAGACAAGTGCTGTGATTGCATCAGCATAAAGTAAATTACTACGCAATACCCAGTATGCATGAACTGATTACTCACATTTGCATTGTATATTCATTAAATGGAGAGATCAGTCTGTCAGGGAAACAAAGACCTTATGTCTCTGCTGTAAACATTTATAGGCTTGTACAAATATATTCAGAAGTGTGACCTAGTTTGTTTCGATTCACCACTGCCAAAATATTACAAGTAGACTGCAACGCCAAACACTAACATGTATGTAGTATTATAGTTTTATATTTGCATGATATAATATAGTTATGTTACTAACATAACGTATTATGTTACTTTATGGAGAAAAAATAACATTTATAACTGTGTAATATTTTTCACGTATTTTAATATATTTAACAATAATATCTAAATGATACATGAATTAATATGACTTAATAAGATTTTATGAAATAAAGATGTGTGTTGGTATTGTGGGTGATTTTAGCATAACGTTTTATATTGATAATAGCTTATAAAAATTTATCTGATAGAGCTTATGGAGGTGTTTTTTTAAGACTCATACCTGAAACTTTGAAATTTAAAAGGAAGTCGTATAAGGAGTTTAAAAGATGAGTTTTGATTTCCTTGACTTCATAATTTCAGGTTGTCTGGAACAGATTAGAGATCGCCCACCGTGATAATACATAAAGATTGATTGTTCATTATACTTTGTAGATACATTTAAATTATTCAAGTTAGAATCTATGGCTTAATAATCACTGACATTAGCTTCGATCGATTAAATTTCAGAAACGATCTTCAATTTAATAGAAATTTCCAAAATATGTTTAACTATGATTTCTGTTGGCATTTATATTCAGTGATATATTTTACATATTTCTAGCAGATTTTTTTGTTAAAATAAGTAAATGGAGATGTATAGGAAACATTGTTTATTTATCAAGTACTAAAATACCTCAAATATGTAACTATAAAATCATATTATAATGTTACAAGAAAATGAAATACACATAGAAATTTATATTAATACAATTTTGAATATGTTTATAGAACAAATTAATATACACCAACTAATAATACGCTTACAAAGGAATGACGCACTTGGTATTCTTCTGGAACGGAAACCTTACAAATAATACCAAAGACAAATAATTGGTTTTACTTTTGGCACTGCTCCGAGTGTCTTCCACAGTCTTGGCAGACGTTATTTATTGGCATTAAGTTGCTCAGTGTTAAGCTTAATGTCTGAAAGTGAGAACAAAAATAATCAAATCAGATTAATTAATGAATATAATTTAACTCTTACATACCAGTATAGAAAGAATAGAATACACTATCACTATACACTATACCACTATAGATATACATTTGGGTAATATTACTCAATAAAACCTCAATCTTTGCAATGATCAGTATTTGTATAAAAAGGCTCATTTAAATCTTAATATCTGTATAAAAATTTCATGTTTTTATCATCGTTAATAAATAGAAAATTCCCTCACTCACCAAGCTCATAACTCATTATAATTATCTAACTTCACGATGTATCGGAAAATCAGAAATTAGACACACTTATGACTCATTACTTAAATAGAAACATAAAACTATTTTCGTAATGAATTAATATCTAAAGGAGCTAATGTTTTATTACAACTACCAGAGTAACTATGTTTCAATTTAAAATATTATTGTCGTAGAAAGATGTAATTTGCCGCACACGCAACTAACTCTCTCAATAGATATAAGTTAAGATGTTTATGAGGATATTCATTCATAGGAGTTTAAAAAGTGTTACAATCAATTAAATACTTGTTGAGATTGTTGTCGTCTCCCCCATTTTAAAATAAACTATATTTTACTTAGAAACTGCAAATGATTATGATATTAATTATTTTTTTTTTACATGAATGATAAAGTTCTAAAAAAATAATCCCAATGCACACACACACACACACACACACACACACACACACACACTCACACACACACACACACACACACACACACACACACACACACACACACACACACACACACACACACACACACACACACACACACACACACACACATACACATATAAGTAGATAATAATATGGCGGTTCTGGACCACTTTTGGGACAGCCCAAAAATCAATACAAATACTGTTCAATACACCATAAATATGTAAAAACAATTCACAATACAATTTACTTAAATAAACTATGGTAAACTGTATTCAAGCAATTTTTCATGACAGTATGACAACATAAATTGTGGAATTTATAATACTCGAATGTTGAATTTAGAATATGTTGGCATTACCGTTGAGCGAGAAATGTTGGTAGCACTGCGCGGCACACAGGAGAACAGCCTTTCCCGTCCAGACCTCACACTAGTCAGTCATATTTAAATTTTACTCTATACTTTTGATCCAGGAATGTTAAAAGTTCACTGTTTACTGGTTTAATATCGCATTCTCTTCATCTTCAGCTCTATTTGGAACAAGACTTAGTGAAATTAATCCGTAGTGACAAGTTCAGTGCTTTATATTCTACAATTTTAACCACGTTACACCATCTTTAAGACTCATCCATCATAACATCTCTTCCTTCAAGACAGTGTGAATCATTCAGTTCATCAAGACATTTTCTAATCATGCCTATTTCATTACTTCAAGCGACACTATGATGTGGTCTACAGTCACTGATCTGCGTTGTGCAACATCTCGAAGCAGCGGACGTGTTATCACCATGACGTGATCTGCAGTGTTGTGCAACATCCTGAAGCAGCCGACGGTCAAGGACTTGTTATCAACCGCAGCCTCACACTCTGAACATCTGGCTATACTGCCTCAACACTCCGCAACACCTTGTTTCATCACTCGACCCCTTTCTGCACCCTCCAACCACGTCATCGCAACCCTCACGAAGAATGAAGATCACAGATGAGTTCTTAAAGAAATTAAGCTTAATCTATAGATTTAATAATGTAAATAGCGCTTATCAACACCTTCATGAACTAATTTCAAAAACCTTTCTAAAAAATAACAAACCAAAATTCAAAATTCATTCAGATGACAAAAATTGGCTTACAATTGGCATTCAAACCGCCGTTAAAGTTAGAAATAAACTGTATAGACAAAAGAGATTTGAACAAGCAAAATTTTATAAATCGAAAATTAAACATTATAGCAATATTTTAAAAGAAAACTATTATAAAGAACTGATTGAAATGTCATCTGATTCAAAAACCAAATGGAATATTATAAACAAATTTTTAAATAAATCCAAAAAATCTTGTAGATACACAGGTGATTTAAATACAATGAACAAATTCTTTGCAAACATTGGTTCAGAATTGGCTTCAAAGATTCCAGATCTAGAAAACGAAAAAATGAAATCAAATCCGAACTCTATATATCTCTCTGAAATTACCAAACTAGAAATTGAGACCAAAATTAAACTTTTAAAGAATGATAAAGCAAGTGGATCAGATAAAATTCCAATCAAACTAATCAAAAATCTTGTATACATAATAAGTGAACCACTAGCATACATTTTTAACTTAAGTATTCAAACTGGCATTTTTCCCGATAGATTAAAAATAGCAACAATCAGCCCAATCTACAAAAGTGAAGGAATTTTATCAGATCCATCCAATTTTCGACCAATCAGTCTACTACCAATAATTGGCAAGATATTTGAGAAATGTTTGTATGAGAGATTATATAGCTTTTTGGAAAAATACAATCTGTTATCAAGAAAACAATTTGGCTTTAGAGTTAACAAAAATACAGAGGAAGCAATCAATTTAGTTGTTAACAGTATTGATCAAAATACACTAATCTCATTTCTAGACCTTAAGAAAGCCTTTGACACTGTAGATTTTAAGATATTACTATACAAATTAGAACATTTAGGAATTAGAGGTAAATGTTTAGATTTATTTGCTAGTTATCTTGATAACAGGTTCTGTAATACAAAAATTGGCAACAAAATTTCAAATTTAGAAAAAATCACCTGTGGAGTTCCTCAAGGAAGTTGTCTTGGTCCTCTTTTGTTTATAATATATATCAATAGTATAACAACCCTTAATTTACATGGCGAATTAGTACTCTTTGCCGATGACACAGCCTTAATAGTTAAAGGTAACGATTTATATAAAAAAACAAACGAGGACCTGACGAAAATTAATAATTGGCTACAACAAAATAAATTAACTTTAAACTTTCAAAAAAACAGAATATATAGATTTCTCCAGAACTAATGACCAATTACCAATAAAAAAGGTAGAATGTTATAAGTACTTAGGCTGTATCATAGACTTAGACTTAAATTTTAATCAACATATTAACCTTATAGAAAAACAAATTAAAAAAGCTTTGAAACCGTTATATGTATGTAAAGAAGAAAACTTCAAAAAGTCAGTATTTTCAGCATTTGTCATGTCTTTTCTAAATTATGCAATAACCATTTGGGGTAACAAAAATATTTCAAACCTTTCTAACATTCAAAAACATATTATGACTAGATTCAAGATAAAAAATATCATATCTTTAGATTCTTTATATACATATAACAGGATAAAATTAGCCCGTAAAAAATAAAACAGATGTAAGTAGTTTAAGTAACATAGAATTAGATATTTTTAATAAAAATTTAAGCGATACCAAACTTAAGGCATATTTTAACTACGAATATATACCAAATAAAAGTTATTACAATCTGTAATTATCTTGTTTCAAAATTATCTTATTTCAAAATTATCTTGTTTCAAAATTCTTTAGGTTCAATTGGGATCACTTGGCCATTACTTTAAAACAGATTTGATTGTAGGAAGTATGGCCGAGTTTTTCTCATTGTATCTCCCTTATATTACTCCTGATTACATCATATTCAAGCAATTTATCAGAGACAACGACAACATAACAAACCGCATTGGTAACCGCACTCTGAAAATCCATATTGATAATTATATCGTTCTTTGAACCAGAAATATTTGTCAAACTCTTTGTTGTATCAATGACATAAATAGGTCTATTCGCTAAAAATTCTTTAGGATTGTAATACATTTCCTTATTATTACAGTAAACTTTCTTAAAATCTTGATACATCTGATACATGATTCTGAAAAGACCTCCTGAAATGTTTAAGTTTTGTAATTCATCTGGATAATAAGAACCGTTCAATTTTACTCTGATATTTTTTACATTCAAACTATCAAACTTTGATGGATTTTTTTCTTGATTATTCTGTCTATCTGTTTGAAAACCTATAATAATGAACTTGGGATTGAAGATGTTTCTATAAATATTTGTGATATCGAACGAATAAGTTGTTCCGGAAATACCTTTTTGTTCAATACATTGCCAATCTAGAAAATTAAACATAATGTTTTGACTTTTTGTAATTTCATCAATCAACCTAATTTTACTCGTGGTTTTATAATCAATCATTGGAACTCTAATAAAAAAATCTGTAATTGTAATTTTGCCATCAACTGGCATATAATTTCCAGTTTTTGTTTTTAAATATCGCATCATCGTCTTCTGCTCTTATAAAACTTAGATAAAATCCTCCTTTATAGATCGGAATAGTAACATTTTCAAAAAATCCTAATCCAAAATGAGATAAATTTCCAGCTGCTTCAAAAACACCAAATTTAAAATCTGATTCAAAGCCATTAGAAGTTTGAGAAATAACATCACTTTTTGAATACGAAATAGTTCCTTTAATAGTGCTTAATTGGCCACAGTTTTCGACTTCTTCTATCAATTTATTGTGTTTTCTTACCTCAATCTTAGAAAATAAAAACGGTATAAAATTATCGATTAATCTAACATTATCAGTTCCAAGATATGCTTGACCATCTTGTTTTGTTAAAGTTCCAGAAATATAAAACTGGAAGTTAGACGAGCAAAAGTTATCTCCAAAATCAATATTAAACTCAGTTCTTTTATTCGGTTCATTCAAATGTTGTTTACTAATTGGATAGAAATTTTTAAACTCCGCCCTTTCAATATCACTAGCATATTTTCTGTAGTCCGCCATTTAATAAAAGAAAATTTAGAAATTTTAAACATCATGTATAAGAAAGATATCATTTTTTTCATCGATCTAATGTACGTTTTTATAAGAAAAGATATAAATTTTAGTAAAATAATTAAAAAGATTAGAGTCATTTTTAATGATCTACTTCGTCATATTCAGGATTCTCTTCCTTAAATTTTGCGATCTCGGTCACATATTTCAATAAAATTTGCACAGGATAGTAACCGCTATCTATAATATTGTTCCAATCAACTGTATCTTTATTTTCATCCAAAAACTTTATACTCAAGTGTTGATAGAGACAAAGAACAGACATATGATCTTTTAATTGATAATGTATATTTTCTTGAATGAACTCTGATGATAAAGTTTGATATTTAGCAATGTTATACCAATTCAATTTGTTTACGTATAATCTCATCATATCTTCGGATAATTCATATTTTTGAGAAATGTCATCCCAATGTTCTTTTTTCAAATCTCTTTCGTGTTGCATGATAAAAAGATCGAAAGCACTGTAATGTCCCGCCATCTCTATTTATTAGGGAAAAATTTCAAATCAAGTTTTTATAAATTGGCTCTTTTTAGCGTTACATTCAGCACATTTTCCAGAAATTCTCTTAACTCCATTGATGTTTGCATAGTATTTTATATCATTTGTTGCAGTTTTTTCTTTACATCTCACACAATATATGAGCGCCATTTATATAAGGAAAATTAGTCATCATAGCCGCCTAATCCATTAAATCTGTTATCAATGTTTTCAAAAGATTTATTAACATCTTCTTTAAATTTATTAAAGTTTTCTTCTAGTTTATTTACTTTATCGAGATATAAAGAGTATCGATCATCTATTCTTTTAAGTAATTCATTATTATGTGTTACTTTCTCATTGAAACGTGTACCAAAATTTTCAAAAAAGTTTAATTTCTCATTGAAATGTGTATCAAAATCTTCCAGAATTTTGTTAATTGTTACACCAACTAATTCATTAACATTATTTTTATATGTATTAAAGTTTTCTTCTAGTTTATTTACTTTATCAAGTAATTCACCAACATCGTCTACTGATCTTCTATTTCTGGCTTCTAACTTGTCATAGACTTCTGTTGTAAAATCTTTAACATACTGTTTATGATTCTCATAATTTTGTTTTAGTTCATTAAACATTTTAATATGATCTTCTAATTGAATCATTACAACAACATCAAATGGATTAATTCCTTTACTAACACTGCTAATTCTTTTTCCTTTAAAATCTAAGGCATTTTTAACATTCGGATCATGTAAATCAACAATATCGATGTTTTCTGATAATTTTAGAGGTTTTAAAATTTGTTCTTTAACAACAACATCATGTTTGTCAATACCAGGTCGAACACCGACAATTCTTTTTTTATTAGCCAAAACTAACATAATTCTTTTCAACTTTGATCGCTTCAGTAATTTTATCAGCTTTTTCGATATGAGACATTAAATTGGTAAATAATTTTTTTACACCATCATCAACTTCTTTTTCCAATGTTTTTATTTTATCAGCAACTTCATTTGAACTCATGAAATTTGCAAGTTTGTTATCATATTCTGCTTTAAAAATCTTCAATCTCGACAGCAAACATATCTGAATCTGGAAGGTTTTGTAATAAATTTTCTAACTTGTTATCAAACTCATTTCTCAAACTATCAAAATTGAAACTATTATCTACATTTTGAATAATTTGTGTTCCAAATACGTCAAAAATATTTTGTGAATCCATATTTATTAAGTAATAATTTGTTAACAACTTCTTTAAAATCTTTACCAGTACTCAGTTCATTCAAAACAAAAACACATAAATGACCACAAATTGGGGGATCTTTATAGTCTTGAATCTGAGAATCATTGTAGTAGACGCTTGATTTTTTCAAATATTTAATCAATTCTATAGGTGGTTTGTCCTCAATTCTTCCATACGAATCAAAATAACATGCATTCTTATCATTTTTATAATAACAAATCCAATGCGTTCCACTTCCCATAATCGAGTCTAAATTCACAATTCCACATTCAAATTTCTTAACTTTTTCAGGTAATGTATCTCTCATGAAGATTCCTCTAAAATGTTTAATATTTTTGCAGATTTCTTCCAATTCCCCGAATGTTAAAGGTTTAAATTTTTTTTTTCAATGTTTGATTTCACGTAATTCAAAGTTTTTTCATCTAATCCAGATCCTGTAACATCTTCCAACTCTTTATCTAACCAATTTAAAATGTTTTGAACAATAGGAATCACATCTTTTTTAACGATTGGAGCAACTTTACGAACATAAGGAACAACATTTTTAACAACTGGAATATTTTCTCCAAAATCTAATAAATCTTTCAAAAGTCCACATTTTTAAGTTCTTTCAACTGATTATAAAGAAAATTCTATTCTGGTTCCTTTATTGTTTTTCTTATGTTTTTCGAGTTTATTGTATTGTCTATTTGTTAAAAATATCTTATCTTCCCCATTTTTTAGTTGATCTATTTTAAATTGAATACTAACGGGTATTTTCTTCTTAAAAGCGGATTTTATTTTTTCTTTCTGATTTTTGCTGAAATTTACATTCACCTCCATTTATATAGTTAAAATTTCAAGTTCTCTTCGATTCCCATTCCTAGTTTTCTCTTCAAAAACATTGCTCCAGCTGTTGGAAGTGCAACAAATCTTTCACCTAATCTAGCATCTTTTGATAAAAATCTATCCATTGCCTTATCTTGCAAAACTTTATCTGCTATATGTCTGGAATTTGTGTCTCTATGTTTTGCATAAAAAATATCGTGTTCCATAGCAGCTTGATCTAATTTATTTATACCAGTATCTCCTCTTTTTAGTCTTTTTTCGAGTTTTGTGCCAGGTCCCAGATATTCATAGCCTGGTACGTGTAATTCAAAAGGTAAATTGTTGATAAAATCATTCAAAAGTCCGCTACCTTTAATCATAGATGAACTTATTGCCGGCAAAACTCGTTTTAAATATTTAATTCCATCAGGTTTTTCAATCATTTCATCAAGTTTGTTCGAAATAAAATCCTTAATCGCTTTCTTTTCGTTCAAAAAATTGTTGTTTCCAGCCTTTTCTTGAGCATAAATATAATTAATAATTCCATCGAGTTTTGTCAAATCGTTGATATATCTGTACTCAATCTTATTATCACTGTATTTTTATTACACCTGATCCTTCGATTCGTTTTTCCCAAATTGGTTTAATTAATTTCATATATTTTTTACCTCTACTTGACTTAGGCTTCTTAGTAGATGGATCATTATTTTTGTAAATTGAGTCAGATTCCCATAAAATTTCTGTATACTTTTGCAAATCTTCTTCAGAATATAAATTGTCTTTTGGGACATCATTGTCTGTTAATAATCTCCATAAACCCTGAGTTCCTTTATATGTTTTATCTTCAATAATTATATCATTATGTTCAAAATTAACGGGTAAATTTCCAATCATAAAACTTTTCTTTTTTTATCCCAATACAAACCAAATTTATCATCCTTTGCTCTAGGAAGAAATTTTTTACCAATTTCACCAATTATTATATCCGTTGTTCCAGGACTTATTGGTTCAACTATTGTAGATTCTTCAATGATTCTAGGTCTAAATGGTGTTGACGATGGTAATTTTGGCAATTCAAACTCAGATTCTGGTATCGAAATATCGGCAAATTGTCGTACAACTGGAACCAAATTCATCAAATTTTGATTATCGCTTAAAACATTTTCAATTTTTCCCTCAACATTTTTTATTGCAGATGTTACAGGTTGATTAATTTTTTTAATAAATTCTTGTTCTTTTTTCATCAATTCGAATCTGTTCTTTAAATTCTTTGATTAATTTCTTTTCTATTTGATCAAGTTTTTTTGCTTCTTCTGAAGTTACGTTCGCCATTTATTTAGGAAAATTTTGAAACGTAGAACGTGAACGTGGAACGTGAACACGAAACGTGAAACGTGAACACAAAACGTGAACACGAAACGTAAAACATGAACGTGAAACACGAACGTGAAACGTGAACACGAAACGTGAAACATGAACGTGAACGTGGAACGTAACAGATTTACCGTTTTTCAGTTGTTTTCATAATGTAAATAAAAAGTAAAGATAATGTAAAAATAATTGTAACAAATATTTTATCGAGACCACTGAGCAGCATTTATATTAGAAAAATTTATTCAAATATTTACCATTTTTAGGCTTCAAAGTTAGATTAATTGTTAAAAATCCGTAGTCTTCCTTCCAAATTTTATCACACAACTCAATAAAGTGGTTTAAACTCATATCAGAACCAACATAATTGTTGTAAATCTTTCTCGAATAGTGATCGTCTTGCTTAAAAACACACAAAATATTCAGATTATTTCTTATAACTTGTTTATCAACCTTTGAAAAGCATTGAGAAAGATAGATTACAAGAGATATTTTTGTGACGGGACATTACGAAATATTCCTTAATAACGTCTAGATTTTCTAAAATACAGTCATCGAAAACGATTAAAGAATTCGGTTTACATTCGCTTAATGGAACTATGTCCTCGGAAGCATTATAAAAATATGATATTTTCTTACTTAAGTTCTTCTCAATATTCTCAAATCTTTCTTGTAATTTTTTATATGCGTCTTGTTCTAAAGATTTACTAAAAAACATACAAATTGGAATAAGGAATCAACCTATTGTAGATAAAATTCAATAATAAAGTTGTTTTTCCACATCCACTTGAACCAACAATTAACAATCTGATTGGTTGATCTTTCTTATTTTCTTCAAACGTTTGAAAGTTTTATCTGATCTTTTTGCTTTAAAAAATTTCTCCATTTAAATAGAAGATTTTCATCTTGAAGCAACGCTTGCGAAAATGAAGCTGTTCAAGTTGACTTCAGAAAGCTCTCAATTATTTTTAAACTTGGAACATCCTATACACTTAGAGGAAGAATCAAATTATTTTATCGGTTTAAGCGGTTTTTATTCTGACAATTTTGTAATAAATATTAGTGAAAGTTCTCCTTATTGCATAGGATTTAGTGAGAAGAACATAACAAAATACTATGGTTTAAACAAAGGATATTATACTTTCGATCAAATAAAAAATTCCCTTAAAAATTATCTGAAAACATTCAAACAATCAGATAAATCTTTAAACTTTGACGAAAACAAGTTTGAAATGCAAAAAAATTATCTCTCTAATAAAATTCAAATAAAATCACCAGTAAGAATAATGTTTTCAGCAATTATTGTAAATTTATTAGGGTTTGTTCAAGAAACTATTGAGCCAAATCAGGTATATTTAGGAAATAAAAACGCCAAAATTTAGACCGTTTGATGTAATTGAAGTGCACTGCAATCTCGTTGAACCTAGTTTTGAAAATCATACCGAACATTTACACAAAGAATCTGAAATTTTGTACACTTTTTTCCCAAGTGTTGCTTATGGATCAAAAATCAGTGAAAAACCAAATGAAATCGATTATATTCCAATTAGAAAAAATATTAAAAGAATTCAAAAAATCGTTCTGACTATTCAAGACTCTGAAGGAAATCTATTAAATAATGAGAGTAAACCAAACAATATATTTAAGATTGCAAGTAACTAGTTAAATTTCTTTCTATCTAAATGGAGTCAGTTGTAGACCTACTCAATAATCAACTAACATTCAATAATAAAGACATTGTAACGATTGTTGACGAAAACAATGTAATCTGGTTTAAGGCTAAAGATGTTTGTGAAATATTAGGTTATGAAAAAACAAAACACGCAATTAAATTAAATGTTGATGATGATGACAAAATTCAATATTTTTACTTAAAAAACAAGGGGCTATTTGAATGGCCCCTTAACAATCTTCATCCTGACACTGTTTTTATCAATGAATCTGGACTTTATTCTTTAATTTTGAGATCACATAAAAAAGAGGCAAAAATCTTCAAAAATTGGGTTACAAAAGAAGTTTTGCCAAGTATTCGTAAATTTGGTCAGTACAAACTTGAAAACAAGATTAAATATTTAGAGGACGAAGTTAAACACTTGCAAATTAAAGATGAAATAAAAACGGAAATAATCGCAAAACAAAGTGTAAAAATTGACTTAATGAAACCAGAACTTGTTTGTAAAAATTTTGATAAGAAAAAACACCATGTTTTTGTATTAATTAAGAAGAATCACATGTGGGAATATCCTTATTACGTTATCAGAGCTCAAAAGAGAGGAAATACCGAAAAGATTGAAAGAACTTGAAATTGATTACCCAGAAATGGAAATTTTATTAAGACATGGAGATCCAAATAGTATAAATCTCTACAACCAAATGAAAGAATCTTTGAATATTTTTATACAACGGAAATCATTTTACTACAAATATGGCAGAATCTCGACTGATTTATAGAATATCTAAATTACACGATGAAAATGTTTCTAAATTTTACTAAAAAACTCTCGATTTATTATATTTTGTTTGTAAATGTTTAGCATAACTAGGTAACCATTGTAAAATCTTTTTTTCATATTCACAAGGCATTTCGTTTTTATAACTTTCGCTGAAAATTTTTTTAGCACAATCTTTGCAAAAAGCATCTTTTCTATCTTTACTATACTGCCAGTTATTAAATTCAGAAATATTTTTAATTTCTTTACAAAAGTAACAATTTTTTTCTTCTAAAGTTAATTTGTCCATTTTAACGTATAATTCCTTACAATAACAGTCTTTTCTATTCTCTTCTTGACACTTTGTACATTTCTTTTGAGACTCCATTTAAATAGAAAAAATTATTACACGATGAAAATGTTACTAAATTTTATTAAAAACTCTTGACTTATGATATTTTGTTTGTAAATGTTTAGCATAACTAGGTAACCATTGAAGAACTCTTCCACATTCGCAATGAGTCGGTTTATTTTGACTTTCTCGGAAAATTCTTATAGCACAATCCTTACAAAAAGCTTGTTTTTTATCTTTACTATAATGCCAGTTGTGAAATTCTGAAATATTCTTAATTTCTTTACAAACGCAACATTTTTTCTCTTCTAACGTTTAATTTTTCTATTTGTTCGTATAATTCTCTCTCATATTTACTACGGCAATCCTTACACATAGACCCTAATCCTTCTTTTTTATTCTTATTTTTATAAAAAGCTTCAAAATCTTTAAATTCTTGACACTGTGTACATTTCTTTTGAGACTCCATTTATATAGAAAAAATTGCAGCTTTGACTTTCTCAATTCATATTCATAGAAATTTCCGGTTATTTCTTCATTATTTAAATCTTTTTATACTATAAGTTACAGGATCTGTGTTATTAATTTGATAAATTACAAAGATTTCTCTTGACCAATTGTTCTTATATTTGCTCGAAAATGTTTGTTTCTTACTAACAATTCTTACATGATCATTGACTTTAAATTTAGTTTTCGTGTGAATTTCTGGTGGAACATACTTAAAAACCGACTCTAATAACTCTTTTTCTGCATCATTATCTACGTCTTTAGGCTTCATTTTGATTGTGCTATGAACAGTATCGTTATATTTCTTTACGATTTCTTGAAGAATATCGATCCATTTAAAGTTTTTATTAATCTCAAAAAGAACCTTCATTCTTTCATTTTGAGTTCTGTTATATCTCTCTACAATACTTGATTTCTCTTCGTTTTCAGTATGATAAATCTTAATGTTGTATTTTCTCAAAACTTCGTTAAATTCTTTATTTTTAAACTCTAAACCCTTATCTGTATGAAGTAGATTTGGCGGTTTGTGATTGATCTTTATCGCGTCTTTTACTATATCTTCGAAGGCTTTTGAAACATCTTTACCGTTTTTTCTTTTGATAGCTCTTGACCAAGCATATTTTGAGAAAGTATCAATAACATTTAACATATACTTGAATCCATCATTTTGATCCGAATAGTTAGACATTATTACTAAATCTGCTGCCCATAAATCGTCAATTCCTAAAGATATAGTTTTTTCTCTTTTTAAACTTTTTTCGTACTGGTGCATGAATTTCTCTAGCTTCAATCTCGATTTCTTCCTTATTCTTAGATTCTTTCTTTACTTGTTTTTCATAAGGATTCTTTATAAATTTACTCTTATTTGTCTTACATTTTGAACATTTTGCTGCAATTCTATACAATCCGTTTTGAGTTTGAACAATTTTAGAATCTATATTTTTCGTTTTTTTTCTTACACTTGTGACAATGTATTAAATCATCTTCCATTTATATATCAAAGTTTCCAATTTTATTTAATTCATCTAAAATATCTGTTTTATATCCATACGGTACTGTATCGATCTTATTTTCTAGGACAATTCTCTTATCATCTTTAGCGTTCAGTGCTAACTTGTTTATAGTGACGGTGTACAATTCATGTTTGTAGCTTTTGATTACTGTCATCTCCCTAAATTCTTCTTTATCTTCGAACAAACATTTCTTCAAGTTTTCGATATTTATTGTTTTATTTACAACGCTTCTCTTAATCCCTTTGCATCTTACTGGATTTTTGTCTAGATATTTGTACGAGTACATTTTCGATCTCAATCCACAAAATTCTTCTAAAACTTCGCTATTTAACTCATCTTTGAATTTCCCTATTACCTTCTTATTTTTAGTAGTGAAACATTCATGATCTTTTGGATAATCACTTGTATCAAACACATCTAAATTTTCTTTAATAATTTTAAAAGGATCCCGTTTCAGTTCTAGGAAATAACTGTCTGTATCCAGGTAAACACAGATTCAAATCTGGATCAAAACTCTTTAATTTTTCATAATAAAATTTATACATTAACAACTTTGACAAATCAAGAACTGAAAACCCTATGTAAATCGGCTTGTTAAATTTTACCTTCTGTTTGTACATGTGACTCGCTATACAGTTGTCGTCAAAGATAGTGAAGCATTTGAAAATTTGTCTTCTTGGCATGTTTCATTGAAAATTCTTCATTACCGAGTTTGATATCAACATCTATTTCGCACATTTTCCATACTTTTTCCAAAAACAGAGTTGTTCATTAACTTGTAAAAGTCCTTCTCAAAATCACTTGTAGCTTTGGTCCTCATATTAGTATTAAAATCAATGTACTCTTTCATAAAAGGCTTCTGATCGAATGCAATAACTCTATTCACATGTTTTAACACCATTCCTTGTTCGAGATAGAATTTCAAATTTCTCGAATGAACAACGTAATCAGTTTTATCCAGTAGAGTTGTGCACAACTTGTTTTTAAAATGTTCAGGAGCAAGAGGCAAATCCTTGTGATTTTCATGTAAATTTGTTGGATATCCTAGATCAACTTCAAGAATATAGCCATAATCTTCGTCGCCAGCGAGTTCTAAAATTGTTTCTTGCCATTCTGCTGTTGTATATGTTTTCGGGTTCATCCACTTGATTTCGTTATATGGTAAATTTTTGCATAAGACCATAAACCATAAAGATTATTGGCATCGACGTACAACAGATAGCTTTCTGGTTTTTGTCTTATCGAAATCTTTCAAATATTTGTTATTTGCTTTCACATATCGCTTAATACATTGAGAAATACCTCCACGAATACCTTTTTCAATCATTAAATACATATCGTAATCGTGTATCAGTTGAAGCTCGATTTTCGTTAATTTTAACATAGCGTCCCATGCGAGACTTGGAGCTGTTAGATAATGTGCCGGATCAAGTTTGTAACAATTTAGACAAATGTTTCTGAAGTTTTCGAATATATATCAGCGAGCAATAGTACATCTTGGATATTGTACAAATCAGAGTAATTTCCAAGATTTTTATCTTTTAATTTGTTCCAAACGCTCAAGTAGTGTTGATAATCTTTCTCCAGATATGCTCTCGTCTGTCAAAAGTGAATAGAAATCTTGAATTTTTCAGCTCTTCTGTGTAATCAAGTTTTTTCAATACTATCGATAAATTCGTAAGGAAATATACCTTTCCCAGATAGAATTTTAAAGATTTCTTCTTCGTCATTTGGTTGTCTATCTAGAATTGCGTTCAATATTCGTCCATCTTGTATTAAATGATTTGTATGTTTGAAGTCTTCTTTCTTTAGATTTTTAGCTAACTTTTCTATAGACGAGGCCATGAATCTGAACGTGTCTACGAACGAAAACTTGATGAATTTTCTTGGCTTATCACCTTCGAATTCATATCCATATCCTGAATTTACTGAATAATTTAATATATTTTTCATCTGTGTTTTGCGATCAAATCAACATTTCCATATTGTTTAGCCATCTCTTTTATGTACAAAATGAGTATCGTAATTTGACATATTATGGACAGAAAACTGGGATGTTCTGGGGAAATTTCAAATTCAGATTACAACATGAATGAGCTGCGCCTCGAAACTTGCCGGTTAAATGACAATGATCTCTCACTTTATTATAACTCTTATCTTTCCAACTATCAGGAGTAAAACCATACTGAATTGACCCAACATCATAAGGCAGACCATTCGCAAATATGACAAACGTTTGCATTTTGGTATGAAATTTCTTCTTCTTCAGTCAATTTCATAGGTTTTTTTGTCTTAGAATTATATTTTTGTAGCTATGTATTTTGATATTTTATTGAGTTCTTCAAACAATTTTGCAGGAACATTTGGCAAATCTTCTTCATTTTTTGCTCGATAACATATCGGCTTGTACATACGATTGCTCACATTCGAAACTAAATATAGAGTAAAACCATAAGGAATATGCTTCTGAACCTTGGTTGTAGTCGATCGTGGATTGTTTTTGCATGTGGGAATCTTCTCTAATATGCTTTCAAAATCCATAAAATAACGTAAGGATGAGAAAATTTACTTTTGATAATTAGTAAATGTTGTTGTTTGACCTGGAAACGGCATAATTGGCTTACAAACTTCATGTTGCTTGCAAATTTCTAAATGATCTGTTAAATCTCCAGATTTTGTAGAAATGGCTTAAACATCTTCTACAAAGAAACTTTTTGTGCTCATGCTTAGATAACTGAGAAGAAACAAGCTTATTTAAATCGGTTATCAAAAACATAATGAGATTTATCATCTTGTTTAACATACAATAAATCAATGTTTAATTCAGCGTCATATTTTCTGAAATTTGTAACGGAACAATGTTAATTTTTTCATCAAAACTGTAAACATTCACAGACATTTTTGGATATTTGTACTTAGGATTTGAAGCTTTCGTTTTTCAAAATGATTGTATATCTTTCAGAGACATTGGATACTCAAAACCCGAAAATATTTCGTCATTCACAAATTTTTCGTATTGCTTTGCTCTGTCAACATGATCTCAGGTTTTTCAATAGCACATCGGATAGAATAAATAAAACAGAAATCATCTTTATTTTTTATATTTATACAAGCTTTCTTAACTTTGATATTCTTTGGTAAATCGATGTACGATCCTGCATTCATCATTTCGTGTTTGTTAAGGCTCAAAACTAGTTGTTTGCAGCTTTTTTAAATGTCCATCCGGAACCTTTTATTTGGATGATTTGGTCCTGTTCTCTATGTGTTAATTTATTAAATTGTTTAGTGATAAAATCGTTTACATTGAAGATTTCATCTGCTTTTATAGTAAAGTACATTGGGCCAAGTTTGTGGTTCACCATTCACTAAAGTTTCGTTCGTATTCACATTCTAAAGATAGATAACCTTTCATATTTTTAACGGATTCTTGAAATTTTCGATTAAAATTTGATTTCTGGCCTCATAATTGATAGATTACTTGTAAATTGACATGAAATCATCGTTCAAATTCGTTAAAATGTATTGTTTGAACAGACCGTGCATAGAGGACAAAAACTTCGACATCGATGATATTTTCAGATTTGTGTTTATCTATTTGTTCGATCGTTTTCAGACTTAGTTTTTTTCGTTAGTGTTGATAGATAATTTTTTCGGCGATTGATTGAATTTTTTCATCACTAAATACTTTAAGATCTTTCTTTTCAACTTTAAAATTTGTCTTTAATTTCCTCAATTTATCTATATTATACATCCTCTCGTGATTAGCAATTTGATTTTTCTCTGGCCCATTGTCTTAAATAATTTAGTTCATTATCGTAAATGTTTTTTTGTTCTTCAAATGAATCTTTTAGTTGTAGTGCCGATCATAATGATGTTTAAAAATTTTCTTTTTTACAAAAGGGACATGATACTTTTCGCACTCCATTTAATAAGGAAACATTTTATGAGTTGAGTTTCACTATTTAGTGGAATGTCTTTTTGTTTAACGGAAATTATTTGCTAAATTCATATTTTATTTCTTTCATTCCTCCTAATACTTCAAAAATATACTCTCTCGCTGCTGAAAAATCTCGATTTCTTCCGTAATAATCTTTGTAATCATAGACAAAAATATCCTAAATAGTTGTACAATAGAATGAAATTATTTCTATTTATCTCTGTTGTAGAAATGTAAACATAAACAATTGTGCTGAAAAATTTATATCTTGGTAGACTTAGTTCCATAATCTCCATTTATAAAAAAAAAATCTTTTTTGTTTAAATGAAGAGTACAATGCCAACTGTTACAAGTGTTATAATAGAGGAGAAATTATTGATAAAAAAATATTTAGTTTGTAGAGATTGTAATTTAATTTTGTACGAAAGACCTAAACCTAAGAAATTACGAAATAAACTAACACATTTGAATAATCTGCTTATAAAATTACAATACGGAGATGAAAAAACAAACAAAATTTGTTACAGAGTTTAGGTAAATAAATAAAAATTTTTACTTATCTCTTAGAACCGTTGAAAAATTATTTTTCTCTTTTCAAAGAATACATCAGGTTTGTAGGTATCGATACACACGTTTATTATGAAAAGATATTACCTGTATTTTTTCATTATCTGGATGTTGAATTTGTCTACGACTTTAAAGCCAGAAATCCTCGATGATTTTTATAGTACATTTGGAGAAATTAAACGAAGAACCTCGTGAAAAGAATGCGGTTTTACTCACATTCTCCCCGACTTCTCGAGTGATTGTTAGCAAATTTCATTTTTTCCGTCTTTAAATTTTTTTCTATTTAAATGGAGTTCTTGAAGGAGTTAAATGATATTGGAGAATGTAAATTCAAAAGAGTATAAGAAGTTAAATGAATTGGAAGAAAATAAGAAATACAAAATTTTGAATTTGGAGAAAATAAAAGATAAATTCGTGTTTACAATAATTGCCGAGTTTGGAAGATTATAAAGTACACTTACCGAACAGACTTTTGACTGTTTTGGATGAAAAAAAGATTAAAGAATTAAACAAAAATGAAAAATTACACTTGATTGTTACTGGAAAGAAGACTATTAAAGATAAAGAAATTACAACAATTAACTTTGTAGAATAAGGATTTATTTCGTGGCTTGATCAATATACTTCCAACTCCTCGGGGCTCCAACCGCCATGTAAACGCTTGAATTTTTCAAGAATTAGATTTTCTCTTTCTTCTTTAGAATCACAAGGAATATTACGAACATTAATGTGTTTCATTTCATCCAAAATGTCATCAAAAACGAAAAGCAAGAATTCTTTGTTTTGTTTAATGAATTTTATTGATAAATCTTGATATTGACAAAGAGTCTCTAGTAATGCTGTATAATTCCTACATCCTCTTTTCATAAACACTTCTGTAGCTCCAATCCTTCATAGTTTTGATCAATTATGGTGGATAAAGTTACAATAGTGCCCAAAAAACTCTATACAAAATTGCTTAAAATATTCTGTTTGTTGTTTTTCTTTTAACCTTTGTCCAAGATCTTTTGAAATTAATTCATACATGTCCGCTAGAGCTATCCGTGTTGAAATATATTTGGGGAAATCCAAGTCCTTTAAATTTAATGCTGATATCAATTGCAGTTTGCAATATTCTGGTAACTCTTGGAACTCTTTATAATTTTTTTCCCTTGGTAACTTCTTGAAATGCTAGAATTGTAGAGACTTTGGAGAGTCCATGTTGTTTGGTGACTATTTAGTAGAAAAGATTTTTTTATTTAAGAAATATCATGTTCATTAAAATTTGTAGAATATAAAGCACTGAACTTGTCAATACGGATTAATTTCACTAAGTCTTGTTCCAAATAGAGCTGAAGATGAAGAGAATGCGATATTAAACCAGTAAACAGTGAACTTTTAACATTCCTGGATCAAAAGTATAGAGTAAAATTTAAATATGACTGACTAGTGTGAGGTCTGGACGGGAAAGGCTGTTCTCCTGTGTGCCGCGCAGTGCTACCAAACATTTCTCGCTCAACGGTAATGGCCAACATATTCTAAATTCAACATTCGAGTATTATAAATTCCACAATTCATGTTGTCATACCTGTCATGAAAAAATTGCTTGAATACAGTTTACCATAGTTTATTTAAGTAAATTGTATTGTGAATTGTTTTTACATATTTATGGTGTATTGAACAGTATTTGTATTGATTTTTGGGCTGTCCCAAAAGTGGTCCAGAACCGCCATATTATTATCTTGTTTTTACATATTTATGGTGTATTGAACAGTATTTGTATTGATTTTTTGGGCTGTCCCAAAAAAAGTGGTCCAGAACCGCCATATTCATATCTACTCTATATATATATATGATGATGTACATCCCGATATATATATATGGCAAGTGAGAGATCCGGGTTCGACTCCCGGCGGAGCAAGTAATTTTTGCGATTCAATGTTTATTGAAAATTAAATAAGGCAATTGCCATTTATACAATTTAATGTAAATAAAAGTCGTTTGACAGGTATTTGGTCTTCCGATCATATGTTAGTTTGCTTATTTAAACGCATATGTGACAGATACGGCCAAATACAAAATAATTGAATCGGAAAAAAGTAAGCGCTCTGTGGTGTAATGGTAGCACATTCACCCGGCAAGTGAGAGATCCGGTTTGACTCCCGGCGGAGCAAGTAATTTTTGCGATTCAATGTTTATTGAAAATTAAATAAGGCAATTGCCATTTATACAATTTAATGTAAATAAAAGTCGTTTGACAGGTATTTTGGTCTTCCGATCATATGTTAGTTTGCTTATTTAAAACGCATATGTGACAGATACGGCCAAATACAAAATAATTGAATCGGAAAAAGTAAGCGCTCTGTGGTGTAATGGTAGCACATTCACCCGGCAAGTGAGAGATCCGGGTTCGACTCCCGCGGAGCAAGTAATTTTTGCGATTCACAATGTTTATTGAAATTAAATAAGGCAATTGCCATTTATTCAATTTAATGTAAATAAAAGTCGTTTTGACAGGTATTTGGTCTTCCGATCATATGTTTAGTTTGCTTATTTAAACGCATATGTGACAGATACGGCCAAATACAAAATAATTGAATCGGAAAAAGTAAGCGCTCTGTGGTGTAATGGTAGCACATTCACCCCGGCAAGTGAGAGATCCGGGTTCGACTCCCCGGCGAGCAAGTAATTTTTGCGATTCAATGTTTATTGAAATTAAATAAGGCAATTGCCATTTATACAATTTAATGTAAATAAAAGTCGTTTGACAGGTATTTGGTCTTCCCGATCATATGTTAGTTTGCTTATTTAAACGCATATGTGACAGATACGGCCAAATACAAAATAAATTGAATCGGAAAAAAGTAAGCGCTCTGTGGTTGTAATGGTAGCACATTCACCCGGCAAGTGAGAGATCCGGGTTCGACTCCCGGCGGAGCAAGTAATTTTTGCGATTCAATGTTTATTGAAATTAAATAAGGCAATTGCCATTTATACAATTTAATGTATATATATATATATATATATATATATATATATATATATATATATCGGGATGTACATCATCATACATATCTCTATATAGATAAGTAAAAGTGATGAGTTAAATAATTTATTTTTTCTTTTATAATAATTTTGCTATCGAAGTTAAAATTTTCTTGCTGTTTGATCTACATGTTGAGATCAGCTGTAGAGAAATCGAATATTTTCCACAAATGACATTTTGACACTAAATATGACACCTTATTTTTTACCCCTTTTTGTAAGTATTAAATTTGTTGTTTATCATACTGTAATAATAAGATAATCTCTTAAAGGAATTTAAACATTTTTTTCTAGTTTTTTAATTTGGATATAATTCGAATAAACAAATTATTTGTATAAATTAATACGATTTACCAAATTATTGACTGAAAAGATATATAGTACGTTCTGTACAATATGGTTTTGTAGAAAGCCTAATACCAGTCTAACGCGTACACTAAAGAAGGCCTCTTACTAACTTCACATGACCTATTACTAATTTAGAAGATATATGTAAGATTTCCGGTCATATAAAACAAATTAGGTAACCAGTTAAATAAAAAGTCTGAATTTATGCTTAAATCCTTTGCCACTTTTATATTTTTATAATGTTGGCAAGGGATTACACCAGTTTTCTCCGTGTCACTGAAGCTGCTCACATCGCCTGTAAGGTCTACGGCATACACAATAGGAAAGCCTCTCACAAACTTCACATGACTTATTACTAACCTAGTAGATGTATGTAAAATCCCTTCCTGTAAAACAATTCTAAAACTATAGAAACAACAACCAGAGTTGATGCTGTTGATTCAAAATGATGTGACTGTTTTCTCCAAGTCCCTGAAGTCAGTTCGTTAATAAGGTGTATACAACACCACATGAATTCTTAAAGCGGTATTAATTTTAAATAAAATACGGTTTTATGGAGAATCTTTTGCACTAAAAGTTACGAAGTTTTCTACACTATGATTTTGGATTTTTCTTTGGTACTGATATGGGTCTCCAAATCTGCAAAACATGACAATATGTTTTATTGAGACTCAGTTGTAAAGTGGAGATCGTGGATTGATTGCTGATGGAATTTTAATTATTTCATTGACGTTACCAAATGCAATTAATACTAGAAACATAGTAATTTTGCATAGTATTTAGCATGCATTGCACTCATTGTAATTTCTAAATTTAATGTTTAGTACAAAGATAAAGATATAAATATAAAATATTTGCTCAATAACAATAATCTCTACTAAACATTTGCTATCAGAAAAGCGATCATTGTGCTCTTGAATCCAGAGAGATACAAACAGAAACAAGCCAGTTACTGTAATCCGGGATAGCACATTAGCCAAGTCTAGGTTTATCCTACCCCCTTCCTACTCTACCCCATCATCAAAGCATTGACTCAGAGGTAATTGACTGATACCGCTACCTGTAATTGAGTTGGATCAAATAACAGTTGCTATTTTGGTTACATTATAGCGTTTTGTTTACGTACTACCAAATCTCCTGAATAATTACTTTGTGAGAAAACTGAAATCTAATTTAAATAAAAATAAATAATAATGCGATTTTTGAGTAAATGATTACTTTCCAATGTAACTGATTAGGTACGTCAATAAAAGATTATAAGAGAGATTTTTTATTTTATACTGCACATTGTAGTATGACACACTTACATTTTTTACGCTTAAATTTTTTTGTATAACAACGTTCTTCTATGCAACACTAACATTGAAAAAAGAGGGATTTCAACAATAATAATAGTCGTTAATTTTAGTTTGTTAATAATTTAAATATCTGTATACAATTATGGACTTTAAAAATAGTAAATATTAATACATAATAGTTAGCAATTTGTAGCTTGAATAAAAATACTCAATATTGATATCTTTCTTTTAGTTATTTAATAAACCATTTTCAAATGAGTGCATTTCTCCTTAATATGTTTTATCTAAAGGTCAAAATTAGTTTCTTTTAAAAGAAATGTCTTTATTAGAGTAATAGCTTCTATAAGCAATTTTCTAGAAATGTTTTTCAAGTTACATTTACATCATTTTATAAATCACTTGGGTTCTCTACTATCCACATTTAATAACATTTCGGAGTTTGTAGTTTATATTTACATTTTATATTAACTTTTTATTACAATGAAGTAAGTTATTTCTTATCTCCAAATATATTAGAAAATATTTCATTATTACATGAATAGTTATTACTTAATTCACAATTAAAAAAAATACTTTTCAATTCTTAATTCCAGTTTCTTTCCTTTTTTAATTTTATTAATTCGTTTATTAATTCTTGTAAACGCCCTTAATATGTGTCTCACTTTATTTGTTGTTCCGTTCATCTTAATGTGCGTATATTTCTTTATCTGCATTTATAGAAATATAAATTTCCTTTAGATAAAAAATTTAGATTAAAAGTATATGTTGTATTAAAAAAATTAAATACCTTTATCACGAATCATCTGGATGTGGAAATGATTATACGATGTAAATGATACAAAAACTAAACTTTCGATATGAAAGAAACCTTATTGGCACACAACTGCTTTAGTATTTTACTTTAAATATTTCTAACAGGAATATTAAATCAAGATATAAATTTATAAATACCTTTCTACAAAAAAAAAACTTTATCGTTTTTTAAATGATATAGTAGTTTTGATGCGATTGATTTTATTGTGAGTGGTACACAAAATTAATATTTTAAAATAATAGAAAGCGTGTATAGATCATGAAAAATATTTTTATTTCAAAACATTTTAATCACATGTCTTGGTAAAAAGTATTCCTACATTTATAACATAGCCTCATTTTTAAATACTAAATAAAAAAGGGATATAGCACTTAATACATATATTTTAAAGGAGTTAATCTTCTATGGGATAACCTCAAATACATAGTAACATTTTAATTGTACAATAGTGGTTTGAGGCAGAAATACCTTGAACTGATATCAATAATTATACACCTGTTTGCTGAAAATGTAGTAGATCTACATACTTAGATGTTAAGTATGTGATAATTCAGTTTGCAATACCGTTGTACAGTGCCCTAGTACATCATAGCTAATATATAATATTAAAATGTTAACTTAACCCATTGGCCTAGACTCACGTATATACCTCGTGCAGTGATGCACGGACCGAACCTGGACTCACGTGCGCAGCACGATCTCGTGACGTTGCGATGTACTATTTAAAGTATTTATAGTTTTTCCCGTTAGATGGTATGCCAGTACGCTTTATGCAGATCTTTTGAGTTGTTGGTGAGATCAGGTGTGCTAACTATGGCAGAAAATTATTACTTTTTTCAATAATTGTAATCTATTACCAGTGCTTATTTTGTGTTGATACTAGGATTATGTTACGCCTAATATTACGGCTAGCACTTCTGACAATTTTATTAAAAGTTTATTACAGTAGTTTTATAAAATCCATTTAAATATTTATTTGTTATATTCGGTAAAATTTTGTTTTGTTGCAAGTACAATATGCAAATTGTGTGTGAATGCTACAAATCTGCGACCCGTGCAAACTTATGGAAAAACTGGACTTGATGAGTATACTCAAATATAATTTTTTTAAATAATAAATGTTCAAATACAAATTTTTATATAATTTATTTTTCATGACAAAGAGTTACTGAACAATAATATATATTCAGTTTTTAGATAATAAATAATTTTAATAGTGAAAAAATGTAAAACTAAAGTCTTTTTACATAAAAAACCCAACATTTTTGTTATATTTAACATTATTAGAAAATGTAAAACTAAATAAAAATTCATTTATAGCTGTAAAATGTAGTCTAGTTTCTTAGAAACATGATGGTAAAATAACCATAGTAATAACTTAATTAGTTAGGTTTCTATAAAAATTATATGAAACCTTTACACTTTCAGCAAAATTAATTGCTATTTCAGGTCCAAGCAGCACCAGAAAAACTACTAGGCCAATGGGTTAAGTAGAGTTTTTTAATGAACTTTAATTGTTTTAAACTGGCCGAAAACTCTAATAGTATATTGGATATTTAATAATGTTACAATGTGTAATCTAAGTGGAAAAAAATATACTAATATATATGTTTAATTCGATTAAAATTCATATATAAATATTAAATATATTATAAATTATGTACGTATATAGTGTTATACTTTTAAGATATTTGTGTACACACTTTTGGAAATGGTTTATCTATCTAAAATAAATACTCTACTCTATTATAATTCTCTGTACACTTAGTTTTGGACGTAATTTCATGTATTTTACAAAACACCTTAATCATTATCGAAGTTATAAGTTGAAATGAAGAGGATGTCACAAACAAGTTACTTTTTAACAGTTATAAAATATTTATACAACCTTAGCGAAGCGTATTATGTGACAATTGGTGTGGTATACTCTTACCTGACTATAATATAGAAAAAAAACTTCACTGTCCTGTAGAAATAATATGTAGCCAAGTTGTAGTTTTTAATTGAATCCTAACAAAAAAGCCAAAACTCCGAGAGGTTTTCACAAAATCTTGTGTGTAAATTAGTAAGTTTTTGTTATGCTTAGCTGTTCTGTATATTTTGCCGTGTTTTGAAACTATAAAATTTTTTCACAGTTTCACGTTTTTGGTCACTTTCACTGGTAGATAGATGTCCTTAAATCCTTAAATTTATGTTATTTTGACACCTAGCAATAGCATTTATGTACAAATACTGCCCTATTAAACTATTTTTAGTTTCTAATGACCTTAAATAAATGAGGTTACGATGTTTAAGTGAAAGTACGATTGATTTTACCAAAAGAGTTTTACGCTTTATTGCTGTACAACGTAAGCGCTAAACACTAGGCTGAAAGCACTCAATGGTCTAATCGGCATCAGACGGTCTGTTGAAGAATAGCCAAAATTTATTTTTAACTTTTTTTATATTGCAGCTTATAAAGAAACAACCAAGGATTATATATTGTAAATGTTGTCTAAATAAAGTCAGAAAGAAAGGCTTAATTTTAATACGTTCAGACAACGTTTTGTAGGGTAAAATAGATTTTTACTATATATCTCCTTATAACAGTTATTTTAGTTCCTCTGTAATTGGATTTTACAATTCAGGAATTCATAACAGTTATTGCAACATAAATAAATAATGATGGTGTGCAGTTTATGATAAATATTTTGACACAGAGTACTGATACACGATAAAATGTTACATTCCATTAAGTATATTTTACAGGTAACAGAGAAAATTATGAATTGGAAAAAAGTGCACTTCACATTGTATATTAATTATATTTGTAAATGGGAAACTATTTTAGCATGGTCTGTTGAGTTGGGTGTTCAGCCCTCAGATGTTTGTTTTAATTTCTAGAATTACATTAATTTATTGTAATGATTAAATTTTTATTAACGTATCGCCAAAACTGTCAAGCACTTTAGCTCACCTGAATATTTAGTTAGAAAAATGTGTTTTAAGAACATATGGTGTCTAACCGTATTTTATTCTACGTAAAACTTATTAGCAAATATAAAGTGAAAGGAATATTGTAATTTGGGTAAATGTTATCAGTTTAAAATAATGAGTTTTAGCTGATAATTGTTACTTGAATGCAAGTGCATTCAAAAACTATATATGTGTAATAAATCACGTGAACTTATTGAGGCATAAATAAAATAATTTCAATATACAGTAAAAAAAGTACTAATGCGTTAAAAACAGTAAGAAATGAAACAGACTGTTTTCATTTGCAACGGAAACAAAAAAAAATAACACCAAAATCAAATAATTAATTGTATTTTTGGCATTAATCCTAGTGTCTTTCACAGGCTTGGTCGAAGTTATTTATTAGGAATAAAAATGCGCACTTTCACGGATAAATACTGCAGTTGTGTGCATTAAGATAAATGTTTAGTGTATTTATACAATGATGTTCTTCGTACTTAGTTAAAGATTTAGTTTTTACGATTATTTAACCCACTATCATTAGTAATTTGTATATACAAATTTTATTAACGTGGTAAATACGCGTATTAATAAAATACATACATCGCGGAAATAACAATAAATTATTCCATTTGATGTTTAACAGTCAATATGCAGAGATAATAAAAAAACATATTTCAACTCTTACATATACAACTCCCGGCGGAGCAAGTACTTTTTGTGATTCAATATATACATTATATATATATATATATATATATATATATATATATATATATATATGGTTATCCAAAACAGTCAAACATTAAAATATATAATTGCCTAAGACATTGTGCAATTTTTCTAAAGGTTTTTGTATACAGTTAAAAATATTATGGTGTATCCAGACATTCTAAACGGATTGTCTATATAAACAATGGATCAAATTAGTATTGTAATAAAAAAAATACTTAAAAGACTCAATTACATAGTACTATGTTAGATTATTAACAGCTACTATTTAACAGTAAGGGCCAAGAACATTGCAGTTGGCACAACACGTCAACTGCCGCCGGGCCTCAAACTAACATAGTTAATTGGTTACCTCAGTCCTCGTTGGCTGCTCCAAGGTCACGCGCCAAATAGGTTGTTCCCTTAATTTGATCCTCTGGTAGTCCCAAATGTTGTTCCAAATAATAGTTTTTTGTAAGTTTATCTTATGCAAATATAGTTAAAATACAACACAGCACGGGTTGCGTAACAGGTTTCAGCGAGGTCTCATGGAGAATTTCAAGTATATAGCTAATTTACTTACTGATTAATAGATAAAACAAAAGTCAATTATATGACAAAGAAATTAAAATCACTGGAAAACAAAAGGAAAAAATTATATTTTAAGTGACAAAATACAAAGAAGCTCAGTTAAATCCCATAGTAGGACATGCAACATCATAGAACTCATCACTCATCGTTACGTACCAACAAATTTTAATTTCATGTCCGTACATTTTAAAGTATGCAGATAACCTTATTCTTGTCGATATATTTTTACACGTAATACATTCTCATTTTTTCATGTTTATTCATTTTAGTTATAATAGTCTACACCCTAAATCACCGTAAATTAGGTGATATGTATTAATATATCATATGTTATACCCTGTTATTAGTATACTGAATTTGTTTACAAATTTATTTATTCTGCTATTTTTTCTTTGGTGTCATAGACAACCATAGGACCAATGTAAAATAGGACAACATATTAGCTAACGTTCAACCTAATTGATTTGTGTAACATGGATTATTATCTAACTTGGAATTTATTATACATAAATTTAGTTTTAACCCAAATATGAAGTCAGGTCGGTTTGTTTTCGAGATATCGTGTAGAGGGTTAGAAATATACAAACTGAAATGACTTTTCTTTAAGGGCCTTGGGAGATAGGCTTCGCTAGTGCATAGCCAATTAAGAATTGCAATCCATAGTAATTTACTTTAATTCCCTTATTTTTTTTTGTGATGTACTCTACTGACACAACTCAAATGAAGTCTCAAATAATTTATGATATTTTAGTGTGTTATATTTTTATTTTTCTGAATTATAGCAGATGCAAAAGGAAATTATGATTCTGAGATTTAGTATACAAGCAGTTTTACCTTTAAAATCCTTAAAAGAAAAAAATTTGTATCTCAGTACTTAATCATGTAATACAATGCATGTAATGTAAAGCTTAAATATATTGTGCTATTTGTACAAAGTTATTGTTTGGGTTTTACTAAATTGACTTTTGGAATATAAACGTGTCCTAATTTACAACTGAGGTTATGTAAAAGATTTATGTGTAGGTCTTAGTACACCATTTAAAATGTGAACTTGCCGGTATATTCCATTCAAAACTACAAATGTATAAATATAAAACATATTATGACTAGTTTTAAAATATCATTTGGAACAGTTTTAATAGACTCCTATAAATAGGACTATGGGAATGAATAGTGTAAAATTGACATGATTATTCCATTTAATGTGGAAATATTTTAAAATACTAATGTTTTAATAAGAAAGTATTATCATAACTAAATTTTCTGTTTTTTTACGATTAAAAATGTACTGACTAATAAAAATCAAACAATTATGCTATGTGAAAAATAAAGAACTGTTTCAAGCGAAATATGCCTTATATTCCATTTCCGTATTTCATACAGTTTAAATTAGGTTGTTTACAAAATCTACCAACATTATTCAGAAAGAGAGGTTATTTAAAAAGTTAAGGAGTTCAGTTATAAATTAAGTATCTGGTATTTTACGAGAATGTGTAAAACTTAATATATCACCCAAAAATGACCTAAGTGCTATAATCTTACAGTAAATCTTTCTCAGTAGTTCAGTTGTACTGACTCATTGACCTTAAATGTGAAATGCTAACAACCGATAAAACACATTGAACATGACAGCTACTGTGATGCTTGCCACTCATTTATTATGACGTATTTATTGATTTCAAGGTTATCTAAGAGGGCATCTGCCATGTGCTGTAACGTGTTATTTATTACAAGAATAATACCTAAAATTTAAATGTATTCTAGATATAACTCTCGCTAATACTAACTCGTGTTACTAACTCCATGTTACAGGGTTATCTTCATATTAATATAATGAATAGTCGACTAAAACCCTTTTTTATTATTTTATTACAATACACGTGTTTTGGTATTTACAAATCGTGTTGGTATACTCGATCGATGATCGAGATGATCGATGATCGATGAATACTGAAACATGTGTATGGCAGTTATATAATTAAAAAAGGTTTTAGTTGATTATTCATTATATTAATATATATATATATATATATATATATATATATATATATATTATATATATATATATATATATATATATATATAATGTGTTATAGTCATAGTCTTAATCCATATCGATTAATATAATCTTCTTAAATAAAATCTTTAAATAGATTAAAACAAATTTCGAGGTACAGATAATGAGTTCCTAATTGATTTTATAGATTTAAATGTAGTTAACTTTCCCACTAAGGTTTTACTTAATAGTATGAATATCTGTTATAACACAAAATAATCAAGAAAACAATATGACTAGTATAACCACTGCGAGGTTCGAAAATTGTTCTTTATTGTTGTTAAAGATGTTTATTCTAAAGTCAATACAGATATATAGCAGTATGATAGATATGTTAATTTTAAAATCTTTCAATTACTTCATAATTAATTCAATTAGTTCCTAAAAGGTAATTACCACTAAATTATTTCTAATAATTTTAACTAGCATAAAAACTATTACATTATATTTAAAAAATCAGGACCTTAGACGAAGTTTCCGTACTTAGAATGTACGAACATGTATAAAACACTCAAAAAATTGGTCTAAAGTCTACGAGGTGATCATACGTCACACTCTCAGCAAGTAATGATTCTTTTACCTTACACGAAAAGAGGAAAAAAGAAATAAAACACGTCACATATAACTGTTGAGAGATAAGCCCGGTACTGTTGTGCGTGCAACTATGTTTATTGACTTCATACTTATCTAAGTGGGCATCTGCCTCTTGGTGTAATACGTTCTTTGTTGAAAAACAACACCCAAACTTTTTCTGGATTTATTCTCGCTAATATCGAAATATGAAATTTCAATATTTGTTACTAATATAAATATTGCTCATTAGATGATGTTAAGTCTCAAATTCAATGTTAGCATGATTGAACATTACATATATTAAACAGCAAAATACTTAGGGCAAACAATGAGCCCGGTGTAACCAACCAGTATACATCTATATGTCTGTATCTTATATTTCCAAATACTTTAATTCTAAACTCAATACAGGGATATAAAAGTCTGTTAGATTTAAACATCTTTGGATTACCTGACCATTTCTTAGGCTTAGGTAATTAAGATTTTACCATACAATTATTATAAAATTATTTTCAATCATATTTACGAGTATAAAAACAAAGAACGATTATTTGTTTCATGGATTACTGAAAAGAATGCTTTCAGTTAATTAAATCTTCTAGTAACTAAAGAGTGTAATTAAACGTTATTACATCCGTTGTTCATTTTAAGATTGAAGTAGTGCTGTTCTCATGTTTATTAACATGGCTGCATATATAATCTTATAAACAGTTTCTAATAGTTGCTTACATTGCATACACTTGATTTTCTCAGCTATTTAACATACTAATGAACATTTTCTTGTTAATATTTCTAAAAATACGCTTTAAAAAAATTGTAAACCTGGAAATCTATGACAGTTTTGAAGCCAATAACTACATTTTTGTTTGTTTTTACGTAAACGTAGCGTAGACCCTTTTAGCACTTGAGTTTACGTGGTCAGTATCCTAAGTCATGTTAAAGTTTTCCGGTTTACACTATTATTAATTTGCTATATATAATTGATCAATTATTTGGTCTAATTGATTTTAACTACTCTCGTGTACGAATATAGTTGAAATTTATGTAGTAGCAGTTTGTGCTGTGTGTGAAGATTTCAGGTTGCCGGATTACATGCGGTGTGCCTGGATTAGGGTCGAACTACGGTTTAAAGAGATTGCTTATAAGTCCTGCCCACTTAAACGACTGTTCATACACGATTCCTATTGTAGAATGAGCTGTCTTTTTCAATTAAACTAATGTTCTTGAGAGAAATTACTTTGACAAGAGAAAAATACTCGTATGTATGACAAGTTTACGTTTAAATAATAATGAATAATAATAATGATTTATTTTCTCAAAATACATTACAGAATTGAACAGAAACCGTGTTTACATCCAATATTACCATAATATCTACTAATGTACAATAGAAATACAAATATAAAATATACGTTCTAATAGAGAAAATAACTAACCTCCAAGGCAAAGCCTGTGTGGAGGAAATTAACACACAATTTTTCCTAGAGTGATGACTAAATCTTCTATTTAACATAAAATATATGGATCCAAACTTTAACTACTATATGTACAATACGTTAACTAATATATAAATTTTCACAAAGTTGTTACTAGTGGAAAATTAGGAGCCTATAAGTTTCATATAATACAATTTAATTATGCAATAAGCCAACAAAAAGCATAAAATGTTACAGAAAAAGAAAAGAATCTCAACAGAATTTAAAAATTATTACTTAAAAGATTTTCTTGAAACTTAAACATAAACACACAAGAGGAATACAGCGAAAATGTTTGCCTGAATTTCCACATACAACTTCATTATGACATACACAAAAACCTGAAAAAAAAATCCAAAATTGGCAACTTATTGAAAATATGGCATTACTGTTCATATACCTAATCTATTAATTAATTCTATTGCAACTTAAATACATAGGAAAAAACACATGGTAAAGTACACACACATCATAACCGAACCAATTTACTATTTACTAGCAAAACAGAAAAATAAAAAGATATGTTACCTTTCTAGCTATTTACAAGTAATAATTCATCAATAAAGTATGTTGAATGCTTAAAAACTGCCAAGACCTCAATCTAGAATTGAAGAAGGTTAAAGAGTTGGCATTACGAATTAAAATGGGTAATTGGTTAAAAATTCTTGGAGCTAGGAAGCTATAAGTTTTAGTAAAATAGGTATTAGCTGGTCTAGGCACATACACATCTCTTGCATTACGTAATTTCGTCTTATACACATTCAAGTACGTATTGTTTCTACTACGATTAAAAGCAACCTTAGTACTTTATAAACATACATATGTCTCAAGGGTAAAATTTTTAATTGACAAAATAACGGAAAGGTCGGATCTGTTTAGTTTTTTTTTTTCAAAATTAATCTGATGAATTGTTTTTGAGAAATAAATAATGTTTTAGTACTTGTTACATAAGTTCCCCCCCAGCAAGAGATTCCGTACTCCAATCGGCTTTGTACCAATGAAAAATACAACATTCTCAACAGATCATCATTACATATATTTCTTAGGAAAAAGAAAAGCCGCAGGACATTATTAAGTTTTTGTTTTAGATAAAAAATATGGGTTTTCCATGTTAGTTCTGAATCCAAAGTTAGACCTAGATACTTGACACTCTCTGCAGGTTTTACCTCTACACAGTTAGTGCTGCACGTTCTACAGCTGCAAATACAAGTAATGCATTTTGAAATAATTTTAATTGGAAAATCTACTTTCCCCCGTAAATTAAGATTTATGTAATTTGTTTTCGTAGGACTTAAAACCAAATTGTTTATTGTAAACCACCATTGAAGCTTGGTATTTCAAGTTATACCGAAAAGAAAATGAAACTTTGTTCGTAAATTTTGTGCACTGGTTTTACAGAGACTTTACCTTTGTCATTTCAAAATTTCAAATTAAAGATTGAATATTTTCACAACACTAATGTCATAATAACTCTTATTGTTGGCATGTTGTCATAAGCAAATAAAAATAATTGACTAGAAGGTGTTTTGGAAAAACTCTACAGGAGTTAAGTTTCCTTTAGCTATTGTTTAACAAGTTCATAGTGGAAATTTTCCAACAGCAACTCTTCTCGAAGGTATTACGTAACACCTTAGGTTCATATTTTGAATCCTAGTGATATTCTTGTAGGAATATAACCTAAAATGATGAGAACGTTAATAGTGTGCAGATATTGTACGTTTGGGCTAAATCAGAATTTAAGTGTTATATAAAGAACAGGAAAAGAACACACCAAAATTATAATTTTTCTATTAAGTACGGTTATCCACAGTAATGCTAGGATTGTGTGTCATTGAACTGAGAACAATTTTAAATAATGAGATTATGACTCCTCCAACGAAATATATCACAATTGCTAGAACTAGCTGTTAAATTTAAGTCAGGTGAGTTTGGTGACAGTCGCTTTAGGCCTGTTTTACATGAAAAAGAGTAACAATACGGAATAGATTAATATTTATAACCTTTATTAAATAAAAGAATTACCTTAAGTTAACATGTTCTCTGAAATGAAATATAGTATCCATAACATATAATTCTCATTAATCGTAAAGATTAACTCAGAGTAACTTAATCTTGATATATAACTACTTAGTATTTATGAAGAAATGTAATTAGCACTTATAACAAAAAATAAAAATGAACTTCATTACTTTTATTCAGATATTAAATAATTTGTAAAATATAAATTAAAGTTAAAAAACTGAAAAAATTTCAGATATCGCTTTTAAATAACTTTTCTGTTAGCAAAATTGTTATTTTAATTTTCAGTTTATTTTAGTAAACAAATCTCTATCCAAACACTTTTATTATTTTTATAATTCATGGTAATTGAACTAATCTTGATTTAAGACTTACATTTACTTAAAATAATAATAATTCCGTATTATGGTGCGAAAATATGGTTTGGATCCCACTTGGTTGAATGGTTTGTTTAGTTTATAACAACCTTTAAGGCAAAGCCCTTTGTTTAGAACATACAACTAGTTCTAACAATAATTAAACACAATAAATTGTAAAAAACGTAAAGTATAAAATATACCATGCAGAAAAGAAATTATGGAATTATAGTTTTACATAAGAACCACTGCAAGTCCCGTTTGTTCTATTGAAACTAAAGCCACACTGTTCAAAAAATCCGAGTAGACTGAGTGAGGCTGTGGAACACTTGCCACAGAGCTGGCCAGATTGGGCGCGGGTGTCGTTTATCAAAACTTAGTTTTCCTCTATCAGTAACGAATTATGTTATCACTTCTCTGTTACCATTCTAGTTAAAGGTAGGTATAAATTAAATGATAACCGTCTTTTGCAAATATATTCTTTTTATATGATACTTTCTTTTATCACGTTTATTAAAATTAAGTGAACTTAATTTTCTATTTACTATAATGGAAATATGACTGTTATAAACATACAACATGACAATATAATAGTGAGATATTTTCTTATTATAAAATGGTTTTATAATGAGAAGGCATGTTTAGAATCCTATTAGGATAATTTAGATAACATGGAAATTATTTTGAGTTTTTTGGTTAGATATTGTTTGGTTGGTAGGTGATTTTATAATGATGGAAAATTATTTGGTTGGATTACGTTACCTGTTGCCAAAACATAACATTTATTTATTACTGCAGAACAGCACCGACACGAGTAATTATTTACACGTATCATATGAGTACAGATGTTTGTTAGATCTCACACGAAGCTTCACATCGCTACACATCGGTCGTTCGTTTTAGTACGATTAGTAAATTTTTTTAACGGTTATTTTAGTACGGTTTTGCCTCTAATTACGGTTCTGTTACTACCAACACTATACTTCGCTGTTTTATTCCCGGATGGAATTAGTAGTTATCATATACTTACAAAACAAGTATCTAAAATTCTTAAATTGTGGCTGTGTCAACAAGCTGAAAGAATATATGCAAACAGACACAAGTCTTTGCGGTTAGAAGTTCAATTACGTTAAATTAATAAAGAAACTGATATTAAGCTTTTATTTGCCCACTTAATTTTTATTCATAATAGAGAATGGTAGTTAAATGTAATGTTTTGTTGGGCAATGCAGAGAGGTATTAGAGGAGTGAATTTAATTGAAGGTGGAAACTCTCCTGAAAAATTAGTTTTGTTATTCACAATTTCCCACTCGTGTGGCTATTTCTAATAGTGTACATCAGTAGATTGCTTTTTTCGTATTATTCTTATATAATAATGTTTCAAAACCTGGACAAAGCACCCTAAACTATACTTACAGTATGTAATATTTAACATAAACACGTATGGAAACAAAGAAAAAACTATTTTACCAAATAAAATTGCTGGATAGTTAAATTTTATTTATATTCCAATACCTTTCCTTATGTGTAACCATAGAAAATTATAACACCTATTGAATTATAATATGAGCAATAATTTTAAAGCAGAAACAAGTTTATGTGGATTAATGTAAAATAAACAAACAGTGATGTAAAATAGAATAGAATAGAAAGTAGCCGAAAAAATATCTGTATGGTAAAATTGATGGTGAGTATTATCAGTCAATGGTTACATAATTTATCAGCCAATTGTACACCACATTGTACCGGTTCCAAAATGAACCAATGTCACAATGTAGGTGTGCCGCAATGTAGCGGGTCCCCAATATAACAGTGCCACAATGTAGCGGTGACCGTGTCGTTATCCGACATTAAAAACAATTTCCTTGCACAATAAATCCTACGCAATTAGGCAATGCTGAAATTTGAATTGGCTAAGTTTAAGGGAAATTTTTAATTAACTTAGGTAGATTTTTAATTCTTTATTTAAGAAGAAAACATAAGAAACTAAACCGGCTCTCTTAATATTAATAATAGGTGTTTTAAATAGTAAACTCTGTAGTACAATACCACTAGTGTGTGTACGAAAAATCAGGAAATACAAAAAAAAAAAGATTCAGAACGAGATTAAAGCGAAAGATAGGTTTTTAAGCAGCCTCTAGAGTGCATTTTATTACCTGAGCTCTTTTCTCAAGGGATTTGCTCATAAACAATTTAACTTTGACTTCAAATTTTAGTAACTTACTTATTTACCTGTCTAAATATTTATAGGCAAATTTAAAAGTTTGTCGTCAAGAATATCAACATTAATATACAAGTTCTTACCTAGTTGTGTCTAAAAATTTAATCTTATTTTATTTCTCTTTTAAGATTGTTTCAAACAGCAAGTTATATTTTTATCCAAAATCTTTTATCGGGCATTAATACCGATTTATTGGACGTTGCTTTTGTTTTAAAGAAATTATCTTAATACACGGGTTTAAATAATTATTAATAGGCTAAATTGATTTTCTAGATCTTTGACACTGTTCAGCTTATAAAAACCAACTAGGTTTAGAATAATAGATATGATACAATGGAGTGTTTAAATTTTAACATGATTTCACTCGAAATAGACAACGTATGATTTACAAACATCAATATACATTTAGGTGGCTTTAAACCTTGTCTGATTATTTAAAATCTCTACAACTTAACTCAACGCAATAATTATAAACACACTATACCATTAACCATGTAGTGAATTTTATTGCATTATACTTTTAACTATTTACCCTTAATTACATAAACCTTTGCTAAGGAGATAAATGCCACTGCAAAAAAGATATTACTGAGTGAAAATGTAACTAGTTATGTATAGCTTGAAATGGTTAATATTTAAATAACTTTAAAATAAAAAGTAAATTACATGAAATTAAAACATCAATTATTGTAGTCCAGTTAGTTTTGTTTTACAGAACAATATATATTTTCAACCTAAAAAATTGTTCAACGTGTTTAATAATATCTATAAATATCGCATAACCATAAAAATAAGTAGCAAAAGGTAGAATATATTATTATATAATTTAGGCTTATTGGCTGACTTATATTTTAATTCCAGCATCTTATACTTAAATCATTACACATGACATGCAGTCACTAAAACATTATGTTACTCTACTATTCCTAGTTAGCACTTTAATAAATTATTCCAACTAAACAATGATGAATACGGAAGTGAAATTTTATGGTTATGTTGTACTCCTGGAACCGAGATCTAGTTTCCAGTGTTTAATCACAAAATTTACAAGTAGTTACATTTTAAGACAAAATTTTATCGTCATTAGCCACAATAGTATCACTAGCGTAGGTTATCTGATTACTCAAAAAATACTAAACAATTATACTAATATTCAGAAATCCAAAATTCATGGTTTTATAATCTTATGACACCCATTACCAAAAAAACAAATTAAAAATATCTTTAGCCAAACTCATAGAGACTGAATTTTTGGATAACAGTGACGATTTTATCTCGTAGTTTAACGCTTATATAGCTATTATTCAGTTCAATGACGATTCGTTTTAATTCTGGAATATTAACATTGTTTAATGATTTTACCCTTTTCCTCTCATTTTATTTTAATATCCGATTTTTGAACACTTGCGAAAATATTGCAGATGAAAGTAACTTATTCTTAGAGGACGTTACTCTATTCATTACACGGCTCATTGTTCATCAAACATGTTCTGTAAAATGACTGATAATCTGTGAATAATAGATAATCCAGGTTTATTTATGACTGTATTCGATATATAACCCAGGTGTATTTATTGCAATGTTTTACATTCAGTAGAGTGAAATAATTTGTATCTGATCTACTATCCATATACGAGAAACGGACCACACACCACACATGTGACAGGGATGTTAAACCGCAGTTGTTCTATCCCGTCTGTTACCAACCTCACTCTATCATTATAATGCTTGAAATAATACGGGTTTACTTCATTGAAAGGAATTATTTTGACTATACATAATGATCTATGTATTGCATTACCATTATTGAACTTTTTGACGTTACACAATATTTCATTGTTTTCAAACTAACAAGTGTTAGTTGTTTTAATGGAAGCATTATTTAAAAGCTTCAGGACTCTATACAAGCATTATATTTTTTCAATCTTGTATATGATTATAACACATGTACGAATAGCCTACTTACATATTCAGCTAGAACAAGCTCTGTAGATTAGATAGACGCTCTCCTTAGCTGTATCATTGTTTTGTAACCCTCTTACAATATTACGTAAATTTTTAAAGTTTTAGCGTCGGAAGTAGATTCCAGTAATTCTGTACTGTAGAATCCCGCTGTGTACTATTGGGATATTCCAACCATTATATTGATTTCGGTAATAAATCTCATGGCAAATTAATACATGCATGACCTTGCATAAAACATAGTTAACATATAAAAAAATTATTTCATAATAATCTTATTTGGAGAGCATAAAACAGAAATACACCCATATTTACAATTACATAACGACAGAACAGGTACCTAAATTCGCAGACAAACAGTAACTCCTTACAGTTTTTGATTGATACTACAGCTGGAACTTATGCAATGTGAGATCCCATGTGTTTGACCATAGAATTTAAATTTTTACTAATTACTAAACCATATGTTTTGGCACAACAGACGCACTAAAGGCGTAAATATGTGCAAAGCTATATCTCGTGTTTTTTACGTAATAGCATAAGTAAAGTTGTAGAATTCTTCCTAAGTATACTTATATTTTATACCAATCATAAGTTTCAAAATTTAAGATGGTTAGTATGCAATTTGGAAATTTGACCTAATAATATGGGAATATTGCAGTAAAAGTATACTTTGTTGATAGAAATGGTATTTTGGAATAATAAAGTTAATCACATATCTTGGCATTGCAATGTTAAAGGGGAACTACCAAATGATTTAAATTTTGTATTACATCAAAACAAATTTATTGATTTCCAAACTCAAATTTCTCATTTAAATGGAAAACGAAAAATAAGGTTATACTTCAATAAATCAACTCAATGATTTATATATTTTCTATACTCAACATTCAATTGTCTTATGAAACATATTGTACAGCAAGAGTTACACAAAATAGCTGCGATTCTAATATTAACCACAAATATTACATTATATATTAATACCTTCAATTCATAAAAAGGATTATAATAATTCATCATGTGGAAATTTAGCATTATATACACATGGAAAATTGGTTTGCTACATTTTCTTACATAGTATTAAGGAAATATTTGTGGAGTTAACCCCCACCGTTAAATACCGTTTCTCCTTTTAGAAATTAATAGTGACACTCCAGAAAAGTGAATATGTTTCCCCATTTAAATTTAAAGACAGAAAATAATGATCAGTACCCTTATTCTATTACACTATATAATAAATTTACTTTTGTAAGAAAACCCTTCACTAGCAGTTAGAACAATGCATACAAACAAGCAAGGTAATTATAGGATGCAAAGAAATGGGAAGTGAATTTTACACGTCAATAGGTACCAATAAGGAAAACCTGAGTTTAAAAGTGTAACTTTTATTTAAATAAACCTCTAATTTACGTGCTCCAGTTGGCCCTACGATTGTAACTTAACCAGAGGCTCGGAGCTTCAGCAAACATTAGCTTACATCGTTTAAGACTTTTAGCGCATAATATTGCGTCTAAGTACGCTGCTATAAGGCAGAAAAGAAGGAAATTAACTAAGTTTTAACTTACAACTATTTAAAATGATTAGATTTTTTAAAACTGTATTTTACGGTTCAAATATATAACAGAAATTACAGTTTATTCAGCTACACTTCTTGACCATGTTACTGGTTTGGCAGATTCAACCTAATATACGTATTATCTAGCTTACTTTTATAGATAAAAGAGTTGCTATATATATATATATATATATATATATATATATATATATTTTTTTTTTGTTAATTTTTTATGAATGTACAACAACAAAACTACAAAATTGTTAATATTTAATGTAATTTAATGCTGTTACAACGTCTTTTTATATTATTAATCTAAATTTTAATTTTAATATAAAGCCCTTTTTAGAATAATATACCAAGGAGTTTATAAAATTACTCTATAAATCAGAATAGAATATTACAGCTGATTATAAAAATTCATATTGTTAACTTTTAATTCTTACATTATATACACTCTTTGTACCTTTTTCAAAACGACAATATAGTCGAAATATTAAAGGATTTATATGCAGTATTTTTCTTCTATTGTTTAAAGAAGCCTCTGAGCATTTATTTTCTGAATACAGAATATATATATATATATATATATATATATATATATATATATATATATACATTTGGGGTTGTATTGGAATCCCATTATCATTCTAAACCTTTTAAAACTCTTCTGGAAGAAATAGAAAGATACAGTGGAATGAGTTAACAGAGATGAATATAGTGAAAAATTTTAATATGCTAGTGTTATTTCATTATTTTGTTTATAATTTATTAATATAAATCAATTAATATGCTTTGTGCACTAAATTGCCCTTAGGGTTAAATGAAATTATATTTTCTCATGTTAAATCGCCACTGAAAATCAGATATATAGAAACCCAACAAAAACCGGAAGCTGTTATTTATCACGCATTCAGCTCTCCTCACTGCGGACGTGACTATTGAAGGATTGAATGGTAAAAGGGAATCCATTCGTTATTCAGTGCCTCTTGAAAGTCGTGGGTTGAGATCAGTATTGAGACTTTTAGTGAGCCTTAAGTGGTATAAATTCTTTTAAGGTTAAATAATATTGATAGCTATTAATATATAAATATTAATATCTACGATAAACTGTTTAAATTTTACATAATTTACCTTTTATTTATTTTGATAAACCTATTTTTGAAAAATTTATGAGCCCTTTAATGCTAAGAATGCATTAGTATTAGTCAAAAAATACACAGGAACAAATATCACAGAACGAGGATTTTGATTATATTGTCCCTGTCCATAAATTATGATTCATAAGATAAGTTCAAAGATCTTACATTACAAGCCAGATTAACATGTAGTATTTAAAATGAAAAGTATTAATATACTAAAAATTTCATAGGTTTAATCAATTTTCAATTTGATATATTTCAACGACATAGTGGACTAAGAGTGTACATTTAGGGTTTAAACGATTAAAAATAGGTTCTCTTATTTAAATATATATCAATGAACCCCTACCATTCTTTATAGATGATTAAGAAGTATTATATGTTTATAATATGTATATATATATATATATATATATATATATATATATATGTAATATTTTTTATTGAGATTTATTAAATAAAAGATTATATATTATCATTTGTCTTACTATTAAACAAATATATAAGGCAGGTATTTTAATTGAAAATCTCTATATACAAAAATTAAAGCCTTTTCTCAATCATATACTCTCTCATTACTAATACTCCAAATATTCGATGTACCAGAAAATCGAAATTCGGCACTGTATGCTTATTGTCTAATAAAACTTAAACAATTTTCATAGGGAACGAACATTTATAGTGTTTTTATAGTTGCAATCCCTGGAAGATATATATTTTGGTTTTTTTTAATTATTTATGTCGTAGAAAAATTTTATTGACACACAATTACTTTCTTAATAGGCAAATAAGAGATATTTTATAAATATTTCCTACCATTTGGGTTGAAAAGGGTCTGCAGACGATTTAATTATTGAATTTTTTAACTTAACTGTGTCCTATAAAGATGAAATGAAACAGACGCGTGTATCCTCCCTTAAATACTAAAACAACAGAATTGTTAAAAGGTTAAATCATACATAGGGGTTTGAATGGGGTTGCAAGTCGTATTAAACTTGTCGCTGGCTTAGAAAAATCAAATACAAAGGCGTTATTATCTCAAGAGAAAAAAATTAAGATAAAATGAAATATCTGGGCTTCTAGAAGTATAAAATTTAGTATTAACTGTTTCTGTCTCCTAACGGGACATTTTAAACACATATTATGCATATGTTTAAAATGCACTATGGCCTTAAGAGATTACCAGCGAAGTAGACGCTATTAACTAAAAATAAACATTCTAGACCTAAGTAAGTGTATATTTTCTAGATCAGGGCCACAATTGGAACGCAACTATGCAACCTAAAATATCGTAATCCTGAAGTAAATTACAACAACCAGAAAACGTCGCTTTTTGATAACATCATACTTTTCTAACCATACTACAGTATTATATATATATATATTTAATCGAGACAGCAATGGAATCGTTAGCAAAGCACTGAAAATATTATTTTTTGATAAAAGTAGACTTTTTAAAACAACTTCTGTAGATTTCCTAATATTAGTAACTATTCAAATGCTGTTATATTACCGGAAGTATATAAAAATAGTCGTAAGTAGGCGCTTTTTGGTAAAAGAAGATTTTCGGATCCATGAATGTATTGATGTTTGATTAATGCTTATGTATAAATGTTTGAATATATTCTTGAATGGAGCAACGATGGTTACGCTGTTATATAACCAAAAATACCAGAGATCGCAAGGATATTAAAACCCCTAGAACGAATTTTGACTTAATTAGTCTCAGACCAAGTATGATTAAATATAATTTAATTGAGGTAACAAGCCAAACTATTCTCTAACGAGTAAGATATTATTGATTCAAACCAGAAATGCCTATTCAAACGCTAAACCACAAATAAAAATAGAAGATATTCTGTTAATCTATCCAATATCATAAGGTTGTAAACAAATAATGCGTATTATAAACATGTCTACTTCCAATTCAAAACTCTAACACTCTTTCATATTACATCATATGTGTTTTTCAAAAGATTATAACGATATATATATATATATATATATATATATATATATATATATATATATAAATTATGTTTTAATGATTTATATGTGTGATTTTCCTTAGGACTCATAAAACTGTTTCAATATCGGAATTCAGTACTATAAAATATTGCTCTTTCAACTTCAGTTTAATTATTTTACAGTGAATCAGGAAACGTTCAGAGATCATTTCTTATTTTTATTAGTGTTTCCTAATCCAGAGAACACAGGCTTATGACCTGTTACTTAATAGATGAGTAACAGCGAGTGAAAACGCGCTCGTAACTAAGTACAGTTTTATATAAAATATAACTTTTACCAAAGTTGATCATATATATTTATACTACTACTGATGTTTTTCTTCGATACAACTGTTCATGTATTTTTTTATCGACCTTTGGGTTAAAGATTTGGATAAGTGCTAATAAACGCACGATACTAAATGATGTAGGAGATGTTAAAAGTTTATTTATAATCAAGTTACTTTTCCTACTGTTATTAAATGTTATGTTTAAGTTTACTCGTCCGAAATTCAGTCAATGCAATTATATAAAACATATTATTTAACAATATTTTATTTGTGCAAGCAAAGTATGCTGAGCCAAATCAAAACTTGAAAAATAAAATGAAAAAGAAGGACACGTAATGTTAAGAGTGAGTTCTTAATCTATTATTAATTGCGTGAAAGTATAGATTAAATAACAATCATCTAGGCATACATAACGTACGATTGACGCTTTGTGGTCGTTCTCATTTTAATCCCTAACCATTACCCACATTTTACTTGTTTATACTATTAATTGTCTATACTATTGGTTGGGATTCTAATTAAAAAATGAGGCAGATTGACAACAATGACGAAATCTGATTTTAGTATTTGTGTTTGTACACCTGATAATATTAGAATAAATGAAATATTAGGGGTCTGGTGTTTCTTTAAACTCTACCTTGACTCCCTATTATACTTATATAAGATGTTGTGTAAGAGGTAAACATCGGTTAATATTATTAATTCTCTCCACTAGAAATACATGAGCCACTCCCATATTTTCATGAAACAAGATGTGATTTTAACTGTTTAAAATTAATTATAACTCTTAATAATATTTTTAATAGTTTCGTTGAAGTAATCAATATTTAAATATATGTATGCGTTGGAAATAAGGTGTTTAAATTTATCATAACGGAGTTCAAATCTATGTTCATAATTATATATAACAAAAAGAACAAAGAGCTGAATTTTTATTAATACCTTTTTACATAACTCTATCGTGATATCTTAATGGAAGAACACTTTGTAAATTAAATATTTCTCCTCCCTCACATTAGTATTATACAATTACCAGCTCACGGCCACTGGATAAAACAATCGAACAAAACTCGTTGGATTGTGTGTTATTGAGTACTGCCAAGTGCACTTAGCCTCCGTTACTATGGTGAGTACTTCACACTTTATGGAGGACTTTGTTCGGTAATCAACATCACAGTTCCACAGGCCTCTTCTATTCTAACTAGCCACGTTTACAAAAGAATACATCAGATTTGGATCAAAGTTCTGTTAAATTACACAATAGTACAGTGTGAACGCACCATACATTGTTGTTATTAGTCGTGGAAAATGTACTGCAGTGAATTATTTCCGTAATTTCAGAAAGTTTCTATTATTTTGTACCCGAATTAGCCATTATTTATTGAAATTTTTTCATAATTTCAGAGATTAGATCTAAACTGGTTTGAAGCATTTATTTTTGTACTTTAACATAACATCTATATTTTCATGAATAAACTATATAGCTTCAGTATTTACTATTCCAACAACCAAAAACTTTCTTCAGCTTATTTTATTAATTCTAATTTTCTTTTCTTCTGTAGCTTGCCATTATTAGTTAATTGTAACTAGTTATTTACACTATTACAAGTTATAAACGATCCGTAGACATTCAATATTACAATTACAATACAATTATACGAATTATAAACATGACAATTTCTAAGTTATATAGTGACAATTACAATTAATTATACAGTTTTGCTGATTATCATAAGAAAGTGTGTATAACGTCACTGCTAAACATTTAAAATAAATACATATATGATGTAACCGGTACGTAGTAATCAATATAAATAAAACAAAATTCATATAAATTACTAACTTTAAGAATTAATATGTAATATATTATCCTGAGACGAGACACTATTATGTACAAAATGAGTTTATTTCTTTTTTAAAAACTATAAACTATTATAAGATAGAGGCAATGTAGCCTCACCAAGTAAGTTCTGTATCCCCGACTACTAACAGCATATGCCTGGCCTCATTATTTTACGTATATGTTGGAAATTAAAATGTTTATGTCGTTGCAGTCATAGATGGTCATCCTAATTAAAACACTACATACTATTTATTGAAAGAGGAGCTCTTCTTTTTGGAATACACTATTGTATAACAACTGATGAAAGTTAAGTCGCAATTATCCAATAATTTTATTTTTATACACGTGTCTTTTCAACACCAAAGATGCCTTCGTGAGGTGTGAAACAACAATTTGAATATTATGGTTAATCACATTTTGAAGATCTTCAAATCTTAACGTACATTTCATAGCGACATTAGGATACAAAGAAGTAACGTCAAATGAGATTAAATATTCTTCACTGGGAATTGTAATAGATTTTGTGTCATTAAACTGGTTTCTGTCGTTAACAGTTAAACTTGGAGGTTGTGGAAGTTTTAGAAATTGTTGAACTAATTATTTGGATAATAAGTATGTCGGAGAATTTATGTATGATACTATTGGTCACACTTTATTCCATGGCTTATGAATCTTAGGTAAACAATATAAACGTGGTAAACATGGATTTTAAACTCTTATTTTTCTGCATAATATTTTGATCGGTATGAGAAAATTGAAGGGAGAAAACATCCATCGTCAATAAACTATATTTTAAAGCATATGTAACGTTTATTAAAGCATAAACCACCATCCCATTTATTCAACACATAATATGAGATAAAGGGTAAAAGAATTATGGACACTCATACATAATTACAAAGATGATTGTTTTGTGGTAAGTAATATAAGCTGAAACTCCTATCATATACAGCAACCATAAAATTGTATGTCACTTTTTCGAATTATAAACTTATCTCATGTATACCAACGAATCTAAAAATATTATTCCTTTTTAGTGTTCATGTTAGGTATAGTTTGTACTAATACTAAGGTTGGAATTGGATTTAAGACTTCTTACAGATTTCATATACTATTTTCCATATCTTCATGGTATGCTTAAAGCTTTACTGATATAGAACAGATTTCTATTAATTTTAAAGACACTAGTTTTATAACATCCAAATATTTTGCACACAGAAAATACAGTTTTATTTTTAAGTCAGAGATCCATATTATTTAGCCAATTAAATATTAAAACTTGCATTGTTTTCATACTTTTTATTGTTGCCATATCTGATAAGATTAATCTAAATCATTCATTACAAAACTTCTGCAACATTAAAAACATTACTTAACGTCTATTTTAAATGAGATTATTACCTTAGCTATTGTAGTATAGCTTCTATAACAATGAATACGTGGAGGTAGAACAATAAATCAGAACGCTATAACTCGAAAGAAAGAACAAAGTGGCGGAATAAAGTGACAGGTAGAGTAGTTAAGCCGCCTCCAGAGGCTCTTTATTATCAAATAACGCACGATAGAACTGGGGGGTTTTCATACGGAAAACTGTAATGGTTTATAATGATGTTTAATATGTTTTGTTTGTTTGTTTTGCTGCGAAAATAAAAGTTTGGAATACTTTGAGAATAGGCCGAGATTGCACTATTCCAGTTTATCTATTCAGTATGTTGTTGAATGCACAAATGTGTAAATATGCTTATTTTTGATATGCAATTCAGGACTCGTTTGTCACAAGAATTTTAGGTTAGATTATTAATATTTTTATAATAGTTGAAAATTATATGTATATACAAGCAGACGTCTCTGTCAACAAAGTAAATGTATAGATTAGTGCGAAGCATATAATGTTATTTTAAAGAGCTAGTCTATTATCTGCTTAAACGCATAGTCTTGTAAAAGTATTTCTTCAATTTTATAATTGTAATTGATATATTATAGTGGTAAAGTTTAAAAAATTTATTAGTTATTTTTTTATTTTTGCAATGAATAAATAGATACCCGTACATTGAATTGGTATACTGAACGTTATAAACTTAAAATTTTCTTTATTGTAATAGATATCAAAACAATCATCTGAATGGAGTATGCGTTTTATCTCTTTTTCATTCGTAAAATTTGCCATTATTTACAACACACAAAGTAAAACACTAATAAGTAAGATACTAATTATCATAAACTATAAACTAAACCTTGGTTGATAAACACAAAAGCTAATTAATAAATAAATAATTATCATGCAGTTTATAGGAGAATTCGGAGTTAGGAGCCAAGCGAAAATTAACAGATGTGGTGAAGCGTCTTTTATAAATCAGTAATCACCGTAAAAAGTACTGATATCCACCACTGTAAAAACCAACTACTTAAAATTATACAAATAAATGTCTTAATCATATCTGCTAGATATTTAGAACAGGAAATACTTCGTTTTGACCGAGAGAGCGGTCTGCGTTTAAATCCGCTGTCTCGTATTCTATTGCTTTCAATACAAGGCTTGTTTAAATAGAAGAATTAAAAAAGTGCGTCTACTACAAAATAACTTTCACATGTTGGTTCAAGTTATATTATTATTAATCTTTTTTACTGTAGACACCAGACAAGGCTACTTTCTATATCATATCTGTATGACAAATTGTTCTTATTATAATTATAAACCAAAACAAAACGTTAAGGAAGATTGGGATAGGTCGCAATAAGTATTACTTTCTTAATGTTCATAATATACAATAGATCGGATATGTGATTCATTATATATTTGTTTTCTTATGCTTGACATCCATTTATTTCTTAAGTAATTGATCCTTCAATTAATTATTTTTTCTAATATTTAAAAGTTTCATGGTCTATTATGGTACTAATACATATATATTAAATTTTATTTCGAATGATGTTGATATGATTACTTAATGTAAATAATTATACAAAATATAAATTGTAATTATAAAAATATATTTGTTCTGAAATATCATACTATTTTAATATACATTCGTACAAATTATTAAATAGGACGGTTACTGATTTCATACGTATGAAAATAAAAATGTAGTTGATCTTTATTTTTAGACATTTAGAAGGTTAGATTCTTTGTACAATAATAAAAAGTGATAGAATCACAATAAACCTTTGTGAGTTATTAACGAGTGTGTATTGTTTGGTGCACATATTTTCAATTTAAAATAATATAAATAGCTATACATTATTAAGTTACCATTGTTATTATATATAGAAAATAAGTCTGAGAGGAAAGCAAAGTTCTGGCGCCTCATCTGCGAATGTTTATAAACTCCAATAAATATATTCACAAGTGTGACTGAGTTCTAAGAATGCTTCTATTCAACATTGATTACTTATTACAAGATTACGTATTACTATTACTTATTATGAACAGTGTATAAACGAATTATTGTATAGCAAAAAAAATAAAACACCCGTAATTGTAGTTATTGTAAATCGAATATAGGTATGTGTGTGCTACCAATGATTTATTAAAATATACATAACATACTAAATTTGAGTTTCTGAACAACAAAAATCCGAACAGTCTACTAAATCCTTAATATTTATCTTCATATTCTACAATAAGTAATTGTTTTAAGTAAAAAACACTGCCTTTTACTACACGAAAGTTTTTATGTTTTTCCAATTGTTGTCCATATGGAACTTTTTATGCAACCAATACATTTATAAAGAAGGTAGAACTAAAACTGAATTTATATTTTGTGATAGGCCATTACATTTTAACACACTAATCCTTAAAATTTTTATTACGTGGAAAATGAGTTATTGTTTTATGTTAAAAAATACTAAATATTTCAATATATGAATTTTAAACGCATTACACCACTTCTCAAATCATTATTTTAATTTTTTATATTAGCAAAGTTTTCTTAATTTATTCGAAAATAATTTGTAATATAACATTTAAGAACCTCATATGAAAAGTGTGTACTAATGTCCGGGAATGTATAACATAATATTTTAACCCTCAAAAAATGTTTTAAAGTCTACGAGGTGACAATAGTTAAAACTCTCAGCAGGTAATAATTCATTTACTTTATACGTGAAGTAGAAACAAGAAATAAAACACGTCACATATAACAACTGAGAGATAAAGACCGCCGCTGTTGTGCGTGCAACTCAGTCTCTCTGTGACATGTTTATTGACTTCACACTTATCTAAGTGGGCATCTGCCTCGTGCTGTAATACGCTCTTTGTTGGAAAAATCACACCTAAAATTTTGTCTGGATTTTCTCTCGCTAATATTGAAATATAAAATACCCATAGAGTCTAAGTTATGTTTGAATGCGTATATTACGTAACTCGCTGATAATTATATATAAATACATACTTATATGATATTAAATCGTAGTGTAATATATATATATATATATATATATATATATATATATATATATATATATATATATAATTTCACAATAATTAAGTTATTTTACAAAACGATTATGAAACATTATTTTTAGTGAATAATTTATCAGTTTAGAATCTCAATTATTGAATATTATGTATTTCATGGATCCTCAAAAGCGTGCTTTTAGCTAATGAAATCTTCCAATAACGAATTCATTTCATCCCTAAGTAATTGGTATCTTTAGTCAAATTTTCTGAGATTTTAAATTGAATGTATATTAAATATTTCAAATTTTAAGATTCAAGCATTACTCTACTCACCTTCAACATCAAGGGTAAATAAATAATCTCAATTTATCTAATAGAACAATCTGGTAATACTTTTAAGTCAAAAGTAAATTCTTTGCATTACAAATTTAATACAAATAATCCTGTTATACATAATATTTAAGTATGGAAACCTATAAAAAATTGAAGACGTGAATTACATTTATTTTTGTGGTTGAAAACAAATTATGAACATTTTGTTTAGTTGGTTTCCTAACTAACATCAAATATTTTCGGTCTACCGAGTTAAAACACTCTATACAAAATTATTTATTCATAAATTATTTACGCTTAGCTCTAGAGAGCCGTCTTATACCTACACATAACATGGTGGGAAAACGTCTCAGTGTTACTCCTGAAAAACTTCAGGAATTTAATTGTATAAGCATTTTTTAGCGCGTTGAGAAACAGTTGTCTTTAAAGCTGATAGAGAAAGATTTTGTAGGGAAATAAAGCTTTCTCTGAGGTTTACTCGAAAAACTAGTTTTAATCAAATATACGCAATATTCACTCTTAGCTCTAATAAAACTTAGTAAATAAGTATTTATAAAAACAATGAGTATTTACATCAAAAGTCTTAAAATACCTAAGATAACATAATGTCTATAATGATATTTGAATATACTTGATAAATTACTAATGAAACAGTAAAACTCAAGAACCTGTCTATTTTTATCTTATTTTTTCGTAATATAAATGATTGCAATATAAAATACATAGTTACTTCTGAGTTATTTCAAACAAAATTTCTTTCCAAATTGCCAACCGAATACTGTTCAGTTCTACCAACTTTGTGCTTGCAATATAAAAATTAGTGTAATTGTACGAAACTCATTTCTCACCAACTTTAATCATGAATCATATATTTTAGTTACTAATTTTCGTATGAAGTTGAAATTTCCCAGGAGTATTTTCTTTTGGGCTGTTAATACCTGCCAGTATAACTTGAACAAGATACAGAAAATAGGCCTACTGATTTAACAGCCTACCTATATCTAGGCAACCGAAATCATGTGTAGCGTCGCCACATCGCAAACCGAAAATAACGAGATATTGAGTAAAGGGATAAATGAATAAGTCACGTCTGCTTCGGAGCATCACTTTTGAAGTTACTGAGCTCCCTAACTGTTAAAAGACAGTAGCTAGCCTGGACCTAAGGGAGTACTACCCTTGCCGGAGACTAGACAGACTAGTACAGAGCTTGTTAACCTTCCTTCGGCCCCAATTGACTTGACTAGGATATACTTCTCACAATTCCTCATCATTGTTTTAGACAGGTGGAAGCCTGAATAAAGAATAAAATATCTTTTCCTCAAACAGTCAGAAGAAGTAAGTGATTTTACTTGGAACAGAAATTATTAAAAGAATTTAAATACGTGCTCGTGTACGTTGTTCTGTATACAAATAAAAAATAATAAAAATAATAGAAACAATTTTAATATTATTACACTATAAGGAATATTGGATGAATTAATTATATATGAATAGTAAATTTCAATATTCGAGCAAACAATTTTTAGGATAAAAATTTACTTTTTATCTTATATTTTTAGACCAAAATATACCTTTTACATGACTATATTGTGCTTTCAGGTTTGTTGTAAACAGCCTAATAGCAGAAAATTACGATTTTTAGTTAATAGAATATCTGATATTGAATATCAATATAGATTTCACATTTTAAGTAATAATATATGTATATTTCTATGGTAAAGATGGTTGGAGCCAATAAGTATTTGATAAAAAGCTCAATACGATGTGAATATAAAACTGATCTAAAGGAGAAGGGAAGCAATTACTGCAGTCGCTGAGTGACGTAACATGCAAAGCACAGTGCATCCACCCTCCACCCTGCCATAGTCCCTCCCTTACAACACATCATCGCCTCAGAGGTAATCGACCGATAACCTGATCTTTGACATTTATTATACCTTTAGTTAAAACCAAAGGTATGTTACAAAATACATATTGATTGGCCTCGTTAAAACTTTAAAATTACAAATTTAGTTTTTATTATAGTAAGAATAGTTACACTTTAAAAAATAATTGGGGTTTCTATATTTTACTCTAAATAATATTACAGGTGATACTATGTTACAATACGTATATATATATATATATATATATATATATATATATATATATATATATATATTTATATATATATATATTTATGTTTATATATAAAATGTATATTAGTTTGCAAATACAGGCTCAGTACTTTTAAGGATTCTTAACACATGTTCTTTTTAATAATTCGTCGTTAGTTCGTAGAGCGTGAAAAATACAAAACTTACAAATTAATATATCTTTAATGTCAGGTTTTTTTATATCTCAGCTACTGAACAAGTACTAAATATCATAAAGTAACTTCAAAGTACTACCCACGATTCATTTTGCCTACATATTAATTATAAAATCAAGTTTTTTAAATAGTATTTGTAGGTTTTGTTTTCTTAACGTTGGAGTTAATTTCTTTTAGTTTTAAAATACTCCTCTTCAATCATTAACCTCACTTTTTGACGAAAGTGGTATTGTCAAACAGTTTAAAAATAATGCTCCTTTAATGTATTCATGCAGAAAATTTTTTACGAGTAACTCAGTGAAGTGAAGAAACAGTTCCCAAAATAACAAAGACCACGAGAATGTATTAAAAATTTCAACTATCTGCTAATGAATCTAATACATTCATTATTAATTAATTATATCTAATATTCTTTAAGTTTTAAACTAACACCATTCGCTTTTACTGTGTTCCCACAAAATGGCTCTCAAAGATTTCAAAGAATATCCCAACACAACATAATTTAATATCTGGAGTTAGGGAAGTTAATCTGTTGGCTTTTTAAGTCCAAAAACTTTAGTTTTACATAAGGTTTTTAGTATATTTTACGCCTAAATTTGGATTATTTTTTGTAACCAAGGAAACCACTCTGATATAAACATTTCAATTGAAAAATACAGGTTGATTCAAAAAGAATACCACAACTTTAAACATTTGTATTCCATAGAATAAACATAACAGAACCTTCCGTCATACATCATTGCAAAGAGTACTAAACAAATGTTCACTAAAAACAAGTTTAGATATGTTTAATATGTTTCTCTCCCCCCTCTAGACCCTCGAGCTATATCAACCCGATACTCAAACTCACTCCACACTGTCAGTAGCATATAAGGTGTAACAGTTTGGATATATGTTGTTATTTCTTGTTTCAAATCATCAATGGTGGCTGGGTGAGGTGGCCGAAACAAAATATCCTTAACATATCCCCACGAGAAAAAATCGCAGGGGGTAAGGTCAGGACATCTTGGAGGCCAATGATCAAGTGCTATGGCGCGGGCTGCCTGGCGGCCGATCCATAGCCTCGGGTAGTTGACGTTCAGGTAGTCACGGACATATAAGTGCCAATGTAGTGGCGCTCCATCATGCTGAAATATAAATTGTTGTGCTTCTTAATCAAGCTGAGGGAACAGCCAATTCCCTAACATCTCCAGATACTGTAGTCCAGTTACAGTAGCACGTTCGAAGAAAAAGTGATCAAAAACTGTATTCGCTGAAATTGCACAGAAAACGTTTACCTTAGTCGAGTCACATTCATGTTCAAATATTTCCCGTGGATTTTTGAGTACCCTTTATACGAATATTGTGCCAGTTGACTTTTCCTTTAGTGTGGAATGTAGCTTTATCACTAAACAAAAACGAAAGCTTTATCCGTTCCCATTTGAAAAAAGATAAATTCACAGAAATGGCTGCAAAATTATCAGCTGCAGAAAGGGCTTGAACCAATTTGAGACGATAAGGTTTCATTACTAACTTTTCTTTAGGTCTCTCCATACAGTTGTTTGTGGAAGTTGCAGCTCTCACCTAGCTCTTCGAGTCGATTTACCTGGGCTGCAAACAAATGCTTGCTGTATGCGTGCTACATTTTCATCACTCGCGCGGCCTTGTCAAAAGCGCCTCAAGTGAAAAAATTAGCAACTAAATTAAACTTTAGAGATTCCTTAATTCGCCGACATATAGATCTTAGCTCTCCTTTTATTATCTCCAGAGTTATACATTTATAAGTTTGTGGTATTCTTGTTACATATCCTGTATTAAGATTGTTATGATATTAATGTACTTTATATAACTAATAAGTGTGATTTTAATTTAAATATCAATTAAACAGATGTTAGCTGTTAGAAGTTAGGTAATAAATGGACCTGATTTGTAGTTACGTCAGATGATTATTATTCTCGTATGTTTTTTGAAAAAATAAATACGGTAACAATATGTGCAGATATGAGATGAGTATCAGGAGAACATATTTTTTATAAACTATCTTACGAAATCGAATCTGCACTTCTTAAGCTAAGGTCGGACGTTATATTTATTAAAAATAAAAAAAATAATTTTTATAAAAATAAATTACTCTCATGGTGTTGCCTCACCATCGTTATAATTCCCCGGTGTATTCCCGGATGTAAATAGATATTTGTCAAACATCAAGAATGTAGCTCATACTCTTACATAAGTGTGCATACGATGCACAAAAATGTACAAACATACATTAAACATGTTTGTATTGGGAGAGCAATTACTATATGTTTGTATTTAATGAATAAAATCGTAGTCCTTAATATTTTAATTCACCTATTTCATTGTTATTCTTAATACATATAGGAGATGATATAATAAAATATGTTGGTGGGAGCTGCAGAAAGGTATGAGTAAGTGAATTTACTTGTAGATGGAAACTTACTTGAAAAATGAGGTTTGTTATCTACAAGTCTCCACTCGTCTGGCTACTTCTACTTGTGTATATCAGGGAAATACGTTTTTCATATTTTTATTATATTATAAAATGTAAAAGCCTTAAACAAGCTACCTGTACAATCTATAGTATGTGTAATATGTTTTTAAACACGTATTTAGACAGATCCAAAATACGTCATTTCGTAACAATAGTTAAATAAATGTTTATGTACCAATACTTTTCCTTATTTACTTATACATAAATATAATTTAACTATCATGGAAAATTAAACCTTAAAAACTATTAAACCATGTTACTATTAGAAATACATGATATAAACTTTTATATTTATTTGAAGCGGAAACATTTTTATACAGATCGATGTAATATCAATAAAACTGGATAATATACAAAGAAGTGATTGAATATAAGAAAGCAAAAGATGGAATTGATGGTGAGTATTATCAGTCAATGGTACCATAATTTATCAGCCGATTGTACGCCACAATGTAGCGGTGCCACAATGTACTGGTGCCACAGTGTTGAAGGCCACAGGCGGTGATCGTGTCGCCACCTGACACCAGAAACTAATGGTAACATAGTCTACAAAACTTTACTGGCATAATGAATTAATGAATTTCACACATTTATACAATTCATTCTATCAATACAACTAGTTTTCCATGTTTTAACTTGACAACTGATATTTTACCTTAATTCTTTGAAGTAAATTATAGAAGTCATGAATTTTGGAACTTTTATTCTACAAGGATCCAGTATAATAGATCCAATAAACTATTTGGATTCTTATAAATATCTATATTTATTAATAGCGGGTGTCTTAAAAGTTCCCCCCGCCTTATTAACTTTCTTATGCTTAGAGACGGAGTGATTTACTTTGGGGGATGTTTATATGAGCAAATGAGGAGATTTTTGACGTAAGAAAATGTTTTCGGAATTTAGGTGTAAGTCAATCTTTTCAAATAGGAGTCTTAAGTAAGTGACACCGCATTTTAAATATATTATACAAAGAAGAAGAATGACGCAAACTATAGGTCTGTAATGTTACTCTATCAAACTTGGTGGGCTATAAAACTTTAATATTTTATTAAATTGAGACATTTTAAATTAGATTTAAAGTTGATGTAAGGCAGATAAAGCATTCATTCACTAGTTGTTTTGAGAACTTAGGACTTAATATTCTACAAAAAAATCATTAAAAGAATCAACAAACATCAAAAACCATGATTAACATAACTTTATTAGATTTTTTATGTCTGACCGAAGCCATTAGAAAGTCCTGGGAATATAGCTGGTTTTGCCACTTCATCTCTTATAGTTTACCAGTAAGTATGTGAGACACATTTAGTCAAGTTAATGTGTACAAAGTGGTCTTTTAAGACGCTCAGTTCATTATGTTGAGATAATGTTTAACTTATTCACAATTATTGTGGCCCACAGTAAAGAATAATCATATAGTTGGAGAATTTGAAGATTATTAATTTTATTGTTGTGAATTCATTATTATATCTCGTTTCTCTGTAATATAATGTACATTATAAAAAAATTAAGCTTATGAGTAAATACCTATATTTCCAAAAGAAATCAATGCCCCTATTCAAAAACATTACCTAAATATACCTAAATTTGAGTTTTTTATTATATATGTTTAAACGCTAACTAACTTCATATATCTAAGATTTCATATATATATATATAATGTATTTATATATATATATATATATAATGTATTTATTTATTATGAGCAGCTATACATAAATAGTAACCGGTATTCTCATATTTTCCTCTGTGACGAAGTAACGTAAATCGATTACATATTTCAAACGACTTATTTATTTAAGCAGAAGCGCATGCCAACATTACCTAATCAACGGACTCTATCCAAATTTTACGGAATATGTATTAATCACACCCAATAAAAATGAACTGTTTTAGCGGCAAGTATGTTTTCCAAAGTCTTGTAAAGCAATATTGAATACGCAGGTGAAATGGCATGGTTATCTTTTTTTCTAGGCACACATCCAGGAACAGGAATTCGAGTTTGCAATGTTTGAGCAAACAACTTAGTTTAAAAAAGAATTTGTTTGGCAGCCTTTATTAATGGTATCAATGGTAGTCTAACTAGGTGAGTAAAATACAGATTTAGTAACATTAAATATTAATTATTCTCTCACATTACAATTTCATTGTTTCACACTCTTATAACCAATCACAAGTAATGTTAAATAACTTTAAACATCGTTAGAGAACCAGCAATGACCAACTTTATGGATATACTTAGTGATGTATCTCATGACGTTGATAACCATTGTTTATATGAATGAAGTTTTATTTTAAGTGTATAAACCAATGGAACATGTTATTTCTTAGCAATAATATTATTTAAAATTTAAAAACCACTATTCCAGCCCTTACTTGAACAAACGCAGATGTTAATTAATTTACTTCTTTCGAGAAATACTCTATTGATTTTAGGAAAATCTTAGTTTTGTACTAATGCAGAACAATGTAGACTCTTGTCTTCTAAACTATTACATATAAAACCTGTAATATATGAAGCATATTCAATACTACCCTTGTTCTATGAGCAAGGTTTGTTAATTATTATTCTAATGTCAATAGAGTATAAAACTTAATCTGTTCTACAAACCATATATACCAGCCACGGAACACCCACCATACGTGTCAGTGAGGTTAAAGTGCAGTTATTAAGTCCCGTTTATTTCTGACATCGCTGTTTCATTACATTGCATTTAAAAATACGTTAATAGTAAAACAATTGGAATTATTTTATTTAAAAATTAATTTATTGAAAGTAGCTTTCTACATAATACTATATTTTAATTATTGATTTACTCTATGTTACATAATATGATACTCATCCTAAATTGAAAACCTTAAAATTTAATTTTAAAAGAAGCATTACTTAATAGCTTTTGAACTAGAACTTATACTTTTAATTATTTGTATAAGATTATTTTTCAAAATATTATACGTAAATAATATGCTAAGGAAAACTGAATGACTAATGTAGGTTCTCTTCGCAGCTGTATAACTGTATAGCGACCCTCTCAAAAACTTTCAGACCTACATAGGCGCCAGCTGTCTTAAGCATCGGGAATATAATTCACTAATCATATGGTATAGAATACCACTGTACTCGTATACCATTCGGCAATCCTGAACATTGTATTGAATAAGATTATGTCTTTTTACTAATCAATTAGTAACAAATTTCAAGGCACACTAATACATGTATGACGTTATATAATTCAATGTTAACGTATAGGAATAATAATATAAAATCATTCTTATTTGGAGAGAAGAAAACAGAAATACTCCACCCATATTTACAGTACAATAACGACAGACCAGGCACCTTCATTCGCAGAGAACCCGTAACTCCCTACTCTACAAGACCAATACAATGATTAGAACTTGTACAGTCTAAGATCCCATATCTCTGACCAGAGGATTATTACTTGTCATAGTTACAAAACCAGAGTTTCTGTCACAACCAATAACCGTAAAGGAGTAATAATGTGCAGACATGTATCTCTTAATATATTATAATTAATAACAATTTTAGTTAACAATACAGTATGCCTCCATAGTACTTATACCACATACCTCTAATAAGTGTAAGATAGTAGATATGCAATTAATACCAGCCGACAAATTAGTGCAATAGTATAAAAATTACATTATAGAATATATTTTGTTGATAGATGTAGGGTTTTTTGCGAAAAAAAAGTTATTAAATCTTATTACTTTGTAATTTTTCCAGGAGATATAGGAGAGGATATTATACTGTTTGGAAGTCTCAAATGTCTCCTTTAAAGTGAAACCAAAAATACCATCTTCAAGAAAACAGCTGAATGATAGATTGTAATTAAACACTTTATTTTGAAATAGCCGTATAAAATTATGTAAACACAAAATAAAAGGAGATTACTTTCATTATAATTTTACTAAAATATATTGAGTTTAGAACTGCGATTCATAAAAGAGATTATAAAGCGTTAAACAAATTTACTCAGATAAATTTGTTAGGCCAAATTTTAAGAATAAATTTGAGGAGTATACCGTGTAACGTTTATTCTTTTGTAAATTATACGGTGCGCTCAAAGAAAAATGCGTATTATTCCCATTTAAAGATAATGGCAGTAAGTCAATGATCAGTGCTTTTATTTTATTGCACTAAATAATAAATTTTACATTTGGTAGGAATACCCATTACTGGTGGTTACAAACAACACAGCAAAATAAACGAAGGTAAATCTAGTGAGCAAAGTAACATTCGAAATGTATTTTACGCATCATTTGGAAAAGGAGGTAAACACGGGTTTCAAAATGAAATTTATCTTATGGTATTTATTAAAATAAGTCTCCAATTTTACATTCTTCAGTTGACAATAATTTTTACTTAACTCCGTAGGGTGAACAAGAGCTAGATGACATCTTAGAGATATTGCATTTGAGTATAATGCGAGAAACGTAACGGAAGGAATCTTTTTTATTTAGCATTTGAATTTTATATTTGATAATTTATCCTGTTTAATAGAACAATACAGTTTTTTCAAACATATTTTGTTTTGAAAATAAATGTATTAGAGAAAATTTGCATGTTTTTCATTTCTGTTACTGAAAGTAATTTCTAGTATTATAATTTTTGAAACCCATGCACCAATTCATTTTAGTGTTCCGGTATTATGACAAATTTCCAAAAGCAAAAATTCAAAGCTTATAAGAAGTCAGAGAAACCAGTAAATAAACTAAATATTAATAATTTTATGTAATGTAATACAATTTTCATTGTCTTTCCTAAATCTGTAATATCTGCCTATTATTAATATACAGTTCAACGGATTTAATTTATAAATAGTAAAAAATAATAAAATGTTAGCTTCACGTAATTTTTCAAAGCATTTTAATTGTACTTTTTCTGTAATATTCCTGTTGCTGTACCATATCACATAGCAGATATTTGCGCATATGGTTTTCTCTATACCTCCTTATCTATATATAATTTAGTAAAATATAATATTTACAAAATACTTTTGTAAATTTTGTTGCTGTGTTGTTATTTTTTATTATACCTTTCTGAAAACGGTAAAAGGTGAAATATTAAAGGAACTTTATATCAAGAAGTCTAATATATATATATATATATATATATATATATATATTTCCTATCATTGAAATAGAAATTTATCAACCTCTAGGTCTCATCTTTTATAATCTACGTTATTTTTTCATGCTTCGTAACTAAAATGTTTTACATATCGTTACAAGTAAGTAACTTTGGTTTTTCATGTTTTCACGTAAATTTTGAGTTAAAAACGTAATCCTAAGGTTTATTACCGCAGAAATACTCATTCTTATATGGGCAACCAATTACAAGCCTTTAGTAATTCTTGAACTATTAAAAAGCGGTGGGATGCAGTTATTTCCAACTATATCACCCAATTGACATGTTTGGGGAGATATTGGAATCCAAGTAGCTTTTGGTGCCCTTCCTAAAGTGTATTACGCGAAATAGAGAGATAACGTTTACATAGATGAATAAGATAAAAACATTAAAATAAACAATTTCTTCTTTTAAAAAACATTTTTAGATAAGAGAAACTATCAAATACTGGCATGAGTATGACATAATATTAGGTTTGGACATGGATTTTGGTAATGAGAAGGAGCATATTCAATTTATTATTATTTTATACATATTAAATACTACAAACTTCATACACAGTTTATGCACAATCTTTTTGTTGATTTGAAAACATTGTTTTTATTCATCATTTAAGCACACTTTCACAAGATTCTCTAGAAAAATTTTTAGAGCCCCACATCTAAAGCAAATTAATATTCTTTTTGCACTACATTACCAATTTTTTCCATATAAATCTGCTCTCTTATGGTAGAGAAACATCTATTTTCAGATATATAGAAAGTTAACAAACACCGGAAGCTGTTATTTATCACAGATTCGCCTCTCCTCACTGTGGACGCGACTATTGAAGGATTGAATGGTAAAAGGGAATCCATTCGTTATTCAGCGCTCAATTGAAAGACGTGGGCCGGGATCGGTATTGAATCTTTTACTAAGCTTTAAATGGTATACCATCTATCTTTTAAGTGTTATTTCAAAACTAACAAATCATTTATCTTAGTTTTTATATATACACATACTAATTTAATTCGTTGTTTTCGTGTCTCATTATTCAAATGGTTAATTAATTACAGGAATAATTATTGCTTTAATTAAACAGATAAACCTATTGATCTCAACATTTAAGGGCCCTGTAATTAAATGAGCTTAAGGAACTATTTTCTAATTTAATACCACAAATATCATGACGGAAAGCATTTAATTTTATACCCAATATCCTTATGATTATGATTATTAAGATAAACACCAATATATTATGTTACATGCAAGATTAATTATTAGTGGTTGAAATGACAAATATGATTAAAAATCATAATATTATATATTAAAAACTGTTATAGATGTTTTTGAAGCTTTTGTTATAAATCTCTAATATGGTGGACTATACATTAGGGATTAAAATATTTGTAAGCAGTTCCATTTAAGTAAATATATCTCAATGAATGTAATGTATCTATTATTCTATTAGATAAGTACATATTTATATTTTTTTTTTATACGTCGTGTTTGTACTGTGTTCTTGAATTTTAAACTATGACTACTCCAAATGGATAATTATCATTTATAATATTTATTGATACAAATTAGTATTATATTATAATTAAAGTTAAGAAAGACGTATCTTCTAAATGAATTTATTCCATAAAAACAAAAATAATATAATGCAGAGATTACGTTTTCCACATATGCATTAAATGTTGTGATGGACTACTTCGCCATTCAATACACTGTTTCATATAACGTCTGATTTTGAAAAAGTACTTGTAGACAGTTGTGAATAATCCAAACAGATCATATGTTTGGGGAAGATTTTATTTAATTAACTATTGAATATAGTGATACAGGAGGGTTCTTTATTTCAGTATTTTACTGTATGATACCTCAGATGGAGTAAATGTAGATTAGTGCGGGACGGATACGTAGTTTAAGCTTTTCATGGATGACCGCGGACCTTAAATTTTTTAATGGAAGTTTTATAATTTATGATGCAGTTTAGATCAAAATCCATTAGAGAGTATGTTCCACATAAGAGTGAACAACAATTAGCTGAACGCTTATTGCTTTGGTTAAAAAAATGAGCCTCAAAAATCGACCTATTCAACAAAATAACCTATATTATATAAGTTAAATAGGTGTAACTAAAAGTCATGTGCTGGTCCTAGCAAAATTTTCAACTTGAATCCTTATTATGTTATTAAACCAAAATTATTCTATTGTCATATATTACATAAAATAACCATGAAGTTTAAAACAGGCTTCAAACCCAAAAAGTTTCAAATGTGGTTATTTTATGCAAATAACCATAGCAATAAAACATTACCTCAATAAAAATAAAAATTACTAAAAACTTGTTTACGTGAGCCTTGTTTGTACATCATGAATCTTCCGTTGTTTTGGAGAATACGTGACCATTTATTTTTGGTTATTAATTAAGAATTAGGTTTTGAAACGATATTCTTTTGAGAGATTATAACTTAGTTATGAAATCAATTAAATACAAGGAATTTCAATGCTACTGTTCTTAAGACAGTTGCAATAAATATAAGGTATATCACTCACTGTTCATATGGTATATCATTATATCGTGCGTTAAATTATTGAAACGGTAACTTAAATTGTCAGAAATAGTGATAAATGAGAACAGATGTCATGTCCTATAAAAAGTGTAATTTCCATGAGTTGGTATTTATGTAAATGTTATGACTTTCAGTTTTTATATGAATATTTCAAACTATTTCTAAAGAAACACAATGGTTGGTGTAAAAAATCATTATCCATTGTGTACAGTATTAATTCTCTCCTGGTGTCACATTCTCCTTTGCCTTATTATAAACAGCTGTTGTCATTCAATCACCTGATATGTGATTGTACCCGTATATGAACTTCGTAATTTGTTAAGTAATATAATCATAAACATAAATTTCAATCATTTTTAATGTCCCAACAATATTTTCCTTCCTCTCATTATGCGTAAATTAATATGAAATTAAGTTTATGATTTTTTTTAATTTTAATTAAATTAATAATATCGTGTATATCGTACATATCGTGTACGAGTCGTTTAGGTATTTACCTTAATCTGTGCACTAACGTTTTTGGGCGAATAATCGTTTATTAAATGAAGTACTAATCTTATTCTATATTTATTCAAAACCTAATATTTGTAGAAGGATAATGGAATTATAGACACTCTGGCATAGGTTAATCTTATTCTATATTCATTCAAAACCTAATACTTGTAGAAGGATAATGGAATTATAGACACTCTGGCATAGGTAAGAAAATTGTCGTCTTTGCGTTACGTATTACTAGCTAACAAGCCTATAATATACAGTAACGATAGAATAAATGTGTAAATTTTTCTGGTTATTAACTTTTGAGGTGCATTTGAATGACTATGGAAGATTGGTTCTTCTGAGTGGTCGTTTCAGGTACTGACTTTAATCGTACTAAGCTTGAAGTTTGTTGGTTAAAATGACGCTATGATTGTTTCTCATATTGTTTATTCTTTCCTATCCTATTCTAATCCGTTTTAATGGCATATTTAATTTCATATCAATATATAATAAATTTAAGCATAAACGCGGGGTATTATTGTTAAAATACTCCCGGCTTTTGAATTAAGTTATTACAGGTGTAAGTTTAAGTCTTAGATCCAGATTATAGTAATTGAAAGTGCATCGTTGTACGTAAGAATTTTCTGATTTGAAGATTTTTCTGTGAGTCATTAGATACAGAGTATAGGAATGGAAAGTGCATCGTTGTACGTAAGAATTTTAAATTTGAAGATTTTTCTGTGAGCCATTATATCCAGATCATAGTAATGGAAAGTCCATTGTTGTACGTAAGAATTTTCTAATTTGAACATTTTTCTGTGGGTCATATTTGATAGTAATAATTTTACTTCATCAGTATGAATGTAAAAAACTGTACTTTTTTAAAATTTCTTTTCAGCTTAAAAGTGGTATTGTTTTGACACCATTGATAATCGATAAAAATTCAATTTTTAAAATGGGTATAAGTTGCTAAAGCTCCCATAAAACAAATGTATAGCTGGAGGTAGAACAATAAATCAGAACGCTAAAAAAGAAAGAACAAAGTGGCGGAATAAAGTGACAGGGAGAGTAGTTAAGCCGCCTCCAGAGCCTCTTTATTATCAGACCCCGCCACGTTAGGAGTGGGCTTTTTATACGAAGAGCTGTAATATATACTAACAATGTTTAATATTCTTTATCTATCTTGCTGTGAAAAAGTATTTTCATGTTCTGACACTATGCCGGGACAGTGCTAGCACTGTTTAAGTATTCACTATAGGGGCCAATTAATCAATGGATAACATTTACTATTGTCTAATAGTTCTAATACAAATTTAATTACAAGAATTTTAGTTTTTCCTATACTATTTGTTATATTTATTCATAAACTTTGAAGAAATTTGCTAATAACTAACTGTTAATAGCAAATTAAATATGTAGGGTAATGTGAAACCTTTTATCTAAATAAAACCAACATAATTCAGGACATCACCTTCGTTTCACCCTTTCCTTTGGAACTCCTTAAAGACATGGCCAATTATATTGTCGTGTATATAATATAATATAATATATATAAATATTGATGAATCATTGTACCCTTGATCAATAAGTAAATATTTTACTGTATTAATTTTCTTCTCCTGGTATACCAATATTTTTTAGAATATATTGCGCTAATGGAAAAATATGTACTATAATTTTAGGAATTTTTATAAATGTTATAGTTGATAGGTTGTTTACGTACGTAATTTTCTTTTATAATCTTTTTACTATTTTATAAATATAATTTGGGTACGTTTAATTTTTGTGCATGTCGTGTAAATTAATGTTATTTAAGCTCTATTATTAAAAAGGGATTCGTTTCATAATAATGCAATAGTTATCGGATCAAGGTTTTGTGGTTAAATTCACTTTCCTAAATGGAAGATTTAATTTTAAAATTTTCTTAAAATAGTTAATATAAATAAGCAGTACATGAGTCATGGAGGGTATAACTGAATAAATTGACATGTATAAGGCTCGCTGGCTTCAGCAGCTGAGGATTTATAAAGAAGCCATTTCTTCTAGATCTAGATACCTTTTAATAATTTTGCATTTTTTGCATCATCTATTAAAAGGCAAGTGTTTCGATGTTATATAAAAATATTTTGTTGATAGAATCAAAACAGTTTCATAGATGCTATTTTATCAAAAGCAAGAAATCATGAGAACCCCGTTAAAATTATGTTGAGTCAAAAATATTTTGTTATAAAAATATTTAATAAACTTTAATTTAAAAAGCCATAAACTATAAATCTTTTGGTTAGCATTTAGCAATTGTTAGCAGTTTTAAAACTAATTGCTTGAGTAAATATTATTAATGTTCTGTATTTAAAGGAGTATTATGTCTATATCAATTGAATTTTAAATTGAATCTGTCCAAATCCATTTAAAAATATTTATTCACTTTCGGGGGATTCAAACTAAAGGCATCACAGTTACAAGAAATCCACCAAATCCACCACCTCTACGCTACTGTGAAGGTTAATATGTTAGATGAAAAACATAACAAAGTATTTACCAGCCATTATGTAGAAAAGTAAATAAAATTACACCATACATTTCAGAAAAATATAAAGAAAGCACACCTGGGTTATAAATGCGTGTATATAAAGTATTAAAGACTAATTATAAGTGAAGTGGCCTCCACACATTATCAACCTGTATATAAAAAGAGACTCAATGCAATGTAAATCTCAACAGGTTTGAAGCGGAAGGAAAGCAATTAACTCGGTCCCTGAGTGACACATCTAACAGAGTACAGTGCAACCACCCTTTACCCTACTTACTTCCGCTCTCACATCACCAACTCAGTGGTAATCGATTGATAAACTGATCTTTTACGAGACCAAAGCTTTAGCGGGATCATGAATTATTAGAAAAATGTATTGAATAATTTAACTACGTTCTATAGTTAATATAAACACACACACACACACACACACACACACACACACACACACACACACACACACAAAAGGGCAACATTTATTAAAACTATAAATTATTAAGGTGCGAGCCCGGATTGATCAATTAATGACTCTTCATCTTGTTTTATTTTTATACAGTTAGACATATTGTACAATGTTTACCAATGTAACTGTAGAGTAGTAGTGATTCGTTACCTTATCTGATCACACGATGTTTAAATATATGTACGGGTGTATTGAAACCAAATCAAAGCTAATAAAAATATTAATATAAGGACATTTCTTTTTAAGAGTGGCATGACTCCTTGACAAGTCTAATGTCTGGATTCGATTTTTTATGTGTTAGGCGAAGACATTTTTTTTCTAACCTTCATTTAAATTAAACGAAGCTGTGAATGGAAATCGTGAATTAGGTATAGTATTAGTTATTAGAAATAGTTTATTTATGACTAATAATTATCTTACTCGTTTTATTTTCCAATACTTGTACCTCCTGTTGGAAGTTGAGAAAAGAAGCCAAAAATAATACTTGAATACATACTTTTAATATTAACAGGGCTTATAGTCAAATATTACAAATTGTTACTGTAATTGATTACTTATGTGTAAAGTATTTTATTTTTAATTTTTAATTTATTTACTTCTTATTACCACAGTATTCTGTTTAATAAAAACTTTGGATTCCCGGAAGAGATGTCGTGTTTGTAACTAGTATAAACCTAATTCAATAAAATAATATTATTTTACATCTCTACAAATGTATTATTTTTGAATTATGTTGAACTGCTGATAAAGAACCGTAGATAATATTGCCTAAAGTATATATAAAAATATATAACGTTTATACTTGCGTTGAGGTTCTTCCTAATTAGTAATCCTATCAGTAAATTAATTACTAGAAAATAAATTGCCAAAACAATTATATCAGAAAGTTTATTAATTGGTAGGTTGATTAGTATTCATAATGTTTTAGTGCTGATAACAGCTGGAACCCCATACACAATTACAGAATATGTTTGTAGTTTCAGTTATTTTCTAATAATTTATTGTTTAAAATGATATTTATTGATCAATTTAGAAAAATAAAATACAATGCGAATTTGTATAAATCAAACGTAGATTATTTATCAGTCTAATCATTCTTTAGGAAATTTATTCACTGGAAAGGGCTGATATAAAGTAGTAGGCTACATTATTGACTATATTGAAAAGTGTAGTCCACAAAGGAGGATTAAGAATGTGTAACATAGAACAAAAAATAAATTTATTACTAAACACTAACAGCAATTTATTAAGTACTGATTTATTCTTACTAATTATTAGCTTACGTAATTGGTGAACACTAGCATGAATTTGGTTCTTGAGATCAAATTTACTATAAGAATAAGAATGTAGTTTACATTCCACCTTAAGTTTTGTCCTCTCTATATAGTAAATAAAAATTTGTTTGTATCTCTTTTTCATTGGCTATTAACTATTAAGATTCATCTTTATAACTAAATGGTAGTACACGTCTATGTATGAAGTTATCAAGCACAAAGAAAATAGATAGGCTGATAAATGTTAAAACCAAATTTCAGGTTTCGTTGAGAAAGAAAATTTAAAAGTCTTATGTACCTTATTAGAGCTATATATCTCTATTTAACACATTCGAGAATCTTATTTGTGTACGTGAGTTAAAGCCGCATAATCGTACTTAGATATACGGTAATATGATAAAGTTTTAAACATTGTATTTTTTCTATGATATTTAGTTTCTGCTGATTTGTATTGTTAGAAATTCAATCTTATGTACAAATATAAGACATTAATATGAGATTATTGCGCATATGTGATGAAATTCTCGTACACTAAGGTGTTATGTCAATAAAACCGAACATTGTATCTCTTGAAGCGAGACAGATACAAAGATAAACAAGGCAGTTGACTGTAATCCGGAGTAGCACATTACTCTAGCTTGGTTAATTCCATCCTCCTCACCAAACCCCATATAAAAGCATTGACGCAGTGGTGATCGGCTGATAACGAAGTTGGCACCAACAATGCGTGCTATTTGATCAAATTATTATATCGTGTATACACACTTTTATTTACCACTAGAATGAAATTGATAATTTTTCTAATAAACTAGCACCACTATAAATACAAACCGTATAACACAAAATATCAATTTGTAAATATTTATAAAAGTAAAAAGATATTGTATCTAAAAATTTTTACCAAATCTATTCCTAAATTGAAATAAAATATGTATTTTTTTTAGTTTTGCTTTGTATCGCTAACATATTGAAGAATGGTAAATAGTAATATTTCAATACCAATAATAATCTATGATGTATCAACAATTTTAAAAAGAGAATTTCAACATAGCCGTTATTTATATTACTCTCCTATCATCATTTAAATTTCTAGATAAATAAGGTTTAGAGTCTTTAGTAAAATAGAAATTCATACAATTTAGCAGAAGAAAAACGGCTAGTGTCTGTTACTAAAATACACGGTTTTTACACAACTTCATCTTATTTACATTTTTTAATATACTTCATTGGTACATATTAAAACAATCTATTAGATAAAACTGGTAGTCTCACTGTTTTTAATGTGAGCGCTAGTTGCTGTTTTTAAACATTAGTAGGTTAAATGTAGAAACCAACTCTGTTGAGATGTAATTATTATTATAAAAATTACTTTAATATTGGTTTCCTTATGCGTTGCAATGAAAATTACGTGTATTCTATATAGATATACATAAAATAAACCGTCAAGGTAGTAGCTTTTAATTCAATTTCATAACTTATTCCGTATCCCCTTAGTTTTACTACAAATAACGTAGCATTGATTCTATAAGAATGTTTGAAATATGATGTTCACTGTAAATGTACATTTTCATCTATATTACGCTATATTTTGTATTTAAGGCGTCTCTGGCGTCTAAACGATGTAAAGAATTCACCGTTATTTTCTTAGTCGCCGAAGTTCTTTTTCCCTTCAGGGAAACATAACTGCAGATTCCAGGAGTCACGTCTATGACTGCGTTAGATTCCGAAGGTGAAACGCCTTTTCATGAAGGTGAACTGAAGCTAAACTCAACATGCGTACACCATAAGTAGTTTATATTTGCGAAATTATCCTTGTTCGTAAATACGAAGTAGCTTTTAACTATATATTTGTTACATATTGACTGATATATTTATCTCTGAATCAAATTAGCATACTTATATCAGTCAATTGTTTTTCATTTCTAATTCCTTTCTTTCCAAACTTTCCTTAATTTTTCTAGACATCTAGATGTATAACTCATTAAATTCTTGTCATATTTTGCTTAAATCTACAGTAAACAATGTTTTCTTGTATTTTACGAATCAAAATGTATATTTAATTTACAAAAGAGCAATAACTTATAAAAGAATATTATTAACGCGGAAATTATTACCAAATTAAAATGTATACAGAAATAAAAGTTTATAATATAAAAGAATAAAAGTTGCACTGAAATATTTCAGCCTTACTGTGAGAATGTAAACATGTATATTAAAACAATAATGCACAAATTTGTGAATGCGTACGTTTCTAAACAAACATGAAAACATTTAATTGATTTTTTATTTTATTTTAACTTGTGGCGGTTTAATTACAATACAGAATAATGCAAGAAGTGATTAATTTAAGGTTATGAATATTGCAATGTATATAGGTTAATTGAATATATGTTCGTAAAAATAATATAAGGCGCTTTACATTTTTAATTCAATAGTTTCATTATATGGAAAATAAATATACAAGGAAAAGAAAGGAGTCCTGGCATCTCTGCTGTGAATATTTATAAACTCCTCCAAATATATATTCACGAGTGTGACCGAGTTCTAAGATTGCTTCGATTCACCATTGCCAAAATATTGCAAGCTAACTGCGACGCCGAGACCGAAAACATTTCGTGGTAAAACATTTTATTGCATTCGTAGTTTGTGACATAATATAGTTTTTAATTTTACTTTTTAGCAGTTAAAAATGTTACTAAAGTTATTTATTTTATTGGATTGTTTTAATGGCACGAAATATAATGTTCATTTACATTCTGAACAAGCATATTCAATACATGGGTTAGTAAACTAATATATTTCGGAACCTGGATGGTTGTTTCAAAAGAACTTCCTAACCGAATTTCCCTATGATAAAAAAATATACAACTGGCTATATCAAATTGGTTCTATTGCATTCGATGAACAAAATAATGTCGGTAAACAACGATCCACCATAGCTTCAGTTTGAGAGCATGGTACTAGATGCAATTGCTGAAACGACTGAAAAAGTAACACAAATTTGATGGTTACATAAAAGAAACTGATACATCCCTTCTAAGTTTAACAAGTCCAAACTCTACTGCCACAAGTTATACTCTTTGTATAGTTAATTGTAAATGGTTTAAAAAAATGTATTGATTTTAACTTTTCATGCGTAATTTTATTTACTGATAAGCATTATTTTTCAAGGACGACGTAATCAAAATATTTTGGCAGACGAGAATTAACTTGCTATCGGACAGAATCGTCTAAAACATTAATATTCAGTAAACTCGTTGGTCTGCATTTATATGAGAAAATCTATTTATTTTTAGGCCCTTACGCTCAATAGAATGACGTATTTAGATTTTTTTTAATAAAATATTCCTTCTTTAGTAGATGATGTACCTCTTCAGTAACGGCAACATACATGGGTTATGCACGATGAAGCTCCTGCACACTGTAGAGTTGGAGTCTGTGGTCACGTACATTGAGTTTTCCAAACCAGTGTGTATCACAAGGACCATTTCAATGCCCAGCAAAATACTTAAATAATCATTTCTGAAATCCATACAAACATTTAATCTTAGCAAATTAATATCTTGGTCTATAAATATATTCCTGGTTCACTGTTTTTTTTATTACCCTGAAATCCTTATATAACAATTTAATTTGTTAATACTGGATATACATAACTAGTTTTTACCCGTAGGCTATAATATCAAAACAGCTTACGAACCAAAATACCATTTTTTTATTAATACCAAATATAATATCATCAGGGTGAATTTAAGTTAGTGTCGAAAAATTTTTTTGGGTGATACTACTCAGTATTATAGACCAAAATATGAAAATAAAAAATCCCTATCCCATCTATCTTTTAACTACGACCAATTTCCCTATTTAGTTAAAAAATCATGTTTTGTTTCAATAAAACTCAATTTCATCCATTATTTTTAATGTTTTTTTTTTTTTAATTCTGAATCCATTTTTGAAATCTACACAAAATTTTATATGGGAATAATGGAGAAAAACTGTCTTGAAAATAAGTTTGATACAAACAAATTGCTAAAAATCAAATTCTTAAGTTTTCGGCAAAAACATAAAAAAAAAATATTAGACCCGAGGAATTAAATGAAGTTAATTCTGAAGAGAGGCTAATACCACAAAAAACTTGCCCATTTTGTGGGCTTTAAAACGACATAATGCATTGTCATATCTTATCAGTTTTTACCCCTGACTATCTTATCTCTACAATCACAAGTATGAAGGAATACCCCATTTTTCAGGTTTTATTACGTCTTTCAGCTGACTTTACCTCTATCCACTTAAAAATAGTTATTAGAGTCGTAGCTATCATGGATTTCACATCGAGAGAGTATGCAGAGATGCATTTTGTATATGGTTTTTGTGGCGGGAATGCTCTGGCTGCTCAGAGAGAATACCACGCTCGGTGCCCAGATCGTATAGTTCCTCGTGATAAAGTTTTTACGAGGCTACATCAGCGTTTGTTGGAGAGAGGGACAGTTCACAGGCAGCGTAATGAGGTAGGTCCTTTTCTTCGAGATGTTGGCTTAGATGAACGAGTTCTAGATTTAGTTCAAGAAAATCCTGAGGTCAGCAGCCGACAACTTGCCAGAGAAGTTGGTGTTTCTCAGAATAAAGTGTTAGAAATCTTACACGAAAATAACTTCCACCCCTATCACTTTACAAAGGTTCAAGCATTAGAACCAAATGACTTTGGTCCAAGAGTAGAGTTCTGTCGCTGGCTGCTCAATAGTGATATTGAACAATATAATTTTTTGAGAAACATTTTGTACACTGATGAGTCTACCTTCACTAGGGCTGGTGTTTTTAACACGCATAACATGCACCATTGGGCCGAAAAAAAATCACAGGACTTCAAGAGAAAGTCCTTTTCAAAGACGTTTTCATCTCAACGTATGGGCAGGAGTCATCGGAAACCAACTTGTGGGTCCCCACATTTTTCAAGGAACCTTAAATAGTGGAGTTTACTTGGACACTTTTACAGCATACCTTGCCCACACTTCTGGATGGACTTGATATGGACCACAATCAGAGGGACAACATAGTTTTCCAACAGGACGGTTCTCCTCCTCATTTCAGCAATGAAGTGCGTCAGTGGTTAACGGACAATTACCCGACATGGATAGGTCGTGCTGGAACTGTAGCTTGGCCGGCAAGATCTCCTGACCTATCTCCTATGGACTTCTTTGTTTGGGGGACTATAAAACAGGAAGTTTACTCGACCACTGTAAACTCTGAGGAAGACTTAAGAAACCGGATAGAGTTAGCTGCCCAAATAGTGCGTAACAAGTTATCTTTGAACGTGACGGTTAGGGCCATGAGGAAGCGTGCGAAAGCCTGCATTAGAAACTGAGGCAGGCAATTTGAAAACAATTTGTATATTACTTACTTTTATGATTATTCTTTTTTGTAACTGTCCTTTATGTGTTTATTCTATGTTTGATTTATTATTGAATTAAACACAATTTGGACTGGTTATTTGGCACCGTGATATTTTAAGTAGACCTTGTTTTCTAATACTGATTCTTTAATAACCAGTAGAAGATGAAAATAAAAGTAACGTTACATTATATCATTTTAAAGCCCACCAAATGGGTAAGTTAAAAAATGGATTCAGAATTAAAAAAACATTAAAAATAATGGAGGAAATTGAGTTTTATTGAAACAAAACATAATTTTTTAACAAAATAGCGAAATTGGTCGTAGTTAAAAGATAGATGGGATAGGGATTTTATATTTTCATATTTTGGTCTATAATACTGAGTAGTATCACCCAAAAACTTTTTCGACACTAACTTAAATTCACTCTGTATATTTTATTCTAATTACTGATGAACTAGCATTATATTGTAAGGAAGCTTAGAACCTAATAACAAGCGGTTGTAATATAAATCAATACGATGTCAATCAGAACTATTCTAAAGTAAAGGGGAAGCAATTACTGCAGGCTATGAATGACGCATCAAGTAAAGTACAGTGCATCCACCCTTCACTATGTCATAGCCCTCTCTCACCGCCTCAGTGGTAATCGACTGATAACACCATATTTTACAAATCATCTATTGGGATCATAATTTTAGTTTAAAAAAGCATCTAATGGAAAACAGACGATATCAGTTTGTCATTATCACATTATTATGTCTTTAACTGAAAAATATTAATTAGCATTAAGTAATTTATTGATAAAATAAAAAGTACGAACTATATATGTATATTGTTTATTTATTCATTATCCCCAATATTACGTTTGCTTACAAATTAATTTTAAGTTCAAGAATAATTTAAATAGTGTTTTTTTAGTTTTCATTTTTTAAATCATTGAATAATTATATAAAGTGTATTTAAAAATAATAAAAATCTGTTGGTTTTAATGTTTGTAATTAATTTAAATATATTATTAATACGGTGACTATAATTAAATGAATATTTTGTAACTAATGGCATCAGTAGTAGGGGTTAGATTTGTTTTTCAATTTTACTTTGTGATAAAGAGTAATGACATTTACAGGTGTGGTACTGAAATGTTTTGATATTTAAAATTTTGATTCCTAGTATTTTAAGTATTATTAAAATCCAGTCAATCATATCGTAATAATATTTAATTCCGGTTTACTTTTAACAGACAGTGTCTACAAATACTTTATAATATTACTAATCATACGTTTGTAACGTCAGGGAGTGTATATATAACACAGTGACAATAATAAGCTAGTTAAAATTATGTTCCCAGTCAAATCAGATTAGTAGTTAGATAGCTCAATCTGACAGGTGATCTGACGTATGGATCCAATAATCTCTCCTGCAGTGATTATAGTCTCGACTAGACAGCTGTTAGCTAACTTTAATAGAGTTATAATAGGACGTATTTATGTAATTTCAATTTGAATAGTAGTGCTCCTTTTAGTATGTAGTACCAGAATAGCAATTACGTGATTTTGCTTAAACTCGCAGACGTTAATAGCATAAAAGAAAAGCATCTCAATGGTAGAAAAACTCTTATAACGTATAGTAACAGTAATTGCAATAAAACATTTTTGACATGACTTTTCAATAACGTAAAGGATCTGATTTCACCTGCCATATGATTGTATGAAAACTGATGAACCCCTGTTGGTTACCAACGATCAAGCTATAAGAAGTAAAATGTTTCACTAACGTCCAAGACTGAAGTACTGAAGCCTTTTAGGACACCTAAAGGGGAAAATAGCTAGTATTGTAACTCATAAAATTGAATAAAAGCATACATTCCATACCACACCTGTATGAAAATAACATTTGCTTAAATACAAACTAATATCGATCCACTAAGCCTTTTAAATTTATTAATTAATCAGTTTTTTCAGTTTATTAATAAATAGTTGTTCAGTCAATGGTAAGGAGATTAATATGGAATTATCTTTGTTTCCACCCAGTTGTGATATTTTTATTGAATTAATCATAAATTTATTAAACCAATAATACCCCGATTTTGATGAATAATTTTATTAATATAAAAAGGCTACGCAATGAGTGATTTGTTTATACTTGTAAAAGGTTGTATCTAATATTAACCAGTCACATATCTAAAACCTCTTTTAAAGGACAAATATCAAGAAAACTAGATTTGATCGGTATTTGTTCTGGTAAGTCGTGTTTTGTGATTCATTTTATTATATACTTGTCTGCATACGATAAAAGTTTAAATGTATGGCTATTTATTGTTCAGCCAATTTCTTCATTAAAGGATAATAGAGCAAAAAATGCATATATGCTTATTATTTTTTTGAAAAGCTCTTCCAAATATGGGTGACGATTAAAAAACCTATTATTTTTTAAATTTTTACTCTTTGGCATTTCTGATGAAACATCAGCTGTGAGGTATTCTTCCATATTCAATATTCAATGAGTTATTGTTTCTGAGTCATATAATATTCATTGATGATTAAAAGCTAATTTTAAAGATATTTTAGGCATTTTTTAGTTAGCATGCCAGGTAAAAAGACACATATTGAATCAAACATTTAACATCAAACTAAATACTTCTTGCTGTACTACTCGTGTATGATTATCAGATATCATTTAAAAGATACCATTTACTAAAAAATAGAAACAAGGAAATAAAATATTAATAAATATTGACTTAGAAGCAGTTTTTGATCGGTTGGAAACACGGATAAAAACGCTATCTAAATATGAAACTTAGCTAGACCGAGTTACAACACCCAAAACCCCCTGCATTCAAAATGTCATGACAGTTTTTGGAGCCGTTTATATATATATATATATATATATATATTATATATATATATATATATATATATATATATATATACACAATTACGATTAAAATACTTGTTAAGTAAGTTAATTTACATTCAATGTAACAATTAAACCCAATAATATTATTGTCAAAAGTACTATACTACTTAAATAAAATATCTTTGGTTTGGAATAACCCCATATGCTTACCGTTAACGGATTCTGAGAAACTATGTAATAAAGGAGTGAGGTTGGTAACTGACGGCACGGAACAGCGGTTTATCCACCCTTGTCAGATGTGTGGTGGGAGGTCTGCTGCTCGTGTCTGGTTAGTAGAGCAGATGTTAATTATTAACTCTACCAACTGAATACAAATCTGTTTAGTAAACCTCGATTATCTGTTATACCAGTCATAATGAGTATGTTATATATACGTACTACGATGTTTATATTTCTTAGTTTAGGATCCAAGAGCCTATTCGGACTGCATTAGTACTTCATTTAGTCTTTTGTGATAACCGGTATGGTAAGTTCTCCTAAGAAATATATCGTTTGTAATATGCATTAGTTTCAGTGGGGGTTGATTGTATGATTTAAAAGTACACTGGGTGTAAAAGGGTTAAAAATACAAACTACTTCATTTTTGTTTGTTTAACAATCAGAAAGGCATCCATAAGTCCTATTCCATAAGTCCATTATTAGTGTTTAATAATAGTATATCAACACTACGCTATGAGTAAAAGTTACCATAGTCAACTAAATAGTTGTTCATGAAGCTGTAGCAACATACAATGATAGCAATATAATGAGATGTAACATTCTGAAGACTCTTGGGTTCCGTCCGGGAAAGTGTTTAGCGAAAGCGATGAAGATATTAGATGTGTCCCGTATTCAAAAAGGTGACCGTGAAGCTCAAGAATTATTTAAAAAGGCCAATCAGAAGTCTAAAATAGCTTAGAGGAAGCTTGAGGAGGAATTATAAACTAAGGACAATGAAGCTGGACCTCAATATGGAGAAAGGCTCTACTAAAAATGGTGATAACCTTACAAAATCCTCGTTTTCCGAAAGTTAACTTTTTAAATACATAATGTTCCTTATCTTATAAAGTTTTATAGCTAGGGATTTCAAATTGTTTCCAATTATTTAGTATAATATTAGTAGCCTACTGAGTTTTGTACGACTATTGTTTAAGGTTTGGGTATTTAAAAAAATTTTTCTATATATATATATATATATATATATATATATATATATATATATATATATTTAAATTAAAAAATATTTTAAACGTTTTAGAAATATATCTTTTTAAAATAGGAAAAAACATTTTCATGGTATTAATAAATTTCAGTGGGTAGAGGAAGCTTTAAGCTAAAATAAAAACATAAATATAACTCTCTATCTTAATTGGTTCCTGAGAAAAGGTACATCAAAGTAGTATAATTTAACATGGGCGGGATAGAGAGGTACGCAACCCCCTTAAGGGTGCGCTCTACCACAGGCCAGAAATCGCAGTACGATGTTTCAAAAATCCGCTTGTGAGCGCTGGCAAAATCCGTTGTAGGGAGGACAGTGAGTAGTTGCTGTGGAAGGGATTGGAACTTACCGAGCGCCTCCGACATTTGCCGAGCGGGGGACCCGAGCCAGGTGCTCAACGTCCGACTCACACACGCGCTGGAGCACACAGCTTCGTTTACAACAGGGATGGGCTAGTAGGCCTTTCCACTCTTCAGTCACTTTACCCACGCCACATGCGAATAGAGCAGACTATGCTTTATTCACATTAGTCTGCCCTTATATACTGACAGTGAATGGACACAAATATACACATGAAAAAACTATCGCTAAACATTATAGAATATTGTAGTATAATTTAGGCAAAACATAATACGTAAAATATTATTGAAAAAAATCAGGACTGGGAGTGGCTTCCTTCAAATATTATATGTGAATAACATGACACTTTCACTGTTATTACAGTACATGTTTTAGATTTGTTAAGACTGCGATGTACCACAGGCCAGAGATCGCAGTATCGGGACTAGGGAGAGCATCTCAGTTATTTGCCGAAAGAAAACGCGTTCGGTGGGGTACGGCTCGTAACGACGCACTCGCGCCACGTAGTGTGGAGATCGGCTAAGTCAGTATGAAACTGTAACCGGTACTTTTCCTACCGTTACTCGTTGGTACAACATACTTTTATTATTATGCAATAAAACGTTTTAGTAAAATATATTTTATTTTTGTTAATTTAAATTCGGTCTACTGAAATAATTTGAAAACGAAACAGAAACGTAATCATTTCCAGTGATATTGTCAGGTCAGAGTGTCTACCGATCTCGAATACGTGGAAAAACTGGGCAAGGCAGGAATTGTTATGAAAAACCATAGCAAATTTTAATAATTTTAATGTTATCAACAAAACTAACATAATTTTATATTAATTCTTTGATACATAATGTAAACCCACACATTTTCATTGTAAAAATATAATCATTCTTTCATTTTTTTAGAATTATCAGATCAAATAAGATTTTTAAGGACTAACTAACCACGCTACCAGCAACAGTAAATTAAAAAATCACATATTTTATGAGCTCAGTTCATATATTTACGAATTAATACACACAGCTACATGTCAATCTCTGTGCGTCTGCCAAGTTAGAATGTAATTATAACTTTGTAACAACAATAAACTTTACAGAATTGAACAGTTAGTAACATAAACAAAATTCAGCAAAACAAACAAAGTCACAAAATAGACATTAAAATTACAATCAAGCTAAATATCACAAGGACCAACATGAGAGAAATTAAAGTTTTTACTTAGCAAATTGTAAAGTATAAAAATTTAACACTGAGTATATTACACTGAGTATATACAGGGTGTGTGGCTCTTGGTGTGTGACATTTTTTGGGTTATAATGCAATGTAAATGTGATACAATGATGGTTATAAAAAAAGTCTAACTCCAAAAATTACGCCTAAAATGAATTATTTTCAGTTTTTCTAAAAAAAACTCGTGGTTTTGTACGTAAATCTGTCATGGAGTTCAATGCGCATTTCCATCACAAAACCCGTAAATTAAAGTGCATATCAGCGTATTCTCCAGTAGTGAACTCCATGGCAGCCTACACTTGACTAAATTGAGCAGAAAATAGTTTATTGGAGGTAGAAGTAATTCAATGTGGACACTGGTCTTACAAAACAAGATAAGGAATGAATGTACAATACTGGTGAAAGTGATAAGATAAGGAATTAAAAAACATTGATAAAGGATGTGGCCATTAATCCGTAACTAGCATCTACAAAATTATTTTAAACTGCTTTACTTTTTTGTAATCTTCAATTCCTTGTTTTTATGAGGCATTTTATAAAATAAAAAATTAAGTACAGTTGTTATTAAAATTATTTTAATCTTTTTTGTAGCTTGCGTGTTTTTAATATTCAAAACCGATAAAGTAGATAACAGAATACTTAACTATGGTCATATGGCATACCCATTTTAAAGCCTCTTAAATGGCAAAGTTTTTAATATGACGACACATTCTTGTGTACAGGGTGTGGTAAAAAGATGGGGTTCAATGATATTTCAGTTTTTCTTAAAACTTAGCAACTTTGCCATTTGAATCGACCTGAAGCTTAATTTTCTTTTCTTACCGTTTGAATCAATAACTTTTACAAATTGAAAATTTAACGGAGAATTTAAAAATGATGTAGTTTGCTCAACATACTTTGCTGAGAAATATCAGATTTACGTACAAAAACACAGGGTTCTTAGAAAAACTTAAAAATAATTCATTTCAGACCTAATGTTTGGAGTTAGACTTTTTTTATAACCACCATTGTATCACATTTACATTGCATTATAACCCAAAAAAATTTTGTCACACCAAGAGCACTAACCCTGTATGGTAAGGTTAGGTTATTTTGCAGTATAGGTAACTTCGCATTAATTTATGTTTCTCTTATTACAGACTTACCTGTAAAGTTATTTAGTTCATGCATTTGCCTGTAGGTAGCGGAAGAGTCTACTTTTTCAAGAAACACATGTTTCGCCGGTTCTGCTTTCTAGTTTTTGTTGTAAACAAAGTTAAAGGTTATGTCTGACACTTCTTTTAGTGTTGTGCTGTTTTACGAGTATAAAGTTGTTTGGTGGATTTATTTTATATAATACGTGTGTGTGGTAGAAGTTCTGGTGTAGTATATGTTGTTCATGAAAGTTTCATTTAATAGTAGTTTGATAATTCTATCCTTTAAACAAGCCATAACCTTAGAAACTAAGACGTTTTTGTTAGCAAAATCACTATAATTGTACACGTTCTGTTACTGTATAGTTAATTTTATTTTTTCCTAAGAAAGTTTGTTGCTATTTTGCCTGATAAAATCGATAAACATACGCATAAGTAATGTTATATGATGATGCATATTTAAGAAATCAAATGTAGGTATTTGCGAAATTAGCTTACCTTTTTCTTACGCTTTATTTTTCACTGCAAAATTACCTAACTGGTTAATTACTGTGTTTTGTGAAACATCATTATCCATATTATTTTAGTTTACTCTTGATTAAAAATTAAAAATGGTTAAAACTAAAGACAAAAGAGTTAAACAAACGTAAGACTTATAGAAATTATGAAATATCTGATCTAAGTAAGTGCAGCGAAGAAAGTGAAGGCAGAAGAAGTAACCCTGTACAAAGCAAGCAAGGACTCTGGGGTTCCTTATAATACATTAAAAGACTGTTTAGCCAAAATTACGACTTAGATCATGCTCATGTTCTCAAAATGGGCCAGACCATTCGCCTTGCCCTGAGATATTGAGTTGCGTGTTTTTAACTTTTTTGTTGAAATGCAGGAATTGGGTTTTGGCCTTACAGTGCTTCAAATTAGAAAACTGGCTTATGACCTTTCAGACAAAAATAGGCAGATCACACTTTTTAACACAGAGAAAACGACGGCCAGCAAATGGTGGTGGTCTAAATTTAAAGAACGCTATAACCTGTGTCTTCGGTAAGAGCAAGCATGGCAAATCCAGTGATGGTGCAAGATTATTTTAAAAAATTAGACAAAACTTTGTGTCTCAATTGGGAATAAAAAACCAGCCAAATAGGATCTGGAATGTAGATGAAACAGGACTCACATATGTTGTAAACAGAATAAAATAGTGTGTGAAGTTTTGAAAAAAATATGTTTATAAAAGAAAACATACGCAGAACGGGGGACAGCCTCAAACAGTATTATGTTGTGTTTGCGCTGATGGAGGTTTTCATCCCACCAATGGTGATTTTTTAAAGGGATAAGATGGAGTGACCAACTCAAAGAAAACAGTCTTTCTAAACTCACTTATTAGGCTATCCCCAAAATGTTGGATACATTCAGAACTTTTCCTAGACTGGTTTAAATTCTTCATTGGTGCTATCTGTCAAGCAAGGCCTGTTGTCTTACTGATGGACTCTCATGGCTCGCATGTTGGGCCTGAAGTCATAGAACTTGCAAAGCAAAATGAAATCTACCTTATGACCTTTCCCTGCACACACAAGTCATTTATTTCAACCCCTTGATGTAGGAGTTTTACAAGTCTCTGAAAAGTGTCTGGGCTAAACTGTTGAACAATCACATGTTACTGAACCCAAACAACATGCCCAGTCGTTCCATTGCCACGAGCTCTTTACTCCTGCTTTTTCTGGAATGTTTCACTCCTCTGAATATCACACACTCATTCAAGAAAGCTGGGGCTTGTCCTTATAACTCCAAAGTTCTTCCTGCAGAAGCATTGGCACCAAGCAGGCTCACTGATCGCTATGGTCCATCTTCACCTGCTACTCCTGTTAGGAAGTCAGGCCTACCTTTTGATCTTGGACAAACACTGTCTACCCTTTCTCCAAAAGACGCCTCTGAAGAACAACTGCAGGATGTAGAAGATCTGCTTGAAGTTCCTCACGCGCCAAAAACAAACAACATCTGAAGTCTGAGATATGGCTACGAAGGGCGCCATAAAACGAACGAAAAACCCCAAAAAAGAGCCACGAGACTCTTCTGCGAAGTGAGTGTCTAAAACCCACCCGAAAATAGATAAAATTAATCAACCAAAACCCGGCACTCCTAAAGATACGCCTGCCAAGCCTGATGACGATTGGAAGTGTGGTGTATGCTTGAAACTGTTCTCGGAGGACGTGAAGAAGAAGAATGGTGCTCAGTGGTTACAGTGTTTCAATTTGGAAGTTCCCATATCACGAAAAAGTGCCAGAAAAATCCTACAAGGAAGCTAATTTATATGTGTGACGCTTGTGAGCCATGTTATGGATGTGAGGACTCGGATTAACCTCAGGTATGCCTATTAGTACAATGTTAGGAAATTACCTACCCACTATTGCGGAATTACCTGTGCTAATGCAAAGTTACCTTACCTTGAAAGACTTATGAAAAACAACATTTATATGTATACAATAAATAAATCAATAAATTTCAAAACTAACGAAAACTTTAAATTAATATGTGTTTTTTGTATTACATACGTTTTGTAGTTTTTAAATAAATATTTCTTGTAAGAAAAGCCAATTTTTTAGGTTTTACTGGAAAAATTGTCTTACCTTACCCTATACTGGATTAGATGCAAAATGAATTAAATGTCTCTAACATCTTTCTTCAAATTTTGGGAACAACTCATTTTAGTTTGTAAAAAATACAATTTCTATTTCCTCATTACGCAAAAAATATTAATGTTGCATTGAAAACTAATAACACATACGGACCTATCTGTCATATTTAATTGTGTAGTTTGTTTTTTAACAGGTAACCACTAGTCTCCATGACTGTAAGGGATAATATAGGTATACATGTGAATTAAATGAATTAGTATATCAGCTGCTCTTGTCACGTCTATTACATTATACTAACATAAAAATTGTAGTTATAAAACATCTAGTCTGTCTCTCACAGGAAGCCCTCAAGGGTATCTTGGGTCAACTAGTTCTGGCAATATGAATTTTGTAGTAAAAAGTTAAAAGTGGAATTTTAATTTAAAATGTTAAAATTATAATTCCTTTATTTTGTAATGGATATAGCTGCTCATGTAATGAGATTTGTTTAACAATCAAATGAAGCAATTATACATTAAGTCAAATAAAAACCTATTATAGTTAGGCTATAATATTGCACTAAACAAAATACCTCATAATGAGGTATGTCACTTATATTTAGAAAATATTGACATTAATCAATAATTTATTGTTCGCCAGGAGGTAGAGGTAGTTGTTACACGTTACGAATTTATTGTTACGGAAAGAGTTCGCCAACACTATTTCGGTGATATGAAGATGTATATGAGAGCTTTCACACGACACGATCATTCATAGCATGGGCGCGCAACGTTGGCGCGTAAGTAGTGTTTCAATAGATATTATAAATCAACAAAATTGAAGGAACACCAACACTGAAAGACCACACGTTATAACCTAGCGAAAAGCGGATGAGAGGAAATATAAAGCAGGTAGTGGTGGGAGAGTTGCCTACAGTTTTCGGCTGTAGCCGCCACGCGCGCCACCTGACAGAGTGTTGAATAGCGCTTGCAGACCTTTCATGTCTGCCTTATTGTACCTTAACTTCAGAACGTTTCAAAAAACCGATTGCCAGTTTTAATCTTACTATATTCCAATCTACGAATGTCTGTATTTTATTCTTTAATAAAATGCACGTTTTATTTTATGAAACGTAGAAAATACCCTTTTTTAAAAAACCTTCCACCTAATGTGCAGCTTAAGTTGAATCGAAATTGAAATTTCAAAAACTAATGCACGTATACAAATATTTTATTTACTTAAATTACATCAATATGTTTGTAATAGCTCAAAAAAATGAGCCTACAATGAGTCAGATTCAAAACACTTGCATCAGCGTTTACCAGAGTGGATAGAGCGCAGCCTTAAAGGATTGGCAAACACTGTCGATACATTATTTAACAGGACTGATGCTTAGTCATACGTGTACATCACAATGTACGTACTGAGTTACGTAACTAATATTTTACATAACTGGACAGGTTTGGATTGTAAATAAATTGAAATTAAAAAATATACCCTATATTAAAGATATTTCTATATTTGTACTCTAAAATATGTAAGATCGTGTTAAAATACAAACACTTGATTATGTTTACTGTTTATATAAACCTTCAATGTCTCAGATCATTTTAAAAAGTTGAATGTCTATTTATATTAATGTGAAACTGGATATTAAATGAATATTAGTTAGCAAACCAGCAAATTTGATTAGCATTTTATTAATCTCAACCTTAGTTCTAGGAGTACAACAGTATGTGTTACTGAAGAAAACAACCTTAAAGTAGGAAACATAAAAAGTTAAATCTTGTATTAACCAGATATAATTATCGATTATTTCTGAGCTTGTTGGCAGTTTCTATGTTATTACCTAATTATAAATTATCCCATCTATCTGACTTTAATATGTATGTAATTATGATTTATAATATCATTATCCTCAATAATTGTTTTAAGAGATACCTGTAAAGACATATATAATCTGGTACTTAACTTCAAAATTAAACTGTTTAAAAGCCAGTCCCTTGTGAAAAGAGCTCTGGTAATAAAGTATAATCTAGAGGTGGCTTAAATACCGATCTGCCGATTCTGATAGAATTTAACGTCTTTTAATACTTACATTCTATTGTGAAGTTTAAGAAAACCTATGTATTTATAATGTTTATAACTATAACTAAAGAATTAAAAATATGCCTAACTACTAGAAATAATTGTTGTACCCTAAAACTTAATATAACATATGTAATCAATTTCAATATCAGATGTTAAATTGTAAAATTATTCAATCGAAGTTAATGCTGCAATTACGATATCAGTAGCAAATACTCAATTTAAAAAAGGTTTTTGTACCAGAAGAAACGTGTATATTTTTAGTATTATCCCTACAATACTTTAAACCTCCCTTGGTCATACAAATTAACCTTCTTCTTATTTTAAACCAATTACTTAATGTAATAACATAGTTGGACTTTAGGCGTTATACAAGATCTTAATAGAACATAAATAAGTATTGTATGTCTATAACATTTATATGTTCAAGATAGTAAATTACAAGTCAATTTCCATTTGTTTTAGATGTTATTAGATATTGTATCTGTCAATAAGTATTTATTTATGTGTAAGTAGAATAGTAGGGGATAGATGGCAACAAAGTCATTACTGATAGCTGGAAACAATGTTCTGATAAAGGTTAATCGCGCTCCATCTACCCAGCTATGAGTCAAGTATTCCACAGCATCGTTTTAGTCTGATATATTCAACGTTTTTGATTTTCTTCAGTGTACACATTCGCTACTGGCATTGGAATTATTACAAAACTGTTTTCCTATAAATTCTAACTACTACTACAGTGTTTACATATATCAATAAATTGTTTCCTAATAGTTCATTTGTGTAAAGAAATACCAAAAGTTTAAATTTATTTATATCTTAAATCAATATTTTTTTTGCTACCTAATGTTGTATAAATTTCTTAAAAAGTTCCTATAATGTGTGTGTATATATATATATATATATATATATATATATATATATATATATATATATATACAATTTCAATAAACATTGAATAACAAAACAGTATTTGCACCGACGGGATTCGAAATCGGATCTCTCACTTGCCGGGCGAATGTGATACCATTACACCAAAGACCCCTCTGTGATGTAATGTTTTTACACCCTCTGTGTGAGTGTTTTTACGATTCATAAATTTTTTATTTGGCCATTTCTTTCACATATGTGTTTAAATAACTAAACTAACATAAGACCGGAATACCAAATACCTGTCAAATTACTTTTATTTATTCATTACATTAGTATAAGTGGCAATAGCCTAATTTAATTTAAATAAACATTGAATAACAAAAAGTATTTGCTCCGTCGGGATTCGAACTCGGATCTCTCACTTGCCGGGCGTATGTAAAACCATTACACCACAGACCCCTCACTTTTTACGATTCACTTAATTTTTATTTGGCCGTTTCTTTCACATATGTGTTTTAATAACTAAACTAACATAAGACCGGAATACCAAATACCTGTCAAATTACTTTTATTTATTCATTACATTAGTATAAGTGGAAATAGCCTAATTTAATTTAAATAAACATTGAATAACAAAAAGTATTTGCTCCGCCGGGATTCGAACTCGGATCTCTCACTTGTCGGGCGAAGAGTTCAGGAGCTACGTGGACTGCAAGTTTTTATCATCAGTCCGAAAATATCCGAAAACTTACAGTCCACGTAGCTTCTGAACCATTAGAGATATAGAAAAACTCTAAAATGCAAAAATGTCTTATTTTGTAGTGTAGAATATAAAAACAACATAAAATACAGGGTGTTCCATAAAATATTTTAAAGTTGGCCGCCATATTGGCAAAAATTATGAAAACTTCCAGTCCACGTAGCTCCTGAAACCATTCGAGATATTGAAAAACTTTTAAAAGCAAAAATGTATTATTTTGTTGAGTAGAATCTAAAAACAACATAAAATACAGGGTGTTCCATAAGAGATTTTAAAGTTGACCGCCATATTGGAAAATGGCGGCCATCTTCAAAAAATTTGAAAGTGTATCCCTGAGTGAAACTTAAAATTGAGCAAGTTCCAAATTTAAAGTGTGGTGCTAAGTCGTGTAATTAAAAAGTTAGCTATTGGATCACTTTAAAAAACTCACCCTGTATATAAAGGAGTGTTTCAGTACTGAATATATAAATTTGAATATTTATAAAAACATGTTGGTGCAATCAAAAACTTTTTTAACAATAACAAGGACTAGAATTATAAAACACATGATTTTAATATAAGTTAAGTAATTTTAGACCGCAAGCAAATTATTCTCCCCGACTAATATAAAGGGTTTTATTTTATACGCATATTTATTGTATTGTGTGTTTTTCATTTATGTGAATAATAATTCATAAGCTTTAATGTTCCAACTAAACATTATGCTATAAAATCTTGCATGATATTATATAAAACTTGAAGAAAAAACAAGTTGTTAGGTTAAGCTTCAGTTCTTAGATAAAGTCTAAATTCAGATAGATTATGCTTAAAAATCTGCAAAACCGAAGACGAGAAGAAAACATCCTCTTGTAATCTCGCGAACCATGGCAGAAAAATATGTAAATTATGAAGCGCCGCCGACCCATGTTGGACCGTCTCATGAGGTTGTGGCCACTTATCGATGATATCGGTCAATTGTGGTCGTATATCTACAAGTATGAGGCTTAACTCGGGTGAACACTTCGGGATGTTCGATGGCGAGACGTCTTTTGCCCTTTTCACCGATCTGAACACATATATTAACAGACCTACATAAGTCCAAAAAGTGCTTAGAATAAGGAATAGAATCCACACCTGTATTATTTTCAATTATATGACTTACAAATTCCATGGCCTCTTAATAAATACAAGGCTTTGTATTCAACAATGTTTAACTATCAATATAGTATCCTAAAAATATTCCTAATTGGCGGAAATAAAACGGAAATGCTATGCTTGTTTTTACGACGCCATCACGGCAGACCAGGTAACTTTATTTGCAGACAAACAGTAACTCCCTACTGAATTTTATCGATACAATGCCTTAAATATTCTGAAATTTCACTTATGTGACTACAAAAATATTACTTGCTCTAGATACAAAGCCAATTTTTCTGATAAAAATGGTCAGATTATAGGTGGAAATGTAAAAAAGTTAAATCATTTATGTGTGAATATTAATTAAACATGTTAACCATTCCTTATTACGCTTATTTCACAATGTTTTGATAGTAGATTGATACGTAAATTGAGCAGTTTAAACAATCCTAAGTATCATAATTGCAATATAAATAGATTATATAGGTGGAAATAGGTACACCGGACTAGAACAGTCAACAGTTTGTATCTGTATTTTTCACTAATAAGTACCAAAAAGCGTGCTTCAACTTGCTAGTGGTAAAATACCAAATATCAAATTTATAAAATAGGTAATGCAAATGTATTATCTTAAAATAAAATTACTGAAACGTCTATTTTAATAATTGAACTTATCATTCTGAAATTAATAAATCATTTATTAAAGAAAACTTAAGGCAGGAATAATAAGAAGTCGCTTGATTAAAACTTTCCACAAAAATATTAATTTAGGCACTGTATATTAAGATGCCTGTCTTTTAAAAAAATTTATATTATCTTATAAAATTTATCACGCATTATGAGACTATTAAATTTATCCTACATAATATTATAACATATCGAATTGGTAATGGGTTGTTACATTTCCTTACAAAATATGAATAATATATTTTTTGAGTTTATCCCCTACCATTCATTATTTTTTTTCCTTGTATAAGTCAAATGGTACACTCACAGAAATATATATATAAATAAATAAATATATATATATATATTTATATATATATATATATATATATATATATATATATATATATATATATATATCAATGTAACAATGTTTTCAATAGGGTTTATGTTAGTATATTAGGGTTTCAATCTAATTACATACGAAACCCAATTTTATGTTTGGAACAATACCAATTGTTAGCGGTTAATACACTGCATGCAAACAATGGAAAAGCTAGGATTATCATGAAAATTGCATTTTAAGGTTAATTTTATATCAATGTGGAAAACTGTGTTTAAAAGTTTAATGACTGCTGATGGGGTTTATTAAAATAAACCTCTAGTTTACATGCTACATTTGGCACTGAGATTTTTACTAAATGAGAGACTCGGAGTCTGGGAAACAATTATCTGCAATCGTGCACGACTTTTAGCTCAAGTTATTGCGTCTGAGTACGCTGCTAGAAAACTAAAACTAAGGAAATGAGTTGAAATAAAACAGAATGACTTTTTAAAACGTTTGACATAGATATATTTTGTCTTATTGTTAATAATTATTTTTAGAACGCCAAATGTTGTGTCGACCATATTACGTGTTAATTTTATTTATTTTACAAGTTTCCAACAAAACAAGTGTATTGCTCCCTTAAAGTGGTTATAATACAAGTAAATTAAACTTAAAGTGGTTATAAATTAATTGTTTGGAATAAATTTATTATTAATTTTGAAACTAATTGCAGGAATATACCATTCTTGAGATTTACTTAATCGACTTTTTTTTTCTCACGATCATATAGCTTCTTAGTAAATGTCGTAATGTCCCTATTGTATTACATGCAGATTCTTATGTATACTTTATTTCTTAAGTTGACTCATTGTTGTTCACTCACATGTTTTCTAACTACTTTATCGTTATTTGTGTTCTGCTGCTATTCCATTATTTAAAATAAATAACTTTTTTATTATTTTATGTTGTCCTTCAACTGGTTTTATCGAGTAATATTTTACTAGTTCATTGTGAATACGCCTTAAGCAATGTGTGTACATCGAGAGATACACAAAGTATTGAGGTCATGGTTTAAAAGGTGTAGGAGGGATAATTTATTACGTGGTACATTTGTATTGACTTCATGATTCCGTGGTACATTTCGTCGAACTGTCCAAAAGAAATAAGAATACTTTTACAAGGAATACATTTTATTACTACGTAAAACTAAGTTAAAATTTTATCTGAATTTCTTTCTCAAAATCCATTATTATATTTTACCTTACTCAGATGGCAGGTTACTAAATGACAAAAACTTACAAATTTACTAGTTTTCAGTTTTAAAACATTTAATATTTGACTTTTTGGTTACAAAAGTGTTGAGTCTCAAAAATAAACCACGGCACACTAATCAAATGTGGTTATTAGTATTTAAACGTGATTAGAACTAAACATATGACTCTAATATTTGTAAGACTAAACACTTAGATACATATAAATTCACTTGTCTATGAATCTAATACAACACTACAAACTGAACAGTAAACCAGTGTTGTTGTATGACCATAACATACGACATACATCATTACAGGCCCAAACTCATTAGCCAGTCGGATCGTATCGGTTTGTTGAGATGTATTCGTGTGGAGATAGATCACATAATTAACCTCAACCTAATTGCTATGTTTTATGGATTGTAATGGTTTTTTTCTGATAACACAATTCATACATATAACTATTACGCATGAATAGTAATATATAGAAAAGTAATAAATATTAATACCTACTAATTTTATAAACGACAGATGTAAATTTGTTAGATAGGATCTGTTATTTAGTACCATCTTTCCCAACTTAACAACAAGATTACTGGATATCAATCATAATAAATCGCCTAGCTAACAACAAACCAAAAGTGTATTTAATATTAACACCTGTCTAACTATTAAAATCACATAATTTTAGGATTAATGTATTTGTTGCCTAAAGAGATATGCACATTCAAGGTTTTATAAGCCTAATAATATTATAGATGCGAAAGAGCCTTTGTTTGTATTTCTTTAACACTTTAACTATTCCTTGATTGTAATGAAATTTTACATAATGTTCTTACAGTTCTTTTCATTAATATAGTCCTATTCTTTTTAAAAAATGTATCGTGTGGCTTGATATTTCAGAAAAGGTTTCAATATGGTACGTGTGCAATGATTGAATTAGGCAGAGCGTCATTGAGCATATCACTTATTAGGTGGACAATATGTCTTAAGTCTGCTGAACCTATGTAATAATTTCTCTTCTGCATAATATTTTACCTGTGCGCAGTACAACTTGAGAATAAAATTACTCAGATCTTCGTATTCGAATTTATATTCTTGGTGCCTTATTGTATGCACATATGAATTACTTGGTGATGATAAATGTGACTAGTTTAATAGTAAAGGGCATAATTTTCTGCAACGCAATTTTGATACAAAATGCTATAAGGTGATATTTAATAGCAGCTTTTTGCTGATTTTTATATTTGGTAAAACACTTGTGGGCTTATGTAGTATAGCAAGGGAGAGAGCCTACTTAAACTGAAGACTTTTCTCTAAATTATCCAGCCTAATCTAAAGCAGATAGCTTTGTTCGCAAAACTGTTATATCCTAATTGAGATTATAAATTAATGCTTAGATATAGTGCTTAAAATATTTAATAACATTTAATCGAAACATTCAAGTTTTTCATATAAGTTAAGTCATATTTGATATAAAATTTCAGTAATTTCCAAATATTTAGAAATACATAATGTCATTAAATTCGTTTTTTTATTTTAATATACATTTTTGTCATAGCAATGACAAATGCTGGGTAGCTGTGTAACGAAGGAGTGAGGTCGGTAACTGGCGGGCCAAAACAACTATGATTTAACCTCTTTGTTACATTTGTCGTGGGTGGTCCACTTCTCCTATATGTTTAGTAGAGCAGATGTCAATTATTATATTCCAATCTGGCTAATACACCCTATCTAATTCATAATAGTAGTAAGGAATGCGTTTCTTACATTACGGGATTTATATGGAAATATGTTAAGAGACAAGAACCAATTAGTAATGTGTTATAACAAAATCAAGCTTTTCTTAAAATCGATATTTACATCATCTTAAGAAATAACTCGTGTCTTGATGTTTGTAAATTTGGAATTACTGTCTTTTATTCACATGATTTCAGTACCTACTCATAATTTTTTAGGTTAATTCGTTTATCTTTTTAATTAAAAGGCATATTTTTAAATTATAAATGTTATTTATTAATAAAATAATAATTATTATTGTTATAAAATAAAAAAATAAAATGGTTTTACTTAACAATGTATTAAAGATAGTTAATGTTCCTTAAATATTTCAATATATGTCGATATATTTGTTTACTTTCAAATAATATGTTAATTCATAAGAGAGAGAGAGGTTTTACCATTTAAACCATTGCAAAATATTTAATACTGATCTCAACCCACGATTTTCAAGGGAGCGCTGAATAACGAATGGATTTCCTTTTACAATTCAATCTTACTGAGCCGGGGCTCAGTTTGGACAATTTATTTTTGTCTCTTATTTTTCCCACCTCGGCCACTCTTGTCAGTCGGTGGGGGAGTCACTCCGTCAAGTATTGATTTTCTGCCTGGTTGGACTGATTGGTCGAGGTCAGCTGGTTGACCTTTACTAGTTTACCGACCAGCTGTTCACCGGCACCGGCACCGGCTTCTGTTCGGAGCGGTCAGACACGTTCGGAGAAGCTACTGTGTTTCTGTCTGTTCACTGCTCGTCCCGTTCACCATGGCTGGCTAATTCACCGACTTTCGGCAGGGTCCCCGTGAGTGCCGTCAGCGGGACTGGTGCGGCGAGTCTGCCCGAACAACTGAAAAATTAAATGCCCGCGCCCTGCCAGCGCTATTGGACCGGCATCCAACCGGAGTGTAGTGCTCCCATTCATTTCTTCTGGAACAAGGTTGGATTAAAAATGTTTTTTTTACTTCTTATACTGAACTTGCGAGGACTGGGGTGCAGGGAGCGCTGCCAGATGTTAGATCTGGAGGAGGGCCAGTATATTAGCCAGTATTATTTAGTTTAGTTACATGAACTGAAGGGGAGGATTTCATCTTTAATTCGGATTCGTGGAGGCAACTAAGCCCCCGCCTCCTTAGAAAATTGGCTTTAAATATTTTTTTTTAATTTTCGGCTACCAACTTGAAACCAAATTATTTTTTAAAAATAGTGGGTCTAGAAATTCTACAACCTTTTCCCTCCCCTCAGTTCATAAAAATTACCAGTTAAAATTTTGCTACTGCCGTACCTGATATTATGTTATTTAGTATATTATATTATTTATTTATTATGTTATTGTTTCTATTTATTATGTTATTGTCTTTATTGGAATTCTATTGATTGTTGTTATTTAGTTATTAAGTTACGCGGTGCACCGTGGTGCTGAAGTAATTGTATTTTGCATGGAAATGTTTGCCACCTATTAATTATATATCATTTACTCGAAATCTTGTCTCTCTTTGTCTCTCTTCCCACTAGTGGCATGTGATTTTTTTTATGATTTGCTCCGAGTTTGGGAGGGGCACGCTTCCGAGGCCTCCTGTCTTTTTCGCTAACTCGGAACATTACAATAGTCACGTAAACAGTGAGGAGTGGTGAATGACTGATAAATAACAGCTGCTAGTGATTGTTATTATTCTAATTTGAGATTCAGTGTGGCTGTAACATGACAGTACAAAATTTTATGTAAGTACAGAATTAAAAGTAATTTTTGCAATATTTATTTATCTTTCCAATATTATTAATATTAAATATGATTGATATAATAATATTGAGTGCAATAAAATAAGCACCAAAGTCATCTTATGTGATTCCTTTACAGACAAATATCTGTAACATACGTAATGTTAATTCGGTTAAACTATAAATGTTTCAGAGGATGTGTATGGTTTGTTTTTTTTAAATGTTAGCAGTATCTAACTTATACATGGTCCTCTAAATCAGGATATATTTGTTTTCATTTTCCATTTGTCTGTAAAGGAATCACATAACATGATTTTATTGCTTACTTTATTGCAATAATTATATTGCAATATTAATAAAAAATATTAATAATAAATCTTTTGTTGTCTTATGTGGAGTTATTTTAATTTAATTCCTCTTCTCATCGCGGACATGATCTATAACATTTTTATTGAATCCTAGCGAAGCATGTTATGTGACACGAGGTGAAGCGTACTCCTATCTTATACAACAACTTTATTGCACACGGTCTTCAGAACTAAAATATAGTACCGTTTAATAATTTTTAAAAATTTAACAATCATGTAATGGGGGAAAAAATCAATTAATATTTTTTTATTGATGGTTTATGCCCATGTTTAAGGATATGGTAGGCAAGTTAGTGGGGTTAGGTATGTAAGTGGAGTGAGTGAGTCAGATATTATGTATGTATTTTATATATATATTTTATATATATATATATATATATATATATATATATATGCTGCTGGGCTGGTGGAGAGACGAAAAAGGGAGGTATAATTGAGGGTACATTCGGATCCTCTGCTGCTTGTTCAATCCAGACTGAGATCACAGACTAGTTAATATGTAGGTTTATCTGGCTCAATTTTACAGAAAATGAATCTGGATTACTATTGGATAAAGTATTTTTGAGGATCAGTCATCTATTCGTGTTCTGAAATAAAAATATTTTTTCTGTAGAAAAAAATAATATTTAAAATATTTCATTACTTTCTACGCAAACTCTGAGAAAGCAACGGTGCACGAAGTGCGAATGTTGCCATCGTGATGTTGAATGATAAACTCTATTCTTCACCTCGATCCGTTTTTCAACTATTAATCCTCCATCAGGCGCTTTGAAATTAGAAACACCATCGGGCGCTCACGGAGGTTTCCTGCAGGTTAGCGAATAATGGATATCATAGTCGTTTAAACTGTTTTTATTTGTTTAAATATTCATACTGATTTAATTACAATGTAATGTATTCATTTTTAGAAATTAAATAAAAATTACTCTCTTATGTAATGAATTTTTTCAGAAATTAAACATTTAAAAAAATGTTATTGTATAATAAACAACATGATTTATTTGAGGAATAATTGCAATTAATTGTAAAAATGTTTAACCTACTGTAATAGTATAAGGATATTTAACTCAGTTTTTAAACTTCTTACCAAAAACAACTTACTTCAATTATTTTGAGATATACAATATTGTAATGTCAATTTTTACTCTAAAATCAAAATTTATTCTTTACTAAAAATTTGTTTAAACACTACACAAAGTTTCAAAACATTTTCCTTCTGGTTCTTATAACGACAATGTTCACTCCCATAAACAGTACTGAAAATGTTCCCTAGCACACGGGTACTGTACTGACAAGTCTCTCGTCTTCATTCTCCATTTCACAAAATTCAAATAAAATATATTGTAAAACTTAAAAAGAAACCATCACAGGTCACACATTTAGGCGCACACGGATTATCACTCCATAAAAACTAAACAAACACTATAAGGCGCTCACGGAGATTTCGTCCAAGCACTAACAAACACAACATCGGGTGCTCACGGAGGAATTGTCCAGTCTCGCACGGAAGTAGACCTCATACTGACAGATTTTGACAAAGATAAGTGGGAGCCTATTGTTTCGCTTCCCCGAAAGATGCTCGTGAAGTACACTGCGGGGAAACGACTGCCAACATCAGAAAAGTTAGTACTATTTTTAATAATAAATAAATACACTGAGGAAAACTCCATTTAGCGCCCGCCGATGTAGGGTTAATTACTCTACACAGGAACACAAATTTTGATTTAGTTTGTTCTATTATAATAATAAACAAGGAACATTTTAAAAAGGAAATTTATTCAAAAACAGACAAAAAGTGTGTTTTACAAGGTTCCTAACGGTACTTTTTAAATAATGAGTACACGATTTTGAAATTTGTAAGGACATAATAGTACACGATGAATCAATACTGCTGTCACAAAATGATCATCTTTTCTTTAAATGTATATTATTGTATATCATGTTCCATTTAATATATTTTTGCAGATTTTTAAAACTTATAATATCTAAAATAGCTCGTGCACCGTGTTGTGACATATATACTGTCCATTGGGGCTTAATTTATTTATCTTCGTCTCTCGGTGTAGATTTTCTGGTTCACGACATTGAAAAATCTGTTCTGTTGTTAAGTTCAGAGTATTTTTCTTCTATGTATACGAAGAAATAAATATTCAACGGCTTCAAGAATATTATTAGCTGGGCTATTGCAAAATATTTTTCTTTTGAATAATGTCTTGTTTCTGGAAATTATCTGAGAGCTTTGGTACAGAAAAGAACATTGCTATATTTAAAGGTTTTATTTAAAATCTTCCCATGATGACGCCGACGCGATGTTCCATGTAATTTAAAATATTATCAAAAGAGATAATTATTAAAAACATTGGCAATATAAGAGGGTAGGCTTCAGATGGTTGTAAATTAAATTTATAAATTCTCACTAGTTCCGAAAGAGTTTGTAAAACCTTCGTGTTTTTTATTTACAGGCTATGGCTAAAATAGTAAACATTTTAAACAAATAGTAAATAACAATCAAATATATTGAATAAGTTACCATGAATACGAAGTGATATTTACAAAGAACGATTTCATATTAATGCACTAATTTATACATATTTCAATCATGCATGAGAAGAAAAGTAGGATTTGCAAAGCTACAGCTGAAAACACAGTTAATGAACAGACATCTAATGACAATATCAGTGTTTAGCCTCTGGAAAGGATGACGAGGTCCGATAATATGGTCGTCTAGCGTCCATCTGCTTCTCCTTGGAGGTCTGGGTTGCTGTCAACTCGACGTTCCTCGTCGAATTTTATGGGGCCTTTGACAGACATTTAATGTAAGTGGCCTGAAACGGGTAAGTATAAATCATATATTCAGTTAAATTCTTCTCGATAAAACTTATTTTACTATAGGAAACCTTATTCTGTCCGTGCAGCTGGAAATCAAAGTGAGTTAAAAAATGAGTTCTTTTAAATTCACATTTTAATTGAACTATGTCCTCTCATTCTTTATTTTTCTAACTATGCACATAAATTATAACAGATATATAGACGCATACGAATGGATTTAACGTTTGCTAATTATTACTTTGCTATATAATAACTGATAATTATCATGTGTTATTTGTTATCATGATAAAACCACTACTTGAAATGTATCTTTCCTTCTGTTCCCCGCTAACTTTCACCTTTCTATCATTTGACATTGTTTTTTGGATTTGTGTTCTGTTTGTCATTGTTTTGCTCTGAGAGATTTGTGAGTGTAGTCTATGAGAATTTAGAATTATTATTTATTACATATTGTTAGAAATAGTATTTAATAACGGGTAACAGTAAGAAAGTAGATACTAGGTAGATTAAAAGAACCTTTAGTGGACGCGTTTTGACCAAAGTAGGTATTGAAAATCAATATGTATACCTTTTCCTTGATCGGGGCAACTAGGCAAGCCGAACTGACTCCGTAAGAACAATAGACCGGAAGTGAATTAAAACAGTCGGAATGGACACTTTCAGTTGATAGAAAGCCTTCAACGTAAGGCTTCTCAGTCCTACCATGTAAATTTTATTTATTTTGACTACAAGCAAAACTAAACTTTTGGATAAATTATATAAATATCTAGATATATCTTATACTATAAATAAATTTCAAGGGTCGCAAACAAACGATTTTTATTCGAGGTTGGTATATACAGAGTGGTCATTTGAAAACTTCAAACTCGTATATAAATACTTATTGCCCAAGTATCAAAATTCGGTAAACGGAAGTGTATAGTACTAATTTACTAATAAGGGGAACACAAAAGATATTTTCAAAATGAGGGTGATAACCTCCATGCCCCCCGTACCCAAAGCTAAAATTTTTATAAGTCAACTAATACCTTGAGACACCTCAAATTGAAGCTCGTAAAAATGCTGTATTAAGGTAAAAAAAATTAAATCGACCAACCCGTTTGGTATTAGCAACCAATAATATAATGTCTTAATCTACAAGTATTAGTCTACAAACTACTGTACTACTGCTAATAACAACAAAATTACTCACTGAATATTGTTGATAATCCTTTGTAAACTTCAAATCAAATATTCTAATTGGTAGCCATTTTTGTTCAACAACAAAAAATAATTTATTTTCAAATTTTTGCCTAACCTTTCTAAATATTTCTCTGGTTAAGCGTTTTTTACTCAGCAGTGATCCTGTTTTTCAAGTCTTAGACACCAGTGAGATGTATTTTAAAAGCTGTTGATTTCAAGTGACCCCACAAAAAAATGGAAGGGTTTTAAGTTTGGAGACCTCGGTGGCCACTTAATTAATCCTCATCTACCGATCCAGTGATCCGGGTATAGTGCATCTAGCCATTGTCGCACAGGAAGAGCATAATGTTGAGAAACTCCATCTTTTTGAAAATAAAACATATCCGCATCTAAATGTAACTGGCCTATTTCATTTACGTGGTTTTCAAGTGTCTCCACAATAAGATGGTCAATACTGTTTTCCTAGCAAATTTAAGTACGATTCTCAATGTTTCCATCAATAAATACAGGTCCAACAATAGTGTCGCAAATAAATCCTGCCCAAACATTAGTTTTTTAAAGGCCATTGGGTTTATCCTTCAATGAATACATGGTTTTGGTCTGACAAAAATCGGTAATTGTGTTTATTAACAAAACCATAACATACAATGTACATTGATCACTCAAGCAAATGTTTAGGTCTACACAAGTAGCATGTTTGGGAAAATACAGCATTTTATGAGCTGCAATTTGAGGTGTCACAAGGTAGTAGTTGCCATTTCAAAATTTTGACTTTGGGTACGCGGGGCATGGGGGTGAGCACTACCATTTTGAAAATATTTTGTTCTGTTCCCTAATTAGTACTATACATTCCCGTTTACAGAATGTTGATACTAATTGGACTATCGTCATTTATTATGAGTTTGAAGTTTTATAATGAACACCCTGTATTTAAATTGCAAGGGGCTAACCCAAATATGGCACCGAAAATACTTTAGACGGAGTTATAATATAAAGGCCGGAAGTTGATACTTCTTGACTTAAATAAGGTTCTAAAACCAGGACAGAAAAACTCAGATATTGTGTAAAAAGTGTAATAGATTTGAACTAATAACGCATAGTTTTATATTAGAATACATACGCAAATCTAAAATAAGAATCAGTAAAAATGTATATTCTCAAATTTTCAAAGATTTGAAGAACATATCCGGACATTAAAATAAAATAAGCGGACTAGCATGAAATTAAATTTTTCTGAACATTGAATTACCTTAAATCATTCTTACAAAGGACTTGATAAGAACTTGAAAAAATAAACTAAATAAATGTTACTAATAAACTATAAAACAATCTTAAAAATGCAATGAACATTGTGAAATTTATCAGGCAAAACCTAGTTTAGAAAAATATTTAAATTAAAAAAGAGTCCACATAAAGTGTGTGTGGGGATATATTACCAACTAAATGACACGGTCCAAGTATTTCTAATTTTTATTAATGTATTATATAAAATCTTTCATTTGAAGTAAACAGTATTGTCACTATCTACATTTTCTACATACAATTTATGAAGAATTCAACCGCAGCTGTACTGTTTTATAGAAGATGTGATGTATTTTCAATTTAATGTTTTCTTATGTAATATCTCCTAATATATTAAATGATTTCGTATGTCCAGCTTAATAAGTAACTGTGTATTTAAACTCTTGTTCTATGACCTAGCTTTGGAGATATAATTCAGTTTAAGTGATCTGGAGTGATTTAATCTAATAATGCATCGTTTCTATGAAAACAGATTTCCAAATTAAAAATTGTCGACATGGGATAGTAACTTGGTATAACGTGGACGTAAGTGAATTGCGGACTACTACTGGTGAGAAGTTACAACAGTTGGTGCAAGTTAACTTAATCATTAAATACCATCTGGAGTTTAACCTAATTCGTCGATAAGGAACTCAGAATAAGAATCCTAGAGGTTCAGTCTAATACATATCCGGACTGGTAATCAAAATATTTTATTCGTAGCTTTGGTCATAACTCCTGCTATATAATTAAGTGCTAAATATGATCTGTGTGTTTTAAGGTTTACTGAAATTTACTCTGTCTGAATAAAACAAATTCGCTTTAGTCTGCAGTAAACTAAAACATCTTAAATATTAATCTAAATAAAATATCACAAGTCGATATTAAAAATTATTTCACCACAATAAAGGGAGCCACAATGCATAGTTAATTACTAAATACTCTCTAAGAGTAACTTAAAGCGTATATTAATGAAGCGTGATAGAAAAACATTAACATAAATTAGTTTATAAGACTTGCAGATAACCTGTTTACTTATTACCAATCTTTGTTCAGTTAGATAAAGTTTTTCAAGTGGAATGGTCAAATCAAATAAATGATATTACATATTTTCCCAAAGACATCTATAATTAAATTAGAACGTCACAATAATTATAGATATCATTGTCTTGCTCCCACGTCAACATCTAAACCATCTCTGGGACAACTATCAATACAGTAATACCATAAATATCTCCACTCTTATCTTCTTAATACTTATTCAGTCTTAGGTATAAAGTCATGCAATCCATTAGTGTAATCATCCAGTTAGTGTAATTGGTCTAGTTGATTCGTAAATGTTTTATATATTTTGATGTATAGTTGAAGTAAAATTAAAGAACATTACTCAGTCTCTTCGCTAGCTATCCTTTTTACACAGCAATTATTAAAATTTTGTATTTTAAATTAGTATTTTAATTATTATTTATTACTTAATCTTTGGGAGCAGGAAGTTATATTGTCACGTGAAACCGAAACAGATTCAAATTTAGGTAAAACCTATAAAATTTCTAAAATTTACACAAGTAAATGCAATAATAAATACCTCTTACACATCGTGTCATCAAATCCCTCACTTTCAATCATCGTCCTCTTTTTTTAAAATAATATAATTCTCTAACATCCATGGGTCTGACGCCCACTCCTAAAGAAGGACGTATACCGTGTCATACAGAGAATTTAACAAAATGAAACTTGTGAATTTATTGGAATATCAGTCAAGTTGCTTAAATATTACTGGAGGGAAGTAATATTTAATAAATAAACCACTTTATTAATAAATCTGTATATTGGAAACAGGAATTTTCTCAGCTTCTCTCCAAATATAGAAAGTGTTTAAAAAAGAAAGACGTTTAACAGGAAATAATTATCGTTTTACAGTATTTTATTTCTACTTGTTTTTCAGTAAAATGCTAAAAAGGTTATCTATGGACGAATAGAGGGCTATTTGATAAACTTCACATTCTTTAAGCAGTATTAGAGTAGATTTAAGGAAATCTCAATTTATATGGTTAGTAACCATGTAGAATTTGTCATTGATGGACTGGAAAGTTGTATACTTGTCTTAATTATATTTATATTACTTGCGAAGGCATTTCACTGTGTTGAACAATAGACATTATCGCATAATTTGGAACATGTTGCGTTTGATGTGCAGTTATGGCTTGCTTTTTACCTCAAGGATAAAGAATAGTGTAGGTCACAAACGTTCTTTGAATCAAAATTCAAATTACATTTGGGGCCTTGTAGGGGTCAATTCTTGGGCTTTACCATTCATTGTGTACGTAAACTGAAACTTAGTTTCAAAAGTAACGCAGGTATTGGGAAACAAATATTTTAATTGTATGAGTTCTTGCTGTTAGTACTGCACCGATACTACTTTTGAATCTAACCGTTCAAAATCAAAAAGGGAACTAGGTGTGTATGAGTACTTTTTTTTAGTATTGTAATGATACTCCTTTTGAATCTTACCGTTCAAAATTCAATATTACCACTGATTGCTTCAGGAGGAATTTGAAGTTTCAACAGCTGTTTTAGTTAATTTTATTCCCTTTCGACGTTTTAGGCATTTAAATTGATCGAGGGTTGAGTAGAGACAGTCACGTTGACGGTATTTCATACAGTTGCAGCAGACATGTATAACTTAAGTAATCTCCTAAATGTTTTCTCCGAAGTAACTTTGAAAATTACATATTAATAATTAAATAACATATTACATCCGCGATTAGCATACGGAGTTATATTCTGGGGATCCTTTGCTAAAAAAATAGAGCTTGATACAAAGATGCTTTCAGGGAGTCTAGAATAGGCTACTGATATTGCGCTTCCATCATTTTAGTCTACACGTGACCTTCAAATTGTGGTGAAACTAGTACATGCTATCGTAGACACACTTGGCTTTTTATTTACGTATGTTCACATAATAATACAACATCCGTGTCACATTTTTCTACTACCTTTGTTCACTTGCTCCTTCTTTCTATATGGCTTAAATAATATGTTCACGTGACACCTTATTGTAGTCCTTTTTTTCTTTTGTGTAAATAAGGCTTTCAATGATCTTACTCTCATATCACGCCAATTATGCTCTCTGTCACGAGACTGTTGTTTTCTGCTACTCTTGATGCTACACTAAAATTTCTTGTACGATATATTTTATTTGTATACATTATCTGACATACGATGTTGATTCTGCATCTGCATAGACATTCTACAGTACTGGGTCAACCACAAAACTCAAATTGGTTAGGATTTATTAAAACATCTATATTAGCTGGAATAATTTCGTTATCAGGCAAAATAACAGTTATAAATGTTGTATAAGAGGTAAATACTTACAGGAATTTTAATATATCTGTGCGTTCCAAAACAGGTTAAATCTACATCGACAAAGATTTCAAGCGTAAAAAAGGTCCCCCGAAATTTGACTAGAGCCTTGAAGGTTTTATCAAACTGTAAATTATTTTATTTATTAAGACAAGATTTGAACATGTACTATCTCATTCAAATCCAAAGTCCGGCGTTTTAGACTACTCGGATATTGGCTCTCCTACTTTGATAAAAATAGCATAATTACTTTTAATTTATAAATATTATCTATATGAACAAATAATTTACATACGTTTTGATCAATAACCTTGAATTATGTTTCAGACTTTAATATTACTTATCCTCAATCCAATGAGAGCAGTACCGTAAGTATTTGGGACGTCAAAGTGTAAATTTAATGCCATTATGAAACTACAGTTTTAGTCAAATTACTAGACTGAAATAACACTCTGTTATAATTAATTATATTATTTGGTCGTTTTTGTGGTTCAAGAGTTTTGCTCTGATAATTTTCAGGTCGCTTCGGTCCTGCGTTGACCCGACGTCCTCTCTGTGACACAATCACGCAACACGTCTCCACGTGTGCGTGCAAAACACGCAAAGTATGAATGTTGGTTGAATGAAAGTGTGAAAGTGTGCGTGCGTGTAGAACTACACATAAATCTAACATATACTTCTGCACTACACAATATTAAGGTATACTAGATTTAACTGCTTATATTAAACTTAAGTTTACTTACTTTCTCTCCCTAAATCTACTTAATTTTTATATTATCTATTTAATTAAGGTATATTTCTATAATCATATTGGTTTTGGAGTTGTACGGATTAACATGATATACTATTATAGACTGTCTTTTCTGATTGTTACAGAGTGATGCGGTCAATGCGGCAGGAGGTCGCCCCACCTACACTAATTCACACACTACACATACACTAGGTAATGTATCGTTCTACTTAAAAATACTACAATCAATTTTCCTACAGTTGATGTTTCAGAATGGCACACTAATATTAATTACCTTAGTGTATGTTTATACGAGAATAGTTCATGACCTTAATATAATTAAAATTCCTCAACTCTAAAAACGAATAGGTTAAGTATATTGTAATATATGTGTGATCGTAACCATAAATAAATAGCTTAATATTTAATACTTCACTTCTAATAAAAGCCGTTTGGTTTATTCTCATTCCCTATTATCTTAGTACAGAGGAAGGATTTGTAAAACTGCACTGATACAGTTTGAATATTTTTTTATCTTCGATTTCTGTTGAGTAACGAACTAGTGCTTGTAATTAGTGTATTATTTTCTGTATTCTCAATAGTGTGTGTGTGTGTGTGTGTGTGTGTGTGTGTGTGTGTGTGTGTGTGTGTGTGTTTTAGGTCAGTTAAGGAGAAAGTTAAACTATTTATTTAAATCCTTAGTTAGAAAAGTCAGTTTATTGGACTATACAATTAAGAACCATGTATTTCCTCTTATTTATTAAACGTTCAATAACATGGATTTCTTAAATGTCTGTTTCATTAGATAAGTTGTCAAGTCACAGGGTAAGTATGTCAGCGAATATTATATTTTATAAAATTTATAAAAATTTATTGTTATCTGATCGTATTTATAATCTGATTTTATTTATAAACTATGCTTATCTACCTTTTTCAGATTTCGCTGCAAGGCTATTTTAAATAATACGTCGTTTCAATTATTAAAGTCAAGAAAATATATGTGCAAAATAAAGGGCAACTTCTAATAATCAATTTTAAGCTTTACATAAATTTTCTCAATAATAATAGATATATTTATCTGTGGAGCCGTTTAACACTAATTCAAACTACCATACTGTGGTTTTATAATCTACATCCTGATATTTAAAAATAACAAATTGCCTGTTTAAATAGATACGTTTATGAATAACTTTAAAATTTCTGGAACCTGAACCATCCTATTTAGAAAAATCTTATATATAATGCATTCAATTTTAAAGAATCTGATTGCAAACAAATAAAGTATCAAATTAAGTTTATTTACTATTTACATGGCGCTTATATGGTACATGCAACGTAGTAAACTATTAATCATCAACTGACAGCTTTCATTACATTTGAAATAAATCTATTTTTAAATAACGCGATTAAGATCTTGGCTATCACATTACCCATACTACATTTTATAATAGCTACCCAACTAAAATACAACAATATTTAAATGTTTCAACAAGTATAGCATAAGATAATGATAATAATAGTTTATAAAACTTTGTGAGTGATTTAACATAGTCGTCCATGGGACAGTCTTTCGTTGCCTACCAGAGCACGAGCTATAGTATGAAGTGAGATAATTGTGTATCAGTGTTGTGCCATAGAATTTTTATTATTCAAATCCTAGCTGTAACTTTCATTATTATTTTAAAATAAAAACTATATAATGCTTTTTTTAAATTTCGTGTTTCTTATATCCCAGTGTTAATGCAACGAAATTTCTGCATTCCTTTGTATCATAGCCTTTGTATCATTTACTCATTTGTTTCATAATATATAAGAATTCCACATCACGCATCGAAACAATTTTCGCAGGTTCCATAAAAAAATGTCAAATCTATAGCTAATTTCATTCTCTAGTCAGGTTAAAAAAACTTAAAAAAAAGAAGGTAACCCCGAAAAAACGCGTCATAACACTCATTCTTTTACAAAGGAAGTATCATGCAAAAGTTAATAACTACATATGAAATATTTTTCGCCATATTCCCATATGATGCATTCAGATTTTGTTCATTAAATTCTGTTTTCATAACAATTTTGAAATAATTATACACTCCAAATTACTGTAGAATGGTTGTGTGTCTGTCTGGATAGTGTGGATAAACTTTTCACATGTTTAAAATTTTTATGAGTGTACTGAGATTGTTTACACATTTATTTCCTCTGTTATTGTATCGTTGCCATCATGGTTACGTATAAAAACACAATTATAAATATTAACCAACGATTTTACAAATCCAGTTTGTAACAACCATCGTCAAACGTAGTGTTTCTTACATAAACATTGTTTTGTTGCGCAACAAATTTAATTTGTTTTGAGGAAGCATGCGACAGACACAGAAATTATTCCAGTTTCAGGAGTGATAGGCTTCGCTAAATCTCAGCCAATTTAATATTCTTAAAAATACTGTAACAGTTTTTTTTCTATTTGAAGAAAACCAAACGAAAAGAATATGCTTTTATTTACGGCTCCATAAAGAGAGGCCAGGTACCTTCATTTGCAGACAAATCGTAACTCCTTACTGTACTCAATCGATACGATGCTCGGAACTTATACAGTCTGAGATTTAGTATGTCTCTGACCCCAGGATTTTATATGTTCTACCTAAAAAATTAGTTTTTCTGACAAATTTCGTCGCATTAAATATCAATGTGTGCAACAAGAGATCAATGAACTCTTTCATAAGCTGCTTAAGGTATATATATATATATATATATATATATATATATATGTTAAATACATGTATTTCCTTTTCTTAAATTTACCTTGTATTTAACTCACTCTTACTTTGGTTGGTTATAAGGTCATTAATTTTACAACATCATTCAGTAACGGGTCTTTTCCTTGTTCTGACTCCGTTCTCCTACCACACTACTACTGGAAACAAGGTGGCGCCCTCCGATAGTACCGTTAACAGTTAACTCTCTACTACGCCGTTAACTTGTGAAAACCACACCTACCCTTCCCACCCCCTAGACTGAGCAAACTGGGACCGCTACATTTCGGTATCATATTATCTATATAAACTATAAAAAATCATCAAAATTCGAAAGTAGTTCAACTAAAAAAGTATACAAAATTATTGGAAATTTGACATGTGATACAAAAAATGTAGTATACCAAATTCAGTGTAAAAAATGTCCTAAAGACTACATTGGCTCTACAACAAATAATTTAAGAATAAGAATGACAGGTCACCGTTATGATTTTAAGCATAATGATGAATCAAAACCATTAGTCATTCATAGTAAAATACACAAAGAATCTTTTGAAAATTTATATACAGTAAAACCAATACGAAATCAATAAAAATAATTCAAATACATCAAAATTAAGAAATTTAGAACAAGCATGTCAAATTGTCACAAAATCTAAATTTCCCTATGGATTAAATCTTCGATAAATTTAAATCATCTGAACACTCATCACATCTTTACACCCACAGTTTGAACATATGTTTATCATTTCAAGAATATTATGCTTATTCATTTATTTATCTGTTTACATGTATGTTTTTAATTATTTTATGTGTTTTTTGTTATGTTGTTTTGACCTGAAGACGCGAAAAGCGAAATATAGTTAATTATTATTAATATGTTGGCCTTTTTCTACATATATATATATATATATATATATATATATATATGTTTAGATATTGCTGTTAAAATTTCAAATCTAAAAACTTTTCAAAACACGTAATTAAAATTACAAAGAAAACAATCAAGAAACATATTGATTTAAACTAAGTGGATGATTTGGAGCTATCAATATAGTAAGGGGAGTCATTACATAATCAATTTCATTCTACAAATTGAATTATGAATACAAATACCTAATTCGTCCACAGTTCTCCACTGATATAAATATGGATGGAAGGGTATTGATGAAAAAAAGAGAATATATTTAGCATGAATGAGCTTTGAGCTATAATTTTGGCTATCATTAAATAGTGTACGATGTAATTTTATTTAGTATTATTTGAATTATATCCTGGTTGAACAAGATGCTTAAATTCAATTAATCACTGTTTTACATCATTGCATAAATAGTATTATGTTGTAACAAATAAATATGAAAGTTTTAAGCTAAATAAACATGACAGATTTTCAACAATAATTAATTTAAAACTGAACATGTTCTCAAAGTTACGTGACAATCTAAAACTCGACAAATTTGGTGAAGATTAATGCGATTGTACACTTGTCAGATTACCCAGGCCTGGTACACAAGATGATATGGAATGTGAATCGAAACTGGAATCTAAAACATATTAGAGGAATAAAAGTGATTTGGAACAACCTTTCGTTCAAGCTCGGTTAACATTATTTTTGCCTTGTGGATTGTACATTGTTTTATACTATTCAGTGTCATTATAAATCCTTTACGGATCTAGACATTCCTTACCGCTATGATTGCTTATAAATAGTAATATAGACAATTACAGTACCTCTAACGACGGTAACTACAGTAGATTTGGGAGTACTTTGAAGGATGGAGACTATAATGATATGTCCTAAAGTATTCCTTTTGCCAGTAAGCATAGCTTGAAACCCTGCATGGCATAGTCACATTAGAATCATAATCCAACAAAAACGGTTTATTGCTAATCAATATGTTTGGTTAAAATATAAATCTACTACTAATTATATACTTACACTTTTTACTATGAGCATTAAGATGCATTCCAAGTTTCATTACAGTGTTTAATAACTATAAAATGGATGCACTAGAAACAGATATTTACATGTCACATATTAAAATGAGAGCCTGTGGCCCTCAGTTTTTAACATTTAGTGCTTACAAGTGAATATTATAGTTTATGCATTCCTTTTTATAATACTGTTTCATGTTATTTTAAAACAAATTTAATAACTTTCTATCAAAGTGACCTCTTTTAAAACGAATTTCTTTTCCCTACCTTCCCAACTATATTAAACGATCGTAAGCTCATGGCCAGAGGATCAAACATTTGAACAATACTCGTAGGATTGTGTTATGTTGAGTATGTCCGAGTGCACTTAACCACCGTTACCATGGTAACTGCTTCACCCTTCCGGTAACATGGTAAGTGCTTAACCCTTTACGGAGGACTTCGTTCGCTACTCATAATTAATACTCCAGAGACTTCCTCAATGTAGACTAGCCAATGTCCACGATTTTGATAATAATGGTTAAAAATGCATAATGATCTAATGTGGTTACAGCCCAAAATGTAGTTAATGTGGTTAATAAACAATACCTTTCTTAAGAAATTATTGATAATTCAATCATTTCGTAAGATTAGGAATTCAGGCATAACGTGAATGGATCAGTTATTTACTTTAATTACCCTTTTCAACAGTTTCAGAGACAGAGTACACTGAGTATAAGTGTAATTTGAGATCTATTATTTCCATCTCAAAGTTTGAACTGAATTAAATGATAATAATTATAACAAATAGTACTATGTAAAACACTAAATTACTTTACTTTGAATTATTTACAATTGAAATAGACAAATATATCTTTCGGATTGTTTTATGATGAATTTATTCTTGTCTCATTTAACATGTCATAGACATAAGTTTTCTCAAATGTAGAAATTTTTTAACTGAATATCTGAACTGAATATCTGCAGTCAAAATTTAAGAGATTTAATAGAATTATATATACTCTATAGCACTTTTAAGAGAAACTGCAATTATTTTCTGTCCAATATTTCGTTGTAGTTATACAACGTTATCAAGTACACTTTATACAAATACACAGGATGAAATAAGCAAACAAAAGAGAAACACTGATAATAAACTTTGACAATTGTTATTACGTATATATATATATATACTTTAAACTGTATAAATGGCAATAGCCTTATTTAATTTCAATAAACATTGAATCACAAAAAGTACTTGCTCCGCCGGGAGTCGAACCCGGATCTCTCACTTGCCGGGTGAATGTGCTACCATTACACCACAGAGCGCTTACTTTTTCCGATTCAATTATTTTGTATTTGGCCATATCTGTAACATATGCGTTTAAATAAGCAAACTAACAAATGATCGGAAGACCAAATACCTGTCAAACAACTTTTATTTACTTTAAACTGTATAAATGGCAATAGCCTTATTTAATTTCAATAAACATTGAATCACAAAAAGTACTTGCTCCGCCGGGAGTCGAACCTGGATCTCTCACTTGCCGGGTGAATTTGCTACCATTACACCACAGAGCGCTTACTTTTTCCGATTCAATTATTTTGTATTTGGCCATATCTGTCACATATGCGTTTAAATAAGCAAACTAACAAATGATCGGAAGACCAAATACCTGCCAAACAACTTTTATTTACTTTAAACTGTATAAATGGCAATAGCCTTATTTAATTTCAATAAACATTGAATCACAAAAAGTACTTGCTTTTTGTGATTCAATGTTTATTAATATATATATATATATATATATATATATATATATATATATATATATATATATATATATATATATATACATATACGTGGCTGAATATATTCTATTCAACTCAAATTTATGTTACATTTTTAAGACGCTAGAATTAATATGAATAACTAATATTAGTTTATATTATTTACATTTAAATTACATGTAATACAATAAGCAATAAATTTTCTACTATTTGAAAATGGGTTTCGGTATACAGGACAGCATGTACTAATGCGCTAACACAGGAAGGAATGACGCAGACTGTGCTCTTCTGGAACGGAAACCAAACAAATAGCACCAAAGTCAAATAATTAGTTTATTTTTGGCACTGATCCCAGTATGTTTTACAGACTTGGCCGAAGTTATCCGTTAGCAGTGCGCAAATATAAATACTGCAGTTAAATGCATTATAATAAATGATAGTATTTGTATACAATGGTTTTCTACATACATAGGGACGATTAAGTAACAACACATATCTCATTTCTAAATCTCATTATTTTATCTTGGCAACTGAACTTAATAATAAAACACGCAAACGAACAGGCAAAACACTGATATATTCCTTTTAATAATTGAAATAAAGTATATTAAATTTAAATACTATTAGGAAATAAAATAATTTAAATTCTAAAATTACTCTATTTTTGACAGTGAGATATTTCGCCGCTCTCCAAAAAATAAGTGTGTGACGTTTATTAAAATAAAAATACTTAAAATATCCGTATAACATTAAAGACACATATTGTAGACGCTAACGACACTGATTAAAATTATTAAGATATTACCAAATATTTCACACAATATTTATATGTAAACTTAGGGGCTAGTTTATTATTCCGACAAGCAACATATTCCAAAAATTAATGATCACTGTAATCTTTAGGTAAATGTAAAAAATAGTTTAGAGTAGTGTAGGTATAAAAACCGTAGCAAAATATTGCCTTTAGGCAAATATTTTCCCGATTATTTACAACACTACAGTCTTAAATTTGCATTGATAGAGGAAGGGAACACAATTTTATTTACCAAAATGTATAAACTTTACTGATTATTGTTATAGCTATTTCCCATTTACATTTATTTTCAAATCTTTATAAAAATATTGGTGATACTCGTAGTTTTTCATTAATTTGTGAGTGTGATTATAGATCATAATTAACTTGTAAAACATACACTGTACACACACGTTTTTGTTAAAATATTTGCTTTACATGTGAATTTCAATACTTTTGTATCAATAACAATTTAAGGAGAAACACATATGACAAAGTCAAAGAAACGTCCATTACTTAAACGTGTTATAGAATATACAAAAAATGAAATAATAATTACTAATTAAATAAATAACGTGTTATCAGAATCTCATTATTCCCCTTCTAAATACATTGTACTATTACTTTATAATAATTTATTCAACTTAACAGTCTTTGCTACCATTACAACTTCCAGTAACGTAACATAAATATTAAAAAAATAACTTACTGTATATCCTAAAAATATACATGGGATTTCGCCACACCACGCATCACGTAAGAGGCTTCGATTAGGTGGAATGAAAATTATCAAAACTATATAGCTAATTTTACTCTCGAGATGTCTTGCGGTTATATTGCGAGACAAACAACCCAAACAGAAAAAACTTATCACACTCTACTGGGAGACAAAATCAAAAAGTTGTACTAATACCTACTGAGTACTAATAGGCTTCACAGGAACGTAGCAAAATTCCGTGATTGGACATGACCTAAAAAAACTTTTCTGATCTACGTAGAGATAACGTTTGATGGAAAATAAAAAAATTGAAAGTGGTGTTTATCAACAAATCTTACCAAACTAGAAAATTAAATGTTTCATAATGGAGATTTACAGCAAAAAATTTAAATTTAAATTTTTTTAATGGTGGATACTAGTGCGCTGAAATAATATCTTATTACCAACTTTAATTCCTGAATCTTATTCTATTGATTATTTGTTCGTTTTTCGTGTATATAATAATATATATATATAATGTATATACACATAATAAACATGTAATTATATGCTAAAGTAAAAGTCCTAAATGCTTGAACTTAGATTGTTGCCACAAATGTATTAATTTTGCTATTTTCTCGTCATGAAGGTTATAAATATTATCTAGTATAAAAACTATTACTAACGCCTTCTGGAGTTGGAATGCACTATAATCAATTTTTGGCTCTGCTTCTTTACAAAGTCATCTTCTTTAAAAAAGATCGTCTATGAGTCAATTGATCCTTTAAAGGTATTAAAATGGACAAATATATAAACAATTGTCTGGATATATAAATGGAAAATTTTCAGCCCCATGAATCAGCTAACGCTAGGTAAATTATTGTACAATTTCGAAACTCTATAAATACACCATCCTACCTATCTCACAAAGCATAGGGTAGAACAGTATTCGAAATTATCGAATGATTTTTAGTGAAAAAAAAACAGGGTGTAGTAAAAGCTATAGTCAAGTAGGAACAACCGAACAACTGTAATGGCTATAACGATAGAAATACTTTTAACATGACAGCAAAAAGCAACCGTCCCATTGAGCTAGGTAACCAGAACTCGCCGGACATTTTTGGTGTTGTCAGACCACTGAATTTTACATTTATAAACAGATTCTGAATATTTATAAGTCCGTTTGACATATTCATGAGTGTTGATATTTTCCCAGATTGCTGCAACGGAATTCCTGCTAAAATAAGAAAAGTACGTTATTCTGAGTATATTGCTCTTTACAACCTACTGTTGTATGCAGTATTACAGCTGCATGAACATTTGCTGAAAAGTCTAATTTTAAAACATATATCTAATAACAACTTTGAATTATTACCATGTGTTAAAAATTATTGTTAATTAAAAGTAAATCTTAAAACAATAAAAATATTAAATCCAGAAAAATTAAAGCTTTGAACAATTTTCGTTATTTTTACAAAACGTTAGACTATATACTCGTATTTTAGTTTTGTATGTAAATTAGAATAAAATGAATTACATTTAAAATAAATACAACTATTATTTGCTTACATGAAATTTTCTTTAAAATTAATGGATAACACACAGGTATACATTTTTAATAGCATAATGAAATCCTGAAAAACTTATTATGGTCCACTAGAATACATTTCGATCTCAAAATAAATTTTTGAATAATTGCACTATACTAATGAAATATTAAAGAGGTTCCTTATGCACAAGATATTGCATTGTAATAACATTAAGAATTGTATTTATCATGAACTGTATACAAATTTTCCTTATCTACTTTTTGATAAAGAAAAAAATTCAAAATTCTATTATATATTCTATCTTACTAGAAAGCAAACTAAAAAGTAGTAATGGGCGTAGAAAACAATAAAAAATACAATTAAATTGTACTTTCCCATGTACGACGTCTATCTTTGGTTTGATTCCTTTATTTTTACTCCGTTGTGTACATTAACGATGTCGTTTACATCTGAAACTATGAATATAGTGAGTGTTTTTTTTTTTTTATTTTTTTTTTTTTTTTTTTGAAGACCATATACTTTTATTGATACCTGGTTACAGCTCTAATAACAGACAAAAACTGTTGAAATAATTTATTATATTACTTTCTATTTTTACAGTTGTATCTCGTAATTCAAGGAGCGATACTTTTATTCACATTTTGTGTAATATTTCAGTTTTAGTGTTATATTAATGGGCAGGCATCCTAAAGTTAACACGTGAAAAGGAGAACTAATCAAACAAACTTATACATTGACATTGGAATGTATTAAAACATATAACAATAAAACATAACCACATTGTATATTTTTAACAACAGTTTATATACAATTTCAAATCATATTTTTACCCTAAGTAGAACTAATTGAAGGTTTACAATTTCAAGTGATATTATTTACCCTAAGTAGAAAGGAATTACTGAATATGAAAGTTAAAATACCTCATTAATTAAATTGAGGGAATCTGTATAATTTTTGGACAGTGTTTGTGGTCTAATCTCTGTAAAAAATTATTTAGGAGTAATTTTATTTGGTGTGCTATTTGTATAAGTTTTGTGTTATAAATACGTTTTGTAATATCAATCCCTGGTTGTAAAATATTGTTAAAACATAAAATTTATGAAATAATAAGATATAAATATCTGAGATTGATATTATAAATTATCTAAGATGTAAACAAGGAATAAAACTAGGTGATTTAAAATATATATTTTTTAACGTAAAACGCCAAGTAACTTTTTGAAATAACATGCCAATATCTGAGTTTTTGTTAATGACTACTCCAATTTTTTTTATAATTGAATTGAATTTCCTTAAAACGTTACTGGAAAGAAATATTCATAATATTTTCTATTATAATTCTTTTATAATCGTCACGGCAGACCAAAAAAATATGGCGGAAATAAAAAGGAAGGGGGAAAGGAATGGACCCTTTCGTTATCATTGGTTCATGCGACATGAACTTCTTAAAACCATATTGTGACTCCACCTTGTTATATAACAAATATCTGGTCCGTTTGATAGTTTTGGTTTCTCTTTAGTTCACTTTTTAGAATTGGCAACCTAATTTTTTTTATTTCCATTTACCATTGGCTAGCGCCCTCTAGTCAGTCGTAGCTGGTCAGTACACGAATGAAGACGTAATTGTGACCTGTATTCCGTAGTTCAGATATACTGATTAGTGTTTTGTATAGTTTTTTTATTAAGTGCATGGTTATAGAGTTAGTGAAGTTGACAAACAACATGGTGGTTGTAATTCCTGACCTAGGCATGCCACAACGCTTTAGTAAGATTTGTTTATTTTAACCTAGTTTATAATTATGTATTACTTTAGTTTCTTTACTTAAAGAAGAGATCAGATTGCAGAGCTCAAAACGTAATGTTACTGATTTTTTTGTTTCACTGAGCAATGGCAAATATCCGGAAAAATCCTGTTTTCCTTCACAATCCTTCCATCGTCAAAAATAACCTTCAAACAAAGAACAATAAATTACAATAAACAGAAATAAACTATCGGTAAAAAAATTTACAGTTATCTCAATATTTTATATTAAATTAGTTTTTAAAATAATTTTTACGATTCAAGGTATGTTTGATGTTAAGTTTTTCAACATACTATATCTTTTTACAATGAATCTATTATATACGGTTGATCTTTAAGTATAAATATCCGACATAAACATTTTTCCTGATCTAATATAATAAATGTACTTATGATTCCGTCTACGCAATGTGCGATTTTCAATTGAAATTGAGTATATATTTTAATATATTTCTACATTTCGAGTTATGTGGGCACTACATCAGTTTGAAATCGTTAGTAGGCATTGAAAATTTTTAGTTAAAAGTATTAAAATAACGCCATTCTTGTCATTATGCTTAAACGATTGAACAATTTGTAAAAATAATAAGTATCAAATTAAACTTTAATATAACAGTTTTGTAATAGAAAAAGATTTTCCGTACATTCAGAACACAGCCGCCAAAATTTGTATCCATATAGGAAAGAAAGATAACATATATAATAAAAATTGAGCAATTTGTTTCAAATTATTTATTAAAACTGACGTAAATGTAATCGCATATTGAAAAAATGTAGCAGTTTATAGCAAAAAGTTTATATAACTTAAAAACATATTACATTATGTCTATTAAAAATAAACTGATTAAAACAAATTTTAGTTATACGTAATTAAAAATATAAGAATGACCATCTATGCTAGGAGAACGTTTTAACCTTACAAGTAAGTGTACGTATATTGTCTTACGCTATAATCATTCTTGTTAAAAGAATTTGTTAAATGATGTAACTACTTTGGACCAAGGAGTTTTTGATTCATTAACAGTTATAAGACATAGATTTGGTGAATTGAATAATTTTACTAGTTGTCGTTTACCGTATCGGAAAAATTCATAATCTGAAAATGTCGTTCTCGTGATTTCAAGCCCAACAGTAGACTCTTGTTTATCAAGACACAAATGAGTGCCGAGGTAGTTTTTTTACACTAAGATAGATTCCTATAGGAAATATAGGAAGAGATTAATCGATTAAAACAATTATAAATCATGGAACTTTGGATCTCTGATGTGGATAGCTTTATCTACGATATAACATTTGTAGATTATGATTCCGTTATTTTCTTAACCTTTTAGTAAAAAATTTCATTCAATGGATAATCGAAATTTAATAACCAGATGTAATTACAATCAGTACTTTACATAATCGAATTTCTGCTCTACTAACCATATACGAGCATCAGACTACCCACAAAACGTGTGGCAGAGAGTTTAAACCGCAGTAGTTCTCTGCCGTCTATTAACGAACTCCCTCCTGTATTACATTGCTTCTCAGAATGCTTTAGCTGGTAGCAGGTGGGTTTTATTGAATTAAAAGAGATTTTACTTACATGACACAAATAGAAATATGTGTCCCGAAAATTATAGAAATTTTGGTGTTTAATATGATTTTACTTACCTTTATTATATTGTAAATATTAGCATTTTAAATTCAATAGAAGCATTATTTAAAATCTTCAGAGCTCCAGCTAAACATTAAACCATAAGATCTTCAATTATATTATACCACATATCTGTGAAAAGTCAAATCCGTTAAGGCTAAATTAGACAACCTAGAAAAACGTCTAAAATTAAGATAGGTTTTCTTTCAGGTTATAACACTAACTCACTACTAAATCTCTCATTCATAAATTATTGTTCATAGTGAAATAAGTTCCAGCTATGTAAATGATTTGGAATAGAATTAACGCACTTACACTCTTGGTGTCGTAACAGTCAGTGCAATGTCTTTTTACACACGACGGTAATATTCGGAAATTTTTATATTTGACATTTTAATATCCGGCACTGATCTACGCTTCTGTTATACAATCATCTGACACTGGTTGAGATAGCGCTATGAGAACTATTGATATATCTATATATTTATAGTGTAAAGGGAGCCCAATGTATATGTAGACCAGTATTCCTCCTTAATAGATTTTCAAACCTACTACACGGAACAAATCGTATCATCTGTTATCAACGTCAATCTTATCTCCACTTCGTATCTGATATTTTATACATTATAGATACAGTACTATTATCTCCTTTTTTAATCTTTTTAACACATCTATTAACTAAAATTTATTTAAAATATTTTTGAAATTTTTTCAATTTTAGATATATTTGAAAATTCTGATGTCAGGAGAATTACATATAAGCTTTATTATTTTATTTTTATTATCAATGATGATCACGTATTTATAAACATACATTTACATTGTTTTACAATGTAAAGTAATCTATAAGACACACTATCAAAAAATGAAAAAAATCATATATAAAGTGAATAATTGTTTTATATTGATGTTTTCGAAAGAACCACAATTGCATAATACATAAAAATGTGTTCAATAAAATGAATGCTTTTACCTCTACGTTTAATAGATTGTTTATGGTTGAAACAGTAAAACTCTAAACAAACATATTAAAATTTTTCATTTAATTTGACCTGATGTACTCTCTAAACTCAGCTTTGATATTCATTGACAGTTTTTTAATATTTTACCCTATTATTTCTTGAACTAGTTTTTTTTATATTTGCTAATAGTATATTTGAAAACGCCTAGCATCCTTACATACAGATCACATGGTCATGAGCTTTATTTAAAACAATGTTGGGAATCTTTGAATAAAAATCATGGACAATAAGTTCTATAGAGCACACTTCAGAAATATTTATTTAGTTATTAGTTTTTATATATATATAAATATATAAAAACTAATAACTAAATAAATATTTCTTATTCTTATAAAAGTGAGTTGTTATGGCATTTTCAGTGCTATTGTACATAGATTATACAGGGATTTTGATATTTTTAATAATTAAGATACATAAAAAGTGTGTTAAATAAGTGTTGAATATTTAAAAGTTTACTATCCTTAATAAAATAACTGTAAAATCATTATAAAATTTAAATAAAATAAGATAATAAAAAGTAATAAAATAAACATAAATTTTTAGTAATATTTACATGGCTAATTATTTAAAGAACTAAATAAACATAAAATTATAAACGCTGCAATTACAAAGGAGTGACGTAAACTTGTATTGTTCTGGAACGGAAACCAAACAAATAACACCAAAACCAAATAATTGGTTTTACTTTTGGCACTGCTCCTAGTGTCTTCCACAGACTTGGCCGAAGTTATTCATTAGCAGTCTGTTGCTCAGTGTCAAGTTTAATGTCTTTAAGTTTGAACTTTAAGAAGGCTGATTTTATTAATAATTGGATTAAATGTAAAGTTTTAGCTATACTGAATACAATCAAATATAGTTTGGTAATCAATCCTGCACAGCGTCTAATCTAATACGGAGTCACTCTTATTTATATTAAGACTAATGGAAAGCGTGATAATTTATACAAATTTCATGATTGTACCTCTATAAATAAAAATGAAAATCATCACTCACTCTCTGAGCCACTTACCCATCCTAATTTTACAACTTCTCGATATCTGAGAAAACAGAAATTCGGCATACTTATGCTTCACGACTTTTCAAAATCTTTGTAATTAAGACAAAGCATGTATAGGAGTTTATGTTTTGTTATAACCGCTATAAAACTATTCTTAGCTACCAAGTCCCCTCTATCATTTAATACTGGAACCAAAGGAACCCAAAAATTACTACAAAATGTTTCAGAGAAATTTCTACTTCTTGAAACTGTTTCATCTTCCACAATTGCAGCTCAAAACAATTATCTCTCTTTAAGCTTAAATTAATGTTATTCCAAAATGAACATAACATACTTGAAGATTTATTCCGGTGAACATATTTAGTCGCAGAGATGTTCATTATGCCATCAAAAACAATATGCTCATGACGCACATATTATTGGGTATGAATTTGAATATGAATTGTAAACAGAAAAATATGAGATCCTATCAATAATTTTAGAGACACTAAAACTTTGTTTAGGATTATAATAGGAGAAAATAATTTATAGTCTAAAGAATATTCTAGAATATTTATATTTAGTAGAATATTATAAAGAAACACTCCTGATTTAACACTCAATTTGGGTTACTGCCTCTGTGATGTTGGTAAACGTTTCATTCTTGGTGTAGTGTACTACTAATGATAAATAATGGATCAATTATAATATCGGAATATAATTCCTGTATTTGATACAATTTCCCAGGTGTCATATTAAGTAAAAAGAATGCCCAATTAAACGCTGTAATACAGCTGAGAAACTTTCACACTTACAATAGTTTTCTATCTATAAACATTAGAAAACTGAAACAAATAACTGTATTAACGAGTACGAAGTGGGAGTTTCAATTATATTTATCTTTTAAGGAATTTATTTATACCACATGTAACTCAGACATTTATGATGAGAATGTAACCAGGCACAAGTACATGGTTGACGTCATATTTATAAAAAAATAATTTTTTATATTTATTTTATTGTTTAGCCTCTTAAGTCCTTAACATTACATAATAACTTAAAAAGATTATAATAACTATAAGTATTTAGAGAGCTTCCTGATTATTTGCTGTTTTTTTAAGTATAGTATTGATGTGTTAAAATTTTTCGTATCCCTAAGATACTAAGATAGGCAGTACGCCTCGTAATATTAAAAGAAAGTATGTTTGTCATGTATGGTATTATTTGTGATTTTTAAATCTGTAAGTATTGCAAGTATAATAGCAAAACATTAAGAGCAAATCAAGGGCAGCATAGAAAATATTACATAGCTAAAGTAATTTTAATGTTCAACACATGATAATTATCTTGCAGTGTAAAATTTTAAGTGAAAGTTTATAAAAGTGTTATTTTTGCTGTAATACTAAGACTGAGAAGTCATACACTATCGAATCCTTTACAATATTATCTTGATTCTGTTTCCAATACCGAAACAGAAAATGTTAAATATAAGAGAAAAAAAAAATGTATCTGGCACAACGGTCGAGGATCAGTGAAGAGGAATGTGTTTGTTTCCGTGGCCAAACAATCGACTGTAATATACATGTGTCTATATAGATTTACTTGTCACACTTTAATATGTCTCTTTCTATGTTATACTTCTTTACATTATAACCACTAAAACTTTAAAACTGTCACAAATATCCTTACAATCCTTTCTCTTAGAGTTACAAAATTATATGTAACGTAGGACTATATTTTATTCTAATCAGCGTCGTAATAATTACCTCAAATAACTTAAAATTTTTGGCTAAACAAAGTTTGAGGGAAACTTAAATATTTGCTATCCACTATTTTCCCGTGTTTTTTAGTTTCAATCAAATCTTTAGTTTTTTATAGTTTCTTTTTATATTGTCTTCTGGTTTTTAAGCTATTCATTCTTTTTCTGTACTTTTTCATTCTGCAGTTTTTTGTTGGTACAGAGGGATATCAATATATCTTCAGATCAATGTATTACAACTTTTTTATCCCTTATGGGGGACGGCCCACGAGGAGTCAGACAAAATTCTTAAATAGCAGCATAGGTCCGCAAACCGGACCTCAAAAGGTTCACTCTAACTGAAATAGCGGTGTTTTAAAGTTATTCGTCATTTATCTGTGATGCGATGATTTAGTTCTTCTGTGTTGGCAACATTCATTGCAACAATGGGATTTCCGGGATAGTGTATTGGTCTTGAAAACTCATTAGTGTTTACATCCTTTCTATTCAGTGAAAGTTGGTTTTGACATTCCTGTTGAAAGTCCAACTGCAGGGTCATTAACTGTGTATCTTATAATTCTGAGGGTAGAATGCGTTTAGACAGGAAACTTAATTTTCCTCATGAGCTGTTACAAAGTCGATCTTAAGTTAAAATTTGTAAAGTGTAGATTGGGTTTAATTTAATTGTTAACAGTGACTAGTTGTGAATCTTGTGATAGGGATGTCTCTGACTGAGACTGAGAGAATAAACCTGCTTATGATGAGGGGGTATGGTGACCGTGTACGATCATATGACGAAGTTGTGCATTTATTTAATGACACATTTCCGGACCGGCCACCAATATCAAAGTCTACCGTCTGTAGAACAGTTCAACGATTTCTAGATACCGGCAATGTTAAAGACCGTCCAAGAAGTGGTAGACCTTTATCTGCTACTGGCAAAAATACATCCATAGAAGTATTACAAGGTTTCATCGAAGAGCCACACACATCAACAAGAACTGCAGCAACTAATCACGTAATAAGCCATGTTTCAGTGTTAAACGTTTTTAAAACAAAACCACTATTACCCGTATAAGGTCAGATTGGTCCAGGAGCTTTCGGAAGTCGATTTTGACAGAAGAGTGGAATTTTTGTGAGACAATGATGAATAGATATGTAGAAGATCGAAATTCCTTAGCAAAAGTAGTATTTTCAGACGAAGCTACCTTTATACTTCATGGCGATGTAAGTAGGCATAACTGTCGTTATTGGAGCGACGACAATCCTCACTGGATGAAGGAAAGCAATACCCAGAAACCTGAAAAAGTTAACGTTTGGGCTGGGATTGTTGGCAATCATATTGTTGGACCTTTCATAATCAATGGAAATTTGAATGGGGTGACATACGAATTGATATTGAGAGAAACCATTATACCGGCTTTACGTGCTGTGTTGGGTCGAAGTTATAACACAGTATGGTTTTAACAGGATGGTGCACCACCTCATTATGCTTTACAAGTACGAGCGCTGCTTGACAGAGAGTTTCGCAATCGTTGGATAGGACGTAGGGGAGCAATAGTGCTGTGTGGCCACCTAGATCACCTGATCTAAATCCTCTTGATTTCTTTTTATGGGGTTTTTTAAAACAAAGAGTTTTTAACTAAGCCTGCCAACACAGAAGAACTAATTCACCGCATAACAGAGGAAACTCATCAAATACCTCCTGAGATGATTCAAAAAGTTATTGAAGGCTTCTACCACAGATTGGGCTATTGCCAAGAGAAACTTGGACAACATTTTGAACACTTTCTATAACTTTAAGTACTACATTTTCAATTCTAATTATTAAATAATTGTTATCTTAATGTAAAAGAATGACTTATTTGGATAAATGACGAATAACTTTAAAACACCGCCATTTCAGTTAGAGTGAACCTTTTGAGGTCCGGTTTGCGGCAATGTGTTCTACTAACTAAGAACTTTAACTTGATATAAAACTCGACCTATGCTGCTGTTTAAGAATTTTGTCTGACTCCTCGTGGGCCGTCCCCCATAAGGGATAAAAAAGTTGTAATACCTTAAAAACTAGACATTTATAGCTATTATTGATATACCAAGTCTCATTACTTTATCTATATTGGTAAAAAATATATTAAACCGTACCGGGACTTTTTTACCATACTGTATTGTATTAAATATAAAAAAGTAAAGAATGTCTTATTTTACCAGGCGAAGTTAGGGCTAAGAAGCCCTCTCTAACACTTAACCTGGGGACCAACGGCTTAAAAGGTGACTTCCGAACCACCACCAATGGCCGGGCAGGCGGGCCGCTTGCAAGGACAGGATCGCTCAGCGGTCACCTGTCCAAGCAGCAGTCACGCTCGGCGTTGCTTGATCTGGTTATCTTGCGATAACCCCCGTACCCACTACACTGCGCCATTGGCCAAAAAAAACAAAAAAAAAAACAAATATAAATATAATTCTTTCTTCTTCTTAAAATCGTAAATATAATTAAAGAAACGTCTGTTTGAATCTTATGTTTTTAATTCTAGGTAAGAATATATATTTAATCTAAACTATCATCTACTTTTTTAAGGAGAAGATTCCCTTTTAAGCCTTATTCTGCCGTCCTCATTTGTCATTGCCATACGTAACGATATTATCAAATAGAGTATGGGAGAGAGTGAATACAGTGCAAGGTCGATAGTACTAATAAAAAGTGCAACGGTCAAAGATAGGATTTGAAACTGCGCTATATTTAACTCAGACTCAAATTCCAACGTATAGACCGCTCAGACATGTCACTTCCATAATATATCTTACTACGCCATAATAGTAGGTAAGACACCCCTAACTTCAAGTAATCATAAAATTACATACAAAGCAAAATGCAATAATAATAACAACAAAATATTATATGCTGTTTGTTTGTATTCGTTCAAGGTAAGGGAATTGAGACATACAATTTAGTTTGACTTTATATCGTGACATTTAAAATATTCTACCTCGTGGGAAAGATGCAAAATAATCATTATTCACACGTTCTTAAATATTTATGGTAAATTATTTGAACTATAAATTTGGTCAGGATTAATACAACTAGAGGCATTTAATATTAACAATACAGCCTAAAAGGTATTGCAAAAAAAAAATATATTTTCCATGGTTATATTTGGATTGTAATAAGTTCTGGTTTTATTTTATATACTTATAAATGTGTGTGATCCTCTTTAAATGGAGTAACAATGCATCATATATAGCATATTCAACTGCTTTCCCTGAAGCCTCAAAAACAAGATATGACTCCCAACTCGGATGGAAATCCTAGTTTTCATGTGTTTTCGTCGTCATCCATAAAGCCCGTGCTACATACTGAAATAACAGTGTATAAAAACTTATGAATAAAACCTATTATTATATAACTGCTTCTATATAAAATGGAATAAATGGAAAATGTATATATAGGTCAGCACTATTATTAGCTTACTTATTTTATTACAGGGTCCCGTATTGTTAAAAAATGTAAAAGCTCATTTTTTAATTTTGGTTATTTTCAAATAAAGATTTAAATTTTTTTCCTCACCCAACTAGTGCAGAATTAAAATTATTTACCTCCAAATTTTGAAGTCATTTTATAAATTATTATTTTGATTAGAAACGCAGCTTCAGTATGATAATTGTAATATTAGTTCTATAAATATAATTAAATATAATATGGACATAGTGTTGAATTATGTTTGGTTATTCCCTAAGTAATTTATTTTTAAATTTATCTCTTTTTAAATCCATCATTTGCTTTTTTAGTCAATTAATTTATAAACACTACAGTGTTTGATTGGTGAAAACTTTAAGTAGTTACAGTAAAAAAATTCGTACAGCTGATGAATAAGCTGGTGTATTGTTATTTTAAGAAGAAATTTTAATTTAGAACATTAATATATGAAAATTGTAATACAGTTTAAAGGGATAACTGTAGAACAATAAAAACAGTGTAGCCGTTATTTTTTTCTTATTCGTACAGACTTCCAACCACCAGGAACAGAGATACCATGGCATTCATATTTATGAAGTCGCTTTGTTACGTTTATGTGTGTGCACATATTTTCTGAGATTAATGCGTCAGGAAAGACGGGTGAATCATACCGTTCATTAAACAAAAACTCGTCACTTGTACAAGAGTAATATGTCTCTGTGCCTTCGTTTCTTTCTCGTAACACGGTATAAGCACACCTCACCATGTGTTGAGTAGCAGCAGACTTCTCTTCGGTTACGTACAAAATTTCAAACTAATAACTTATTTCGTTGTTGAGATACGGAACATACAGAAAATCATGCAAAAAATTACATAAAGGACAATTGTGTCGGCTCCTGAATATTAAGCTTCAGCGACGCTCAGCCAGATTCCATACTTATACTTGCACTACCATAGAAATCAGTTTTATCTATGTAGAAAAGTTGTACAGGAAATTTAAAGTTTACATATTAAATTTGTCGTTAGATATTTTGTCCCATGTTTTATAAATTTTTATGCATAGCAATATTTATTAGATAATTGTTTCGTTAATCTGTTGAGGGTACAACAATGCAAGAATTTTTCGTAATCAAATAATTGAATTTATTAAAATTATTGAACTTCCACTCTATTATTTTCTTCTGTGAATTTAAATTGTATCCATTGAACCTCATATGATTGTACTTAGTTTTTTAAGAACCTGATTCGGTATACTATTTCTCGTTGCCATAATGGTTGCCCGCTACTTACCCTAATGTAAACATATTCAATAACACTAATCCCATTACGATAAAGTTACAAGAATCCTAGTGAAAGTCCCTGTTCCTCAAATAAAAATGAAGCTTAAAATGCGATATCTCTATACTTACAATGTTACATGTTTATATAATTATGTGCCTGTTTCTCAGTAATCATATATAATTAAAATTTACTGTTTATTTATTTTTAAATTTAATACTGTTACGAGTGAATTGAGTATACAAGTTGTTACATTTGGTGTTATAAAATAAACTCCTCACAACTATGTGAGTACGTATTTCGTGTTGAACCTGGCAGCAAAACTAGTTCTTCTATGGCGTCCGAAATCGTATAATTCGTTAACTTAGAGTGTCTAACATAGGCAAAACTTAAGTCACTTATCTAACTCCACCATTATGCATCAACTATAAGTATAAAAAGAAAAATATACAAGTATAGGATTAATATGCTACGGGTATGATTATACCTATTCTATGAAATAAACAAATAAATAAAGAATGTTTTATTTAGCCAAGCGATCTAAGGACTGGGAAGCCCATTCTATTGCAACCTTAGGACCAGTGTCCTCCTTTCCAGATAAGATTAGTAATTTTAAACATACATTCTAGTTACGCCATTTATACATAGTATGCAAGATTTTATCATCAAAATTTAGTTTCTCAAATTTATTATTTTTTAACTAAACTTAGTAATAACAACAAATCAATGTGTACAAATATTATATTATTTTCCCACGGACTATGAGGAGCTAAAATCTATATACAACCGATGATGTTCATATTTTCGTTTAATGCCTGTCTTTCTTCAAGTGTTTTGTATTTAATTGTTTTACCTAAAGAAAAGTAGTAAAAATATAAAACCAAAATTACGTACAATAATAAATTTTCGTCCGCAAGGCAATTCTATATATTTCATTCTTTATTACTTTTCATGATATTGGATGAAAATAAAGAAAATTATGGAAATATATATTGAATATTAAAGTCTGCTTCATTTCATTAACAATATATTCACACCTAAATCATAAATATTGGTATTAAATGACGATTTAACGGTTGCGCTGCACGGTTAATGACTCTGTAAACCTTTAACCATTAAAAGTTTGTTGGTGAATTAAAACAGTTAATATATTATATCTACACTATGTTAATGTCCAATTTTTGAGTTGTGTGTAGGTTTTAAATTAAACACAGCTGTTTATGTAAATCGTTCTTTAAAAAGCTTTTAGAGTGTTAAGCTTGAAATCCATCCACTATCTTTTAATGTGGTATGATGATATATTATTATATTTATCTTGATTGGAGACTTCGCTGAAAATATTTGACCGAATTTCATTATTTACATATACTGGTTTCTTAAATTAAATCTAAAAAATCGTACGGACAGATAAATAAACTACTACTATTTATTAACTATATAATTCTTTTAAATTGGTTTTAAATTAATCTATCCAAACTTACTTGTAAGTATTTATTGACCTAACGTAAATTCCAACCCTTAACCTCTCGCCTTACTCCTACGCTACGGTGAAGGTGAATATAATACTTAAACTTGATAGAAAATATTGTTACCATACTGTATGCTGATAAATTACATGATTTATTCCAGAATATATCAAGGGAAACAAATCGGGGGAATAATGGTGAAGGGTCCAAATTAACCATATATGGGAAGTTCAGTATTATATTTATATGAAACAGTTGCTAAAATAACTATCAAACTGTGTATGAAACTCAATGTAATGTCAATCCCAACAGTTTTCAAGCGGAAGGAAAGCAATTAACTCTGTCCCTGAGTAACGCATCATGCAGAGTACAGTGCACCCACCCTTTACCCTCCCTTACTTCCTCTCTCACATCACATTACCGACTCAGTGGTAATCGACTGATAAACTTATCTTACACGAGGCATCTATTGAGACCAATGAAGTAGTTAGATCAAGGCTTATTTACAAAAAAAACCGAATTATTCACCAAATTACATGCTTTGATAATGGAAATGCATTGATACTTTAAAATTTTGTTGATATAATCATTCTATTTGAAGAATATTGAAAAATAAATAGTAATATTTTCCATCTCAACATTATAATAGTGTATCACGGGATGTGTAAGGTTACCTCCAGTTTTTTTAATGCTTATTATTAAGTATATTCATATTTTTTAGAACGATTACTCTTTTATTTTGTTCTCTATATATACTTTTTTATTCATTACAGTATTTAAGTAGTATAAAATGTTAATGAAATCAAATTAGGTAGTTTTTATGGTATTTGAACTTTCAACTACATTAATTAAACATTTGTATGAAATAGGTAGACCTAATAGGATTAAATTGTACTCTAAATCAAAAACAGTATAATATTGTTCTTATGATTAATATGACGATAATATAGTTAATACTTTTATTTTTAATAGTTGTCCTTCGTTTTTAAAACTATGGGAAACAAGCACTTTTTCCTGACATTTATCTACCTCGAACAGGGAACACTGAAAAGTATTTATAATGATTTTTAATACATATAGGTGTAAACAATATAATTCTTCATTACGTTTTAAATATTATTTTAAATTATTCACTGATCGATACTTCACTTCTTCTGCCACTATATTATATCTTCCACTTTACGAGATTTTGCTACTCCCTTCCATAAAATAATTTGTTTTCCAATTTTTATAAATCTTTGGTAACAAATATTAATATTGTATAATATTTGTTACTATCATTTTGTAGATGTATTCTCTGTTGAGATGCTACGATAATCGTATATGGTAGACTATACGAAATCAAAACAACCACGAATTATTTAGTAGATAGTTGAATGTTGTCAGTGTTTTATTGTAGAATTGGGAAAGAAAGAATAATCCCTATATACATATTATAACGAGTATAGTTGTTATTTCTGTTATTTTACTAATTGAAACCAAGTACTAAGAAAACAATATACAATGTTATTACTTCAAGAAAGTAAAACCCAATGAAATAAACAAAGTACATACATAAATTGTTGCTAAAATCAAAGTAGATGTAGAAATTTAGGTATGAGTGGTATGATTTAAGTTGCATACAACTTTTCGAGCTCATTTTGTTCGATGTTGTTACTCATGTGTTCTAATGTTAAGAAAAAATTTAAGAATGTGGTTTGATAGTACTCATAAATTTATTTACTGTGCGTCTTTCCTGTTACAGTTATTGTTACCGTTCATGACCAATGCAATAATATTAACTAACGCTCAGAGAAATTCCATCATTGAACATAATAAATATGTAAAAATTAAGCATCATGTAAAAGTCTTGTATCTCAGTTTTATAGAGATATCGTAAGTGCAAAAGAATTTTTGTGTCCATCGTGTGACAACTCGTGCTTCGCTACTGCTCAACCTTTAAACAAATTTATTTTCAAGACACCGTTGAAAGCATAGCCTGTTTATAATTCTCCATATTCTCTTTCTCTAAGATACTCTTAAAGTTAAATACACTAATATTGCTTTAACATAATAATCACAAACTCGAAAGTTTATTTTTAACGTTTCAATTCTTTTTAGGGCAATTAGATGGGCGAGGTTTGTAAAATTTATTATAATAACTTATGTTTCAATGCGTAAAATTACCCTATATTTTTTATTGTTAAATAAGACCAGTGTAATGGACAAAATCCTCAACCGTAATGATAATTACAGTATATAAAATTTATTGTAGCACACAATGTATCTAAAAAGAATTTTGAACGTAGTTTTTATATTATGGCTTAATTCATCAAGCAAAATATATACAACTTCCTCCCCGACTTGTAAATTTCTCTTTAGTCATCGTGGAATAGTGCTAATATGTACTTAATGTGTCTGCCAAAAGTATTCCCTATCATCGCAAGAAGTTTCTATACAATTATCAGTTATACATATTTCTCAATTTTTATATATAATCTGATATACCAAATACTAAAATTTCATTGTGATTTTGTTTAATGGGCCAATGAATCTCAAGTTGCGAGTAAGGAGAGAGACTTACAGACCTCTAGAACTTAGATACTGTGGCATTCATATTTATGATTTCGTATAGTTATGTTTATGTGTGTGAATGCATTTTCTAAAATTAATGCTTCAAGAAAAATGGTGAGGGTGGACATTTTTATCCTGTATATTTATATACAGAATAACATTTCTATACAATCTGTTATAATTATTTAAGTCTTTACATTGGAATATGAAAGAAAGAAATGTAATTGTTTACTTACTAAATAACATGTTATCGTTTATATTAAACATAAGATTTCTTAAAAATGTTTCCTTACTATATTTTCTTAAAATAGCCCTTTCAATTCAAAATGCTGCCTTATAGTAATAGTCTTCAATTTTATGCTCACAGTTCAAGAGGCGATTAAAATTTTGTATTTAATTTCAAAACAAAATACAAATAGATATGTGTATATATATATATATATCTTCTGTGTAGATATATACAAAGGAAAAGAGGTTTCGAAGGTTACAGTCTTACTAGTTCACGCATGCCTCTTATTTCACACTATCACTATTTAGGGTTATGGTAATCACGTGGGAGTTATTCTAGAGTTTTACTTGTTCCTGGCTTACTGATTGACCAAGACTTAACCTTCTTAAAAAACTAATAACATTGTACAACTGTCGTAAAAACAATAAAAACGTACAAATTCATTGAATATGAATATTTCATGTAATGCTTGGATTTGATTGTATCAGACTTGCCATAAATTCATTACAGGTATCACATCGTATTTTTTTATAATGTTATTATCACAACTTAAAGCTCTAACCGACACCAGCTTGATCTTAGCGCAACAAACTGAACGCATTCATTTAAAGTTTTACAATAACATTCAGGCGTGTAGAATAACTTATATTTATACAATGTGTATATTAATCCTGTCACATCTTTAAATCAAATAGCCTGCATATGTAAATATATCGACTATCCATATATTTTATGACGTCGTGAATTATAAGTAAAGTTTATTTATAAATATAAGTTAATTAATAATAAGATGTTTAAAGAATTTGAAGACGTCAGGGGAAAAAACAAGCTCAGTCACATTTTGCAAACTTTTCAGGAAATAGATTTTAAAGTTTAAAGTCTAGTTTCTAAGTTAGTTTTTAAGGTCAGGTTATTTTTTAAATGCTATTGTTAATATTTAACTCTTTTAATTTCACTATTTAATTGTGTATTTTAAAAAAAAAAATAAATATTAACATCAACGTTTTTAAAATATTTGGTTTAAAGTACAGTTTTTACAGTGAAAAAACAGGCTCAGTCCCGGACTGAGCCTGTTTCTTCCCCATCGTACTAAACGAGGATTGAGACTAGGGATAGTTAACACAAACCCAAGTCCAAAAATAATACAGATATTTATTTTTACATATAAAACTTAGCACATTGAAAATATAATTTAATTTGGATTGCTTCATTTAAGACCCTAATTTTATTCATCCAAATGGGGAAGATTGGTGAAGTATTCTTGGGCAGCACTACTACAAAATATCTTTAAATCTTTCAAGTCATTGTATTTGGCCTTCTTGATAGGCAGTGGACCTGTAACAAAATAATAAATTGCAATAAGGCCTAGCAAGTTAAAATTGTTTAACAGTTAAATTAGGTTTCTTTAAAATGTTCATCTTACCATCATAAGATTTTTCTGGCATTAGAAATTCATTTTCAGCACATACTGTTGAAGAATGGGTTTTTTTCTTTGGCAGGATTGAACATTTGTCCCACGCTGCATAGTAAAGAAACTCCTCAGCATCAATTTTTGTTCATTACCATTGCCTTCCTTGGAAATTTTAAGCTCCTTTATAGTCCTGGTAGCAAATGGGCATTTTTTCATATATAATGTGTCCAAGAATTTTGTCCACTGTCTACAGAATTGATTGTCAATACTCACAACTTTAAAGGGAAAAGGGTTCTTTCTTAGCATTTTCAAAAACTTCAATCCAATCTGAAGGAAGTTCTGCCTTAGATTTTGTGTTGACAAGCCCCACATATTCTTGTCGCATTCCATGTATGAATGGCCACGCACAGGGAATGTTACTTTGATGGAGTCAAGTTTCTTTGCTTCATAAAACAAGATAATGTAAAAAATCTTATCATTGTGAAGTTTTTGTTCTGGCCCGAGCAAGAGTCACAAGAATATGTGAAGGTGTCTAATTTTTTCATCCAGATGTTCATAGACAAAATTGTGTAGGAAAGAAGAAACATCATCACTCCCTTTCTTTCCTTCAGTCTCAGGATATAGGTAAAAAAATACTTTTTCGCACTAGACAACTCATGTATGTTAAAAGCATACATTGATAACTGCCGCTTGTAGTAGATTGTCATTAGTGGTAATATTCGGCAATTGTAAATTCTTACCAAAGTCCATACTTATGGCCTCATGTTCCCACTGATTGCTTACATAATTGTTTGGCACGTGTTTTCCTTTTGTAGAACACATCTGCTTTGATTTTGTGGAGTTTTGCTTCATTTTCAAGAGAAGTTATTTCCTTAGTAATGTTAGCAACATCATCGGATTCTCTGTTATTTTTTAATTGTTTCTGTAGCCCTGTAATTTTGGCCGTTAGTTCATCGCACTTACTGCAAGTGTCAGTTCTGGGGTAGCCAAAACTGATGTTAAAGTCACTGCAAAAACATTGTCTATATGTTTCATATGATACCTTTGCATTTGGATATTTTGTCTGAAACATTTGATGCATTTTCGAAACATTCAATTCTTCAGGTAGGTAGGTTTTGTTACTTTTGTGGAGGCTATAGTGCGATGATCTTCCTTTAAATGATTTTATGTGATCACGTATAAGATCTACAGTTTCATTAGATACTCTATGTGGCCTATTTAAATGTTTACCACGTTTGTCCCTTTGGTGATGTGCCAGCAGATTTTAAGACTCTTAACCAAGAACTCAACTTTGGCTTTGGAAATTCCGTGAATAGAAATGAATGCCTTACGACAAATGCTTTCTTCTACTAACATGTTATCTTTCAATACTCGTACTTTATAGGCATAAGATGCTTGATTTTCTCTAGCATTTTCTACTCTAGGCCTTCTACGCTGAACAGGTATGACAGTTATTAACCCACATAAATAGCTATTTTGTTCATCATGTGACCTCATAAGATTAAAGTCGGAGAGAAATCTTATTCCGAGATGTCTCATTTACTCGTCTGAAACAGCCACGCAAACACTGACAGTCACTGCCCCATTTCATGGCTTTGAATTTTTAGCATTTTACTCACAGCCGACATCCTGCCATATTTTTCCGTTTTTTTGAAAAGCTGCTCGTTGGTTTGCTTTGTTGCAGCAAGGCATTGCACTTGAGGAATATCGTCCTCTCCACTATCCATGCCAATAACTTAAATATACAAGGCCTAAGCAAATATATCTACAGTTATCTTGCTACTCACACAACTAATGTTTGGAGGTTATGTTGAATTTGCACTTGTTCTGACACATTCACTAAAAAAATTAGCCTACATCACATTTCCCTCTTTAGCTCAAACTACAAACATAAAAAAACATAAGCTTACTATCTTCACTTGCAGAGGAACTTTACAATCATAACAGAGTGAACATGTTAACAGGATTAACTTTTAAAACAACACCACCAATCCAATCCAAGAAAGGACAAAATAAACAGATCAGCTGATCCCAACTCCCACAGTTCTCAGCTGGACTGAGCCTTTTTTTCCCCACAAAAAGTAGGACTAAGCTCGTTCTTCCCCAAGACGTGGATTTTTCTTATTCTTATTACTAGGGACTGAGCTTGTTTTTGCCCAAAATTGATGTATAGATATGTTTAACAATGTTCAATTTTATTATAAATAGAAAAAAACGTATTTTGAAAAAAAATGGACTGAGCCTGTTTTTCCCCCTGACGTCTTCATTTGTGTAAAATGTACTTAAACCAAAAATCATTAATACATGTAGTTCTTAGTTATGAGACTGTTGTTTCTTTTCGTCACTTATATAGCAAAGACAGCTTAAAATTAAAAGCAGAATAAAAGAACAATTTTAAACACTAATTTCGGATTTATTACTTTAATTTCTATAACCCTAATCCAAAAAGTGTAACTTAAAGGATAAAATATCACAGTATGTTGCAAACTAAGATATCGCAACAACGTTTATACAAACTTTATAATACTTTTTTAAATAATTCTTTGAATCAGATTTTATAGTAACTAAAGGTATTTCAATGGACTTTTAACCTTTATTCTCTAATTGTGTGTTCTAATATTTTTTCATACTGGAAATATAATTTTATTAATAAAAATTAAATGTATTCCTTTATTGAAAACACAAATTACGATTGTAAATAACTATAAAGATGAAAAGTATCAAAGTAAACCTTTTAACATTGACCAGCCAACATAGCAATAATATATGAACTAAGTACTTAATTTGTTATAATCGTAGCTAAAATTTACGGTATATTGGTAAAAAATGTAACGTTTAATATATTGTTCTCTATCTATTTTGAAAAGTATGTAATCTTTTCTTTAATTATAAGGTATTTTCCAAGTATTTTCTGTATATTTATAAAACAAACTTGTACCTGTGCATAATTAAAAAAAAACTACTAAAAGTGCTTGAAACATTATAAAAAACAATACCAATTTAGAGAAATATATAAATTTACTTTAGGGTGTATTTATGTATTATAAATTTAAAGTTAAGTAGATATATAAAAAACGACGCTTAATTACTAAGAAATGCACAGTGTGAGAGGAAATGTAGAAATAAGTATAATGAAATATAAAATCAAATTATATCCCGAGAAACTCACCATGCAATAAGAGAGATTTGCTTTAGTCACTAAAAATACTAGGAACTCCGCTAATTACTTAAACAATTTCGTAGTGAATAATAAATTTGTAAAAAAAGTTTTAACATCACTATAATAGTTATATATAAGATTTATTTTATTCATTCAGCCATGAGCTGTTATATTAATTTTGAAACTAGATTATTTAATTTTTTTTTTTAATTTATAATATATTTGCACAGAACACAAACACAAGAACGTTAGTGAAATGTATACTAACATACACTGTATAGATATTTCGACAGCCTTCACCTATAAAAACTTTTAAAGATTATAATCACTTAAAAAGTAAAGATCAATTATGACATATTTTACACAAGTAGGAGAAACATCATTAGGCAAAGTTTTTGTACAAAAAATGAGTTAATTTTATCAGTTTAAGCCAGAGATGTACAGAATAGTAACAAAGCATTTACTGTAATCCGGAGTAGCGCATTAACCAAGCCCTGGTTTATCCTACCCTTCCCCCAACTCTCTCACTAGCATTGGCTTAAAGGTGATCGACTAATAAGCTGCCAGTAATTGAATGCGCACCAATAATGGTTTTTATTTGGTTCTTTTATAAAATAATATTATCATCTACGTGCATACACTTTGTTAGCAAAATTAATTTTCAATGTTAGTAATATTAAAAATTAACCTTGACCATACAGCACATAACGAAAGTTGAATTGTAAACATACATAAAGTGCAAAAATAAAAATTACGATTAAGCAAATATTACTTTTTTCAACCACCTCATTTTGATTGTGTAGATCCCTTTATGATTCTATTATGGTTATATCATATTTATATTACTAGTAATTATACCAGTACCTATGGTTTTTCCTAGAATACTTAATTGGAAATTAGAAGTTCATCAACAATCCGTGTTTTGAAGTCATTTTGTCAACCTTTTAAAATCTAGGTCCGACACTTTTTTGATAGTAACTATAAAAAAAAATACAAATTAGGTAATAGTAATAGATGTATATGTCTATTTCTACAGGAGTTGTATCTATAACAAGTTAAACAAGTGTGTTTCCAGTTTATTCTTTGTCTCAATACTTTGTAAACAAAAGTTGTTTTATAGATAACATTTTAAACTGTACAAAACTGCAAAAAAGGTTTTAATAAATAAATTTAATAATTTTATTACGGATACAATTATATGTATCATAATAACAACTTAAATATACTAATCCACACTAACGCAACGTACTAATATACATTTATTGTTACACGGATTTTTGAGACAATTTTGAACAAGCTATATATTTATAATATAAAATAAAATAAAAATATTAGTGGATAAAGTCAACTGTAATATCAATAAGATTACTTTCTTCATTTTGGGATTAGCTTAAATTAATATTTAAATCTTTTTCATATTTAATAAAATTTGGATTTCTTCTTTGAACATTACATTATTTTCCTTTTCTCAAATGTTATTATTAAAACTGCGGATTGCTCATGTTATAATCTAGCCTTATTGTTTATATGGGTACGATAAATACCTGATTATACATGAGTATATATTTTTCATATTTGTGAAGTGACAGAAGATCACTTCGTTTATTTATTATACGTAAAATGAGCATAAATAAATATTAAAATTTTTAGACTGCTCTTTAAGTACCTTTCAACCTACTACAGTTTTGATACTACTAGTCTTGTATCAACAGTTATTAATACCGTTGATGTAATCTATCTCGGTTGGTATTTTCTATTAAAATACTATACAGACTTAATACAGTTTAATACTGCATGTATTTGATCCGTACATACCTCACTCAGATATTTTCCTACTTTTTTTTATTCCATTGAGTGATTCTGTTCTTGCAAGAAGCACTACCTGCCTGGCCGATGGTTGTGGTTTGGATCAGACCTTTATGCCGTTTTTCCTAGGTTAAAAGCTAGACAGGGCTTCTTAGCCCAAACTTTAACTGGTAAAATAAGTCAGCTTTACTTTACTTTCTCTTTAACAGACATCTAAACCTCCTGTATTACTTTTATATCTATGAATTACCTATAAAACACTGTATTTTTCAGAATTTTTATAAATACTTAAACGACAAGTCGAGCTAAACAGGAAACGTAAATAAGAATTATATGGAATTTGATATTTGACTGCTTAGTTTAGAAGTTTATTACATGACCTATGATAGAATAATACGCACCATCACGAAATGTGTAAATTGATAAAATCAAAGAACACGAATCAAATAATAACTAAGTTAGGATATTTAATGGCTAACAACAGAAACAAATTGCATGACCAGAGACAAGTGCTGTGATTGCATCAGCATAAAGTAAATTACTACGCAATACCCAGTATGCATGAACTGATTATTACTCACATTTGCATTGTATATTCATTAAATGGAGAGTTCAGTCTGTCAGGGAAACAAAGGTCCTTATGTCTCTGCTGTAAACATTTATAGGCTTGTACAAATATATTCAGAAGTGTGACCTAGTTTGTTTCGATTCACCACTGCCAAAATATTACAAGTAGACTGCAACGCCAAACACTAACATGTATGTAGTATTATATTTTTATATTTGCATGATATATGTTACTTTATGGAGACAAAATAACATTTATAACTGTGTAATATTTTTTTACGTATTTTAATATATTTAACAATAATATCTAAATGATACATGAAATAATATGACTTAATAACATTTTATGAAATAAAGATGTGTGTTGGTATTGTGGGTGATTTTAGCATAACGTTTCATATTGATAATAGCTTATAAAATTTTATCTGATAGAGCTGTACCGTATGACGATAACACATGGGGGTGGTGACTTCTGAGGTCGTAGTAATAAATACTCGAATTGCAAAGTTTACTTATAAGTCCAATTTAATTTACCAAACTTACAAGCACCACTTTTAGATGTTAAAGGAAATGTATGTAAAGCCACTTTGCTGCCAATTAGAATATAATAACTAAAAACGTATATCTTCTAGGTGGGCCTAAGTTATCCGATGTTCTCTGAAATTATGCCTACGATGTTTTACTTTATCAGACATTAAGATTGTACTTCCCTTCGCAATGTGTACACTCACAACCCGGGTGTCGGCGTCTTGGCACGAGACAATGGCGCTGTAGTCTAAGAAGGTTTATTTCTAGTCGGTGGTTACTAGAAGATGAGTAGAAGTTAAGAAACTGGTAGCCATCTACTCAAATAATATGTGCCCTGTGAGCCGTGGGACACGTAAACTCGCCTAAAACAAATTCGCGACGGTATTAGCCATTTAATGATACAAATTACTTATTATAACAACGTGGCCATAAGAACGACGCCACAACTTTTATCTATCTCAATCAAGCAAATAAAAGATCTTCAAGAGTACGTTACTTTACTATTTACAACTTTACTGTACGTTACATTCATTTTTATATGTTTGGGCATCAAAGGGCTAATTTAATAATACGAAAAGATAAATTTTACTTACGGACAAAGCGCGCGAGGTCTGCTCGGTCACATAGTTGGGCTGCTACAAAGGGCTAGAAGAAGATATTCATACGCGTGCCAATTAGGTAGTTACTCCGCCCAATAATTTAGTTCCGGAACATTGGATAAAGATAATATTAAGTTATACTGGCTGACTAGGTTGCGAAATTTACATTATATGAAATTTAATTAACTAATTTACGGTACAGAGCTTATGGAGTTTTTTTTTAAGACTCATACCTGAAACTTTGAAATTTAAAAGGAAGTCGTATAAGGAGTTTAAAAGATGAGTTTTGATTTCCTTGACTTCATAATTTCAGGTTGTCTTGAACAGATTAGAGATCGCCCACCGTGATAATACATAAAGACTGATTGTTCATTATACTTTGTACATACATTTAAATTATTCAAGTTAGAATCTATGGCTTAATAATCACTGACATTAGCTTCGATCGATTAAATTTCAGAAATGATCTTCAATTTAATAGAAATTTCCAAAATATGTTTAACTATGATTTCTGTTGGCATTTATATTCAGTGATATATTTTACATATTTCTAGCAGATTTTTTTTGTTAAAATAAGTAAATGGAGATGTATAGGAAACATTGTTTATTTATCAAGTACTAAAATACCGCAACTATGCAACTATAAAATCATATTATTATGTTAAAGAAAATGAAATACACATTGAAATTTTATATTAATACATTTTTGAATATGTTTATAGAACAAATTAATATACACCAACTAATAATACGATTACAAAGGAATGACGCACTTGGTATTCTTCTGGAACGGAAACCAAACAAATAACACCAAAGACAAATAATTGGTTTTACTTTTGGCACTGTTCCGAGTGTCTTCCACAGTCTTGGCAGACGTTATTTATTGGCATTAAGTTGCTTAGTGTTAAGTTTAACGTCTGCAAGTGAGAACAAAAATAATCAAATCAGATTAATTAATGAATATAATGTAACCCTTACATACCAGTATAGAAAGAATAGAATACACTATCACTATACACTATACCACTATAGATATACATTTGGGTAATATTACTCAAAAAAACCTCAATCTTTGCAATGATCAATATTTGTCTAAAAAGGCTCATTTAAATCTTAATATCTGTATAAAAATGTCATGTTTTTATTATCGTTAATAAATAGGCAATTCCCTCACTCACCAAGCTCATAACTCATTATAATTATCTAACTTCACGATGTATCGGAAAATCAGAAATTAGACACACTTATGACTCATTACGTAAATAGAAACATAAAACTATTTTCGTAATGAATTAATATCTAAAGGAGCTAATGTTTTGTTACAACTACCAGAGTAACTATGTTTCAATTTAAAATATTATTGTCGTAGAAAGATGTGATTTGCCGCACACGCAACTTACTCTCTCAATAGATATAAGTTAAGATGTTTATGAGGATATTCATTCATAGGAGTTTAAAAAGTGTTACAATCAATTAAATACTTGTTGAGATTGTTGTCGTCTCCCCCATTTTAAAATAAACTATTATATTTTACTTAGAAACTGCAAATGATTATGATATTAATTATTTTTTTTTACATGAATGATAAAGTTCTAAAAAAAATAATCCCAATGCACACACACACACACACACACACACACACACACACACACACACACACACACATACACACATATATATATATATATATATATATATATATCTCGGGATGTACATCATCATACATATCTCTATATAGATAAGTAAAAGTGATGAGTTAAATAATTTATTTTTTCTTTTATAATAATTTTGCTATCGAAGTTGTACATGTTGAGATCAGCTGTAGAGAAATCGAATATTTTCCACAAATGACATTTTGACACTAAATATGACACTATATTTTTTACCCCTTTTTGTAAGTATTAAATTTGTTGTTTATCATACTGTAATAATAAGATAATCTCTTAAAGGAATTTAACATTTTTTTCTATTTTTTAATTTGGATATAATTCGAATAAACAAATTATTTGTATAAATTAATACGATTTACCAAATTATTGACTGAAAAGATATATAGTACGTTCTGTACAATATGGTTTTGTAGAAAGCCTAATACCAGTCTAACGCGTACACTAAAGAAGGCCTCTTACTAACTTCACATGACCTATTACTAATTTAGAAGATGTATGTAAGATTTCCGGTCATATAAAACAAATTAGGTAACCAGTTAAATAAAAAGTCTGAATTTATGCTTAAATCCTTTGCCACTTTTATATTTTTATAATGTTGGCAAGGGATTACACCAGTTTTCTCCGTGTCACTGAAGCTGCTCACATCGCCTGTAAGGTCTACGGCATACACAATAGGAAAGCCTCTCACAAACTTCACATGACTTATTACTAACCTAGTAGACGTATGTAAAATCCCTTCCTATAAAACAATTCTAAAACTATAGAAACAACAACCAGAGTTGATGCTGTTGATTCAAAATTATGTGACTGTTTTCTCCAAGTCCCTGAAGTCAGTTCGTTAATAAGGTGTATACAACACCACATGAATTCTTAAAGCGGTATTAATTTTAAATAAAATACGGTTTATGGAGAATCTTTTGCACTAAAAGTTACGAAGTTTGCTACACTATGATTTTGGATTTTTCTTTGGTACTGATATGGTTCTCCAAATCTGCAAAACATGACAATATGTTTTATTGAGACTCAGTTGTAAAGTGGAGATCGTGGATTGATTGCTGATGGAATTTTAATTATTTCATTGACGTTACCAAATGCAATTAATACTAGAAACATAGTAATTTTGCATAGTATTTAGCATGCATTGCACTCATTGTAATTTCTAAATTTAATGTTTAGTACAAAGATAAAGATATAAATATAAAATATTTGCTCAATAACAATAATCTCTACTAAACATTTGCTATCAGAAAAGCGATCATTGTGCTCTTGAAGCCAGAGAGATACAAACAGAAACAAGCCAGTTACTGTAATCCGGGATAGCACATTAGCCAAGTCTAGGTTTATCCTACCCCCTTCCTACTCTACCCCATCATCAAAGCATTGACTCAGAGGTAATTGACTGATACCGCTACCTGTAATTGAGTTGGATCAAATAACAGTTGCTATTTGGTTACATTATAGCGTTTTGTTTACGTACTACCAAATCTCCTGAATAATTACTTTGTGAGAAAACTGAAATCTAATTTAAATAAAAATAAATAATAATGCGATTTTTGAGTAAATGATTACTTTCCAATGTAACTGATTAGGTACGTCAATAAAAGATTATAAGAGAGATTTTTTATTTTATACTGCACATTATAGTATGACACACTTACATTTTTACGCTTAAATTTTTTTGTATAACAACGTTCTTCTATGCAACACTAACATTGAAAAAAGGGGGATTTCAACAATAATAATAGTCGTTAATTTTAGTTTGTTAATAATTTAAATATCTGTATACAATTATGGACTTTAAAAATAGTAAATATTAATACATAATAGTTAGCAATTTGTAGCTTGAATAAAAATACTCAATATTGATATCTTTCTTTTAGTTATTTAATAAACCATTTTCAAATGAGTGCATTTCTCCTTAATATGTTTTATCTAAAGGTCAAAATTAGTTTCTTTTAAAAGAAATGTCTTTATTAGAGTAATAGCTTCTATAAGCAATTTTCTAGAAATGTTTTTCAAGTTACATTTACATCATTTTATACATCACTTGGGTTCTATACTATCCACATTTAATAACATTTCGGAGATTGTAGTTTATATTTACATTTTATATTAACTTTTTATTACAATGAAGTAAGTTATTTCTCATCTCCAAATATATTAGAAAATATTTCATTATTACATGAATAGTTATTACTTAATTCACAATTAAAAAAAAAATACTTTTCAATTCTTAATTCCAGTTTCTTTCCTTTTTTAATTTTATTAATTCGTTTATTAATTCTTGTAAACACCCTTAATATGTGTCTCACTAAATTTGTTGTTCCGTTAATCTTAATGTGCGTATATTTCTTTATCTGCATTTATAGAAATATAAATTTCCTTTAGATAAAAAATTTAGATTAAAAGTATATGTTGTATTAAAAAAATTAAATACCTTTATCACGAATCATCTGGATGTGGAAATGATTATACGATGTAAATGATACAAAAACTAAACTTTCGATATGAAAGAAACCTTATTGGCACACAACTGTTTTAGTATTTTACTTTAAATATTTCTAACAGGAATATTAAAGCAAGATATAAATTTATGAATACCTTTCCACAAAAAAAAACTTTATCGTTTTTAAATGATATAGTAGTTTTGATGCGTTTGATTTTATTGTGAGTGGTACACAAAATTAATATTTTAAAATAATAGAAAGCGTGTATAGATCATGAAAAATATTTGTATTTCAAAACATTTTAATCACATGTCTTGGTAAAAATTATTCCTACATTTATAACATAGCCTCATTTTTAAATACTAAATAAAAAAGGGATATAGCACTTAATACATATATTTTAAAGGAGTTAATCTTCTATGGGATAACCTCAAATACATAGTAACATTTTAATTGTACAATAGTGGTTTGAGGCAGAAATACCTTGAACTGATATCAATAATTATACACCTAGTAAGTTTGCTGAACATCTAGTAGATCTACATACTTAGATGTTAAGTATGTGATAATTCAGTTTGCAATACCGTTGTACAGTGCCCTAGTACATCATAGCTAATATATAATATTAAATTGTTAACTTAACCCATTGGCCTAGACTCACGTATATACCACGTGCAGTGATGCACGGACCGAACCTGGACTCACGTGCGCAGCACGATCTGGTGACGTTGCGATGTACTATTTAAAGTATTTATAGTTTTTTCCCGTTAGATGGTATGCCAGTACGCTTTATGCAGATCTTTTGAGTTGTTGGTGAGATCAGGTGTGCTAACTATAGCAGAAAATTATTACTTTTTTCAATAATTGTAATCTATTACCAGTGCTTATTTTGTGTTGATACTAGGATTATGTTACGTCTATAATATTACGGCTAGCACTTCTGACAATTTTATTAAAATTTTATTACAGTAGTTTTATAAAATCCATTTAAATATTTATTTGTTATATTCGGTAAAATTTTGTTTTGTTGCAAGTACAATATGCAAATTGTGTGTGAATGCTACAAATCTGCGACCCGTGTAAACTTATGGAAAAACTGGACTTGATGAGTACTCAAATATAATTTTTTTTAAATAATAAATGTTCAAATAAAAATTTTTATATAATTTATTTTTCATGACAAAGAGTTACTGAACAATAATATATATTCAGTTTTTAGATAATAAATAATTTTAATAGTGAAAATTTTTAAAACTAAAGATTTTTTACATAAAAAAACCCAACATTTTTGTTATATTTAACATTATTTAGTAAATGTAAAACTAAATAAAAATTATTTTATAGCTGTAAAATGTAGCCTAGTTTCTTAGAAACATGATGGTAAAATAACCATGGTAATAACTTAATTAGTTAGGTTTCTATAAAAATTATATGAAACCTTTACACTTTCAGCAAAATTAATTGCTATTTCAGGTCCACGCAGCACCAGAAAAACTACTAGGCCAATGGGTTAAGTAGAGTTTTTTAATGAACTTTAATTGTTTTAAACTGGCCGAAAACTCTAATAGTATATTGGATATTTAATAATGTTACAATGCGTAATCTAAGTGGAAAAAAATATACTAATATATGTTTAATTCGATTAAAATTCATATATAAATATTAAATATATTATAAATTATGTACGTATATAATGTTATACTTTAAGATATTTGTGTACACACTTTTGGAAATGGTTTATCTATCTAAAATAAATACTCTACTCTATTTTAATTCTCTGTCCACTTAGGTTTATACGTAATTTCATGTATTTTACAAAACACCTTAATCATTATCGAAGTTATAAGTTGAAATGAAGAGGATGTCACAAACAAGTTACTTTTTAACAGTTATAAAATATTTATTCAACCTTAGCGAAGCGTATTATGTGACACATGGTGTGGTATACTCTTACCTGATTATAATATAGAAAAAAAAACTTCACTGTCCTGTAAGAAATAATATGTAGCCAAGTTGTAGTTTTAATTGAATCCTAACAAAAAAGCCAAAACTCCGAGAGGTTTTCACAAAATCTTGTGTGTAAATTAGTAAGTTTTTGTTATGCTTAGCTGTTCTGTATATTTTACGGTGTTTTGAAACTATAAAATTTTTTCACAGTTTCACGTTTTTGGTCACTTTCACTGGTAGATAGATGTCCTTAAATCCTTAAATTTATGTTATTTTGACACCTAGCAATAGCATTTATGTACAAATACTGCCCTATTAAACTATTTTTAGTTTCTAATGACCTTAAATAAATGAGGTTACGATGTTTAAGTGAAAGTACGATTGATTTTACCAAAAGAGTTTTACGCTTTATTGCTGTACAACGTAAGCGCTAAACACTAGTCTGAAAGCACTCAATGGTCTAATCGGCATCAGACGGTCTGTTGAAGAATAGCCAAAATTTATTTTTAACTTTTTTAATGTTGCAGCTTATAAAGAAACAACCAAGGATTATACAGGGTGTACATAAAGTCCTGCACGGGTATAATATTTTTCTGAACGATAACAGATAAAGAAACAAGATTTGGTACATCAATACTACACCTAAAAATCTACTTTTTGAAGGAACTATCAGTTTTTCTGTAATATCATGGGGACGTCCCGCAAGGAGTCAGAAGGAAATCTTAAATAGGAGCATAGGTCAATATGGACATCATTTTAAAGGGCTTATCTAGCAGAGTTTAATGCCGCAAACCGCACTCAAAAAGATTGATCCAGTACAAAATGGCGGCTGTTCAAAGATTTTACTTGGTTACATTTTATTAGTAGCCATAACCTCAGTAAAGCAAAACTGCAACCAAACGAATACTGCAGCTAACTACTACATTATGCTTGTCAGTTGTACAGAAGTGAATTATGACATTAGTTATCCTCAAGGGTTACAGATTTGGTCCTAATATATTGATAACGGGGAAAACCTGATAAACTCTGCTAGATAAGCCCTTTAAAATGATGTCCATATTGACCTATGCTCCTATTTAAGATTTCCTTCTGACTCCTTGCAGGACGTCCCCATGATATTACAGAAAACTGATAGTTCCTTCAAAAAGTAGATTTTTAGGTGTAGTATTGATGTACCAAATCTTGTTTCTTTATCTGTTATCGTTCAGAAAATATTATACCCGTGCAGGACTTTATGTACACCCTGTATATTGTAAATGTTGTCTTAATAAAGTCAGAAAGAAAGGCTTAATTTTAATACGTTCAGACAACGTTTTGTAGGGTAAAATAGATTTTTACTATATATCTCTTTATAACAGTTATTTTAGTTCCTCTGTAATTGGATTTACAATTCAGGAATTCATAACAGTTATTGCAACATAAATAAATAATGATGGTGTGCAGTTTATGATAAATATTTTGACACAGAGTACTGATACACGATAAAATGTTACATTCCATTAAGTATATTTTACAGGTATGTAACTGAGGAAATTATGAATTGGAAAAAAGTGCACTTCACATTGTATATTAATTATATTTGTAAATGGAAAACTATTTTAGCATGGTTTGTTGAGTTGGGTGTTCAGCCAGCCCTCAGATGTTTGTTTTAATTTCTAGAATTACATTAATTTATTGTATTGATTAAATTTTTATTAACGTATCGCCAAAACTGTCAAGCACTTTAGCTCACCTGAATATTTAGTTAGAAAAATGTGTTTTAAGAACATATGGTGTCTAACCGTATTTTATTCTATGTAAAACTTATTAGCAAATATAAAGTGAAAGGAATATTGTAATTTGGGTAAATGTTATCAGTTTAAAATAATGAGTTTTAGCTGATAATTGTTACTTGAATGCAAGTGCATTCAAAAACTATATATGTGTAATAAATCACGTGAACTTATTGAGGCATAAATAAAATAATTTCAATATACAGTAAAAAAAGTACTAATGCGTTAAAACAGTAAGAAATGAAACAGACTGTTTTCATTTGCAACGGAAACAAAAAAAAATAACACCAAAATCAAATAATTAATTGTATTTTTTGGCATTAATCCTAGTGTCTTTCACAGGCTTGGTCGAAGTTATTTATTAGGAATGAAATGCGCACTTTCAAGGATAAATACTGCAGTTGTGTGCATTAAGATAAATGTTTAGTGTATTTATACAATGATGTTCTTCGTACTTAGTTAAAGGTTTAGTTTTTACGATTAATTAACCCACTATCATTGGTAATTTGTATATACAAATTTTATTAACGTGGTAAATACGCGTATTAATAAAATACATACATTGCGGAAATAACAATAAATTATTCCATTTGATGTTTGACAGTCAATATGCAGAGATAATAAAAAAAACATATTCAACTCTTACATATACAACTCCCGGCGGAGCAAGTATTTTTGTGATTCAATATATATATATATATTCAATATATATATATATATATATTCAATATATATATATATATATATATATATATATATATATATATATATATATATATATATGGTTATCCAAAACAGTCAAACATTAAAATATATAATTGCCTAAGACATTGTGCAATTTTTCTAAAGGTTTTTGTATACAGTTAAAAATATTATGGTGTATCCAGACATTCTAAACGGATTGTCTATATAAATAATGGAGCAAATTAGTATTGTAATAAAAAAATACTTAAAAGACTCAATTATATAGTACTATGTAAGATTATTAACTGCTACTATTTAACAGTAAGGGCCAAGAACATTGCAGTTGGCACAACACGTCAACTGCCGCCGGGCCTCAAACTAACATAGTTAATTGGTTACCTCAGTCCTCGTTGGCTGCTCCAAGGTCACGCGCCAAATAGGTTGCTCCCTTAATTTCATCCTCTGGTAGTCCTAAATGTTGTTCCAAATAATAGTTTTTTGTAAGTTTATCTTATGCAAATATAGTTAAAATACAACACAGCACGGGTTGCGTAACAGGTTTCAGCAAGGTCTCATGGAGAATTTCAAGTATATAGCTAATTTACTTACTGATTAATAGATAAAACAAAAGTCAATTATATGACAAAGAAATTAAAATCACTGGAAAACAAAAGGAAAAAATTATATTTTAAGTGACAAAATACAAAGAAGCTCAGTTGAAATCCCATAGTAGGACATGCAACATCATAGAACTCATCGCTCATCGTTACGTACCAACAAATTAAATTTCATGAACATTTTAAAGTATGCAGATAACCTTATTCTTGTCGATATATTTTTACACGTAATACATTCTCATTTTTTCATGTTTATTCATTTTAGTTATAATAGTCTACACCCTAAATCACCGTAAATTAGGTGATATGTATTAATATATCATATGTTATACCCTGTTATTAGTATACTGAATTTGTTTACAAATTTATTTATTCTGCTATTTTTTCTTTGGTGTCATAGACAACCATAGGACCAATGTACCAATAGGACAACATATTAGCTAACGTTCAACCTAATTGATTTGTGTAACATGGATTATCTAACTTGGAATTTATTATACATAAATTTAGTTTTAACCCAAATATGAAGTCAGGTCGGTTTGTTTTCGAGATATCGTGTAGAGGGTTAGAAATATACAAACTGAAATGACTTTTCTTAAGGGCCTTGGGAGATAGGCTTCGCTAGTGCATAGCCAATTAAGAATTGCAATCCATAGTAATTTACTTTAATTCCCTTATTTTTTTTGTGATGTACTCTACTGACACAACTCAAATGAAGTCTCAAATAATTTATGATATTTTAGTCCGTTATATTTTTATTTTTCTGAATTATAGCAGATGCAAAAGGAAATTATGATTCTGAGATTTAGTATACAAGCAGTTTTACCTTTAAAATCCTTAAAAGAAACATTTTTATCTCAGTACTTAATCATGTAATACAATGCATGTAATGTAAAGCTTAAATATATTGTGCTATTTGTACAAAGTTATTGTTTGGGTTTTACTAAATTGACTTTTGGAATATAAACGTGTCCTAATTTACAACTGAGGTTATGTAAAAGATTTATGTGTAGGTCTTAGTACACCATTTAAAATGTGAACTTGCCGGTATATTCCATTCAAAACTACAAATGTATAAATATAAAACATATTATGACTAGTTTTAAAATATCATTTGGAACAGTTTTAATAGACTCCTATAAATAGGACTATGGGAATGAATAGTGTAAAATTGACATGATTATTCCATTTAATGTGGAAATATTTTAAAATACTAATGTTTTTAATAAGAAAGTATTATCATAACTAAATTTTCTGTTTTGTTTTACGATTAAAAATGTACTGACTAATAAAAATCAAAACAATTATGCTACGTGAAAAATAAAGAACTGTTTCAAGCGAAATATGCCTTATATTCCATTTCCGTATTTCATACAGTTTAAATTAGGTTGTTTACAAAATCTACCAACATTATTCAGAAAGAGAGGTTATTTAAAAAGTTAAGGAGTTCAGTTATAAATTAAGTATCTGGTATTTTACGAGAATGTGTAAAACTTAATATATCACCCAAAAATGACCTAAGTGCTATAATCTTACAGTAAATCTTTCTCAGTAGTTCAGTTGTACTGACTCATTGACCTTAAATGTGAAATGCTAACAACCGATAAAACACATTGAACATGACAGCTACTGTGATGCTTGCCACTCATTTATTATGACGTATTTATTGATTTCAAGGTTATCTAAGAGGGCATCTGCCATGTGCTGTAACGTGTTATTTATTACAAGAATAATACCTAAAATTTAAATTTATTCTAGATATAAATCTCGCTAATACTGATATATAAGTATTTATAGTGTTATTAACTCCATATTACAGGGTTATCTTTATATTAATATAACGAATAGTCAACTAAAACCCTTTTTTATTATTTTATTACAATACACGTGTTTTGGTATTTACAAATCGTGTTGATATACTCGATCGATGATCGAGATGATCGATGATCGATGAATACTGAAACATGTGTATGGCAGTTATATAATTAACACGTTCGCTGCGGCAAGAGCGGCCAATGATGTACCCGATATGCGGCAAAATTCGAACTTGCGATTTTCGTTGAATTGGCGTTATTTTAGTTTGATGCGCTATAAAATAATGATATTCGATTATATTACGTTCTTATACGTTCGTAATCATCGGGACTGTCCGGACAGTGGCCCGCATTTTTGGCATGGCATCATTTATATTAACATATGACAGGGCTGTATAAAATTTAACTATAACTTACCAAATGTGTTGTGCGATGTCCAAAAGTAGCAAGAATACTTCAATCGACTTTGATATGCATCAGGTTCCGTTGCTAGACAACGCTACTGTCCGGACAGTAGTCCTGCACATAGCGTAACCGCTCAGAGTCAGAGAGTCGGCGCCGAGAAATCTGACTCTGTCTACCTGCTTTTATCAGCGTGCATCTTGGACGTACCCTAAAACACCCACAGAGCCCGCGGTGCAGATCGCTGCCGCGTGCTGTCCGCACAGTAAAACAAATAAAAGTATCGTTTGAATGAATTTACTAAGGAGACAATACATACTGTATACAACAAAGCAAAATATGTGTATACTGTGTACAAGAAAAATATTGACACCACACATATAGATAAAATCGCAATACCGGTAAAAGATTACCTTACTTTTAATTTAGTAGTAACAACCTATCCAATTTGTAAACAAGCCTAGCTGCTAATACGTATACTCACGAAAACAATAAAACGAGGGAAAAGAAATTAGGAACACGTGTTTTATTGTTTTTCTACTGGTTCATAATAGCAATAAACATGTGAAATTTCAGCTGTTTCGCTGGCACTGTCGGGACAGTAGGTCCGCATTTCCAGGACGAACTGACGTATCAGAAAGTAAGTATACTTCATCTAGAACAAGCTTGAAAAGTTCTAGACAATTCCCGTAAGATCGCAGCACGTGACAAGCGAAACGAATAAGCAATGCATTGTGCGTATCGGCACTGTCCGGACAGTGCCCCGCAGTTTTGGCGAGGGTCACGGGACTGTCCGGACAGTGGCCCGCAGCGAACGTGTTAAAAAAGGTTTTAGTCGATTATTAATTATATTAATATACATAATGCGTTATAGTCATAGTCTTAATCCATATCGATTAAGGGGGGGTCCGTACCAAAAATTTCATTTTTTTGAGTTTTTTGGTTTTTTTTAGTTTTATATTCTTCAGAACCTCACCTTTTCAAAGATGTGCTTATTTTCTTTCTATCTTTATTAGAAGTTATTGAAAAGAAAGTTTTTCGAAAGCATTGCAACCAATTTATGATGAAAGAGGCAGCCCCGCTGGTCGCCCACCGCTTTAATCATATTCATACATACTACTCTACTATTTTTGTTTCCTTATTATTATGTTATGTTGGCTACCCTGCTTTTGATGTATATTTTTGTCTCTGTCAGGTGTTCTATTTGTCATGTGATCTTTGTTTTATGTGATGTCAGTGAGAGTGTTTCTCAATTTGTGTTGTTTACAAAGTGACAGTTTACTTATTCGAGTTTTGTGAATATTAGTTGTTGTTTCAGTTAACATGGGAAATAAACAGAAAATTGGGAATCGTTTCAAGTGTTATTCCAAGAGAAAGCATGTTGGAAAGACTAAATCTAGCCTTGATAGATCTTCTGAGGCTATGTATAACCTCAATACTGAAACTTTGCCAGGCCTACCACCAGCACTGACACTTCTGATAATCCTACCACCCCTAGTTCTTCTGTTAGAAAAATGAAAGTTCAAGGTAATTTTGAATACTATAATCAGAAGAATGAGGTTTTAGCATATGACATATTTGATTTGAATTCGCTTGCCCGAAGCCATAAATGAAATCGCAGGATGCAGTCGTTGCAAGCACAAATTGATTTTTGAAAGGCGGTCTGTTGAAGGACTTGCAGTAAATTTCTCAGTGTATTGTCCAAACTGTACAGAAAAAAAGGTCTATTGACAATTGTAATAAAATCACTGAAAATATCAATGGAAAATCTGTAACTCTTTACGACTTGAACCTACGTCTTATGCACGGTATGCGCAGCATTGGCAAAGGCCACAACAGCAGCCCAAATCTTGTGTGGCACTATAAATCTTCCTCCTCCTCCAGTTCATTATAGAAAACATGAACAAGTTTTAGGCACAGTAGCAGAAAATATGTGTAAAAAAAGTATGAGAAACGCCGTAGAAGAAGCAGTGAGCAGTAATGATGGGGACCGACATAACTTATGCGTTTGCACTAGACGGTTCATGGCAAAAGAGAGGCCATGTGTCTCTCAAAATGGCATTCTTTCTCTAACATCAGTAGATACAGGGAAAGTACTAGATGTATCTATCCTTTCAAAGTTTTGTAAATGCCCAAATAAGTGTGAAAATGTTCATGTAGTCAGCTGTAAAGCAAACTATCAGGGTAGCAGCGGAGGAATGGAGGTCGCTGGCGCTTTAGAGGTTTTTCGGAGGTCAGAGCCGGAATATAATGTTCGCTACCTCAACTACTTGGGAGATGGAGACTCAAAGGCCTATGCATCAGTGAATGAAGCTCAAGTTTATGGAGAAGAAATAAAAATAAACAAACTTGAATGCATGCAGGCCACGTGCAAAAGAGAATGGGAACACGTTTACTCAAAATAAAAAGTACGTCGGGTAAAACCCTCCTTGAAGATAACAAATCTATGTCCGGAAAAAGGTCGACTTACTACTGCTGCTGTTCAACAACTGCCAAAGTTATTATGGACTGGCTATACGTCGGAACACATCAAGTGTAAGGGAAATGAAGCAAGCAGTTTGGGCTGAATTTTTCCACGTCTTATCGACTAACGAACAACCCCAACACGAGCTTTGCCCAAAAGGAGACGGAACGTGGTGTAAGTTCAACCAGAGCTTACTTGATAATACTGAGTATGATCATAAGAAACACTTTCATTTGCCAAAAGCTGTTATGCTTGCTATCAAGCCAATATTTAGGGATTTGGCTGATCCTGAGCTTTTGCAAAAATGTGTGAAGGGCAAAACACAAAACCCAAACGAATCATTGAACAATGTGATTTGGTCTGTAATACCAAAAAGGGTTTTTGTTAGCCTACCAGTGCTAAAATATGGGACTTATTTAGCTATAAGCACATTTAATAATGGCCTGATAAGTAGAGTACAAATAATGGATGAGCTTAAACTTTCTCCTGGTAAAAATTTGGTTGCTGCAATGAAAAGCCTTGAGAATAAAGCGACTCAAGAAAGCCGAATTAGCTGCAAATGAGCTTGAGAAGAAAATCAGGAAGGCTATAAGGCATTGAATAAAAGAAATTTAGAGGACCAATTTGAGCAGGATGAAGCAGACAAACCAGCCTACAGCACTGGCAGCTACTGATGTTACCATGTTCACTGTAGGTTTAGTACAACGATTTTTTTCAATCGCGTTTTCCCCAAAATTTGTATTTTCTAAATTTGATGGAAGTTTTCTCAGGACCTGTTAAAGATATCTTTATGAAATTTTCACTGTGTGTTTGTTTTAGTATTTACTAGTCACTAACACAAGGATTTTGTAAAATTTTAATTTTTGGGCTTATAAAAATTAAATTTCTGAATTAAAAAACTTGAAATTTAACACAAGTTTTTAAAAAATTTGTAGAAAAATTAAAATACAAAATAAACAAAAATCCTTGTTTCAGTGACTAGAGTATTACATGATTAATAAAATAAAATAAAACATTTCAGTGTAGGTTCAACACAACTCTATAAAAATTACATATAATTAACATTACGGAGATAGGCGAACAGACCCCCCTTAATATAATCTTCGTAAATAAAATCTTGAAATAGATTAAAACAAATTTCGAGGTACAGATAATGAGTTCCAAATTGATTTCATAGATTTAAATGAAGTTAACTTTCCCACTAAGGTTTTACTTAATAGTATGAATATCTGTTATAACACAAAATAATCAAGAAAACAATATGATTAATATAACCACTGCGAGGTTCAAAATTTATTCTTTATTGTTGTTAAAGTTGTTTATTCTAAAGTCAATACAGATATATAGCAGTATGATAGATATGCTAATTTTAAAATCTTTCAATTACTGTACTTCATAACTAATTCAATTATTTCCTAAAAGGTAATTAACACTAATTTATTTTTAATAATTTTAACTAGCATAAAAACTATTACATTATATTTAAAAAGTCAGGACCTTAGACGAAGTTTCCGTACTTAGAATGTACGAACATGTATAAAACACTCAAAAAATGGTCTAAAGTCTACGAGGTGATCATGCGTCACACTCTCAGCAAGTAATGATTCTTTTACCTTACACGAAAAGAGGAAAAAAGAAATAAAACACGTCACATATAACTGTTGAGAGATAAGCCCGGTACTGTTGTGCGTGCAACTATGTTTATTGACTTCATACTTATCTAAGTGGGCATCTGCCTCTTGGTGTAATACGTTCTTTGTTGAAAAACAACACCCACACTTTTTCTGGATTTACTCTCGCTAATATCGAAATATGAAATATCAATATTTGTTACTAATATAAATATTGCTCATTAGATGATGTTAAGTCTCAAATTCAATGTTAGCATGATTGAACATTACATATATTAAACAGCAAAATACTTAGGGCAAACAATGAGCCCGGTGTAACCAACCAGTATACATCTATATGTCTGTATTTTATATTTCCAAATACTTTAGTACTAAACTCAATACAGGGATATAAAAGTCTGTTAGATTTAAACATCTTTGGATTACCTGACCATTTCTTAGGCTTAGGTAATTAAGATTTTACCATACAATTATTATTAAATTATTTTCAATCATATTTACGAGTATAAAAACAAAGAACGATTTTTTGTTTCATGGATTACTGAAAAGAATGCTTTCAGTTAATTAAATTTTCTAGTAACTAAAGAGTGTAATTAAACGTTATTACATGCGTTGTTCATTTTAAGATTGAAGTAGTGCTGTTCTCATGTTTATTAACATGGCTGCATTTATAATCTTATAAACAGTTTCTAATAGTTGCTTACATTGCATACACTTGATTTTCTAAGTTATTTAACATACTAATGAACATTTTCTTGTTAATATTTCTAAAAATACGCTTTGAAAAATTGTAAACCTGGACATCTATGACAGTTTTGATGCCAATAACTACATTTTTGTTTGTTTTTACGTAAACGTAGCGTAGACCCTTTTAGCACTTGAGTTTACGTGGTCAGTATCCTAAGTCATGTTAAAGTTTTCCGGTTTACACTATTATTAATTTGCTATATATAATTGATCGATTATCTGGTCTTATTGATTTTAACTACTCTCGTGTACGAATATAGTTGAAATTTATGTCGTAGCAGTTTGTGCTGTGTGTGAAGATTTCAGGTTGCCGGATTACATGCGGTGTGACTGGATTAGGGTCGAACTACGGTTTAAAGAGATTGCTTATAAGTCCTGCCCACTTAAACGACTGTTCATACACGATTCCTATTGTAGAATGAGCTGTCTTTTTCAATTAAACTAATATTCTTGAGAGAAATTACTTTGACAAGTGAAAAATACTCGTATGTATGACAAGTTTACGTTTAAATAATAATGAATAATAATAACGATTTATTTTCTCAAAATACATTACAGAATTGTACAGAAACCATGTTTACATCCAATATTACCATAATATCTACTAATGTACAATAGAAATAAAAATATAAAATATACGTTCTAATAGAGAAAATAACTAACCTCCAAGGCATAGGCTGTGTGGAGGAAATTAACACACAATTTTTTCCTAGAGTGATGGCTAAATCTTCTATTTAACATAAAATATATAGATCCAAACTTTAACTACTATATGTACAATACATTAACTAATATATAAATTTCACAAATTTGTTACTAGTGGAAAATTAGGAGCCTATAAGTTTCATTTATATGCAATTTAATTATGCAATAAGCCAACAAAAAGCATAAAATGTTTACAGAAAAAGAAAAGAATCTCAACAGAATTTAAAAATGATTACTTAAAAGATTTTCTTGAAACTTAAACATAAACACACAAGAGGAATACAAAATGTCCTTGAATTTCCACATACAATTTCATTATGACATACACAAAAACCTGAAAAAAAATCCAAAATTGGCAACTTATTGAAATTATGGCATTACTGTTCATATACCTAATCTATTAATTAATTATATTGCAACTTAAATACATAGAAAAAACACGTGGTAAAGTACACACACATCATAACCGAACCAATTTACTATTTACTAGCAAAACAGAAAAATAAAAAAAGATATGTTACCTTTCTAGCTATTTACAAGTAATAATTCATCAATACTTTCTATGCTTAAAATCCAAGACCTCAATATAGGATTGAAGAAGGTTAAAGAGATGGCATTACGAATTAAAATGGGTAATTGGTTAAAAATTCTTGGACCTAGGAAAGCTATAAGTTTTAGTAAAATAGGTATTAGCTGGTCTACGCACATACACATCTCTTGCATTACGTAATTTCGTCTTATACACAATCAAGTACGTATTGTTTCTACTAAGATTAAAAAACAACCTTAGTACTTTATAAACATACATATGTCTCAAGGGTAAAATTTTTAATTTAAAATTTAACGGAAAGGTCGGATCTGTTTAGTTTCTTTTTTCAAAATTAATCTGATGAATTGTTTTTGAGAAATAAATAATGTTTTAGTACTTGTTACATAAGTTCCCCCCCCAGCAAGAGATTCCGTACTCTAATCGGCTGTGTACCAATGAAAAATACAACATTCTCAACAGATCATCATTACATATATTTCTTAGGAAAAAGAAAAGCCGCAGGACATTATTAATTATTGAGATTAAAAATATGGGTTTTCCATGTTAGTTCTGAATCCAAAGTCAGACCTAAATACTTGACACTCTCTGCAGGTTTTACCTCTACACAGGTAGTGCTGCACATTCTACAGCTGCAAATACAAGTAATGCATTTTGAAACAATTTTAATTGGAAAATCTACTTTCCCCCGTAAATTAAAATTTATGTAATTTGTTTTCGTAGGACTTAAAACCAAATTGTTTTTTGTAAACCACCATTGAATAGCTTGGTACTTTCAAGTTATACCGAAAAGAAAATGAAACTTTGTTCGTGAATTTTGTGCACTGATTTTACAGAGACTTTACCTTTGTCATTTCACAATTTCAAATTAAAGATGGAATATTTTCACAACACTAATGTCATAATAACTCTTATTGGTGGCATGTTGTAATAAGCAAATAAAAATAATTGACTAGAAGGTGTTTTGGAAAAACTCTACAGGAGTTAAGTTTCCTTTAGCTATTGTTTAACAAGTTCATAGTGGAAATTTTCCAACAGCAACTCTTCTCGAAGGTATTACGTAACACCTTAGGTTCATATTTTGAATCCTAGTGATATTCTTGTAGGAATATAACCTAAAATGATGAGAACGTTAATAGTGTGCAGATATTGTACGTTTGGGCTAAATCAGAATTTAAGTGTTATATAAAGAACAGGAAAAGAACACACCAAAATTATAATTTTTCTATTAAGTACGGTTATCCACAGTAATGCTAGGATTGTGTGTCATTGAACTGAGAACAATTTTAAATAATGAGATTATGACTCCTCCAACGAAATATATCACAATTGCTAGAACTAGCTGTTAAATTTAAGTCAGGTGAGTTTGGTGACAGTCGCTTTAGGCCTGTTTTACATGAAAAAGAGTAGCAATACGGAATAGATTAATATTTATAACCTTTATTAAATAAAAGAATTACCTTAAGTTAACATGTTCTCTGAAATGAAATATAGTATCCATAACATATAATTCTCATTAATCGTAAAGATTAACTCAGAGTAACTTAATCTTGATATATAACTACTTAGTATTTATGAAGAAATGTAATTAGCACTTATAACAAAAAATAAAAATGAACTTCATTACTTTTATTCAGAAATTAAATAATTTGTAAAATATAAATTAAAGTTAAAAAACTCTAAATATTTCAGATATCGCTTTTAAATAACTTTTCTGTTAGCAAAATTGTTGTTTTAATTTTCAGTTTATTTTATTAAACAAATCTCTATCCAAACACTTTTATTATTTTTATAATTCATGGTAATTGAACTAATCTTGATTTAAGACTTACATTTACATAAAATAATAATAATTCCGTATTATGGTGCGAAAATATGGTTTGGATCCCACTTGGTTGAATGGTTTGTTTAGTTTATAACAACCTTTAAGGCAAAGCCCTTTGTTTAGAACATACAACTAGTTCTAAAAATAATTAAACACAATAAATTGTAAAAAACGTAAAGTATAAAATATACCATGCAGAAAAGAAATTATGGAATTATAGTTTTACATAAGAACCACTGCAAGTCCCGTTTGTTCTATTGAAACTAAAGCCACACTGTTCAAAAACCTGAGTAGACTGAGGCTGTGGAACACTTGCCACAGAGCTGGCCAGATTGGGCGTGGGTGTCGTTTATCAAAACTTAGTTTTCCTCTATCAGTAACGAATTATGTTATCACTTCTCTGTTAACATTCTAGTTAAAGGCAGGTATAAATTAAATGATAACCGTCTTTTGCAAATATATTCTTTTTATATGATACTTTCTTTTATCACGTTTATTAAAATTAAGTGAACTTATTTTCTATTTACTATAATGGAAATATGACTCTTATAAACATACAACATGACAATATAATAGTGAGATATTTTCTTATTATAAAATGGTTTTATAATGAGAAGGCATGTTTAGAATCCTATTAGGATAATTTAGATAACATGGAAATTATTTTGAGTTTTTTGGTTAGATATTGTTTAGTTGGTGGGTGATTTTATAATGATGGAAAATTATTTCGTTGGATTACGTTACCTGTTGCCAAAACATAACATTTATTTATTACTGCAGAACAGCACCGACACGAGTAATTATTTACACGTATCATATGAGTACAGATGTTTGTTAGATCTCACACGAAGCTTCACATCGCTACACATCGGTCGTTCGTTTTAGTACGATTAGTAAATTTTTTTATCGGTTATTTTAGTACGGTTATGCCTCTAATTACGGTTCTGTTACTACCAACACTATACTTCGCTGTTTTATTCCCGGATGGAATTAGTAGTTATCATATACTTACAAAAGAAGTATCTAAAATTCTTAAATTGTGGCTGTGTCAACAAGCTGAAAGAATATATGCAAACAGACACAAGTCTTTGCGGTTAGAAGTTCAATAACGATAAATTAATAAAGAAACTGATATTAATCTTTTATTTGCCCACTTAATTTTTATTCATAATAGAGAATGATAGTTAAATGTAATGTTTTGTTGGGAAATGCAGAGAGGTATAGAGGAGTGAATTTAATTGAAGGTGGAAACTCTCCTGAAAAATTAGTTTTGTTATTTACAATTCCCCACTCGTGTGGCTATTTCCAATAGTGTACATCAGTAGATTGCTTTTGTCGTATTATTCTTATATTATAATGGTTCAAAACCTGGACAAAGCACCCTAAACTATACTTACAGTATGTAATATTTAACATAATCACGTATGGAAACAAAGGAAAAACTATTTTAACAAATAAAATTGCTGGATTGTTAAATTTTATTTATATTCCAATACCTTTCCTTATGTGTAACCATAGAAATTATAACACCTATTGAATTATAATATGAGCAATAATTTTAAAGCAGAAACAAGTTTATGAGGATTAATGTAAAATAAACAAACAGTGATGTAAAATAGAATAGAATAGAAGTAGCCGAAAAAATATCTGTAAGGTAAAATTGATGGTGAATATTATCAGTCAATGGTTACATAATTTATCAGCCAATTGTACACCACATTGTACCGGTTCCAAAATGAACCAATGTCACAATGTAGGTGTGCCACAATGTAGCGGGTCCCCAGTGTAGCGGTGCCACAATGTAGCGGTGACCGTGTCGTTACCCGACATTAAAAACAATTTCCTTGCACAATAAATCCTACGCAATTAGGCAATGCTGAAATTTGAATTGGCTAAGTTTAAGGAAAATTTTTAATTAACTTAGGTAGATTTTTAATTCTTTATTTAAGAAGAAAACATAAGAAAACTAAACCGGCTCTCTTAATATTAATAATAGGTGTTTTAAATAGTAAACTCTGTAGTACAATACCACTAGTGTGTGTACGAAAAATCAGGAAATACAAAAAAAAAGATTCAGGACGAGATTAAAGCGAAATATAGGTTTTTAAGCAGCCTCTAGAGTGCATTTTATTACCTGAGCTCTTTTCTCAAGGGATTTGTTCATAAACAATTTAACTTTGACTTCAAATTTTAGTAACTTACTTCTTTACCTGTCTAAATATTTATAGGCAAATTTAAAAGTTTGTCGTCAAGAATACCAACATTAATATACAAGTTCTTACCTAGTTGTGTCTAAAAATTTTATCTTATTTTATTTCTCTTTTAAGATTGTTTCAAACAGCAAGTTATATTTTTATCCAACATTTTTTTATCGGGCATTAATACCGATTTATTGGACGTTGCTTTTGTTTTAAAGAAATTATCTTTATACACGGCTTTATACAATTATTAATAAGCTAAATTGATTTTACAGATCTTTGACACTGTTGAGCTTATAAAAACCAACTAGGTTTAGAATAATAGATATGATACAATGGAGTGTTTAAATTTTAACATGATTTCACTCGAAATAGACAACGTATGATTTACAAACATCAATAAACATTTAGGTGGCTTTAAACCTTGTCTGATTATTTAAAATCTCTACAACTTAACTCAACGCAATAATTATAAACACACTATATCATTAACCATGTAGTGAATTTTATTGCATTATACATTTAACTATTTACCCTTAATTACATAAACCTTTGCTAAGGAGATAAATGACACTGCAAAAAAGATATTACTGAGTGAAAATGTAACTAGTTGTGTATAGCTTGAAACGGTTAATATTTAAATGACTTTAAAATAAAAAGTAAATTACATGAAATTAAAACATCAATTATTGTAGTCCTGTTAGTTTTGTTTTACAGAACAATATATATTTTCAACCAAAAAATTGTTCAACGTGTTTAATAATATCTATAAATATCGCATAACCATAAAAGTAAGTAGCAAAATGTAGAATATATTATTATATAATTTAGGCTTATTGGCTGACTTATATTTTAATTCCAGCATCTTATTCTTAAATCATTACACTTTGCAGTCACTAAAACATTATGTTACTCTACTATTCCTACTTAGCACTTTTATAAATTATTCCAACTAAACAATGATGAATACGGAAGTGAAATGTTATGGTTATGTTGTACTCATGGAACCGAGATCTAGTTTCCAGTGTATAATCACAAAATTTACAAATAGTTACATTTTAAGACAAAATTTTATCGTCATTACCCACAATAGTATCACTAGCGTAGGTTATCTGATTACTCAAAAAAAAAAAAAAAAAACTAAACAATTATACTAATATTCTGGAATAAAAAATTCATGGTTTTATAATCTTATGACACCCATTACCAAAAAAACAAATTAAAAAATATCTTTAGCTAAACTCATAGAGACTGAATTTTTGGATAACAGTGACGATTTTATCTCGTAGTTTAACGCTTATATAGCTATTATTCAGTTCAATGACGATTGGTTTTAATTCTGGAATATTAACATTGTTTAATGATTTTACCCTTTTCCTCTCAGTTTATTTTAATATCCGATTTTTGAACACTTGCGAAAATATTGCAGATGAAAGTAACTTATTCTTAGAGGGCGTTACTCTATTCATTACACGGCTCATTGTTCATCAAACATGTTCTGTAAAATGACTGATAGTCTGTGAATAATAGATAATCCAGGTTTATTTATGACTGTATTTGATATATAACCCAGGTGTATTTATTGCAATGTTTTAAATTCAGTAGAGTGAAATAATTTGTATCTGATCTACTATCCATATACGAGAGACGGACCACACACCACACATGTGACAGGGATGTTAAACCGCAGTTGTTCTATCCCGTCTGTTACCAACCTCACTCTATCATTATAATGCTTGTAATAATACGGGTTTATTTTATTGAAATGGATTTTATTGACTATACATAATGATCTATATATTGCATTGCAATTATTGAAATTTTTGACGTTACACAATATGTAATTGTTTTGAAACTAACATAAGTTAATTGTTTTAATGAAAGCATTAATTTAAATGCATCAGGACATTAAACAAACATTATATTTTCCAAACTTTCGTTTGATTAGCTAGAACAAGCTCTGTCGATTAGATAGACGCTCTGCTTAACAGTATCATTGTTTAGTAACCCTCTTACAATATTACATAAATTATAAGAGTTTAAGCGGCGGAAGTAGATTGCAGTAATTCTGTACTATAGAATCCCGCTGTGTACTATTGGGATATTCCAACCATTATATTGATTTCGGTAATAAATCTCATGGCAAATTAATACATGCATGACCTTGCATAAAACATAGTTAACATATAAAAAAATTATTTCATAATAATCTTATTTGGAGATCATAAAACAGAAATACACCCATATTTATGATGCCATAACGACAGAACAGGTACCTTCATTCGCAGACAAACCGTAACTCCTTCCTGTTTTTGATTGATACTATAGCTGGAACTTATGCAATATGAGATCCCATGTGTTTGACCATAGAATTTCAATTTTTACTAATTACTAAACCAGATGTTTTGGCACAAACAGACACACTGTACCGTATATGCAAATAGTTACAATAATACATTGTTAAATAAAAAAAAAATGGAAAATTGAACAAAATATTTTTATATGTAATGTGCTTAGTTTAATAAAAAAAAAATAAAACCTAAGATTGGTATAATGTTAAAATAAGGCATCCCTGAAATAGCTTGAATTGGACAAGTTCAGTTCTGTACATTTAAAACAATAGTACTCCATTGTAAGAAACTGAATTTTTTGATTGGTTCAGAGGTCTAAAACTTGCTAACCAATAGGAAACCTAGTTGGTTACTTGTCTTGTAATGTTAGAACAAAACTACTGGAGAGCTCTGCTCATTATCTTGTGTAGTTTAGCCTTGTAGGCACATAGTTAGTAGTCCGGATTGAAAGAAGACCCCAGTTTACGGGTATGTACATTTTATAAGAACTTTGAACCAATCAACAAATTGTTTTAATTTAAATAAAAATTCATACAAATCTTTACTGTGTAAAAAAAAATTTTAAATATCAATACAATTTCACTACAATGTTTTAAATAACTAAGAAGTAAATTGTTTTAACAAATTAATAAAATCCAAACTACATTACAATTCTAATCAGATTTGTAATTTGTTTCTTATTAGGGTTTTCGGTGAACCGGACAAGAAACCAAATAAAAGGTGTAAGTGATTTAGTTTAATATATTAAGAAGAAGTATTTTATTTTTGTTGGATACAACAATTCAAGCTATAGTCAGGAATATAAAATGGTTTAAACTATTGAAAATTTATAATGAAATGTGCTCTTACTAAAATTATATTAAGAAATGCAAAAATGTACAAAACATCAATTTAATTGTCAATTGAAGATTGCAACAAGATAAATAAAAAAAAAATTGTTAAAATTACAAGACTACAATTTCATTTGTCAGAACACAAACTCCATTTAAATATTATTATTTATGATACAAACCAAATAATCTGGTTATAATTGTTTGTCATGGAGTATCTCCACCAGAGGATACAGTGCATAACTAAAAATATACATATTTATTAGAGCAACCATGTTACAAATAAATTGCGCAACTCTGCTAGTAAAGAAAAATTACAAATTAAATTATGGAAAGAAACATGGTTTGTGTATCTGCAAGTGAAGTGTAAAAGTTTGGAAAAGTGAACAGTTTAATTAGTTTCATTGATTACAGTACTTGTAAAGTTTTAAAATGGCACTCAAAGTTGATCTTCTCACCAAAGAAGAATTAGTTTATGAATTACTGTTAAGGAATGTAAATACAGATAAGACAGATAAAGTAACAGATTTGAGAAAAAGGCTAAGAAGTGTGATAAAATTAAATGTCCAGCCGAACTTTTTAAACCTACAAAATAAACTTAAAATTGTTGAGGAATTTGAAATAATAAAAGTGAAAGTGTCAAGCATTGAAAGTTCAGTGGAAGAAATATTAATAAGTAAATCAACTATTGACATTGTTAGGTTCGAACAAAAATTAAATCATTTACAAATTAGAATAAAACATTTGCTAAAATTTAAATTGGATAGTACTAAAGATGAAGAGTTACATAAATATATGGAAAAACTAGGTTTAGCTGAAACAAAATTTAAAACCCTCGAAGTTGACAGTAAGCTAAAAGAAGATATAGTTAGAAGGTTAAGTGAGACAAATATGGAGGAAGAAGACTTAAGTGATGTATTTGAAAATAAACTAACTTTCAGTGCAAGTAAAAGTAGTGATAAAACCCCAATAGTTGGCTTAACTTATAGAACAGAGGGAGAGTGTGGTAATGATGAAGTTACTAATACATCAATATTTTTAAAACTTCCTAACCCGGTTGAGAAACACTTAAAAAACTTTAAAAATTACGAATGGTTTAAATATTAGTGAATTACTTGAGTTCATAAAAAACTTATTAAAATTAAAGAACGAAACACATTTATTGGATACAGAAGTTATAGAACTGTGCTTGGGTTATGTGACCGGACCTCTACTTTCCAAAATAATGGAGTGTAAATCGGACAAAAAAGACATTCAGGAGAGACATAGTGAATTGTTACATTATTTTGTACCACTGGGCTTAAAAAGAAAATTTAAAAAGGGAACTGGTAACTAGACAACAAAAACCAGGGGAACCCCTTTCTGTTTATATAACTGAGGTTAGGGAAAACTCAAATATTTTAAATTGCAACTACAGTGAGGAAGAACTAGTGGAAATTATTAAGCTCGGAATAAATCAGGACGATAGAGCTAGGTTAGTATTCATGAAGAATCCAAAAACTTTTGAGGACCTTGATAGGTTATGTATACAAGCTCAAAATGTGGCATATGCAGATCACCAAAGAAGAAATGTGAATGTTAAAAACTTTAATGTTAAGCCAAAATTTGTCAGTAATATTCAGGAAGTTAAGAAATGCTTTAATTGTAATCGTGTAGGTCATATTGCAAAAAATTGTTACAGACCTAGAAATAATCTAAGAAATTTTGAACAAAAAAACTTGAATCAAGGGAGAGGTTTTACAACCCCTCGGGAAGCCTCTCCCAAATAAACAGTAAACTTGTAAATAGTAAATGGATGTATAACAGTAATAAATTTAGTACTTTGAAAAACAGTATGTATAAAAAGCGAGGTTATGTACATTTATTTATAGATAAAGCCAGAGATGAAAGAAAACAATTTAAAAAGCAAATGTATAAAGTAAAAAGGAAGTTAAACAATGAAAATAGTAAAAACTGGTTTAAGTATAAAAAAAAAGTTGTACTTTACCTAGTGTAGAAGTTGAATTTAGTAAAAATTTAAAAGAAAATGTCCTTATTGACACAGGGAGTAGCATTAATTTAATTAACGAGACCATGTTAAATATGTTAGTTAAGGAGAAACTTGTAAAAAAGGTGTATCCTTCTGATAGGGAATGTTTAACTGCTACAAATGATAAAATTGAGCTTATTGGTAGTTGCATTGTTAAAATTAAAATTAGAAAGTTTAGTTGGTATAATAAATTTATGATTGGGAAAAGTTTTCTTGGAATATGATATTAGGAGCAAACTTTATGAGAGATGTTGGATTAGTTATAGATTTGAACAACGATGATTGTTATTTTAAATTTAATAAAAGTGTAAATATTGGCCTTGTTAACAACATTAATGTTATGAGTAATAATGTAAATGAAAATATCCAGATTGGTTGTTTTAAGGCTAGAAATGAAATTTGTAAGCTAGTCAATGCCTACCCTAATGTATTTACCGCTGAAATAGGGGAAGCAATAGACTTTGAGTATGAAATCAAACTTAAAGATAAAGAGCCGGTAAACATTAGACCTTACCCATTAAGCCCTCCAAAAATGAAAATTATGAAGGAAATCATAGATGACTTATTAAGACAAAATTTTATTAGACCTAGTTTATCGAGCTACTCTAGTCCTACCTTTTTAGTTGGTAAACCAAACAGTGATAAATTTCGCATGGTCATAAATTACTCTAAGTTGAACTCAAAGCTCGAAAAGGTTAACTATCCTATTGGTGATTTACATCAAAGTTGTCATTACTTGGAAGGAGCTTGTTATTTTACAGTTTTGGATCTATGTAATTCTTTTTATCAAATAAAGATTAAAGAAAATTGTAAACACTTAACAGCTTTCTCTACTCCATTTTCGAGCTACGAGTGGAATAGGGTACCTTACGGCCTGCATTGTGGTTCTGGCTTATTAAGCTCATATCTTGATAGAGTCCTTCATGGTATAAAATTTCAGTATTGTATGCATTTTGTAGATGACCTAATAGTATTTTATAAAAGTTTGGAAGAGCACATTATTCATTTAAAAGAAGTCATTAAAAGATTAAGTGATCACAATCTAACAGTCAATCCCAGTAAAGTGAAGTTTGCCTATAAGGAAGTGAGCTTTTTAGGCCATAAAATAAGTAAAAATCAAATAAAAATAGACCCTGAAAGAACAGTTGCGATTAGGGAATTTGAACCTCCAAAGAATGTTAAACAAGTCAGTCGATTTATAGGAATGGTATCATATTTTTCTAAATACATAAAAGATTATGCTAAAATAGCTAGTCCATTAAATGAACTCAGAAAAAAGAAAGTAAAATTTAATTGGACAGTTGAGTGTAATAACAGTTTTGTGAAGCTAAAATCATGTATAAGTAACCCCCCAGTGCTCAGGATAGCTGATTTTAATAAACCATTAATACTTATGTGTGACGCAAGCGAGATTGGTTTAGGAAGTACCTTACTTCAGGAATTTAATGGAGATAGGTTACCAATAGCTTACTATTCAAAGAAATTCACAGACGCAGAGAAATGTATGTCAGTATATGAGAAGGAAGCACTCTCTGTCATTTTAAGCATGGAAAAGTTTCATTCTTACCTAGAAATTCAGCCTTTTTTATTAATTACTAACAACAGCGCACTTTCTTGGGTATTAGGTCATTTTAGAAAGCTTGGTAGGTTAGGTAGGTGGGTAGAAAGAATATTAAGCTTGCCATTTAGAGTACAGCATGTGAAAGGAAGTGACAACAACGTGGCTGATTGTTTATCAAGGATGCATGAAATTGTTCTAGATGAAGCTAATAATAAGAATAAAATTAGTACAGATAATATTAATAAGAAAAATAAGCAATACAAGAAACATAGATGTGTAAATAAGAAGGTAGTTAAAGATGACAAAATTGATGTTATTCAATTAAATGTTATAAAAGATTTCCTATTAGCGTTCACTAAAATTGTACAACACCAGAAAAATGATGTAGAAATTCAAGATATTGTTAAAAGTATAGAGAGAAAAGAAAATAGTGATAAGTTTTATTTAAATAAAGGTGTACTTATGTTTAGAATAAGTGATAGAAATAAGGGTAAAATTTATTGGCCAAAAATGTTGATTGAAATGATTTTTAATTATTATCACTCAAGTTTTCTTGGAGGTCATCCAGGTATAAAAAGAACCATTGCAAAAGTCACAGAACATTTTTACAGGCCAAACTTAGTTAATGAAATTAAGAATAAAATTAAGAACTGTGCTCAACGTATATACGAGGGCCAATTAATCGCTACTCATGCCAAACAAGCCTTGGAAAGAATACAGGGTGTATATTATGTCTGGAAACACCCAAATATATCCTTTAACAATTTAAATATAAATTTGAAACCTCTTACAATCGTGATAGAGATTGGGCATCTACTTTTTGGAACAATGTTTTGTTATGTCACACCAACGGGGGACGTCCTGCCGAGGGTATCGTGAATATTCTTAATGGAAGCCTATACCTTGTGATACATAATTTTAAAGGTAATAGCTTACTGAATTGAATGCCACAAACCGCATCTCAAGGGAATTATTCTATCAGAAAATAGAGCATTTTTAGTATTGAAAATTTACTGATGTTCAACAATGTAATTTTAACATGGTTCTTGCCACAAAATGTGTTACACTAATTTTTTAGCATTTTTTTAAATGTTCAATTAAATAAAACAAAAATTTCATTTTAAGCTGGTTCTATTAGCACAAATTTGCCAGTTTTTATTACAGTACAATTATGGAAATACTTATGTTATTGATTTCTTATTACAAATAAAAAATAATGTATGCTGTTAGAAAAGTCTTACAACAAACGTTTTACCTGCATTTGGTGTCAAAGCAATTGTTCGAACTGTGTTCCTTCTACGGTTTGACAATGAGCCAATCTTGTGTAAAATGATTCGACAGAGTTGCCTAACATTTCTTCAATTATCAAAGCAATCTCCTCTATAATCCTGTTTCTTAGGTCTTCCAAATTATGAGGCTTTCTTCTATAAACATTGGATTTTAAATGACCCCATAGGAAATAATCGATTGGTGACAAATCCGGAGATCTTGGAGGCCATTCGATTTCTCCTCTTCGGCCAATCCATTTATGAGGAAACCTTAAATCCAAATACTCTCTTACCTGTCTCCCATAATGGGGTGGAGCACCATCCTGCTGAAACCATACATTATCAAAGTATTCTCCTGATGCAATTTGAATAGCTGGGATTATTTCATTTTGGAGCATATTGTAGTAAAGTTCGGCATTTAAATTTCCATTGATGAAAAAGGGTCCAACAATTTTGTTACCTAAAATTCTACACCATACGTTCAGTTTTTGTGGTTGCTGTGAATGGGACTCAGTAATCCAATGTGGGTTTTCACTAGCCCAGTAACGGCAATTGTGCCTGTTAACATTGCCATTTAGGAAAAAAGTTGCCTCATCAGAAAATAGTATGTTGGTCAGAAAATCTCTATTGTCATCACATTTGCGCATCACAAGTTCACAAAACTCAACTCTTCTGTCGTAATCATCCTCACTTAACTGTTGGACTAAATGAACTTTAAATGGTTTGTATTTATTAATTTTCAAAATCTTACTCACAGACATAGGGTGCATATCATGTTGCTGTGCAGCTTTTCTGAGCGATGTATGTGGGTCTTCAATAAATGTTTGCAAAACATCTAGTGAATGTTCTTCATCTGTTGCAGATTGTATCCTACCCGACTTTGGCCGATTACGTACACTCCCTGTCATTTCAAAACGCTCAATAGTTTTTGATATTGTTGAAACACTTATGGGATTCCTTTCTGGGAAAGTGTCATTAAACAAATTACAAACTTCCCGATAAGATCTTTGACGATCGCCATATTCTCGCATCATCAACAGAGTAATTCGTTCTCTTTCAGACAATTCCATTAAAATGCCAAATAAAAACTGAACTACTCTAATTAGATAACTTGTTGACAGCAATGCTTCAGAGACACTGATTAACTCGACAGGAATGATATGACCTTTGTCCATTTGTAATTCCCAAGCTTAGACCTGTCTAGTGAAAGCTCCATGCTCAACAAACTGAAACCTGTAGACCAGATGATTAATAACACAATAATGTTTCTCATAGGCTAGTGACCTTTGTCTCTTTAAACCTTCCTGCTGACTGGAAAACACCAAGTACAGATTCATAAGTAATCAGAGAAAGTGACTCATAAGTTTTATTCATTGTAATAAAAACTGGTAAATTTGTACTAATGAAAACCAGCTTAAAAATAAATTGTTTATTTTATTTTAATTGAACATTTAAAAAATGCTAAAAAATTAGTGTAACACATTTTGTGGCAAGAACCATGTTAAAATTACATTGTTGAACATCAGTAAATTTTCAATACTAAAAATGCTCTATTTTCTGATAGAATAATTCCTTTGAGATGCGGTTTGTGGCATTCAATTCAGTAAGCTATTACCTTTAAAATTATGTATCACAAGGTATAGGCTTCCATTAAGAATATTCACGATACCCTCGGCAGGACGTCCCCCGTTGGTGTGACGTAACAAAACATTGTTCCAAAAAGTAGATGCCCAATCTCTATCACGATTGTAAGAGGTTTCAATTTTATATTTAAATTATTAAAGGATATATTTGGGTGTTTCCAGACATAATATACACCCTGTATATATTGATATATTTGGTAGCTTAGTTAGAACTAAAGATGGTTATAATAATATTTTAATTGTGGTTGATGATATGACAAGATACTGTTGGTTAATACCTTTAAGAAATTGTAAGAGTATATCTGTCATAAGAAAATTAGAGGAAATTGTTTTTAATAATTTTTCAACTTGTCAAGTACTTGTGTCAGATAATGGCAGTTGTTTTAAAAGTGAAGAGTTTAAGCAGTTTTGTTTTAAGTATGGTATTGAACATCATAAGTTAGTTCCTTACAAACCATCAGGGAATAGATCTGAGAGATACCTTAGAAATTTAAAAAGCATGTTACAAGCATTTTATCATGATAAGCAAGATATTTGGAACAAAGATTTAAATTATTTACAAATGAGTTTGAACACAGCTTTAAATGAAAGTATAAATAGTACTCTATTTAAGCTTATGTTTAATCATAGTCCTAACCATGCTTTAAGTAATTTATGGCGGATAAATGACCTGATAGACAATAAGGTAACACCTCAAGAAATTAGTATAAAAATTAAAAATGCAATAAAGAATGTAAAGAAATCTGTAGAACACAATAGAGGAAGAGTGAGATATTCAGAGGAAAAGGTCAAACACCCATTTAAATTAGGATCAAAGGTATTTTTAAAAACTCATTTTCTCAGTAATAAAGCAAATAAGTTTCAAAATAAGCTTGGTTTAAGGTACACTGGCATTTACTCTGTAATATATTTCTTAAATCCTGTTGTTGTACTTATTCAAAAAATTGGTGAACCACATATTGTGAAAAGAGCACATATTAGTCAGTTAAAATCAGCATAGAATATTGTAGAATTGCTGAATTTAGTTGAGTGTTAACTTAAATAGTTAAGTTGTAAAATATACTGCATAAAATAATTATTGTAAATACAAGGCATTAAACAGTTGTAAATGTAAATACTTGAAGTTAATAGAATTCATAATACTGAATTTAATATGTTAAAGTGTATTAAATATGTTTGACTCACTGGATGTAAAATAAATTCAAAATTTGGAAATCTACACTTGAAAGCTTTCCTTGTAACCGAAACACTAACACTGACGAGACAAAACAACATGCGCCGCGACTACACACTGAACTTTTACGTAATTTGAATCACGGTATCACGAAACAAACTTTTTGATACGAATACTTCCACGGAACGCACTCAACTGAACTGAAAGCTTTCAGGATATTTTCCAGTTTTGATAAGGTTTTAACCTGCTTACAAAATAAATCCAGTAATTCAAACAAAATGTACATAATAGACTAAGATAAAAGTACACTTACAAAACGATAAGAAATTCATTAGAAAGACATCATTGCAGGAAATCATTAGAATGATAATGATGTAATGACATTGTAATGCCATTAGGTTATTTTATAATGATGATAACAGACTATCTATAAACATCATTGAAATAACGTGCAATAGATAAGGTTGACAGTGATTAATGACTCTATTTAAGTTGTAGTAAATGTGCTGTGGAGCTGAGTTGTATCTGCAGTTCAAACCTCTGTTGCTGCACGGCGGCGGTTCCGGTAGTGGCATGGACATTGTTGACTGTTGCCGCGCGCCCTGGCCCGGCCCGCACCTCAGCCGCATGTGACTGGTTCCTACTCTCACTAGCCCCTAACATTACTGGTACCGGGCCCGTACCTCAGTGTCATGGGACAGGTAGAAGGAATGATGAATTGAACTTTTAATGATTTAATAAAATAAAGTTTTAGTTTATATATCTTCAAATAGATTAAGATATAAAGGGATTATTTACTTTAAGAATTAAGCCTGAAGATAGGAATTAGTTGAATTTTGAGTTTTTATGTATACAACAAATATGTATTTGAAAAATGACATGTTGGCAAGTTTGAATATTTTGGAAAATTTTCCTTTTTTTTGAGGGAGAGATTTTGTACCGTATATGCAAATAGTTACAATAATACATTGTTAAATAAAAAAAAAAATGGAAAATTGAACAAAATATTTTTATATGTAATGTGCTTAGTTTAATAAAAAAAAATAAAACCTAAGATTGGTATAATGTTAAAATAAGGCATCCCTGAAATAGCTTGAATTGGACAAGTTCAGTTCTGTACATTTAAAACAATAGTACTCCATTGTAAGAAACTGAATTTTTTGATTGGTTCAGAGGTCTAAAACTTGCTAACCAATAGGAAACCTATTTGGTTACTTGTCTTGTAATGTTAGAACAAAACTACTGGAGAGCTCTGCTCATTATCTTGTGTAGTTTAGCCTTGTAGGCACATAGTTAGTAGTCCGGATTGAAAGAAGACCCCAGTTTACGGGTATGTACATTTTATAAGAACTTTGAACCAATCAACAAATTGTTTTAATTTAAATAAAAATTCATACAAATCTTTACTGTGTAAAAAAAAATTTTTAAATATCAATACAATTTCACTACAATGTTTTAAATAACTAAGAAGTAAATTGTTTTAACAAAGTAATAAAATCCAAACTACATTACAATTCTAATCAGATTTGTAATTTGTTTCTTATTAGGGTTTTCGGTGAACCGGACAAGAAACCTAATAATAGGTGTAAGTGATTTAGTTTAATATATTAAGAAGAAGTATTTTATTTTTGTTGGATACAACAATTCAAGCTATAGTCAGGAATATAAAATGGTTAAACTATTGAAAATTTATAATGAAATGTGCTCTTACTAAAAATTATATTAAGAAATGCAAAAATGTACAAAACATCAAATTAATTGTCAATTGAAGATTGCAACAAGATAAATAAAAAAAAATTTTTAACATTACAAGACTACAATTTCATTTGTCAGAACACAAACTCCATTTAAATATTATTATTTATGATACAAACCAAATAATCTGGTTATAATTGTTTGTCATGGAGTATCTCCACCAGAGGATACAGTGCATGACTAATAATATACATATTTATTAGAGCAACCATGTTACAACACTAAAGGCATAAATATGTGCAAAGCTATATCTCGTGTTTGTTACGTAATAACATAAGTAAAGTTGTAAAATTCTTCCTAAGTACTTATATTTTATACCAATCATAAGTTTCAAAATTTAAGATGGTTAGTATGCAATTTGAAAAGTTGACCTAATAATATGGAAATATTGCAGTAAAAGTATACTTTGTTGATAGAAATAGTATTTTGGAATAATAAAGTTGATCACATCTCTTGGCATTGCAATCTAAAAAGGGAACTACCAAATGATTTAAATTTTGTATTACATAAAAACAAATTTATTGATTTCCAAACTCAAATTTCTCATTTAGATGGAAAACGAAAAATAAGGTTATACTTCAATAAATCAACTCAATGATTTATATTACCTATACTCAACATTCAATTGTCTTATGAAACATATTGTACAGCAAGAGTTACACCAAATAGCTGCGATTCTAATATTAACCACAAATATTACATTATAATATTAATACCTTCAATTCATAAAAAGGATTATAATAATTCATTATGTGGAAATTTAGCATTATATACACATGGAAAATTTGTTTGCTACATTTTCTTACATAGTATTCAGGAAATATTTGTGGAGTCAACCCCCCACCGTTAAATACCGTTTCTCCTTTTAGAAATTAATAGTGACAATCCAGAAAAGTGAATAGGTTTCCCCATTTAAATTTAAAGACAGAAAATAATGATCAGTACCCTTATTCTGTTACACTATATAATAAATTTACTTTTGTATGAAAACCCTTTACTAGCCGTTAGAACACTGCATACAAACAAGCAAGGTAATTATAGGATGCAAAGAAATGGGAAGTGAATTTTACACGTCAATAGGTACCAATAAGGAAAACCTGGGTTTAAAAGTGTAACTTTTATTTAAATAAACCTCTGATTTACGTGCTCCAGTTGGCCCTACGATTGTAACTTAATCAGAGGCTCGGAGCTTCAGCAAAACATTAGCTTACATCGTTTAAGACTTGTAGCGCATAATATTGCGTCTAAGTACGCTGCTAGAAGGCAGAAAAGAAGGAAATTAACTAAGTTTTAACTTACAACTATTTAAAATGATTATATTTTTTAAAACTGTATTTTACGGTTCAAATATATAACAGAAATTACAGTTTATTCAGCTATACTTCTTGACCATGTTACTGGTTTGGCAAATTCAAACCTAATATACGTATTATCTAGCTTACTTTTATAGATAAAAGAGTTGCTATGTATATATATATATATTTTTTTTTTTGTTAATTTTTTATGAATGTACAACAACAAAACTACAAAATTGTTAATATTTAATCTAATTTAATGCTGTTAGAACGCCTTTTTATATTATTAATCTAAATTTTAATTTTAATATAAAGCCCTTTTTAGAATAATATACCAAGGAGTTTATAAAATTACTCTATAAATCAGAATAGAATATTACAGCTGATTATAAAACTTCATATTGTTAACTTTTCATTCTTATATTATATACACTTTTTTTACCTTTTTCAAAACGACAATATAGTCGAAATATTAAAGGATTTATATGCAGTATTTTTCTTCTATTGTTTAAAGAAGCCTCTGACCATTTATATTCTGCATACAGAATATATATATGTATATATTTATATATACATTTGGGGTTGTATTGGAATCCCATTATCATTCTAAACCTTTTTAAAACTCTTCTGGAAGAAATAGAAAGATACAGTGGAATGAGTTAACAGAGATGAATATAGTGAAAAATTTTAATATACTAGTGCTATTTCATTATTTTGTTTATAATTTATTAATATAAATCAATTAATATACTCTGTGCACTAAATTGCCCTTAGGGTTGAATGAAATATATATTTTCTCATGTTAAATCGCCACTGAAAATCAGATATACAGGGAGGGGGTCAATTAAGTCTGGAACCTCTTTTTTAATTTTTAAACCACAATATAAAAAAATACCAAAGTTCACATGTGCTTACTGGTGATAGTAACGCATACATCTGCCCAATTACCGACCGGATAATCCCTTTGGGGGACGGTCCACAAGGAGTCAGACAAAATTCTTAAATAGCAGCATAGGTCAAGTTTGGTATTAAATTAAAGGTCTTACTTAGCAGAGTACAATGCCGCAAACTGGACTTCAAAAGGTGGATTCATTCAGTAGTTATAGCTATTTGAATTTTAAAACAGTTGAACAATGTAAATCATTAAGTATTACAAGTAAACACCAATTTTTAAGTACCTGTGATCAAAGTAAGTGTTCAAAATTTTCCCCTCCCATCGTCTGGCAATGTCCTAGGCGGTTGTAAAAGCCATCCACTACATTTTGAAAGTAGTCACGAGGAATATCTTGAGCTTCTTGGACTATGAGATTTCTTAGGTGCGACAAATCTCGAGGCTTAGTACGATAAACTACTTTATCTTTGAGGTATCCCCAAAGAAAAAAATCCAGCGGAGATAAATCAGGGGAACGAGCAGGCCACTCTACTGCACCATGTCTTCCAATCCATCTGTGAAGGAATATTGTATCCAAGTATTCTCTAACAAGGAGAGCAAAGTGTGGTGGCGCGCCATCTTGTTGGAAATAAATTCTTTGAAATTGTCGACTAAGAGCAGCTTGTAGTGCAAGAATTATCTCATTTTTGAGCATTGCTAGATACGAGTCACCATTTAAATTAACATTGATAAATAATGGGCCCATAATTTGATTTCCTATAATACCTGCCCAAACGTTAAGTTTCTGTGGATGCTGTGTATGACTCTATCTGCCCACTTTTACATTCTAACAGTAGTTGTGTTATTGATAATGATTATTGATTCCTGGCTTTGATTACTACATTGTCAGATGATGGGAGGGGAACATTTTGAACACTTACTTTGTTCACGGGTACTTAAAAATTGGTGTTTACTTGTAATACTTAATAATTTACATTGTTCAATTGTTTTAAAATTCAAATAGCTATAACTACTGAATGAATCCACGTTTTGAAGTCCGGTTTGCGGCATTGTACTCTTCTAAGTAAGAACTTTAATTTGATACCAAACTTGACCTATGCTGCTATTTAAGAATTTTGTCTGACTCCTTGTGGACCATCCCCCAAAGGGTTTATCCGGTCGGTAATTGGGCAGATGTGTGCGTTACTATCACCAGTAAGCATGTGTGAACTTTGGTATTTCTTTCTATTGTGGTTCAAAAATTAAAAAAGAGGTTCCAGACTTAATTGACACCCTGTATAGAAACCCAACAAAAACCGGAAGCTGTTATTTATCACGAATTCAGCTCTCCTCACTGCGGACGTGACTATTGAAGGTTTGAATGGTAAAAGGGAATCCATTCGTTATTCAGCGCCTCTTGGTCGTGGGTTGAGATCGGTATTGAGACTTTTATTGAGCCTTAAGTGGTATAAATTATTTTAAGGTTAAATAATATTGATAGCTATTAATATATAAATATTAATATCTACGATAAACTGTTTAAATTTTACATAATTTACCTTTTATTTATTTTGATAAACCTATTTTTGAAAAATTTATGAGCCCTTTAATGCTAAGAATGAAAAACGCATTAGTATTAGTCAAAAAATACACAGGAACAAATATCACAGAACGAGGATTTTGATTATATTGTCCCTGTCCATAACTTATGATTCATAAGATAAGTTCAAAGATCTTAAATTACAAGCCAGATTAACATGTAGTAGTTAAAATGAAAAGTATTAATATACTAAAAATTTCATAGGTGTAATCAATATTCACATTTGATATATTTCAACGACATAGTGGACTAAGAGTGTACATTTAGGGTTTAAACCATTAAAAATAGGTTCTCTTATTTAAATATATATCAATGAACCCCTACCATTCTTTATAGATGATTAAGAAGTATTATATGTTTATAATATATATATAGGTAATATATTTTATTGAGATTTATTAAATAAAAGATTATATATTATCATTTGTCTTACTATTAAACAAATATATAAGGCAGGTAGTTTAATTGAAAATCTCTATATACAAAAATTAAAGCCTTTTCTCAATCATACACTCTCTCATTACTAATACTCCAAATATTCGATGTACCAGAAAATCGAAATTCGGCACTGTATGCTTATTGTCTAGTAAAACTTAAACCAATTTCATAGGGAACGAACATTTATATTGTTTTTATAGTTGCAATCCCTGGAAGATCTATATTTTGGTTTTTTTTTAATTATTTATGTCGTGGAAAAATTTTATTGACACACAATTACGTTCTTAATAGGCAAATAAGAGATATTTTATAAATATTACCTACCATTTGGGCTGAAAAGGGTCTGCAGACCATTTAATTATTGAATTTTTTAACTTAACTGTGTCCTATAAAGATGAAATGAAACAGACGCGTGTATCCTCCCTTAAATACTAAAACAACAGAATTGTTAAAAGGTTAAATCATACATAGGGGTTTGAATGGGGTTGCAAGTCGTATTAAACTTGTCACTGGCTTAGAAAAATCAGATACAAAGGCGTTATTATCTCAAGAGAAAAAAATTAAGATAAAATGAAATATCTGGGCTTCTAGAAGTGTAAAATATAGTATTAACTGTTTCTGTCTCCTAACCCTACATTTTAAACACATATTATGCATATGTTTAAAATGCACTATGGCCTTAAGAGATTACCAGCGAAGTAGACGCTATTAACTAAAAAAAACATTCTAGACCTAAGTAAGTGTATATTTTCTAGATCAGGGCCACAATTGGAACGCAACTAAGCAACCTAAAATATCGTAATCCTGAAGTAAATTACAACAACCAGAAAACGTCGCTTTTTGATAACATCATACTTTTCTATCCCATACTACAGTATTATATATATATATATATTATTTTTTATATATAATATATATTATTTTATATATATATTTCATCGAGACAGCAATGAAATCGTTAGCAAAGTACTGAAAATATTACTTTTTGATAAAAGTAGACTTTTTAAAACAACTTACTGTAGATTTCCTAATATTAGTAACTATTCAAAATGCTGTTATATTACCGGAAGTATATAACAATAGTCGTAAGTGGGCGCTTTTAGGTAAAAGAAGATTTTCGGATCCATGAATATATTGATGTTTCATTAATGCTTATGTATAAATGTTTGAATATATTCTTGAATGGGGCAACGATGGTTACGCTGTTATCTAACCAAAAATACCTGAGATCGCAAGGATATTAAAACCCCCAGAACGACTTTTGACTTAATTAGTCTCAGGCCAAGTATGGTTAAATATAATTTAATTGAGGTAACAAGCCAAACTATTCTCTAACGAGTAAGATATTATTGATTCAAACCAGAAATGCCTATTCAAAACGCTAAACCACAAATAAAAATAGTAGATATTCTGTTAATCTTTCGATATCATAACGTTGTAAACAAATAATGCGTATCATAAACATGTCTACTTCCAATTCAAAACTGTAACACTCTTTCATATTACATCATATGTGTTTTACAAAAAAATTATAACGAGATAAATATATATATATATATAATGTTTTAATGATTTATATGTGTGATTTTCCTTAGGACTCATAAAACTGTTTCAATATCGGAATTCAGTACTCTAAAATATTGCTCTTTCAACTTCATTTTAATTATTTTACAGTGAATCAGGAAACGTTCAGAGATCATTTCTTATTTTTATTAGTGTTTCGTTAGAATTTTTTATAAAACACAGGTCTATGACCTCCATGTTATTTAATAGATGAGTAACAGCGAGTGAAAACGCGCTCGTAAACTAAGTACAGTTTTACGAAATATAACTTTTACCAAAGTTGATCATTTATACTACTACTGATATTTTTCTTTGATACAACTGTTCATGTATTTTTTTATCGACCTTTAGGTTAAAGATTTGGATAAGTGCTAATAAACGCATGATACTAAATGGTGTAGGAAATGTTAAAAGTTTATTTATAATCAAGTTACTTTTCCTACTGTTATTAAATGTTATGTTTAAGTTTACTCGTCCAAAATTCAGTCAATGCAATTATAGAAAAACATATGATTTAACAATATTTTATTTTTGCAAGCAAAGTATGCTGAGCCAATCAAAACTTGAAAAATAAAATGAAAAAGAAGGATACGTAATGCTAAGAGTGAGTTCTTAATCTATTATTAATTGCGTGAAAGTATAGATTAAATAACAATCATCTAGGCATACATAACGTATGATTGACGCTTTGTGGTCGTTCTCATTTTAATCCCTAACCATTACCCACATTTTACTTGTTTATACTATTGTCTATACTATTGGTTGGGATTCTAATTAAAAAATGAGGCAGATTGACAACAATGACGAAATCTGATTTTAGTATTTGTGTTTGTACACCTGATAATATTAGAATAAATTAAATATTAGGGGTCTGGTGTTTCTTTAAACTCTACCTTGACTCCCTATTATACTTATATTGAAAAAGGTAAACATCGGTTAATATTATTAATTATCTCCATTAGAAATCCATGAGCTACTCCCATATTTTCATGAAACAAGATGTGATTTTAACTGTTTAAAATTGATTATAACTCTTAATAATATTTTTAATAGTTTCGTTGAAGTAATAAATATTTAAATATATGTATGCGTTGGAAATAAGGTGTTTAAATTTATCATAACGGAGTTCAAATCTATGTTCATAATTATATATAACAAAAAGAACAAAGAACTAAATTTTTATTAATACCTTTTTACATAACTCTATCGTGATATCTTAATGGAAGAACACTTTGTAAATTAAATATTTCTCCTCCCTCACATTAGTATTATACCATTAGCAGCTCACGGCCACTGGATAAAACAATCGAACAAAACTCGTTGGATTGTGTGTTATTGAGTACTGCCAAGTGCACTTAGCCTCCGTTACTATGGTGAGTACTTCACACTTTATGGAGGACTTTGTTCGCTAATCAACATTACAGTTCCACAGGCCTCTTCTATTCTAACTAGCCAAGTTTACAAAAGAATACATCGGCTTTTGGATAAAAGTTATGTTAAATTACACAATAGTACAGTTTAAACGCACCTAACATTGTTGTTATTAGTCGATGAAAATGTACTGCAGTGAATTATTTCGTAATTTCAGAAACTTTCTGTTATTTTGTACCTGAATTAGCCATTATTTATTGAAAGCTTTTTCATAATTTCAGAGATTAGATCTTAAACTGGTTTGAAGCATTTATTTTTGTACTTTAACATAACATCGATATTTTCATGAATAAACTATATAGCTTTAGTATTTACTATTCCAACAACCAAAAACTTTCTTCAGCTTATTTTTTTAATTCTAATTTTCTTTTCTTCTGTAGCTTGCCATTATTAGTTAATTGTAACTTGTGATTTACACTATTATAAGTTATAAAACCATCCGTAGTCATTCAATATTACAATTACAATACAATTATACGAATTATAAACATGAAAATTTCTAAGTTATATAGTCACAATTACAATTATACAGTTTTGCTGATTATTATAAGAAAGTGTGTATAACGTCACTGCTAAAAATTTAATATAAATACATATATGATGTAACCGGTACGTAGTAATCAATATAAATAAAAAAAATTCATATAAATTACTATATTTAAGAATTGATATGTAATATATTATCCTGAGACGAGACACTATTATGTACAAAATGAGTTTATTTCTTTTTGAAAAACTATAAACTATTATAAGATAAGAGACAATGTAGCCTCACCACGTAAGTTCTGTATCCCCGACTAATAACAGCATATGCCTGGCCTCATTATTTTACGTATATGTTGGAAATTAAAATGTTTAAACCCTGTATACGTTGCAGTCGTAGATGGTCATCCTAATTCAAACACTACATACTATTCATTGAAAGAGGAGCTCTTCTTTTTGGAATACACTATTGTATAACAACTGATGAAAGATAAGTCGCAATTATCCAATAATTTTATTTTTATACACGTGTCTTTTCAACACCAAAGATGCCTTCGTGAGGTGTGAAACAACAATTTGAATATTATAAATATTTAATATATCAAAATAAATATCAGCTGAGTAAATATTAATACAATATTTGTTAAATTTAAAGTGAAATAATTAAATATTAATATATATAAAATTTTGGATCAAAAAGAATTTAGTAGGTGATTAAGTAATCTATTAATTGTGGTGTGGAAAACATCTCTTTTTTGGGAGTGTGCATGGTTCGAATCATGTGGTATGTATCTATTGTTGCAAGTGGGCTTTCTGTAAATGGCATGTTCTATGTCGCCTTTGTTACTTTTTACTAATACGTCTAAAAATTGCAATGATAAATTAGTTTCAATTTCATAAATAAATTTAGTAGTTGGATAAAATGTATTTACTTGGTTAATCACATTTTGAAGATCTTTTTTTTTATTAAATATAGCTAAAAATATCATCAAAATAACGTAAGCACACTCTTGGGAAATACGTCATATTTTGTTTTGCGCTTAATTCAAAATTTGCTAGTAGGACACGCGTTTGCAATAAAACCATGATAAAGGGTTACCCATTATTGTTCCTTCAATTATGTTCTTAAAACTGATTTTCGAATTTGAAAAGTGGTTTGAGACATGCATAAATCAGTTAAAATTATGTATTCCTTAATTTTCATCTTGTGTTAAATCGAATTGATATTAACCATTCCTTAATAGTATTTAACGTACATTTCATAGCGACATTAGGATACAAAGAAGTAACGTCAAATGAAATTAAATATTCTTCACTGGGATTTGTAATAGATTTTGTGTCGATAAACTGGTTTCTGTCGTTAACAGTTAAACTTGGAGGTTGTGGAAGTTTTAGAAATTGTTGAACTAATTATTTGGATAATAAGTATGTCGGAGAATTTATGTATGATACTATTGGTCACATTTTATTCCATGGCTTATGAATCTTAGGTAAACAATATAAACGTGGTAAATATGGATTTTAAACTCTTAGTTTTCTGCATAATATTTTGATCGGTATGAGAAAATTGAAGGGACAAAACATCCATCGTCAATAAACTATATTTTAAAGCATATGTAACGTTTATTAAAGCATAAACCACCATCCCATTTATTCAACACATAATATGAGATAAAGGGTAAAAGAATTATGGACACTAATACATAATTACGAGGATGATTGTTTTTGTGGTAAGTAATATAAGCTGAAACTCCTATCATATACAGCAACCATAAAATAGTTTGTCACTTTTTCGAATTATAAACTTATCTCATGTATACCAACGAATCTGAAAATTATTATTCCTTTTTAGTGTTCATGTTAGGTATAGTTTGTACTAATACTAAGGTTGGAATACGATTTAAGTCTTCTTCCAGATTTCATATACTATTTTCCATATCTTCATGGTATGCTTAAAGCTTTACTGATATAGAACAGATTTCTCTTAATTTTAAGGACACTAGTTTTATAACATGCAAATATTTTGCACACAGAAAATACAGTTTTATTTTTACGTCACAGATCCATATTATTTAGCCAATTAAATATTAAAAATTGCATTGTTTTCATACTTTTTATTGTTGCCATATCTGATAAGATTAATCTAAATCATTCATTAGAAAACTTCTGCAACATTAAAAACATTACTTAACGTCTATTTTAAATTAGATTATTACCTTAGCTATTGTAGTATAGCTTCTATAACAATGAATCAGTACGTGGAGGTAGAACAATAAATCAGAACGCTATAACTCGAAAGAAAGAACAATGTGGCAGAATAAAGTGACAGGTAGAGTAGTTAAGCCGCCTCCAGAGGCTCTTTATTATCAAAAACGCACGATAAAACTGGGGGGTTTTCATACGGAAAACTGTAATGTTTTATAATGATGTTAAATATGTTTTGTTTGTTTGTTTTGCTGCGAAAATAAAAGTTTGGAATACTTTGAGAATAGGCCGAGATTGCACTATTCCAGTTTATCTATTCAGTATTTTTTTGAATGCACAAATGTGTAAATATGCTTATTTTTGTTATGCAATTTAGGACACGTTTGTCACAAGAATTTTAGGTTAGATTAATAATATTTTTATCATAGTTGAAAATTATATGTATATACAAGCAGACGTCTCTGTCAACAAAGTACGTGTATAGATTAGTGCGAAGCATATAATGTTATTTTTAATTTTAAAGAGCTAGTCTATTATCTGCTTAAACGCATAGTCTTGTAAAAATCTTTCTTTAATTTTATAATTGTAATTGATATATTATAGTGTTAAAGTTTAAAAAATGTATTAGTTATTTTTGTATTTTTGCAATGAATAAATAGATACCCGTACATTGAATTGGTGTACTGAACGTTATAAACTTAATATTTTCTTTATTGTAATAGATATCAAAACAATCATCTGGATGGAGTATGCGTTTTATCTCTTTTTCATTCGTTAAATTTGCCATTGTTTACAACACACAAAGTAAAACACTAATAAGTAAGATACTAATTATCATAAACTATAGACTAAACCTTGGTTGATAAACACAAAAACTAATTAATAAATAAATAATTATCATGCAGTTTATAGGAGAATTCGGAGTTAGGAGCCAAGCGAAAATTAACAGATGTGGTGAAGCGTCTTTTATAGATCAGTAATCACCGTAAAAAGTACTTATTACCACTGATATCCACCACTGTAAAACCACTAATTAAAATTATACAAATAAATGTCTTAATCATATCTGCTAGATATTTAGAACAGGAAATACTTCGTTTTAGACCGAGAGAGCGGTCTGTGTTTAAAACCGCTGTCTCGTATTGTATTGCTTTCAATACATGGCTTGTTTAAATAGAAGAATTAAAAAAGTGCGTCTACTACAAAATAACTTTCACATGTTGGTTCAAGTTATATTATTATTAATCTTTTTTACTGTAGACACCAGACAAGGCTACTTTCTACATCATATCTGTACGACAAATTGTACTTATTATAATTATAAACCAAAACAAAACGTTAAGGAAGATTGGGATAGGTCGCAATAAGTATTACTTTCTTAATGTTCATAATATACAATAGATCGGATATGTGATTCATTATATATTTGTTTTCTTATGCTTGACATCCATTTAATTCTTAAGTAATTGATCCTTCAATCAATTATTTTTTCTAATATTTAAAAGTTTCATGGTCTATTATGGTACTAATAGATATATCATTAAATTTTATTTCGAATGATGTTGATATGATTACTTAATGTAAATAATTATACAAAATATAAATTGTAATTATAAAAATATATTTGTTCTGAAATATTATAGTATTTTAATATACATTCGTAAAATGTATTAAATAGGTTACTGATTTCATACGTATGAAAATAAAAATGTAGTTGATCTTTATTTTTTAGACATTTAGAAGTTTAGATTCTTTGTACAATAATAAAAAGTGATAGAATCACAATAAACCTTTATGAGTTACTAACGAGTGTGTATTGTTTGGTACACATATTTTCAATATAAAATAATATAAATAGCTATACATTATTAAGTTACCATTGTTATTATATAGAAAATAAGTCTGAGAGGAAAGCAAAGTTCTGGCGCCTCATCTGCGAATATTTATAAACTCCTCTAAATATATTCACAATATTGACCGAGTTCTAAGATTGCTTCTATTCAACATTGATTACATATTACAAGCGAACTGTGACGCCGATTCCAATAACATATTTTGGTAAAAACATTATCCTAGATTTTGTTTTATCCTAATTTTTTCAATGATAAGTTGGAAGATATACATCATATTATAGTTTTGTGTGTAGTATTTTTAACATATATTCTAAGATATATGTGCCTTCTTTCTCTACCTTTTTCGACTTCTTAGACTTAGTAACATTTTAGCTAAACAATAATGCTAGAGCCAGGAGTCTGCTGAATTCATATAAATTATATTGAACCTGTTCAATTAACACCTATAATATCTACATTCCTTGACCATTTCTGCGCTAGTGCACTGTTTAGTGACCTAGTACAATGTATTTAACATGTCTTATTAGACTATCTATTGAAAATTGAAAGCTTTTTATGTTAATATTGTTGTATGTACGTTTGTATGTGTGGTTTTAACATTTTATTTTAATTATTGACATACATTCATCTTAAACAACCTTAATCTCTATAACAAAAAATAGCCTGTAATAATCTCAAAATATATGGAGAAATTTTATAAGTATGCTTACATATTGTTCTTATATAAGCTGACTGTAAGAAATGTTTATGAACACTTTTAGAGATAATTTATCTATCTAAAACTATTATTTACTTATCTTCGTGAAATAAATTCTAATAACTAACGGGTTTTTTACTATTAATGTCTTCATGTTAATATGTGATGTTATTAGTGTTGGTACAACATATCCTTTCCTTCAGCAAACCCTGCTACGTTATACATGGTATGGTGTACTCTTAATTTATATACATAATTTAAAATTACAAAACATAAATAGAATCAACTACTTTAGTGACAGTTATTCATAAAAATAATGCAACAAACTTTAGTATTGGTAATATTTAGTTTATTATTTTAGTAACTGGCTCCGTGATTTATTTACAGATTTTGTTAGATGTCTAGTTACATATTTTACTAGCCGTAAAAGAAAAATTGCAAACCTTGGACAATGTTTTACAGCAACTTTAACTTCTTATGCAATTTATAATATGGCACTATTATTTTGGACAGACTGGCGTGAACATGTATATAATTTTAATGGACTTTATTATTAGAACATAATGTCGCAGAATATACTTCATAAGCTTTATTCATAACAAGATAATGGTTATTCATAATACGTTCTATACTTAACCTTATTTTAGGAATCAGTCTATTCTGAAACAAAGCATTTCGCTTAGGTTGGGATGGTACATTTTTATTATATAGCTCATTTTAATATTGAAAGATATATAGAATTACAGGCAATAATATGGAAAATAAGGTCCATTTTCAAGACTAGAGATATAATTGTTTTTCTCAAGGTATCTGAGTACGTAATACATTCACAATTTTTTATTCGTATTTCTTCTTCATGTGTTAATCATAATACTCTACACATCAAGTCACGATAAAAATGATGCCATTTGTTTTGTAATAATTAGGCTACATATGTTAAAATAACACATTTTACAATCTCTTATGAGTATTTTGAGTTTATATATTTTGCCCTGTTCTCGTTGGCCACCGTGTTTACTCTTTAGACTTATTAAAAAATAATAGCTGACGCTTATCCTAATGCCATGAAGTCTACAATCAAACCATGCGTTCCTCATATAGACATGAAACTGCTTGTACAATTTCAAGAATATTGGTCAGTTTCTTATCGAGATATCGAGTGGATGACAGATATACAGACAGACAGAAATGAAACTCTTTGAGACCCATGAATGAAAGGCTAGCACTCGGCTAATAAAGATATTCTATCCATATAATCAATTCAAAAAACACTCCACTAGCTTTACGTTGTTGATTAGCCTAATGAGTTTCGAATAATCTACTAAATGTTAGCTGCAGTTATTCACGGTTTTCCCCAAAAAAAAAAACAGATGTGTAAGTAACTCATAATTTATAGTATTTAGTAGTTAAAATCAGTTTTACATACTAAGTCTCTCGAGTAAATAGATTATTGCTAAGCACCAACTACGTTATAAATATTTTTAACTTATAATTATGACATTTTAATAAGTAATTGATTGTGCTGTTATAAAATTTCACATGGAATTAAAATGTTTTTAGTTACTACTGTCGCTATTTTTGAACTCTAATACAAACGATCCCTTTTCAATTCTCAGTACGCTATATCCAATTTTAACTTAAAAGTAAATTTTATAAATACATCAAAACACTTTTATGTGAAAACATCATAGTTGTCATATTCGCACGGTTTTAATAGAAGGCTGTGCATGAACAGTGTATAAACGAATTATTGTATAGCAAAGAAAAAAAAAGAAAAAAGAAAAAAAAAAAAAAAAAACACCCGTAATTGTAGTTATTGTAAATCGAATATAGGTATGTGTGTGCTACCAATGATTTATTTAAATATACATAACATACTAAATTTGAGTTTCTGAACAACAAAAATCCGAACAGTCTAATAACGCCGTAATTATTTATCTTCATATTCTACAATAAGTAATTGTTTTAAGTAAAAAACACTGCCTTTTAATAGCTAAAAGTTTTGTATGTTTTTCCAATTGTTGTCCATATGGAACTTTTTATGCTACCAATACATTAATAAAGAAGGTAGAACTAAAACTGAATTTATATTTTGTGATAGGCAATTACATTTTAACACACTAATCCTTAAAAGTTTTATTACGTGGAAAATGAGGTATCGTTTTAAGTTAAAAAAATACTAATTATTTCAATATATGAATTTAAAACGCATTACACCACTTCTAAAATCATTATTTGAATTTTTTATATTAGCAAAGGTTTCTTAATTTATTCGAAAATAATTTGTAATAAAACATTTAAGAACCTCAGATGAAAAGTGTGTACTAATGTCCGGGAATGTATAACATCATAATTTAACCCTCAAAAAGTGTTCTAAAGTCTACGAGGTGACAATAGTTAAACTCTCAGCAGGTAATAATTCATTTACTTTATACGTGAAGTAGAAACAAGAAATAAAACACGTCACATATAACAACTGAGAGATAAAGACCGCCGCTGTTGTGCGTGCAACTCAGTCTCTCTGTGACATGTTTATTGACTTCACACTTATCTAAGTGGGCATCTGCCTCTTGCTGTAATACGCTCTATGTTGGAAAACTCACACCTAAAATTTTGTCTGGATTTTCTCTCGCTAATATTGAAATATAAAATACCCATAGAGTCTAAGTTATCTTTGAATGCGTACATTACGTAATTCGCTGATAATTATATAAAAATACATACTTATATGATATTAAATCGTAGTGTAATATATATATATATATATAATATTTCACAATAATTAAGTTATTTTACAATACGATTATGAAACATTATTTTTAGTGAATAATTTATCAGTTTAGAACCTCAATTATTGAATATTATGTATTTCATGGATCCTCAAAAGCGTGCTTTTAGCTAATGAAATCTTCCAATAACTAATTCATTTCACACCTAAGTAATTGGTATCTTTAGTCAAATTTTCTGACATTTTAAATTGAATGTATATTAAATATTTCAAATTTTAAGATTTCAAGCACTACTCTACTCACCTTCAACATCAAGGGTAAATAAATAATCTCAATTTATCTAATAGAACAATCTGGTAATACTTTTAAGTCAAAAGTAAATTCTTTGCATTACAATTTTAATACAAATAATCCTGTTATACATAAAATTTTAATATGGAAACCTATAAAAAATTTAAGACGTGAATTACATTTATGTTTGTGGTTGAAAACAAATTATGAACATTTTGTTTAGTTGGTTTCCTAACTAACATCAAATATTTTCGGTCCACCGAGTTAAAACATTCCATACAAAATTATTTACTCTTGAAATATTTACGCTTAGCTCTAGAGAGCCGTCTTATACCTACACATAATATGGTGGCAAAACGTTTCAGTGTTACTCCTTAAATGTTTCAGGAATTTAATTGTATAAGCTTTTTTCAGCGCATTGAGAACCAGTTGTCTATAACGCTGATAGATAAAACGTTCAAAGCAAATTAAAGCTTTCTCTGAGGTTTACTCGAAAAACTAATTTTAATAAAATATACGCAATATTCACTATTAGTTCTAATAAAACTCAGTAAATAAGTATTTATAAAAACAATGAGAATTTACATCAAAAGTCTTAAAATACCTAATAGAACATATAATGTCTATAATGATATTTGAATGTACCTGATAAATTACTAATGAAACAGTAAAACTCAAGAACCTATCTATTTTTATCAATTTTTTCGTAAAATAAATGATTGCAATATAAAATACTTAGTTACTTCTGAGTTATTTCAAAACATAATAATTTTCCAAATTGCTAACCGAATATTGTTCAGTTCTACCAACTTTGTGCTTGCTATATAAAAATTAGTGTAATTGTACGAAACATCATTTCTCACCAACTTTAAACATGAATCAAATATTTTATTTACTAATTTTACATATATGAAGTTAAAATTTCCCAGGAGTATTTAATTTTTGGGCGGTTAATACCTGCCAGTTTAACTTGCACAATATACAGCAAATAGGCCTACTGATTTAACAGCCTACCTATATCTAGGCAACCGAAAGCATGTGTAGCGTCCCCCATTGCAAACCGCAAATATCGAGATATTGAGTAAAGGGATAAATGAATAGGTCATGTCTGCTTCGGAGAATTACTTTTGAAGTTCGCGAGCTCCCTAAGAGTTAAAAGACAGTAGCTAGCCTGGACATAAGGGAGTACTACCCTTGCCGGAGACGAGACAGACTAGTACAGAGCTTGTTAACCTACATTCGGCCCCAGTTGACTTGATTAGGATATACTTCTCACTATTCCTCATCATGGTTTTAGACAGGTTGAAGCCTGAATAAAGAACAAAATGTCTTTGCATAAAACAGTTTTCAAAAAAAGTAAGTGATTTAACTTGAACCAGAAAGTATTAAATGAATTTTGATACGTGCTCGTGTATGTTGTTCTGTATAAAAATATAAAATAATAAAAATAATAGGAACAATTTTAATACTATTATACTATAGTAAATATTGGATGAATTAATTTATATATGAATAGTAAATTTCAATATTCCAGGAAAAAATGTTTAGTATAAAAGTTTAAATAGTATCTTATATTTTTAGTCAAAAATATACCTTTTACATGACTATATAAAAGGTATATAGCCATGTATAAGGCTTGTTGTAACCAGCCTAATATCAAAAAATTACTATTTTAGTTAATAGAATATCTGATATTGAATATCAATATAGATTTCACATTAAGTAATAATATACGTATATTTCTATGGTAAAGATGGTTGGAGCCAATAAGTATTTGATAAAAAGCTCAATACGATGTGAATATAAAAACTGATCTAAAGGAGAAGGGAAGCAATTACTGCAGTCGCTGAGTGACGTAACATGCAAAGCACAGTGCATCCACCCTCCACCCTGCCATAGTCCCTTCCCTTACAACACATCATCGCCTCAGAGGTAATCGACCGATAACCTGATCTTTGACATTTATTATACCTTTAGTTAAAACCAAAGGTATGTTACAAAATACATATTGATTGGCCTCGTTAAAACTTTTAAATTACAAATTTTAGTTTTTATTATAGTAAGAATAGTTACACTTTAAAAAATAATTGGGGTTTCTATATTTTACTCTAAATAATATTACAGGTTTTAATATGTAACTAATATATATATATATATATATATATATATATATATCTCCATATATTTATGTTTATATATAAAATGTATATTAGTTTGGAAATACAGGCTCATGCACTCCAAAAATTTTTGGATTCTTAACACATGTTCTTTTTAATAATTCGTCGTTAGTTCGTAGAGCGTGAAAAATACAAAACTTACAAATTAATATATCTTTAATGTCATGTTTTTTTATATCTCAGCTACTGAGCAAGTACTAAATATTATAAAGTAACTTCAAAGTAGTAAGAATTGTCTATATTTTACTTTCTCTAAATATTTTACCCAAGATTTAGTTTGCCTACATAATATTAATTATAAAATCAAGTTTTTTAAATAGTATTTTTAGGTTTTGTTTTCTTAACGTTGGAGTTAATTTCTTTTAGTTTTAAAATACTCCCCTTCAATCATTAACCTCACTTTTTGACGAAAGTGGTATTGTCAAACAGTTTTAAAAATAATGCTCCTTTAATGTATTCCTGCAGAAATTTTTTTACGAGTAACTCAGTGAAGTGAAGAAACAGTTCCCAAAATAACAAACAACACGAGAATGTATTAAAAATTTCAACTATCTGCTAATGAATCTAATACATTCATTATTAATTAATTATATCTAATATTCTTTAAGTTTTAAAATAACACCATTCGCTTTTACTGTGTTCCCACAAAATGGCTCTCAAAAATTTCAAAGAATATCCCAACACAACAAAATTTCATTTCTGGAGTTAGGGAAGTTAATCTGTTGGCTTTTTAAGTCCACAAACTTTAGTTTTACATAAGGTTTTTAGTATATTTTACGCCTAAATTTGGATTAATTTTTGTAACCAAGGAAACCACTCTGATATAAACATTTCAATTGAAAAATACAGGTTGATTCAAAAAGAATACCACAACTTTAAACATTTGTATTCCATAGAATAAACATAATAGAACCTTCCGTTATACATCATTGCAAAGAGTACTAAACAAATGTTCACTAAAAAACAAGTTTAGATATGTTTAATGTATCCCTCTCCCCCCTCTACACCCTCGAGCTATATCAACCCGATACTCAAACTCACTCCACACTGTCAGTAGCATATAAGGTGTAACAGTTTGGATATCTGTTGTTATTTCTTGTTTCAAATCATCAATGGTGGCTGGGTGAGGTGGCCGAAACAAAATATCCTTAACATATCCCCACGAGAAAAAATCGCAGGGGGTAAGGTCAGGACTTCTTGGAGGCCAATGATCAAGTGCTATGGCGCGGGCTGCCTGGCGGCCGATCCATAGCCTCGGGTAGTTGACGTTCAGGTAGTCACGGACATATAAGTGCCAATGTAGTGGCGCTCCATCATGCTGAAATATAAATTGTTGTGCTTCTTAATCAAGCTGAGGGAACAGCCAATTCCCTAACATCTCCAGATACTGTAGTCCAGTTATACAGTAGCACGTTCGAAGAAAAAGTTATCAAAAACTGTATTCGCTGAAATTGCACAGAAAACGTTCACCTTAGGTGAGTCACATTCATGTTCAAATATTTCCCGTGGATTTTGAGTGCCCTTTATACGAATATTGTGCCAGTTGACTTTTCCTTTAGTGTGGAATGTAGCTTTATCACTAAACAAAAACGAAAGCTTTATCCGTTCCCATTTGAAAAAAAAAGATAAATTCACAGAAATGGCTCCAAAAATTATCAGCTGCAGAAAGGGCTTGAACCAATTTGAGACGATAAGGTTTCATTACTAACTTTTCTTTAGGTCTCTCCGTACAGTTGTTTGTGGAAGTTGCAGCTCTCACCTAGCTCTTCGAGTCGATTTACCTGGGCTGCAAACAAATGCTTGCTGTATGCGTGCTACATTTTCATCACTCGCGCGGCCTTGTCAAAAGCGCTTCAAGTGAAAAAATTAGCAAATAAATTAAACTTTAGAGATTCCTTAATTCGCCGACATATAGATCTTAGCTCTCCTTTTATTATCTCCAGAGTTATAAATTTATAAGTTTGTGGTATTCTTGTTACATACCCTGTATTAAAATTGTTATGGTATTATAAGTGTTATAAGTGTGATTTTAATTTAAATATCAATTAAACAGATGTTAGCTGTTAGAAGTTAGGTTATAAATGGTACTGATGTGTAGTTACATCAGATGATTATTATTCTCGTATGTTTTTTGCCAAAAAATACGGTAGCAATATGTGCAGGTATGAGATGAGTATCAGGAGAACAGATTTTTTATAAACTATCTTACGAAATCGAATCTGTACTTCTTAACCTTAGGTCGGAAGTTATATTTATTAAAAATAAAAAATATAATTTTAATAAAAATAAATTACTATCATGGTGTTGCTTCACCATCGGTATAATTCACTGGTGTATTCCCGGATGTAAATAGATATTCTTCAAACATCAAGAATGTAGCTCATACGCTTATATATTACATGTGTGCATTACGATGCACAAAAATGTAAAAACACACATTAAAACATGTTTGTGGTTGGGAGAGCAATTACTCTATGTTTGTACTCAATGAATAAAATCGTAGTCCTTACTATTTTAATGCACCCATTTCGTTGTTATTCATAATACATACGGGAGTTGATGTAATAAAATATATTGTTGGGAGCTGCATAAAGGTATGAGTGAGTGAATTTACTTGTAGATGGAAACTTACTTGAAAAATGAGGTTTGTTATCTACAAGTCTCCACTCGTCTGGCTACTTCTACTTGTGTATATCAGGGGAATATACGTTTTCATTTTTTATTATGTTATAAAATGTAAAAACCTTAAACAAGCTACCTGTGCAATCTATAGTATATGTAATATTTTTTAAACACGTATTTAGACATAGGTCCAAAATACTTCATTTCGTAACAATAGTTAAATAAATATTTATGCATTAATACTTTTCCTTATTTACTTATACATAAATATAATTTAAACTGTCACGGAAAAGTTAACCTTAAAAAACTATTACACCATGTGTCTATTATAAATACATTCCTAACTAAATCATGATATAAACTTTTATATTTATTTGAAGCGGAAACATGTTTATACAGATCGATGTAACATCAATAATGCTGGATAACATACAAAGAAGTGATCGAATATAAGGCAGGAAAAGATAGAATTAATGGTGAGTATTATCAGTCAATGGTAACATAATTTATCAGCCGATTGTATGCCATGATGTAGCGGTGCCACAATGTACCTGTGCCACAGTGTTGAAGGCCACAGGCGGTGATCGTGTCACCACCTGATACCATAAAATACTAATAACATAGTCTACCAAACTTTACTGGCATAATGAATGAATGAATTTCACACTTTTAAAGAACTCATTCTCCCAATACTATTAGTTTCCATGTTTTATCTTGACAACTGACATTTTACCTGAAAACTTTGTAGTAAATTGTAAAAGACTTGAATATTTCGGGTACTTTTATTTTACAAGGATACAGTATATTAAATCCAATAAACTCATTGGAATGTTATAAGTATATAGATTTCGTAATACCGGGTGACTTAAAAGTCTCCCCCCACACTTATTAACTGTCTTATGCATAGAGACGGAGTTATTTAATTTGAGAGACGTTTATATGACCAATTGAGGTGATTTTTGACGTAAAAAATATGTTTTCGGTATTTTGGGGTAAGTCAATCTTTTAAAATATTAGCCCTAAGTAAGTGACACCTCATTTTAAAGATATTATAGAAAGAAGAAAAATGACGCAAACAATAGGTCTCTAATATTATTCTATCAAATTTAGTGGCCTATAAAATTTTAATATTTTATAAAATTGAAACATTTGAAATTACATTTAAAGTTAATGTAAGGCAGATAAAGCTTTCATTCACTAGTTGTTTTGAGAACTTAGGACTTAATATTATTAAAAAAATCATTAAAACAATCAACAAACATCAAAAACCATGATTAATATAACTTTATTAGATTTTTTTATGTCTGACCGAAGCCCATTAGAAAGTCCTGGGAATATCAATAGCTGGTTTTGCCGCTTCATCTCTTATAGTTTACCAGTAAGTATGTGAGACACATTTAGTCAAGTTACTGTGTCCATAGTGGTCTTTTAAGACGCTCAGTTCATTATGTTGAGATAATGTTTAACTTATTCACAATTATTCTGGCCCACAGTAAAGAATAATCGTTATAGTTGCAGAGTTTGAAGATTATTAATTTTATTGTAGTGAATTCATTATTATATCTCGTTTCTCTGTAATATAATATATATATTATAAATAAATTAAGCAAATGAGTATGCCTATATACCTATATTTCCGAAAGAAACCAATGCTCCTATTCAAAAACATTACCTAAATATGAGTTTTTTTATTATATATGTTTAAACGTTAACTAACTTCATATATCTAAGAATATGAGTTTTTTTATTATATATGTTTAAACGTTAACTAACTTCATATATCTAAGATTGTATATATATATATATATATATATATATTGCGATTCAATGTTTATTGAAATTAAATAAGGCAATTGCCATTTATACAATTTAATGTAAATAAAAAGTCATTTGACAGGTGTTTAGTCTTCTGATCATATATTAGTTTGCTTATTTAAACGCATATGTGACAGACACGGCTAAATACAAAAATAATTGAGTCGGAAAAAGTAAGCGCTCTGTGGTGTAATGGTAGCACATTCACCCGGCAAGTGAGAGATCCGGGTTCGACTCCCGGCGGAGCAAGTACTTTTTGCGATTCAATGTTTATAGAAAATTATATATATATATATATATATATATATATATATATATATATATATATATATATATAAAATTTATTTATTTATTATGAGCAGCTATAAATAAATAGTAACCGGTATTCTGATATTTCCTCTGTGACGAAAGTAACGTAATTCAATTACATATATTTCAAACGACTTATTTATTTAAGCAGAAGCGCATGCCAACATTACCTAATCCACGGACACTATCTACATTTTACGGAATATGTATTACTGTAATCACACCTAATTAAAATTAACCGTTTTAGCGGCAAGTATGTTTTCCAAAGTCTTATAAGGCAATATTGAATACGCAGGTGAAATGACATGGTTTCTCTTTTCATCTAGGAACACATCCAGGAACAGGAAGTTATAGAGTTTGCAATGTTTGAGCACAAAACTTAGTTTAAACAAGAATTTGTTTGGCAGCCTTTATTAATGGTATCAATGGTAGTCTAACTAGATGAGTAAAATACAGATTTAGTAACATTAAATACTAATTATTCTCTCACATTACAATTTCATTGTTTCACACTCTTATTTATATTAAACCAATCACAAGTCATGTTAAATAACTTTAAACATCGTTAGAGAACCAGCAATGACCAACTTTATGGAATATACTTAGTGATGTATCTCATAACGTTGATAACCATTATTTATATGAATGAAGTTTTATTTTAAGTGTATAAACCAATGGAACATGTTATTTTTCAGCAATAATATTATTTGAAATTTAAAACCACTATTCCAGCCCCCACTTGAACAAACGCAGATGTTAATTAATTTACTTCTTTCGAGAAATACTCTATTGATTTTACGAAAATCTTAGTTGTGTACTAATGCAGACCAATATAGACTCTTGTCTTCTAAACTATTGCATATAAAACCTGTAATATATGAAACATATTTAATACTTCTGTTGTTCCATGAGCAATGTTTGTTAATTATTATTCTAATGTCAGTAGAGTATAAAACTTTATCTGTTCTACAAACCATATATACCAGCCACGGAACACTCACTATACGTGTCAGTGAGGTTAAAGTGCAGTTATTAAGTCCCGTTTATTTCTGACATCGCTGTTTCATTACATTTCATTTCAAAATACACTAATAGTAAAACAATTTGGAATTAAAAATTAATTTATTGAAAGTAGCTTTCTACATAATACTATATTGTAATTATCGATTTACTCTAGGTTACATAATATGATACTCATCCTAAATTGAAAACCTTAAAATTTAATTTTAAAAGAAGCATTACTTAATAGCTTTTGAACTAGAACTTATACTTTTAATTATTTTATAAGATTATTTTTCAAAATATTATACGTAAATAATATGCTAAGGAAAACTGAATGACTAATGTAGGTTCTCTTCGCAGCTGTATAACTGTATAGCGACCCTCTCAAAAACTTCCAGACCTACATAGGCGCCAGCTGTCTTAAGCATCGGGAATATAATTCACTAATCATATATGGTATAGAATACCACTGTACTCGTATACCATTCGGCAATCCTGAACATTGTATTGAATAAGATTATGTCTTTTTACTAATCAATTAGTAACAAATTTCAAGGCACACTAATACATGTATGACGTTATATAATTCAATGTTAACGTATAGGAATAATAATATAAAATCATTCTTATTTGGAGAGAAGAAAACAGAAATACTCCACCCATATTTACAGTACAATAACGACAGACCTGTCACCTTCATTCGCAGATAAACCGTAACTCCCTACTCTACAAGACCAATACAATGATTAGAACTTGTACAGTCTAAGATCCCATATCTCTGACCAGAGGATTATTACTTGTCATAGTTACAAAACCAGAGTTTCTGGCACAACCAATAACCGTAAAGGAGTAATAATGTGCAGACATGTATCTCTTAATATATTATAATTAATAACAATTTTAGTTAACAATACAGTATGCCTCCATATTACTTATACCACATACCTTTAATAAGTGTAAGATAGTAGATATGCAACTAATACCAGCCGACAAATTAGTGCAATAGTATAAAAATTACATTATAGAATATATTTTGTTGATAGATGTAGGGTTTTTTGCGAAAAAAAAGTTATTAAATCTTATTACTTTGTGATTTTCCAGGAGATATAGCAGAGGATATTATACTGTTTGGAAGTCTCAAATGTCTCATTTAAAGTGAAACCAAAAATACCATCTTCAAGAAAACAGCTGAATGATAGATAGTAATTAAACACTTTATTTTGAAATAGCCGTATAAAATTGTACCGTTATGACGATAACACATGGGGGTGGTGACTTCTGAGGTCGTAGTAATAAATACTAGAAATACAAAGTTTACTTATAAGTTCAGTTTAATTACGAAAACTTAAAAGCAACCAGTTTTAGATGGTAAAGGAAAATGTAAACGTTAATGGTAATGCACGTTGCCAATTAGAATATAATAAAAAGTATCTCTTCTAGGTATAAAATTTAAATGTTGTATATTGAATTATGCGTACACCGTTTTTTACTTTACACAAATACATCATTCACTCCCTTCGCAATTGGTAGATCTCACAACCCGGGTGTGTCGTCTTGGGCACGAGACATTGAAGCTGTAGTCTCAAAAGAACGGTTTATTTCTAGAAGAGGAGTATATGTTGGGAAGTGGTAGCCATCTATTCAAACAACACTGAGATACATCAGCATCTAAAATTTAAAATACGTAAACTCACAACAGGTATTAGCCATTTAATGATACAAATTACTATTTATAACAACGTGCTCGTCGCCATAAGGACGACGCCACACAACTTTTATCTTCTCAATCAAGCAAATAAAAGATCTTCAAGGGTTACTGTTACTTTACTATTCACATCTTTACTTTACGTTTATTCATTTTATGCATTACGTTTGGCATCAAAGGGCTAATAAATAATACGAACAAAAGATAAATTTTACTTACGGACAAAGCGCGCGAGGTCTGATCGGTTACGTAGTTGGGCTGCCTATACAAAGGGTTAGAAGAAAAAATTCATACGCGTGCCAATTAGGTAGTTACTCCGCCCAATAATTTTAGTTTCCGGACATTGGATGTAAAATAATATTATATTATACTGGCTGATTAGGTTGCGAAATTACACTGTATGAAATTTAATTTAACTAATTTACGGTACAGAATATCCCCCTGTTTTGATTTCGCAACCTAGTGTTAGTCGCTTGTACCTTAAACATATTCTAAATAACAAACTTAATTCAACTCTTTAATTACATTACAAATAAATTCAAATTCAACCATAACAATACGATTAGCGCGGGGTTTCAAAAGTTTCCTATGAAATCCGCTAGATCGCATGCCAAATGCAGTTCTATGACTGCTCGCTTAGGGAACAAAAATAGAAAAATCAATTTAGGCAAACTATTTTCATGCAGTGCACGTTGCAGCGTTTTAGAATTTGCGGGTCGTTGCAAGAATAAGGGCATTTAAGGCGATTAAATCGTAAAAAAGTGTAGTGTAGTGTTTTTGTTATATAGGCGCCACATTCATACTTCTTTTTTGCATTCATACCAGTGTTTTGTGTATAGTGTTGTGACATTAAATACCCTGAGACTTGCGGACAAGTTACCAATATGGATCGAATACTTTGGAATGAAACGTCCCCTCACGAGAAGCTAAGTCTTCACATTTCGTATTAATACTGCATCACTCTAATATATATATTTAATAAAACATCCTATACATCTTACATCTACATGAATTTTATTTAACACTTCAAATATATCTACAAAATTCAAAATTCAACATTTCGGCATACCTCTACAAAACACAGAAAATTTTTCATATTTGGTTCCCTCATTACAAAACAGTCAGGATCAACTTTGTCATTTCTTTACACTAAGTCTATTTACAAATTCTTTTTCTATATTTTATTTCCATTGACACATTCGTTAAGAATTCACCAAACAGTTAACTTCCTGGATTTTATCTTATCTTTTAAATTTGACAGCAAGTGGTTCCTTAAGCTAGGGATGCTACAAATTTTTTTTTATTTATACAGAAAACGGTCTTAATTTAATTTTTAAATCTACAATATGAACCTTTTTTACATTAAAACATTTTTCAGTGTGTTGTACAATACAAGTTACAGGGCTTAAAAAATATAAAAATTCTATAAATTCCTACATATTTTGGTGCTAATTTTGCACAAAACTTTTCTACCTTATTGCTTAAATAGTGGGTTTCTAATCCATACTAAGGAATGCAACTTAAAGGGATGTTTTACATTTTGCTCTGAGTACTTTTGTCTATTACTGTTATGTGCTATACTCCTTTTTACATTCACCACAGCTCTCTTTAAATTGTTTACAACAGTTTCCTTGGACAAATTCTCACCAATTAGATCATTTAGCTTCCATATATTTAGATAAAGCATTATTACAGGAATGATTAAACATTAAATCAAAGGCAGCAAAACCTGTGCTTTCATTATGGGCGGTGTTTAAACTTAATTGTATATAGCCTAGGTCATTATCCCAATTACTATGACAGTTGTGATAGTAACTACGTAATAATGTAGATATGTTTCTAATATGCCTTTCTGATTGATTTCCATTAGCCCTGTAAGGCGCTAGTCTACGGTGTTCAATAAAATTCTTAAATAAGAACTTCTTAAAATAAAGTGATGTAAAATATGCGGCATTGTCTGACACTATTATTTTAGGTACAGAAAAAGTTGGTAAAAAATTATGCGGTCTAATTTATTACATATTTCAGCACTCTTACATTCCCTCAAAGGGATTTAGCCAGAAATTTATTGGCGGCATCTACAAGTATACTTTTATACATTGTTGTTCTAGTTCTCACTAAGGGACCTAAAAGATCTATGAATAAACAATCCATATTGTTCTTAAATTGGCACAGATACTAATTAATTCGCCTTCATATTTTCTTCGGCACACTTTACTCATTTTACAAAACATTACATTCTTTGACTTTTGCCTTTATAATTTCGTCTAAATCAGGTCTATAAAAATACTGATTAATTTTTCTTTGGCGTTCTAGCAATGCCTAAATGAAACCTCCTAAAGAACTGTGGAAGAATTCATATACTAAATCAATTAACTATACAGGCAAAATATCTTACTCTTAACTTTTTACATTCCTTTTGTACATCAATAAATTGTTTTTTATAAAATAACATAAATTGTTACTATTGCTTTTTACAGATTGAATGATTCGCTGAGTTTCATTATCTTGAAGTTGATATTTTTCTAAATCTTTAAAACGCTAATGGCAAATCGTTAATTAACAACCACAAAATTATTAGTGTTGTTATTGCACTTATTATTTATCTGCATTTAGGCTTTACATTAGATGTTCGTTTACATGTTTGCCTTCGGGAGGAGTTTGAATGGCAGAAGGAAATCGATGATCTATTTTTTTATCCTGGTCTGGAACGTTCCGGCAGTCACTGGGGTCTCGGGGCTATCAAGCTGTTCCCGTCGACTCGCCCTCAAAACACACGTGAAAGGGCGTCTGCCAGCGCATTATCGGTGGAACTTTTAACTTCCACCTCAAATGGCAAATTTAAAATCCTCTCGATCCACAGGCAAGTCTTCCTACCTTCCTTTTGTGATTGAGGACATAGGATAAAGCTTGGTTATCAGTTATCAGTTTAAAGGGTTCTACTTCTATTCTAAAAATTCGTGCCATTTTTCTATGAAAATTAAGTGCACTCAAAGCTTCTTTTTCAATAAACAGTATATTTTAATTGCATCAGTAAAGGTTCCTAGAGTAATAGGCTATGGCATTAATTCATTTTGGTCGTTTTCCTGTAACAAACAACCACCTGCGGCTATTCCACTAGCATCTGTCATGTACTATAAATTGCTTTGAAAAATCGACTAACTGGAGTACAGGAGGATTCATTATACTCATTGCTTCTTTTAACTTTACAAACGAATCTTGACATTCACTTGTCCAAACAAAATTTAGCGTTTTTCCTTCTCTTCTTAACGATTTAAAGGATTACATAATTCGGCATAATTATTTATAAATTTGAATTGGTTCTGGTCTACCTAAAAACTGTGAAATTTGTTTGGCGTTCTTAGGCGGCATAAATTCTCTTATACTCCTTGTTCGCTCGGGATCTATAGTTACTGTATTATTTTTTATTAAGTTCCCCAAAAAGGAGATTTCCTCAAAACAAAAAACTTTGCTTTCTCTAGGTTTGCCGTTAAGCCATGTTTGCTTAGTCTATTTACAATCTCTCTGACATGTACTAAATGCGAATCAAGGTCTTTAATGTACACTAAGATATCATCACAAAAATTTATCACATATTTAAATTTTATATAGTCTAGGACTTTGTCCAGATAGGCGGACAATACAGCACTACCAACATGTAAACCAAAGGTTACTCGTTTTTAAATTTATATTTACCAAATATAGTGCTAAATGAGGTAAGATCTTGACTATCAGGTGATAATGGACATTGCAAAAAACTTTTTCTTAAATTCTATTATTGAAAAAATATTTGGCTCCACTAAGATGTTGATAATAATTATTTAAATCACCAATGGGAAAATCAATTTTCTGTAACTTTTTATTTAATTCGGTATAATTGACTACAGGTCTGTCCTTTTTTGGTTAAAAAGGCTGGACTGGAGTAGGCTGAAGTACTGGGTTCAATTATTCCTGGTCCAACCAATCCTGTATTATTGTTTTCATCTTATTTACAGTAGGAGGGCTCATAAAATAAGGCCTAATATTTACAGGTGTGGGGTCATTTAGAACTAATCTCACTTCCAAATCTAGAGCCTCTCCTAATTTTGGATTAAAAAACATTTGGAAAATCCCCTATAAGGTTTTGTATCTCAGCCTCAGCTCTATTGCACCTATTTTTACATCAATGCTGTTTACTTCATGTTCAAAAGGCTGTTATTTTCTCATTACAATTGAATTTAAAATAACATGAATCTCCATCAAGATCTAAAAATTAATTTGCTATTAGATATAAATGGGTTTCCAATATAATGTCCATTTTAAATTATCCAATACAATAAATTTTACCTTCCAAAAAAAATTTAGAAATTTTTATCTTAGCATAACAGTAACAAAACATTTTATTTCAGTGTTATTTGCAGCAAACATTCTATCATTTGGACTTCATTAATTTAGAAACATTTTTATTCAACAATAGGCTATCATAAAATTCTTTACTTAATTATATCTCTTGTAGCACCAGTATCTAATAAGCAGTTTGTTTTTTACATTTTTACCCACTATAGCTTCAATTAAAGGCATATTGTTACACTGTCTAACATTTAGTTTTAAATTAGGTTTTCTATAGTTTAATTTACTCCAATTTTTAATTTACCTTACCATAGACTCTCTCATAAAATAGCGTTTTTCTTTTCTTACTGTATTACTATTTATAAAATTATTATTCTTAAACTTATGAAACCGGGGAGGGATATTTTTTAGGTGTTGTGTGTAATACCACTCCCCTATCGACTAGTTTTTTGGATTCCTAAAACACTTTTTTGCTAAGTGACCAGGCCTATTACAATTGAAACATAACTTTGGGTTTTTGACAGTAGGCCTACTTTTTCTAAGTTCAACATGTGGTGGATACATGTTGTTAACATATGTCTTACTTAAATTGTCCCTTAAGTTATCATTAATGGTTTATATTGTTACTAGCTATACACACATTTTCCAAATCTGTAAAACAAATGGGATTGTTTTTCAAAAAATTAACTTATTTCTATCTGTAGGCTTAATACCTCTTTTTATACAAGTTACCAAGTCCTGTTCACTTATGTTACACAATAAAACTTGATGAGCTCTTTGATGTAATAGATGTCCATAGATGTATTCATACAGTGGGCTCATCAAACCTTTGTTGAGCCACTGTATGAAGTACAGTGTACTATGTAGTACTATGTACTATGTATACTAGCTACTTAGTACTATGTAGTACTAAGTACTACATATACTTATGTAGTACTTAGTACTACATAGTACTAAACCGATCATTGTCCTGATCGGTTACGTAGTTGGGCTGCTACAAAGGTTAGAAGAAAAGATTCATACGCGTGCCAATTAGGTAGTTGCTCCGCCCGGAACATTGTTCCGGAACATTGGATGTAAAATAATATTATATTATACTGGCTGTTTAGGTTGCGAAATTTACAATGTATGAAATTTAATTAACTAATTTACGGTACAAAATTATGTAAACACAAAATAAAAGGAGATTAGTTTCATTATAATTTTACTAAAATATATTGAGTTTAGAACTGCGATTCATAAAAGAGATTATAAAGCGTTAAACAAATTTACTCAGATAAAGTTGTTAGGCCAAATTTTAAGAATAAATTTGAGGAGTATACCGTGTAACGTTTATTCTTTTGTAAATTATACGGTGCGCTCAAAGAAAAATGCGTATTGTTCCCATTTAAAGATAATGGCAGTAAGTCAATGATCAGTGCTTTTATTTTATTGCACTAAAAAATAAATTTTACATTTGGTAGAATACCCATTACTGGTGGTTACAAACAACACAGCAAAATAAACGAAGGTAAATCTAGTGAGCAAAGTAAAATTCGAAATGTATTTTACGCATCATTTGGAAAAAGTAGGAGAAAAAAATGTCTGATGGTATTCATTGAAATAAGTCTCCAATTTTACATTCTTCAGTTGACAATAATATTTTTACTTAACTCCGTAGGGTGAACAAGAGCTAGATGACATCGTAGTGCAAGATATTGCATTTGAGTATAATGCAAGAAACGTAACGGAAGGAATCTTTTTTGTTTAGCATTTGAATTTTATATTTGATAATTTATTCTGTTTAACAGAACAATACAGTTTTTTCAAACATATTTATTTTTGAAAATAAATGTATTGGAGAAACTTTGCATGTTTTTCATTTCTGTAACTGAAAGTAATTTCTAGTATTATAATTTTTGAGGCCTATGCACCAATTCATTTTAGTGTTCCGGTAATATGACAAAATTTCCAACAGTAAAAATTCAAAGCTTATAAGAAGTCACAGAAACCAGTAAATAAACTAAATATTAATAATTTTATGTAATGTAATACAATTTTAATTGTCTTTCATAAATCTGTAATATCTGCATATTATTAATATACAGTTCAACGGATTTAATTTATAAATAGTAAAAAATAATAAAATGTTAGCTTCACGTAATTTTTCAAAGCATTTTAGTTGTACTTTTTCTGTAATATTCCTGTTGCTGTACCATATCACATAGCAGATATTTGCGCATATGGTTTTCTCTCTATATCTCCGTATCTTTATATATATATATATATATATATATATATATATATATATATATATATATTTCCTATCATTGAAATAGAAATTTATCAACCTCTAGGTCCCATCTTTTATAATCTACGTTATTTATTCATGCTTCGTAACTAAAATGTTTTACATATCGTTACAAGTAAATAACTTTGGTTTTTCATGTTTTCACGTGAATTTAGAGTTAAAAACGTAATCCTAAGGTTTTATTACCGAAGAAATACTCATTCTTATGTAACCTAATCACAAGCCTTTAGTAATTCTTGAACTATTAAAAAGCGGTGGGATGCAGTTATTTCCAACTATATCACCCAATTACATATTTAGGGAGATATTGGAATCCAAGTAGCTTTTGGTGCCCTTCCTAAAGTGTATTACGCGAATTTAAATAAACAATTTCTTCTTATAAAAAACATTTTTAGATAAGAGAAACTATCAAATACTGGCATGAGTATGACATAATATTATGTTTGGACATGGATTTTGATAATGAGAAGGAGAATATTCAATTTATTATTATTTTATACATATTAAATACTACAAACTTCATACACAGTTTATGCACAATCTTTTTGTTGATTGGAAAACATTGGTTTTATTCATCATTTAAGCGCACTTTTACAAGATTCTCTAGAAAAATGTTTAGAGCCCCCAATCGAAAGAAAATTAATATTATTTTTGCACTACATTACCAATTTTTTCCATATAAATTTGCTCTCTTATGTTAGAGAAACATCTATTTTTAGGTATATATAGAAAGTTAACAAACACCGGAAGCTGTTATTTATCACGCATTCACCAATCCTCACTGCGGACGTGACTATTGAAGGATTGAATGGTAAAAGGGAATCCATTCGTTATTCAGCGCTCAATTGAAAGACGTGGGTCGGGATCGATATTGAATCTTTTACTGAGCTTTAAATGCTATACCATCTATCTTTTAAGTGTTATTTCAAAACTAACAAATCATTCATCTTAGTTTTTATATATACACACATAGTTATTTAATTCGCTGTTTTCGTGTCTCATCATTCTAATGGTTAATTAAATACAGGAATAATTATTGCTTTAATTAAACAGATCTAATGATCTGAACCTATTGATCTCAGTATTTATGGACCCTGTAATTAAATGAGCTTGAGGAACTATTTTCTAATTTAATACCTCAAATATCATGACAGAAAGCATTTAATTTTATACCCAATATCCATGTATTATGATTATTAAGATAAGCACCAATATATTATGTTACATGCAAGATTAATTATTAGTGGTTGAAATGACAAATATGATTAAAAAATCATAATATTGGATACTAAAAACTGTTATAGCTGTTTTTGAAGCTTTTGTTATAAATCTCCAATATGGTGGACTATACATTAGGGATTAAAATATTTGTAAGCAGGTCAATTTATGTAAATATCTCTCAATAAACACAATGTATCTTAAAAATGGTTTAGATGTACTAGTTAATTGAAATGTAATGAATAGAAAATAAATAAAACCCTACTCTAATACTGAAAATGTTATATTTTTGATCAAAATAAACTTTTCAGAACAATGTATTGTATATTTTCTTAATCTTGCCAACAATGTAAACACTACTACGCACCGGAAGTTGACTACAATGGCCGGCAGTGAACGCCTATTGATCAAAGAAGACTTTTTACGCTTATGAATGTTTTATATGATTTATTAGTAATGTTTGTATATCCATGTATGAATATTTTCTTGATCAGGAAGTAGACGATTATTAAGTGATGTATGTTTGTCATATCGAGTACGGAATTAAAAAAAAAAACGGCAAACTCTAATATAGCGCTTAAAATACAATTCCTTAGATCTATATATGACTCTTCCCACGGTAAACCACAAATAAGAACCAGCGGTGATACTGTCAACTATTCTGTTAACATCCTAACACTAAAATAATACGTATCATAAAAATGTATATTTCCTTAAAATATTCTCTGAATCCTTCATTATACATCTATATATAAGTGCTTTTAATAAGGCTAATACAATGTATTTTTTATACGGTTCTTATATATGTATGTTACTCTTTAAACGTTTATAAAAATATTCTTTTGTGGATCAAGTGACTTCCAAAAACCACTCTTTATTTTTTGGAGTACTTTTTAAGCCATTCAAAAAATAAATGCATTTACGCACTTGTTTTTCAATATGAATTCACATTTAAGCAGCGATAAACTACCAGTAACAAATAAAACCTGATAGAACACTCAAAACAGTGGTCTATTTTATAGAGTATATATTTTGTAAATTAAACTGTACATATATATACAATTTTAATATTATTTTACTACTACATGGTATCTTTTCCTTACGAAAACTACTCCTTGCATGTTTTTATCCAGGGTGGTTTATCCTGGTAGATAAATAGAAATAATTAAATGATTCTGAATGTTTTAAGATGCCTTAAAATGTTTTATTAAAATGAACATATGACTTATACTCATGACTTATACAATTTGATAATTTGCATTTTAACTGTACTTAATCAATACTCCATCATTGAAGTTATTGGAAAAAATATTAACAACAACTTGTCCGGTAACCTAAAAAAGAAGGGTACAAAATGAAAAGATTGAGTTCAAAATCTCCTAGGTAACCCTAGACAGTATTGACTGAACAACAATCTTTATTACCATATGTGAAGTAAAACATTGACCTCTCGTTGTCGTTCCTATTTTAATACCTGACAACAAACCCACTTTTATTTTGCTGTTCTTTTACATGAGTGATTACCCATTAATCCAACATCTAACAAATAAATAGTATGAGAAACACGACATTTAATAGGATTACTTTTATCACACATTTAATAACAAGCGAATTTTAAACATAATAGAATATCACAGAAGAAAGGGCAATGTTGTGTTTCTCGTACTATTTATTATTTTTTTTTATACGTCGTGTTTGTACTGTGTTCTTGAATTTTGAACTATGACTACTCCAAATGGATAATTATCATTTATAATATTTATTGATACAAATTAATATTATATTATAATTAAAGTTAAGAAAGACGTATCTTCTAAATGAATTTATTCCATAAGAACAAAAATAATATAATGCAGAGATTACATACTTTTTCCACATATGCATTAAATGTTGTGATGGATCACTTCGCCATTCAAGACACTGTTTCATATAACGTCTGATTTTGAAAAAGTACTTGTACTTGACAGTTGTGAATAATCCAAATAGATCATATGTTTGGGGAAGATGTTATTTAATTGACTATTGAATATAGTGATACAGGAGGATTCTTTATTTCAGTATTTTACTGTATGATATCTCAGATGGAGTAAGTGTAGATTAGTGCGGGACGGATACGTAGTCACGGATGACCGCGGACCTTAAATATGTTAATGGAAGTTTTATAATTTATGATGCAGTTTAGATCAAAATCTACTAGAGAGTATGTTCCACATGAGAGTGAACAACAATTAGCTGAACGCTTATTGCTTTGGTTAAATAAATGGGCCTCAAAGGTCGACCTATTTAACAAAATAACCTATATTATATAAGTTAAATAGGTGTAACTAGAAGTCATGTGCTAGTCCTAGCAAAATTTTCAACTCGAATCCTTATTATGTTATTAAACCAAAATTATTCTATTGTCATATATTACATAAAATAACCATGAAGTTTTAAAACAGGCTTCAAACCCAAGTTTCAAACGTGGTTATTTTATGGAAATAACCATAGCAATAAACATTACCTCAATAAAAATTAAATTTACTAAAAACTTGTTTACGTGAGCCTTGTTTGTACATCATGAATCTTCCGTTGTTTTGGAGAACACGTGACCATATATTTTTGGTTATTAATGAAGAAATAAGTTTTGAAACGATATTCTTTTGAGAGATTATAACTTAGTTATCAAATCAATTAAATAAAAGGAATTTTAATACTACTGTTCTTAAGAAAGTTGCAATAAAGATAAGGTATATCACGCACTGTTCATCTAAATACTTATACAGCCCGCATGTGAAACTGACTGACTGACTCACTCACTGATATATAGATACAAATTCTAACATAGTTCTAGAAGTGCTGGAAACTTGAAATTTGGCATGCAGGTACCTTTTGCAATATGACCCGGAGGAAAAGTCTGAAAACAAGACTTTTTTTACTTTTAAACCCCTCAAAAAAAATTCGAGAAATTTCTAGAAAATTCGTGCATTTTTCACCCTTGCAGGCCTTTTTTGTAAGCCCGATGGCGGGCGAACCGTTGGAGCTAGCTCGGATCTGACGAAAAATTCATGATCAGGAATGAAGTGAACTACAAAAATGGTCCAGTGACTTTTTGCTCTATCTTCCATGGTTAATCGACAAAAACGCTCGAACATTTGACATTCCAGAGATTTTTTCGATAAAAATAAAGTTTCGAGACCGATAGCGGCCGAACCGTTGGTCGTAGCTCAATTCTGATTGACCCATCAAATTAGAAAATTGCGCGATCTACAGAAAAGGTCCAGTGACTTTTTGCCCTATCTCCATTGGTTTGGCCGAAAAACGTAATTACGTGCAATGTTTGTGTAATTTTCACGTGAAAACTTTGTTTTTGTGGTAGATAGCGGTGAAACCATTGGTCGGAGGTCAAAATAAAACAAAGGATAGATTTAGGAAATAATATTATCTACAAAAAAGGTTTGGTGACTTTTTACTATATCTCCATTAGTTTTGACAGCAAAACGCGATTTAAGTTAAAATATTTTGAAATTTTCGCCTACAAATTTACATTCCGGGCTTGATAACGGCTAAAACGGTTGGTCGTAAGCTCAAAACAAATCTTCAACGGGAATTAGGAAATGACGTGATCTACAAAAAAGGGTCAGTAACATTTTGCCCTAATCCTCAACGGTTTGGCCGCATAACGCGTTTTAAAGTTTTGATTTTTTGAGTTTTAAGTGCGATTTTGTTTTCTGGGCTCTATTTCAGGACAAAATCTTAGTTCTAGCCCAGATTAAAAATTTAATTTTTATACAAAATAATGCAATCTACACTAAAGATCGGGTGATCTTTTACTCTATCTTCCATGATTTAGCCGTAAAACTTGATTATATTGTAAATTTCACTTAAAAACTTACTTTTCGTGCTCGATAGTGGCCGAACCGTTGGTCCTAGCTTAAATGTAAATCTTTTTGTAAGTAGCTATTCATAGGATCTACAAAAAAGGTCCAGTAGCTTTCTGTCGTTTATCTTTCCGTAAGCCTGATAAATGCTCTAAAAGGCAAATTCTTTGTCGTCACTTTTAGGTGTTTTAAATTTTGCAACTATAATTAGTCCGATTTATGCTGGTTCCATATTGACCTTGTATTACTACGGTAAAGAGTGACTAAACCCCCCCCCCACATCGGGAGTTGGCTGAGCGTTAGTGAAGCTTCAATAGTAGATAGGGACAGAGTTTTTTTAATTTTATGAAATATTAGTTCATTGTCAAAAACTCTGGCGTGGAATGATAATTTCCGAAGTAATTTAAACCCCCTGATCAACGTTTTATTTTGATAAATTTCCTCGTGCCCAGGCACAAAATTTACTAGAAAAGTACCACGTGTTCTTTAACCCTGAGAACATAAACGCCCTCTCCCCGGGAATTTCTTGGTTGATGAACTCCTGATTAAATTAAAACCCCCTGATCAACTTAATAATCTGATAAAGGTAGTTTTAAATTTATTTACACTATATCTGTTTACACAATAGCTGTACAATGCATACTTTTATGCCAAGCGTTGTACTGGCTGACTCACTGATAGGGTATACAAATTCTAACCCACTTCTAGAAGTGCTGGAAACACCAAATTTTGCACACACGTAGCTGGAGTCTTCAAAACCACCGGGAGAAAAGTCTGAAAACAGGAATTTTTTTATTTTGAACCCCTCAAAAAAATTCGCAACGTGACCCCTTTTTGCCCTTGCAGACTTTTCTTTGAAGCCCGATAGCGGGCGAACTGTTGGAGCTAGCTTCGATCTGACGAAAAATTCATAGTCAGAAATAAAGTGAACTACAACAAAGGTCCAGTGACTTTTCTGTTCTAACTCATTTGGTTTGGCCGCAAAAACGCGATTAAATTAAAATATTAAAATTTACCTTTCGGCTCGATAGCGGCTAAACGGTTGGTCGCAGCTCAAAACAAATTTTCAATGGGATTTAGAAAATTGCGTGATCTACAAAAAAAGTTAGTGACATTTTGCCCTATCATCAACGGTTTGGCCGCATAACGCGTTTTAAAGTATAGATTCTTTACGTTTTACGTGAGATATTGTTTTCTGGCTCTGTGTTAGCGGAACATTTGAACTTAGGGTAGAATAAAAAATCGCATTTAATACGAAACAATGAGGTCTACAAAAGAGGTCCAGTGACATTTTACTCTATCTTTCATGGTTTAGCCGTAAAAACGTGATTATGTTGAAAATTTCACTCACAAACTTAACTTCTGGGCTCGATATTTGCCGAACCGTTAGCCCTAGCTTAAATGTAAAATTTTTTGTAACTAGCTATTCATAGGATCTAAAAAAAAGGTTCAACAGCTTTCTATCGTTTATCTTTCCCGTAAGCCTGATAAATGCTCTAAATGACAAATTCTTCATTTTTCAATTTTAATTAGTGCGCTTCATGCTGGTTCCAGCTTGACCTTGTATTACTACGTTAACAAGTGACTAAAAAACCCCCCCCCCACGTTCGGGAGTTGGCTGAGCGTTAGTGAAGTTTTCAATAGTAGATAGGGACAGAGTGTTTTTTATTATGTTCAAAGACACAACACCCTCTAAAATAGGCCCACGTGTGTCATTAAACCCTTGTAACATTAACCCCCCCCCCCCGGGAATTTATTCATATGACCAGAAATTATCCTGAGTAAAATTAAACCCCTGATGTCTTAACCCCCTTTAACATTAATCTCCCCCCCTCCCGGGAATTTCCTGGCATGACAAGATAAACCTCTGAGCAAATTAAACCCCCTAAAAAACTTAAAAATAATGACTCAGGGTTGGGTTTTTGTTATATTTACACTAAACAATTCACAATAGCCCACCAGTGCAGTCCTTTCTCCACAGCTCCGTCCTGGCTAAACGAGACGTCGTAGCTAAAATCGGGACACCAGAATCGCAAGATAAAATTAAATTTCCGACAAGAAAGGTCCAGTCACTTTTTGTCGTATCTCTAACGGTTAAGCCACAAAAAGGCCTTTGAAGTCAAAACTTTAAATTAATCTGGAAAAATTCGATAAAATGGGTCAACTATTAACTCCCAAATCACTAATCTTAAGCTCGGACATAACCTTTCCCCGAATACCGCTTATCCCCGAATTTGCAAGCGTACATCATGGGGGCCTGGGGGCGTAGCCCCCAGCGAGCCGAAGGCGAGTATTATTATACTGTATCGTGCGTTAAATTATTGAAACGGTAAGTTAAATTGGCGGAAATGGTGATAAATGAGAACAGATGTCATGTTCTATAAAAATTTTAATGTCCATGAGTTGCTATTTATGTAAATGTTATGACTTTCAGTTTTTATACGAATATTTCAAACTATTTCTAAAGAAACACAATGGTAGGTGTAAAAAATCATTATCCATTGTGTACAGTATTAATTTTCCCCTGGTGTCACATTCTCCTTTGCCTTATTGTAAACAGCTGTTGTCATTCAATCACCTGATGTGTGATTGTACCCGTATTGAAACTTAGTAATTTATTAAGTAATATAATCATAAACATAAATTTTAATCATTTTTAATGTCTCAACAATATTTTCCTTTTTATCATTATGCGTAAATTAATATGAATTTTACGATTTATGATTTTTTTAAATTATAATTAAATTAATAATATCGTGTATATCGTATATATCGTGTACGAGTCGTTTAGGTATTTACCTTAATCTGTGCACTAACGTTTTTGGGCGAATAATCGTTTATTAAATGAAGTACTAATCTTATTCTATATTTATTCAAAACCTAATATTTGTAGAAGGATAATGGAATTATAGACACTCTGGCATAGGTTAATCTTATTGTCTATTCATTAAAAAACGTAATATTCGTAGAAGGACAATGGAATTATAGACACTGTGGCATACGTTAATCTTATTCTCTATTCATTAAAAACCTAATATTTTGTAGAAGGATAATGGAATTATAGACACTCTGGCATAGGTTAATCTTATTCTATATTCATTCAAAACCTAATATTTGTAGAAGGATAATGAAATTATAGACACTCTGGCATAGGTTAATCTTATTCTATATTCATTCAAAACCTATTATTTGTAGAAGGATAATGGAATTATAGACACTCTGGCATAGGTTAATCTTATTCTATATTCATTCAAAAACCTAATATGTTTAGAAGAATAACGGAATTATAGACACTCTGGTATAGGTTAATCTTATTCTATATTCATTCAAAACCTAATATTTTTAGAATAATAATGGAATTATAGACACTCTGGTAGAGGTAAGAAAATTGTCGTCTTTGCGTTACGTATTATTAGCTGACAAGCCTATAATATACAGTAACGATAGAATAAATTTTTAAATGTTTCTGGTTATTAACTTATGAGGTGCATTTGGATGACTATGGAAGATTGGTTCTTCTGAGTGGTCGTTTCAGGTACTGACTTTAATCGTACTAAGCTTGAAGTTTGTTGGTTAAAATGACGCTATGATTGTTTCTCATGTTGTTCATTCTTTCCTATCCTATTCTAATCCGTTTTTAATGGCATATTTAATTTGATATCAATATATAATAAATTTATGCATAAACGCGGGGTATTATTGTTAAAATACTCCCGGCTTTTGAATTAAGTTATTACAGGTGTAATTTTAAGTCTTAGATCCATATTATAGTAATGGAAAGTGCATCGTTGTAAGTAAGAATTTTCTGATTTGAAGATTTTTCTGTGAGTCATTAGATACAGAGTATAGGAATGGAAAGTGCATCGTTGTACGTAAGAATTTTTAATTTGAAGATTTTTCTGTGAGCCATTATATCCAGATCATAGTAATGGAAAGTCCATTGTTGTACGTAAGAATTTTCTGATTTGAAGATTTTTCTGTGAGTCATTAGATACAGAGTATAGGAATAGAAAGTGCATCGTTGTACGTAAGAATTTTTAATTTGAAGATTTTTCTGTGAGCCATTATATCCAGATCATAGTAATGGAAAGTCCATTGTTGTACGTAAGAATTTTCTAATTTGAACATTTTTCTGTGGGTCATATTTGATAGTAATAATTTTACTTCATCAGTATGAATGTAAAAAACTGTACTTTTTTAAAATTTCTTTTCGGCTTATAAGTGGTATTGTTTTGACACCATTGATAATCGATAAAAATTCAATTTTTAAAATGGGTATAAGTTGCTAAAGCTCCCATAAAACAAATTTATAGCTGGAGGTAGAACAATAAATCAGAACGCTAAAAAAGAAAGAACAAAGTGGCGGAATAAAGTGACAGGGAGAGTAGTTAAGCCGCCTCCAGAGGCTCTTTATTATCAGATCCCGCCACGTTAGGAGTGGGCTTTTTATACGAAGAGCTGTAATATATACTAACAATGTTTAATATTCTTTATCTATCTTGCTGTGAAAAAGTATTGTCATGTTCTGACACTATGACGGGACAGTGCTAGCGCTGTTTAAGTATTCACTATAGGGGCCAATGAATCAATGGATAACATTTACTATTGTTGTCTAACATTTATAATACAAATTTAGTTACAGGAATTTTAGTTTTTTACTATAATAGTTATATTTATTCATAAACTTTGAAGAAATTTGCTTATAACTAACTGTTAATAGCAAATTAAATATGTAGGGTAATGTGAAACCTTTTATCTAAATAAAACCAACATAATTTAGGACATCACCTTCGTTTCACCCTTTCCTTTGGAACTCCTTAAAGACATGGCCAATTATATTGTCGAGTATATAATATAATATATATATATATATAATATCTTGATGAATCATTGTACACTTGATCAGTAAGTAAATATTTTACTTTATTAATTTTCTTCTCCTGGTATACCAAAATTTTTTAGAATATATTGCGCTAATGGAAAAAAATGTACTTTAATTTTAAGACATTTTATAAATGTTATAGTTAATAGGTCGTTTACGTACGTAATTTTCCTTTATAATCTTTTTACTATTTTATAAATATATTTTAGGTACCCTTTGATTTTTGTGTATGTCGTATAAATTAATGTTATTTAAGCTCTATTATTCAAAAGGGATTCGTTTCATAATAATGCAATAGTTATCGGATCATGGTTTTGTGGTTAAATTCACTTTCCTAAATGGAAGATTTAATTTTAAAATGTTCTCAAAACAGTTAATATAAATAAACAGTACATGGGTCATGGAGGGTATAACTGAATACATGGACATGTATAAGGCTCGCTGGCTTCAGCAGCTGAGGATTTATAAAGAAGCCATTTCTTCTAGATCTAGATACCTTTTAATAATTTTACATTTTTTTGCATCATCTATAAAACGCAAGTGTTTCGAGGTTATATAAAAATATTTTGTTCATAGAATCAAAACAGTTTGATAGATGCTATTTTATCAAAAGCAAGAAATCATGAGAACCCCGTTAAAATTATGTTGAGTCAAAAATATTTTGTTATAAAAATATTTAATAAACTTTCATTTAAAAAGCTATAAACTACAAATCTTTTGGTTAGCATTTAGCAATTGTTAGCAGTTTTAAAACTAATTGCTTGAGTAAATATAATTAATTTTCTGTATTTAAAGGAGTATTATGTCTACATCAATTGAATTTTAAATTGAAACTGTCCAAATCAATTTAAAAATATTTATTGACTTTCGGGGGATTAAAACTAAAGTCATCTCAGTTACAAGAAATACACCACATCCACCACCTATACGCTACTGTGAAGGTTAATACGATATGTTAGACGAAAAACATAACAAAGTATTTACCAGCCATTATGTAGAAAAGTTAATAAAATTACACCATATTTTTCAAAAAAATATAAAGAAAGCACACCTGGGTTATAAATGCGTGTATATAAAGTATTAAAGACTAATTATAAGTGAAGTGGGCTCCACACATTATAAACCTGTATATAAAAAGAGACTCAATGCAATGTAAATCTCAACAGGTTTGAAGCGGAAGGAAAGCAATTAACTCGGTCCCTGAGTGACGCATCTAACAGAGTACAGTGCAACCACCCTTTACCCTACATACTTCCGCTCTCACATCACCACCTCAGTGGTAATCGATTGATAAACTGATCTTTTGCGAGACCAAAGCTTTAGCGGGATCATGAATTCTTAGAAAAATGTATTGAATAATTTCACTACGTTCTATAGTTAATATAAACACACACACACACACACACACACACACACACACACACACAGGCACGCAAGCACACACTATGGCAAAATTTATTACAAACTATAAATTATTAAGGTGCGAGCCCGGATTGATCAGTTAATGTCTCTTCATCTTGTTTTATTTTAATAGTTAGACACAATGTACAATGTATACCAATGTAACTGTACAGTAGTAGTGATTGGTCACCTTATCTGATCAGACGATGTTTAAATATATGTACGGATGTATTAAAACCAAATCAAAGCTAATAAAAATATTAATATAGGGATATTTCTTGTTAACAGTGGCATGACTCCTCGTCAAGTCTAATATCTGGATTAGTTTTTTTGATGTGTTAGGCGAAGACATTTTTTTTCTAACCTTCATTTAAATTAAACGAAGCTGTGAATAAAACTCGTGATTTATAACCAGAAATAGTTTATTTATGACTAACGATATCTTACTCGTTTTATTTTTCAATACTTGTACCTCCTGTTGGAAGTTGAGAAAAAAAGCCAAAAATAATACTTGATTAAAAACTTTTAATATTAACAGGACTTATTGTCAAATATTACGAATTGTTACTGTAATTGATTACTTATGTGTAAAGTATTTTATGTTTAATTTTTAATTTATTTACTTCTTATTACCACAGTATTCTGTTTACCAAAAACTTTGGATTCCCGGAAGAGATGTCGTGTTTGTAGCTAGTATAAACCTAATTCAATAAAATGATATTATTTTACATTTCTGCAAAGTTGTTATTTCTTAATTATGTTGAACTGCTGATAAAGAACCGTAGATAATATTGCCTAAAGTGTTAATTACCAGAAATATATAGCGTTTATACTTGCGTTGAGGTTCTTCCTAATAAGTAATCCTATCAGTAAATTAATTACTAGAAAATAAATCGCCAAAACAATTATATCAGAAAGTTTATTAATTGGTAGGTTGATTAGTATTCATAGTGTTTTAGTGACGATAACAGCTGGAACCCCATACACAATTACAGAATATGTTTGTAGTTTCAGTTATTTTCTAATAATTTATTGTTTAAAATGATATTTCTTGATCAATTTAGAAAAATAAAATACAATGCGAATTTATATAAAACCAAACGTAGATTACTTATTAGTCTAATCATTCTTTAGGAAATATATTCCCTGGAAAGGGCTGATATAAAGTAGTAGGCTACATTACAATTGACTATATTGAAAAGTGTAGTACATAAAGGAGGATTAAGAATGTGTACCATAGAACAAAAATAAATTTATTACTAAACACTAACAGCAATTTATTAGGTACTGATTTATTCTTACTATTTATTAGCTTACGTAATTGGTGAACCCTAGCATGAATTTGGTTCTTGAGATCAAATTTACTCGACTGGAATAAGAATGTAGTTTACATTCCACCTTAAGTTTTGTCTTCTCTATATAGTAAATAACAATTTGTGTGTATCTCTTTGTCATTGGCTATTAACTATTAAGATTCATCTTTATAACTAAATGGTAGTACACGCCTATGTATGAAGTTATTAAGCACAAAGAAAATAGATAGGCTGATAAATGTTAAAGCCAAATTTCAGGTTTCGTTGAGAAAGAAAATGTACAAGTCTTATGTACATTAGTAGAACTACATATCTCTATTTAGCACATTCGAGAATCTTATTTGTGTATGTGATTTAAAGCCGCATAATCGTACTTAGATATACGGTAATAGGATAAAGTTTTAAACATTGTATTTTGTCTATGATATTTAGATTCTGCTGATTTGTATTGTTAGAAATTCAATGTTATGTACAAATATAATATATTAATATGTGGTTATTGCGCAGATGTGATGAAATTCTCGTACACTAAGGTGTTATGTCAATAAAATCGAACATTGTATCTCTTGAAGCGAGACAGATACAAAGATAAACAAGGCAGTTGACTGTAATCCGGAGTAGCACATTACCCTAGCCTGGTTAATTCCATCCTCCTCACCAAACCCCATATAAAAGCATTGACGCAGTGGTGATCGGCTGGTAACGAAGTTGGCACCAACAATGCGTGTTATTTGATCAAATTATTATATAGTGTATACACACTTTTATTTACCACTAGAATGAAATTGATAATTTTTCTAATAAACTAGCACCACTATAAATACAAACCGTATAACGCAAAATATCAATTTGTAAATATTTATAAAAGTAAAAAGATATTGTATCTAAAAATTTTTACCAAATCGATTCCTAAATTGAAATAACATATGTATTTTTTTAAAGTTTTGCTTTGTATCGCTAACATATTGAAGAATGGTAAATAGTAATATTTCAATACCAATAATAATCTATGATGCACCACAAACAATTTTAAAAAAGAGAATTTCAAAATGCCGTTATTTATATTACTTTCCTATCATCATTTAAATTTCTAGATAAATAAGGTTTAGAGTCTTTAGTAAAATAGAAATTTATACAATTTAGCAGAAGAAAAACGGCTAGTGTCTGTTACTAAAATACACGGTTTTTACACAACTTCATCCTATTTATATTTTTTAATATATTTCATTGGTACATATTAAAACAATCTATTAGATAAAACTAGTAGTCTCACTGTTTTTAATGTGAGTACTCTTTTGCTGTTATTAAAAATTAGTAGGTTAAATGTAGAAAACAACTCTGTTGAGATTTAATTATTATTAAAAGAATTACGTAAAAAATATTCGTTTTCTTATGCATTGCAATGAAAATTACATGTATTCTATATAGATATACATCAAATAAACCGTCAAGGTAGTAGCTTTTAATTCAATTTCTTAACTTATTCCGTATCCCCTTAGTTTTACTACAAATAACGTAGCATTGATTCTATAAGAATGTTTGAAATATTATGTTCACTGTAAATGTACATTTTCATCTATATTACACTATATTTTGTATTTAAGGCGTCTCTGGCGTCCTAAACGATGTAAAGAATTCACCGTTATTTTCTTAGTCGCCGAAGTTCTTTTTCCCTTCAGGGAAACATAACTGCAGACTCCAGGAGTCACGTCTATGACTGCGTTAGATTCCGAAGGTGAAACGCCTTTTCATGAAGGTGAACTGAAGCTAAACTCAACATGCGTACACCATAAGTAGTTTATATTTGCGAAATTATCCATGTTCGTAATTACGAAGTAGCTTTTTAACTATATATTTGTTACGTATTGACTGATATATTTATTTCTGAATCAAATTAGCATACTTTATATCAGTCAATTGTTTTTCATTTCTAATTCCTTTCTTTCCAAACTTTCCTTAATTTTTCTAGACATCTAGATGTATAACTCATAAAATGCTTGTCATATTTTGCTTAAATCTACAGTAAACAATGTTTTCTTGTGTTTTACGAATCAAAAATCTATATTTAATTTACAAAAGAGCAATAACTTATACAAGAATATTATTAACGCGGAAATTATTACCAAATTAAAATGTATACAGAAATAAAAGTTTATAATATAAAAGAATAAAAGTTGCACTGAAATATTTCAGCCTTACTGTGAGAATGTAAACATGTATATTAAAACAATAATGTACAAATTTGTGAATGCGTACGTTTCTAAACAAACATGAAAACATTTAATTGATTTTTTATTTTATTTTAACTTGTGGCAGTTTAATTACAATACAGAATAATGCAAAAAGTGATTAATTTAAGGTTATGACTATTGCAATGTATATAGGTTAATTGAATATATGTTCGTGAAAAATAATATAAGGCGCTTTACATTTTTAATTCAATAGTGTCATTATATGGAAAATAAATATGCAAGGAAAAGAAAGGAGTCCTGGTATCTCTGCTGTGAATATTTATAAACTCCTCCAAATATATATTCACGAGTGTGACCGAGTTCTAAGATTGCTTCGATTCACCATTGCCAAAATATTGCAAGCTAAATGCGACGCCGAGACCGAAAACATTTCGTGGTAAAACATTTTATTGCATTCGTAGTTTGTGAAATAATATAGTTTTAAATTTTACTTTTTAGCAGTTAAAAATGTTACTAAAGTTATTTATTTTATTGGATTATTTTAATGGCACGAAATATAATGTTCATTTACATTCTGAACAAGCATATGCAATACATGGGTTAGTAAACTAATATATTTCGGAACCTGGATGGTTGTTTCAAAAGAACTTCCTAACCGAATTTCCCTATGATAAAAAAATATTCAACTGGCTATATCAAACTGGTTCTATTGCATTCGATAAACAAAATAATGTCGGTAAACAACGATCCACCATAGCTTCAGTTTGAGAGCATGGTACTAGATGCAATTGCTGAAACGACTGAAAAAGTAACACAAATTTGATGTTTACATAAAAGAAACTGATACATCCCTTCTAAGTTTAACAAGTCCAAACTCCACTGCCACATGTTATGCTCTTTGTATAGTTAATTGTAAATGGTTTAAAAAAATGTATTGATCTTAAACTTTTCATGCGTAATTGTATTTACTGATAAGCATCATTTTTCAAGGACGACGTAACCAAAATATTTTTGCAGACGAGAATTAACTTGCTATCGGACAGAATCGTCTAAAACATTAATATTCAATAAACTCGTTGGTCTGCATTTATATGAGAAAATCTATTTATTTTTAGGCCGTTATGCTCAATTGAATGACGCATTTCGATTTTTAAAAATAAAATATTCCTTCTTTAGTAGATGATGTACCTCTTCATTAACGGCAACATACATGGGTTATGCACGATGAAGCTACTGCACACTGTAGAGTTGGAGTCTGTGGTCACGTACATTGAGTTTTCCAAACCAGTGTGTATCACAAGGACCATTTCAATGGCCAGCAAAATACATAAATAATCATTTCTGAAATCCATAAAAACATTTAATTTTAGCAAATTAATATCTTGGTCTATAAATATATTCCTGGTTCTCTGTATTTTTTTATTACCCTGAAACCCTTTTATAACGATTTAATTTGTTAATACTAGATATACATAACTAGTTTTTACCCGTAGGCTATAATATCAAAACAGCTTACGAACCAAAATACCATTTTTTATTAATACCAAATATAATATCATCTAGTATTATATATTTCAATTTAATTACTGATGAACTAGCATTGTATTGTAAGGAAGCTTAGAACCTAATAACAAGCAGTTGTAATATAAAATCAATACGATGTCAATCAGAACTATTCTAAAGTAAAGGGGAAGCAATTACTGCAGGCAATGAATGACGCTTCAAGTAAAGTACAGTGCATCCACCCTTCACTATGTCATAGCCCTCTCTCACCGCCTCAGTGGTAATCGACTGATAACACCATATTTTACAAATCATCTATGGGGATCATAATTTTAGTTTAAAAAAGCATCTAATGAAAAACAGACGATATCAGTTTGTCATTATCACATTATTATGTCTTTAACTGAAAAATTTTAATCAGCAATAAGTAATTGATAAAATAAAAAGTACGAAATATATATCTATATTGTTTATTTATTCATTATCCCCAAAATTACGTTTGCTTAAAAATTAATTTTAAGTTCAAGAATAATTTAAATAGTGTTTTCTAAGATTTCATTTTTTAAACCATTGAATAATTATATAAAATGAATTTAAAAATAATAAAAATCTTTTGGTTTTAATTTTATAATTAATTTAAATATATTATTAATACAGTGACTATAATTAAATGAATAATTTTGTAACTTATGGCATCAATAGTAGGGGTTAGATTTGTTTTTCAGTTTTCCTTTGTGATAAAGAGTAATTGCATTTACAGGTGTGGTAATGAAATGTTTTGATATTTTAAATTTTGATTCCTAGTATTTTAAATATTATTAAAATTCAGTCAATCATATCGTAATAATATTTAATTTCGGTTTACTTTTAACAGACAGTGTGTACAACTACTTTATAATATTGCTAATTATACGTTTGTAACGTCAGGCAGTGTATATATAACACAGTGACAATAATAAGCTAGTTAAAATTATGTTCCCAGTCAAATCAGATTAGTAGTTAGATAGCTCAATCTGACAGGTAATCTGAGTATGGATCCAATAATCTCTCCTGCAGTGATTATAGTCTCGACTAGACAGCTGTTAGCTACCTTTAATAGAGTTATATGTAGGACGTATTTATGTAATTTCAATTTGAATAGTAGTACTACTTTTAGTATGTAGTACCAGAATAGCAATTACGTGATTTTTATTAAACTCGCAAACGTTAATAGCATAAAAGAAAAGCATCTCAATGGTAGAAACACTCTTATAACGTATAGTAACAGTAATTGCAATAAACATTTTTGACATAACGTAAAGGATCTGATTTCAACTGCCATATAAAAACTGATATACCACTGTTGGTTACCAACGATCAAGCTATAAGAAGTAAAGTGTTTCACTAACGTCCAAGACTGAAGTACTGAAGCCTTTTAGGGCATCTAAAGGGGAAAATAGCTAGTATTGTAACTCATAAAATAGAATAAAAGCATACATTCCATACCACACCTGTATGAAAATAACATTTGCTTAAATACAAACTAATATCGATCCACTAAGCCTTTTTAAATTTATTAACTAATCAGTTGTTCAGTTTATTAATAAAGAGTTGTTCAGTCAATGGTAAGGAGATTAATATGGAATTCTCTTTGTTTCCACCCAGTTCTGAAATTTTTATTGAATTATTCCTAAATTTATTAAACCAATAATACCCCAATTTTGATGAATAATTTTATTAATATAAAAAGGCTACGCAATGAGTGATTTGTTTATACTTGTAAAAGATTGTATCTAATTTTAACCAGTCACATATATAAAACCTCTTTTAAAGGACAAATATCAAGAAAAGTAGATATGATCGGTATTTGTTCTGGTAAGTCGTGTTTTGTGATTCATTTTATGATATACTTGTCTGCATACGATAAAAGTTTAAATGCGTGGCTATTTATAGTTCTGCCAATTTCTCCATTAAAGGATGATAGAGCAAAAGATGCGTATATGCTTATTATTTTTTTAAAGTTCTTCCGAATATGGGTGACGGTTAAAAAAAACGTATTATTTTTTTAACTTTTACTCTTTGGCATTTCTGATGAAACATCAGCTGTGAGGTATTCTTCCATGTTTACTATTCAATGAGTTATTGTTTCTGGGTCATATATTCATTGATGATTAAAGCTTATTTTAAAGATATTTTAGGCATTTCTTAGTTAGCATGCCAGATAAAAAGACACATATTGAATCAAACATTTAACATCAAACTAAATACTTCTTGCTGTACTACTCGTGTATGATTATCAGATGTCGTTTAAAAGATGCCATTTATTAAAAAATATAAACAAGGGAATTAAATATTGACTTAGAAGCAGTTTTTGATCGCTTGGAAACACGGATAAAAATGCTATCTAAAAATGAAAACCTAGCTAGATCGAGTTACAGCCCCCAAAACCCCCTGCGTTAAAAATTTCATGACAGTTTTTGGAGCCGTTATATATATATATATATATATATATATAAATATATATATATATATATATATAACTAAGGTTAGTATATATACTTAATTACGATTAAAATACTTGTTAAGTAAGTTAATTTACATTCAATGTAACATCCAATAATATCATTGTCAAAAGTACTATACTACTTAAATAAAATATATTTGATTTGGAATAACCCCATATGCTTACCATTAACGGATTCTGAGAAACTATGTAATAAAGGAGTGAGGTCGGTAACTGACGGCACGGAACAGCGGTTTATCCACCCTTGTCAGATGTGTGGTGGGAGGTCTGCTGCTCGTGTCTGGTTAGTAGAGCAGATGTTTAATTATTAACTCTACCAACTGAATGCAAATCTGGTTAGTAAACCTCGATTATCTGTTATACCAGTCATAATGAGTATGTTATATATACGTACTACGATGTTTTATATTTAATAGTTTAGGATCCAAGAGCCTATTCGGACAGCATTAGTACTTCATTTAGTCTTTTGTGAAAACCGGTATGGTAAGTTCTCCTAAGAATTATATCGTTTGTAATATGCATTAGTTTCAGTGGGGGTTTGATTGTATGATTTAAAAGTACACTGGGTGTAAAAGGGTTAAAAAATACAAACTACTTCATTTTTGTTTGTTTAACAATCAGAAAGGCATCCATAAGTCCTAGTCCATAAGTCCATTATTAGTGTTTAATAATGGTATATCAACACTACGCTATGAGTAAAAGTTACCATAGTCAACTAAATAGTTGTTCATGAAGCTGCTAGCAACATACAATGATGGCAATATAATGAGATTGTAACATTCTGAAGACCTCTTGGGATCCGTCCGGGGAAAGTGTTTTGCGAAAGCGATGAAGATATTAGATGTGTCCCGTATTCAAAAAGGTGACCGTGAAGCTTTAAGAATTATTTAAAAAGGCCAATCAGAAGTCTAAATAGCTTAGAGGAAGCTTGAGGAGGAATTATAAACTAAGGACAATGAAGCTGGACCTCAATATGGAGAATGGGCTCTACTAAAAATTGTGATTCGCCTTACAAAATCCTCGTTTTGCGAAAGTTAAATTTTAAAATACATAATTGTTTCATTACATTAATATAATGTTCCTTATCTCAGAAAGTTTTATAGCTAGGGATTTCAAAATTGTTACCAATTATTTAGTATAATATTTGTAGCCTACTGTGTTTTTTTACGACAGTTGGTTAAGGTTTAGGTATTTTAAAAATTTATATATATATATATACTATATATATATATATATATATATATATATATATATATATATATATATATAAATATTTAAAACGTTTTAGAATAATACTATATTTTTTAAATAGGAAAAACATTTTCATGGTATTAATAAAACTCAGTGGGTAGATGAAGCTTCAAGCTAAAATAAAAACATAAATATAACTCTCTATCTTTATTGGTTCCTGAGAAAAGTTACATGAAAATAGTGTAATTTAACATTAGCGGGGATAGAGAGGTACGCAACCTCCTTAAGGATTGGCACACATTGTCCATACATTAATTAACATGACTAACGCTTAGTCATACGTGTACATCACAATGTACATACTGAGTTATGTAACTGATATTTTACATAACTGGATAGGTTAAGAATTTTAACTAAATCGAAATTAAAAAATATACCCTATATTAAAGATATTCTATATTTGTACTCTAAAATATGTAAGATCGTGTTAAAATACAAAACACTTTGTTATGTTTTACTGTTTATATCAACCTTCAATGTCTCAGATCATTTTAAAAAGTTGAATGTCTATTTATATTGATGTGTAACTGGATATTAAATGAATTGAGTTAGGAAACCATCAAATTTGATTAGCATTTGATTAATCTCAACCTTAGTTCTAGGAGTACAACAGTATGTGTTACTGAAGAAAAACAACTTTAAAGTAGAAACATAAAAAGTTAAATCTTGTATTAACCAGATATTAATTATCGATTAATTCTGAGCTTGCTGGCAGTTTCTATGTTATTACCTTAATTATAAATTATCCCATCTATCTGACTTTAATATGTATGTAATTATGATTTTTAATATCATTATCCTCAATAATTGTTTTACGATACCTGTAAAGACAAATGTAATCTGGTACTTAACTTCAAAATTAAAACTGTTTATAAGCCAAGTCCCTTGTGAAATAGATTCTGATAGAATTTAACGTCTTTTAATACTTACATTCTATTGTGAAGTTTAAGAAAAACCTATGTATTTATAATGTTTATAACAATTAAATAAAGAATTACAAATATGCCTAACTACTAGAATAATAATTGTTGTACCCTAAAAACTTAATTTAACATATGTAATCAAAAAAATTTTGAATATTCAGATGTTAAATTGTGAAATTATTCATCGAAGTTAATGCTGCAAGTACGATATTAGTAGCAAATACTCATTTAAAAAAAAGGTTTTTGTACCAGAAAAAAAACTTGTATATTTTTAGTATTATCCCTAAAATACTTTAAACCTCCTTTGGTTATAAAGAATACCCTTCGTAATTCTCCTTATTTTAAACCAATTACCTAATATAATAACAAAGTTAGTCTCTAGGGCGTTTTACAAGTTCTTAATAAGACATAAAATAAGTATTGTATGTCAATAACATTTATATGTTCAAGATAGCAAATTATAAGTCAATTTCCATTTTGTTCAGAAAATTTTATTTATTTTCTATGTTTAATTAGAAATATTCCAAATGGTATCTGTCTATAGGTATTTTATCTATGTGTAAGTAGAATAGTAGGGGATAGATGACAACAAAGTCATTTCTGATAGCTGGAAAACAATTGTTCTGATAAAGGTTAATCGCGCTCCATCTACCCAGCTATGTGTCAAGTGTTCCACAGCATCGTTTTAGTCTGATTTATTCAACGTTTTTGATTTTCTTCATTGTACACATTTCGCCACTGGCATTGGAATTATTACAAAACTGTTCTCCTATAAATTCTGACTACTACTACAGTGTTTACATATACAATAAATTGTTTCCTAATAGTTTAATTGTGTAAAGAAATACAAAAAAGTTTAAATTTTATTTATATCTTAAATTAATATTTTTCTTGCTACCTAATATTGTATAAATTTCTTTTAATGTTTCTATAATGTATATACGAGTATATATGTAATATAAGTAGATATGAATATGGGGTTCCTAGGACACTTTTGGGACAGTCAGAAAATCAATGTAAAATACTGTCCATTGAACCATAAACAAATCTGAGAAATCAAACAGGAAATCACGAATGTTAAATAACCGAATCTATATCTGTTTTACTGTTCATTGTAGGCTTCTAATTTCTTAAGCTGTTTTAATGAAAAAATCCAGAAATCTTCGAAAATCTTTATTCCACGAAGTTAATTGTAACACAGTCTTTATCTTTAATAGTCTTCTTTCCAGTAACAACCAAGTGTAATTTTTCATTTTTGTTTCAATTCTTTAATCTTTTTTTCATTCCAAAACAGTCAAAAATCTGTTTGGCAAGTGTACTTTACAATCTTCCAACTCGGCAATTATTGTAAAACCCGAATTTATCTTTAATTTTCTCCAAATTCACATATTTTGTATTTCTTATTTTCTTCTAATTCTATTAATTTCTTGTATTCTTTGAATGTTAAATCACCAACCTCATTCAACTCTTGTAAAAAGTGTCATTTACATAGAAAAAATAATTAATACTTCTACACTTTTAAGGTGAAAAATCAACACTATACTTCCAAAATACACAAAAAAACCGGGGTTTTGGCCCTAAAAACGTGTTTTTAGGGTTCAAAACCACAGCTCTTAAGGTGCATACATACTAGAGTTTTTTAAAAAAATCCTGAAAATCTTACTGAAATATATCTCTAATTATTGCGGATTTTTAGTTTTAGCTTAAAAGTTGATAATTTGAACGAAATTTCTCGAAAAATCACTAAAAATTTGAAATTTAGAAAAATCTCTAAATAAATTCTTTTCCTATCTAAATAGAAGGAATTCTACAGCTGTTTTACATACAATTTTGTGCTGATTTGTGTCAAATTCTAGGTAAAATTCTCCACTTTTCAAAGTCTGAGTTATACAAATTTTCCCTATATAAATAGAAGAATCTAACGCTGTTAAATCATTAAATTCTGCTGATTTGTATTAAAATCTTTAAATTTTTCCTATATAAATAGAAACATTTAACGCTGTTTCTACATAAATTGTGCTAATTTTTATCAAATTTTGATAAAAATCCTTAGAAATCTACTGATTTATTGCTATTTTTCAGCTTAATAAAAAATATTTTACTAAATAGTAAAACTTGGCAGATTCAAATTTTCCCTATTTAAATGGATAAGAAAAAGATAATCCTGCCCGTACTGCAAAAAAGACATTTTCGAACATCATTTAACCCGACATTATAAGTCGAAAAATCATCTAAAAAACAAAGACATTTATGAAAAAAGAACTAAATTATTTGAGGACTTGGGCTAAAGAAATCAAATTGCCCGATCACCAAACATGTATAATATAGAAAAATTGCGTGAACTAAAGAAAAATTTTAAGGAAAGTAAAAAAGATCTCAATCTATTTTAAATGATGAAAAAAATTCATTACATATAGCTGAAAAAATTGGCGTATCGAAAAACCTAAACGACAAAAACTAATGTCAGAAAATGATCGAAAGAAATTGATTAAAACGATTAATGAAGAAACCTGCAAAATATCATTGATTGTAAAGAAGTTTTATCCTCAATACACGGTCTATTTAAGCAAATACATTTTAACAAATTTGAACGACAATTTCATGTTCAATTTAACAAATAATCTTTCTATTTTTGCGCCCAGAAATTAAAAGGCTTTAATCGGAAATAAATTTCAAAGATGATAACTGTGGCAAAAAATTAGTAAGAGGATAATCTCCTCTTTAGAAGTGCGAGATACGAACGGAACTTTTAGTGAAAACGTGTTGTGAAACCAAAGCAAAACTTGTCCCAATGTGTACTTTAACTATAAAAGCAAGACGAGATTCCTTTGATGCTAAAACGACTTTATTTCTAAACAATTTTACATAAATTAAACACATCCGAGAACAGACAAACTCATTCCAAAATCGAGGGTTCTGGCCATGGAACATTTAAAAACGCTGTAAAACAAAACTGATTTTGATGCCATTAATAAACACGAAATAATTGAACGCTAGGATCATATATTGCGATTTACCACAAGAAATACAAGGTTAAAGAAAGCTTGTGTAAATATTTCAAAAAATGAAAAGATGATTATTGCTTCTTATTTACTCTATCCGGATGTTGCAATTGGAAAAAAATCAAAATTGCATCCTGAACGTGTTAAAACAAATAATGAAAAATTTTGTAAATGACGAGATATTTTCAGGTTTTCAGAGTTAATCCAATGTTCTTGTGAAAGATATACAATTATTCGAGAAACGGCAGCTCCAATTATTCCAAAGTACTACAAAAATATCCAAAAATGTCTATAAATATCTATACTTTATGATGAAAAAATTAATATTTGTTCCTGTTACAAATTTCAAGAAAATTTGTGATTGCCGAGTTTAGGAAATCGATTTATTTTGTATGTTAAACAAGATGAACAAATTCATTATGTTTTGATAAACAGATTTTTTTAATATAAGCTCGTTTTTCGTCTCAAGTTATCTAAGCCATGAACAACAAATATTATACTATGCAGAAGATGTTTAAGCCAATGTTCTTACAAAATCTGGAGATATTAAACAGATCATTTAAGAAATTTTTGCAAGCCAGCAACCACGAAGTTTTGTAAGCCAATTTATGCCCTTTTCTAGGTCCAAACAAAACAACATCAATTTACTAAAGTTTCACCAAAGAAATCTTTTCTCATCCTTACGTATATTTTATATGGGATTTATGAGAGCATATTAGAAAAAATATTCCGACATGCCAAGAACAATCCACCAAATGATCGATTACTAAACCAAGAATTCAGAAGCAACATTCCTTAGGGTGTATTACTCTATATTTAGTGTCAAATGGTGACGAATCGCATGTACAAGCCCGATATGTTATTCGAAGCAAAAAATGAATGACGATTTGCCTAAATGTACCTACACAATTGTTTGAAGAGCTCAAATAAAATATCACAAATACATAGCTAAAAAAGTATAATTCTAATGAACAAAAAACCTATGAAGATTTGACCGAAGAAGAAAGAAATCTAGCGTACCAAAAATTCCAGTCTTTGTCATATTTGTGAATGTGAGGGTTTTGATAAATCCAACAAGGAAAAAAAAGTACGAGATCATTGTCCATTTAACTCGGCAAATTTCGAGGTTCTGCTCATATTATCTTGTAACTTGAATCTCGAAATTTCCTCCAAATATTCCCGTTTTCTGCCACAATAAATGTCAAATTATACGATACTCATTTTGTACATAAAAGAATTGGCCCCTTAAAACAATATGGAAACGTTTTGAGTTTGATCGCAAACACACGAGGAGGAAATATATAAATTGTTCTGTAAAATACTGGCTATGGGGTTTTATGAGTTTGAAGATGATTAAACCAAGAAAGTTAATCAAGTTTTTCTTTCGTTAGATACGTTCAGACTTTCATGGCCCTCGTCTATAGAAAAGTTAGCTAAAAAAAAACCTCAAAAAAGATGATTTCAAGCATACAAATCATTTTATTATCAAGAATGGTCTGATTGCAATTCTAGATATACAACAAAAATGACGAGAGACGGAGATTTTTTAAAATTCTATCTGGGGGAAAAAGGATAGATATTTCACTGCCGCTATGAATTTATCGATAGTATTGAAAAACTTGTATTACACCAGAAGAGCTAAAAAATTCAAGATTTCTATTCACTTTCTTAACAGATGAGAGCATATCTGAGAAAGATTTTCAAACAATATATTTAGCAGTGTTTGGATAATAAAATTAAAAGAGAAAAATACTAGGAAAATTACTCTGATCTATAATAACATCCTAAGATTTTTAAAATATTGCTTGCCGATAAATTCGAAAATTTTCAGAAACCCCTGTAGTGTGCCTATAAATTGGCTAATAAACTCGAATCACGGCCACACTATTCTAAAAGCTTCCCAGTTCCTCCGCTTGGGACGCCAATGTTAAAATTAACGCAAAATTGAGCTTCAGCTAATTAACGATTATAATATATATTTGATGGATTGGAAAAAAGGTATTCGCGGAGGCATTTCTCAATGTATTTATTAAACGAAATGGTATATACGCAAAATAAGCAAATATTTGAAAGATTTTGATAAGACCAAAGCCACGAAAAACTATATCTGTTTGTACTTTCGATAGCTAATAACCTCTTAATTTGTATGGCCTCATAGCAAAATTAACCATTATAACGAAAACAAGTGGATGAAACCCGAAAAACAATACAACAGCAGAATGGCAAGAAACAATTTTGGAACCTCACTGGCGACGAAGATTATGGCTATATTCTTGAAGTCGATCTAGAATATCCAACAAATTTACACGAACATTCACAAGGATTATACCTCTTGCTTCCAGAACCACTTTTAAAAACACAAACTTTGCACAACTCTACTGGATTAAAAAAACAGAATACGTTGTTCAAGTTCCGAGAAATTTGAAAGTTCTATTTTGGAACAAGGTTATTGTGATTTTGAAACATCGGTGAATAGAGTTAATCGCATTCGATTCATAAGCCTTTTATGAAAGATTACAATTGATTTTAAACACAAACATGGAGCAACTCAAAGCTAACAAGTGACTTTGAGAAGGACTTTTACAAGTTAATGAACAACTCCAGTTTTTTGGAAAAAATCTATGGAAAATGTAGAGGAAAACAGATGTGATATTTAGACTAGGAAATGAAAGAATTTTTCAATGAAACAGGCCAATGGAAAAAACGAACTTCAAAAGCTTCAACTATCTTATAGACGACAAACTGTTATACTGCAGCCCAACATGTACAAACAAAAGGTTTAAATTTATACAAGCCAATCTTTTTTATAACATAGGATTTTCTGTTCTTCGACCTCTCAAAATTGCTAATGTACGCAGTTTTATTACACACAAATTAAAGAACATATGATTCCCCAGATTTTGAACCTGTGTTACATGGATACAGGACAGTTGATTTTCTAGAATTTGAAACGAGATCCTTTTAAAAATATTAAAGAAAATAATAGAGGACTTTGATACGATGCGATATTTAATCCAAAAGATCATGAATGTTTTCGGTACTAAAAATTAAGAAAGTCATAGGGAAAATTCAAAGACGAACTAAATAGCGACAGTTTTAGAAGAATTTTGTGGTTTAAAGATCAAAATGTACTCGTTACAATATATCTAGCCAAAAATCCAGTTAGGTGGTAAAGGAATTAAGAGAAGCGATTGTAAATAAAACAATAAATATCGAATAACTTGAACGAGAATGTTTGTTCAAGAATATTAGAAGAAGGATATTAGGGAGAATGACAGTAAATCAAAAAGCTACAAACATGAGTTGTACACCAGTTACCATAAACAAGCTAGGCACTGAACGCTAAAGATGAATAAGAGAATTGTCCTAGAAAATAATGATCGATACAGTAACCTTAAGGCTAATAAAAATGAAGCAAAATGCTGATATATTAGATGAGTTAAATAAACTTGGAAACTTTGGACATGTTAAATGGAACGAATGATTTGGATTCACAGCCACAAATGCAAGAAAAAAAACTGAAAAATTATAGATTCTAAACTCGTTCAAACTCAAAAACGGGGTTTGTAATAGGAATTGCTGCAAAATGTTCCAAAAGTAAGACAAATAAGAGTCAATTTATAAAGGAATCCAAATGAAAAATCAAGTAAAGAAAGAATTAAAGATAAAGAAGAAATAGAGATTGGAAGCTAGAGAGAAATTCAATGTCAACCAGTAACTAAAAAAAAGTTTAAAAGTAGAGAAAAATTATAACTTTAGGAAATTGACGATTTGTATGGGCAGCAGAATTTAGTTATAAAGACTAACTATTCATGATCAAAATGATGGATTTAAGTATAATATGGTTAAATGTTATTGATACTTTCTCAAAATATGCTTGCGGCGAAGAGCTAATCCAAAAGAAAAAAACGGCAAGGATTGTTATCAAAAGCTTTCGAAGATATAGTAATAAGATCGCAGATTAAAAATTCAGGCATCATAATCTCCAAACCCTACTTCTTACAGATAAGGGTTTTAGAGTTTACAAAATAAAGAATTTAAACGATGTTTATGAGGAAAATACAAACATTAAGATTTATCATACTGCAAAATGAAGGATGAGCTAATCAATGTATTGTAAGAGAGATATAACAGCAACTCAAAATGAGAGAAATGAAAAGTAATTTTTGAGATTAATAAAAACTTTAAAATGGATCCGATAATTCTTCAAAAATATCGTAACACAATTAAAAACGATACAGTTCACAGCACAATAAAAATGAAAACCAAAGACGTTAGATAAGGAATGGCCGAAAAGGAAGTTACTTAGAGACAGTTTATCGAGTATGTTCCACCTGAAATATCCACCACGGGAAAACTAAATTTAAAAAATTAATGATAATCATGTAAGAGATTGTTAGTTAAAAAACAAACATTTTCGAACTAAATTATATGAAGGAACAATTGGTCAAAGAGAAATCTTTGAGATTTATAATACAAATTAATAACACAGATCCTGTAACTTAATAGTAATAAAAGATTTAAAGTAATGAAGAAAATAACCGGAAAGTATTTATGAATATGAATTGAGAAAAGTTTCAAAGCTTTTAATTTTTTCTATATAAAAATGGATGGCTTGAAAAGAAATGTTATAAAGTGTCAAGAATTTAAAGATTTGAACGAAAGTTTTCTCATGATAAGACTAGAAAAGAAGGATTTTATACTTATTATTGTAAGGATTGTCGTAGTAAATATATAACAGAAGGGAATTATAACGGATAAAATAGAAAAAATTAAAGTTAGAAGAGTAAAAAATGTTGCGTTTGTATAAAGAAATTAAGGATATTTCCAAATTTCTTACGATTGAGGCATTATAGGTAAAAATTAAAAAAACATGCACATTGTGTAAAGATTGTGCTAAAAGGAATTAATTCAAAAAAAGTTCAAAAGAAACCGACTCTTTTTTTGCAGTTGTGGGACGAATCATTCAAATGGTTTATCTTCATCTTCAAAAACCATTTACAGACAAATATATCATAATTCTGAAGAGTTTAACATTTTCATCGTGTAATTTAGAAATATTCAATAAAATCAGGTCGAGGATTCTGGCACATATTTTGTAGTAACAATGATTTCCGTTGTAATAAAAAATTCAAAGATTCTTTCATATTTGGATTTTATACAGATTGAATTAGAGAATTGTTGGTTCGTCATCAATGAACACAAATCTCTAATTTCAGGATAATTTAATTTTTAGAAGTTTTAAATCCGGTTTTGGTATTTTCTCCGTTTCTGAGCTCTGATAAACGTAATAAGGCCCATTCCCCGAAATGTGATTCGTTCTTAAATGAACACAAAAACTATGGTGTGATTCTTTTATCTTATCAAAAAATCTTTACAAAACAAGGTCTGGTTTTCATTAAGTCAATTTTTACACTTTGTTTTGCGATTATTTCCGTTTTGATTTCATTTCTTTTAAATTTGCAGAGTGTTTAACTTCGCCCCCTAAAATGTGGGGGGGGGGGGGGGTGGGGGGGGGGGGGGGTGGGGGGGGGGGGGGGTGGGGGGGGGGGGGGGTGGGGGGGGGGGGGGGTGGGGGGGGGGGGGGGTGAAATCCGAGTAGAATGATGTTGGAAACACTTGCCACAGAGCTGGTCAGATTGGGCGCGTGTGTCGTTTATCAGAACATTGTTTTCCTCTATCAGTAAGAACTACTGTTATCACTTCTCTGCTAACATTTTAGTTAAATATTGTTGATATCTGTTAATTTATAAACGGCCCTTTTATTTGTTTGTTGTCACTTTTCATTGTTAACACTAATAATAATAATAAATAATATAATAATAATAATTTATTCCATCAATAATTTACAAAGTTTAATTTAAAATAACTTTTTTCGGAATTTTCTGACCACTATTGCCAGTAGTGTGGCCTGTGATATAATTTAATAATAATATTAAGACACTTAATCTAGAGTCCAGCAACTTAAATAGTTATTTAACATTTTAGCCTCTAATTGTAGTGATTCCTTTTTATTTAATTTAATTTTTAATACTATTGACGTGAACCAGAACTGATAGGTTTGCATGGATGTCCAAATATTGTTGAATAACGCCGGCAACAGTGATATTATTTGGTTATCCAACCTGTTCAGAGAGCAAAGATCAGTTTTGCTGTTTGATACAGGTTTCCCCAAACTGTGCCGGACTCAGTCATGTATTTACCGGCAACATTCTTGATACTCAGTGACACAATTCATCAGAAATAAATACTAAACTATCCATTTACAATTGACTATCCTATCCACATTGTGTTTTCCTATATTTTGTTGAAACTGCTACAAGCTGCTTATATGGTTTTCCCATGTTAACCTACTGTCAAAGACTATACCTAAATATTTAATGTTGTGAAAACTAATAATAATGTTATTGTGTTCTGGTAATTAATACAAGTATAGTGTTTGTTTACTAACCTCTTACTGGGTAAACCAATCCAATTCTAACTTTTCCTTACTTCTTATTACTGAGTTTACTAACTAATTTTACTGTAGATCATGAACAATACGTATGTCGGTATTTATTATATAATTAAATCAACAGAAAATAACAGCGATTAAACTACTAGCAACATATCAATAACAATAATGACATTTTAACAATAACCGAACTAAATCAACACTATATCATTCAACACATTTAACAATTAAATAATGAAATAACAAATATATAAATATAATAATATGTAAATATACAAATTCATGTTAAGTTAAATGAACTACATTTTATCTGAGGACATAATTTAAAAACTTATCTTCCTGCACCAAAAGCCAGTTGAAGAATTTAGCACAATTTGTTTTAAATTAATTGCAAGTCCTAAAAGAAATTGTTACGGGTAGAGTATCATAAATTTTGGTTCCCATTATTCCCGGTTGTAATAAAGAAGGTTCCTAACAAGTTGCATACAAACAGATGTTGAACCGGCAATATTTTTAAATCACCGTAAAGTGAAAATGAACTGTCAGTTTTTTGTTTACATAAAATTATTCTGAGGAAGTAGTTTTCCGTAACTCTTATTTTTTCAATTAGATATTTAAACGTCCCACCCCAACAGTTTATTCCATCCTGCATCCTTGAATGGATTAGTGCATAGTATAAATTTCTTAATAGTTCTTTATCACAAAAGTTTTTCAAATATAATACTTTCTTATTGACGTGCGTAAATTCTTATGAAGGTCGCTTATATAGTTTTCCCATGTTAACCTACTGTCAAATAATATAACCAAATATTAAATGTTATTGATCTTTTCTACATGTTGACAGTTGCAATCATTATAACTACAATTATAGTCGTGCAATTTTAAAGTGAACGGAATGTTGTAATCTTAAAGGCTAAAATTAATATACTTTATTTTGTCAACATTAACTATCATTCTTTTAGCTTATTGTATTATTGTTAACATTCTCTTAATTAACAATGCATCGATATATATATATATATATATATATAATATATATATATATATATATATGTATATATATATATTTAATAAATAGGTGTATCATTAATACATAGAATTTACCTACACTACAAATTATTTAAAAAAAAGTTTTACTTAAGTCATTTAAGACAATGAAAAATATTTTATTTAATCGATTATCAGTTTGTTAAACACCAATATCATGTTAATAGTATACTGTTTATGTAGAACCTAATTCTTATGAATCTATAAAATGGAAACGAAACTAACGTTTATATATCGATGTGGTAATTGAAAACATAATGTTACGGTATGGAGTAATTAGTAACAATTAACTCACTCAACATGTTAGGCGTTTCTATTTATCAACCTTTAATTTTTATCTATTACTGTAATTAATCGTCAAGCTACAATTTCATTACTTTAATTAGACATATATGAAATGCCAAATTACATTTTGGAATAATAAAATGTCAGTTTATTTACAACCTTGTATATATTTAAGTGACATATTATTTAAAAATACCTGTATATTACTTACGTGTATATTGTTATGTTGTATTCATTTACTTTTGTAATAAATGCTAAAAGCTAACCTTTTGATTAAATTATATTGATGTTATAATAATTAAATAAAACGAATGAGATTATATAAAATCCCTAAATGTGATTACATAACCTTTTTGGCATGTTTAGTTAGACAAGTAAAATATTTACAATAAACAAACATCACGTGACGTTATTAATGAAGAAGAGATAATCCAGGTTTAGTTTAATTCCGTTACAGAATGTAATTACACAACCTAAATTTAAATGATCAATTTATTTTACAATTCCATTTTATTTATTAAGTTACAAATAATTATGTTGTGTTCAAGAAATGTCAGATTTAAATTTTAGAGTTATTACGTAAAGTTGATTTATACTACAGACAATATTAACTTTAATCGTATTATTATGAACGTTTCTAGTATATGGTTTGTTATAGTAAATGTTAAGTTTAAATTACATAGGAACGAATTAAAACCACGGATCATATTTTGCCGTCTTTACTACACATTTAACTTTATTATTTTGCATCAGAGAGAAATGTAAGAATGTAAGGAATATTCGTTTATATAATTAGAATTATATACTTTTAATTAATTTAAAATGATGTTTATATGATGTACACTGTATCAACCTACACTATTATACATTTAATATATGTTTGTGAGTAACAAGTCGTAAGTTATTTTTGCCCTGACGGGTAAAAGAGAAATGCCCAAAACTATGAAGGGTAAATTTTTCTATAATTAAACCAAAATCTTTAGCGTTTTTATTATTTTTTTTGAGAAAACTAAATGCTATATTACAAATACTTTATTTGGTTTGTTATATCCTATTAGAAATATTACTATTTGTAATACCACAATTTAAACGAACTTATTTAATGCGCGTATTTATTAATGCCACTCAATGCAAATTGGCAGGTTATCTTAACCATTGTGATATTTAAATACTAATGAGTTTAAAATTTTTATTATGTATTAACTAGTGTTACAGGTAAAAAGAACTGATTAATACACCGATTGAAATAACCATTCGAAAATATTTTAGATAAAATTTAAAAGTAATAAAACCATTACAATTATGTTTTAAATTAATACAAGTAATATAAGAAAATATATTTTACCTCAATATATTTTATTCTCTTACCCCAGGGAATTCGTACTGTTTTGGGTAAATTTCGTAGGAATCAGAATATGAATATAACATTTTAGGCTAGTAAAACTTATGACAATTCATAGTTGGTGGTTTCCCGCAAGTCCTTGCTCGGTAAATCTGGTACGGAATACTCAAACATTTTTGTCAAAATATATAGAACACTATGAAATTTAAAAAATTATGATCATTACATTTTTTATTTATCCCTACTGCACCTTCCTTTTGTTGCAGCGTCTGGTATCTGATGTTGTATCAGACTTGTCTCCTTGGATCTTGGTGTCATGTTTATCTGAAGAAGATCAAAGCGAAACATTTACATTGTTTCAACATCACAGACATCTGTAAATAGATGAAGTGTTAATCTCATTGTCTCATCAGTTACACATTTGAGTGCGCTGCAATGTGATAGACAGGATCTGTAAGCACGGTGAAGGAACCGAGTTCCTACACATAACGTAGCTGTGGTAGAAAGGGTTTATTTAGTTGAATTTTGAATCTCCAGTTTACCTCCTTTTTATTGCAGCATTTGGTATCTCACACTGTCTCTGACCTGACTCCTGAAATATAGACTCAAATCTGATGAAGATAAAAAGAAATCTTTATATAGTAATGACATCAGAGACACATATAAAATCTGTGAAGTGGTAGTCATATCGTCTCATCAGGTATACAATTGAGTGCACTGCGATGTGAAAGACATGATCTCTAAACAATGTGGAGGAACCAAGGTTTCAAGAGTTTAGCATCTGACTCTGTCTGAATCCTAACTTCTGGAATCTGGAGAAGATAAAAACGAACATTTACACTATTTAGCCGTCAGAGCAAATTATGAATAGGTGAAGTAGTACATTCAATGATGAGATCCAAAAAGCTTAGAAAAGAATATGCTCGAAATAAAACTTTGACCATTTCGCCCTCAGAGAGTCTAGTTTTTACATTATGGATATCCTCATTGTATGTGACAGCGTCAGGTTTCACAAGATAAACTAAGCGGTTTTTAAAATGGAGCTGAACTGAGAAATAAAATGGAATGAACCTTTCTCGCCATGGGTATTTTGTGTTAACTGGCTCAGTAGTGACGAGAATTTTTAGTCTTAGCTGACCGGCCCATATCATTTAGATATTTTAGCCCAAACCACTCTTTCAGTGCAAAATCGCTCTTTGCAATTTAATACAGTACCAATAAGCTGACCTTTTCATTAAAAGGTGGGGCATTGCATTTCTAAATTAGGACCTTTTAATATAAAAATGATTGGTCTTATTCAACGTGTTCATCTAGAAAATTTAATCATTATAATACAATATAAAATTAGTTATAACACTATTATTGTATTAATGATCACTATACATATTGAGAATGACTTATAATAGCACATATAGTTGGTTCTATCATAAATATTCATAATAAATCGCAGTAAAGGAAAATAATATATATATATATATATATATATATATATATATATATATATATATATATATATAATGAGATATTCAGCCATAACATGGTAGCAAATTAATTTTACATTTGGAAAAAGAACTATTATCAGCGGTTCAAGTAGATCTAATATTAGCAAGCGGCGATTGTTTCACGAATTGGTACTAAAATGAAGAAAACCTAGTTTAAAAGTGGAATGATTATCAACAGCGTTTATTAAACTGACTTAAAATATATGTGATATACGAGTAGTGATATACGAGTAGTAGAGTGATATATGGATTTTTACTCTAAAGGAGAATCGGAGTCTAGGAAAAAATTAATGTACATCGTGCAAAAATTTTGTGCAAGTTAATGTGTCTCTTTTCGCTACTAGGAAAGTCAAATAGCTTTTATGAAAGAAATGAAACGAACTACAACACAATGACTATTAAGAATGCCATTAAAATTATTTATCGTAATGCCAACTGGACCATATATCAGGCGTTTCATTCAAAATATTGCTTTCAGTAGAGTTCGCATAAAATTTATTTATTTTGGTAAATGGAGGTATTCCATAGATTGTTTTGCTACGATATAAACAATTTCTTAATCATAATTTTGAAAAAAAAACTATTTACAATCTACTTGATCATTATTACTTTAACAATATACAGGACACATATATTGCTTAATACTACTAATTAAGTGACGCTCTCTAGATTGAATACCGTAAGAATCAAGTCCTGTAAGTTTACCCGTCTATTAAAACTAAGATATCTGAATAGAGATAAGGAAGAAGTTATTTCTTCAGTTATCAAAAAACTACAATTTAATGGATATTATTAACATTTAAATTCAGGTGGTAGTTTACGTTTGGAAATAGCTACAACGAAGTGTGAAGAGTGACGTGGTAGAGGTGAGAGTTATTTGCAACATTTACAAATGACTTCAACGATGCTTGGAATGACTTATGGCATACCGTATTACGTGAAGAAGCTAAATATTTGTTTTTATAGTGTTTTTACTCTATGGTATAAAACGTTTGGACTTCGTACAGAAAGACCGGACTAAGTTTGCTTACTGTTTATTATTTTTCAAACTATTTATAAATAAACCGATAAGCTACAGTGATGAAACATGCAAAGAAATTGCTCTAGGACTGTTTTACACGAAAAATGTTCCTTTTAATATGGATTATAAAATATTTTCTAAGTAATATAAGGTAAAATGCATAAGAAAATATACACTATTATTTTACACAAACAAAAAACTGACAAATTTTAAAGCCACTAGATACAAATTTTATCTTCTATACAGTAATATGTTTCATAAATATGCATTTTTCATGATAACACAGAGGCTATTCAACAATGTTTAGTTAAATACACCAAATAAATAAAACTTTGTATTTCATTCATTTTATTTTGCAGCTTTCAGTTTAGAAACCCAATCATAGCGTTACGAGGTCTGATAAAGAGTCTCTGGTGGCGTCTCAACTACTCTACCTGCCACTTTATCCCGCCATTTAGTTCTTTATTTTGAGTAATATCCTTATGTTTTTTAGAATTTACTCTGCTCTATTTTATCTACGCTGAATATAAAATAGTAATAAATAACTTCGCTAATACTATTTTATCTTCGTAAATAATCGATTAAGAATAGTAAAATGTAATGGGTGGTTATAATGTACGTAAATACCAATACACCTATCACTTTCGACAATGTAGAACTGAATTATATAATTAAGAATGTGTTGAAGGATTTATTAAAAATAGAGGAAGAAAGTAACCTCTGATATCTGTGATAATGTATTCATAAACTAATTAAATCTTTTAGAAATAAGAAATATGTTTAAAACATTCCAGATATTTATATCAGGATATTAAAAATCATCAAACTTTGTTTTATAAACATATACATTTATAATATGAAAACTTTGACAATTTATGCCAATAAAGATACACCGTAATAATTACTATACACTGGTAATTTAGTATTATTTAAAAATCTTATAACTATTTTATAGAAAGTATAACCCCACTTTTCATGTGATTAAGAAATACATTCACTATAGTCGTCGTAAACTTTTAAATGAATTAAAAAAAGCAAAGAAGCATAACTTTAAGCAAAGGAAGGCTCGATACTTGTTGATTTATCGCTTCCATATTACCATAAACTGGGTACCATAAAAAACCAATGCGTCATTTACATAGTGTGTTCAAAAAGTATCGCGAATTTGGAATTTTCGTGGGTTACGTATATTTGAATTTCTTTGTTTTTGTGGCGTAGTGTTGGTACATATGTCTCTCACTTATGTTGAAAATTTCGGCCATTTTGAATGTTCAGTTAATTGTTGACACCTGCTTTGCTTGGACGTTTTTTGGTTCGTCTTCGAATTTCACCTATTCAAAAAAATGGAACAAAAAACCTGTATAAAATTTTGTGTGAAAAACGAAATTAAGTGATTGGATGCATTCCGAATGTTGACTGTGGCATACAGAGGAGCTACTTTGGACAAAAGCAACGTTTATCGGTGGTACAAAATGTTTCCAGAAGGCCGAGATGATGTGAACGACGAAGAGCGTGCCGGACGCCCGAGCACTTCAACAACAGACGAAAAAATTGATGAAGTGAAGATAATGGTATAAGGCAATCGTCAAATCACCGATAGAGAAATTGCCGAGGACCTAGGCATATCGATTGGCTCGCGCCATTCGATTTTAATCGATAATTTGGGCAAAATTCGTACAAAAATTACTCAATTTCGATCAAAAACAGCATCGCATGAACATTGCTAATGAGAACTTGGAATCTGTCTGCGACGACCCAAATTTGGGGGGTCATAACTGGTGACAAATCGTGGGTTTATGGTTAACCAGACGTGGAAACCAATGCTCAATCATCTCAATGGAAGCTACCGCACGAACCAAGACCAAAAAAAGCACGCCAAGTTTGGTCGAAGGTGAAATTTTTGCTTACAGTTTTCTTCGATTGCAGGGGCGTGGTGCATCATGAGTTCTTGGCACAAGGTATAACGGTGAATAAGGAATATTGCCTGCAAGTTATGCGCAATTTGCGCGAAGATTTCCGCCAGAAAAGCCTGAATTTTTGGGAAAAACATAAATTGCCTTTTGAACCACGACAACGCCCCTGCTCACACATCGCTTCTTGTACGCGACTTTTTTAACATACCTGGTATACTTGACAACCCCATATATATATATATATATATATATATATATAAATATATATATATATATATATATATATATATATATACAGTAGGTACCATCACTAGCTACAAATGTCAAGATATTATGTAGGAAGGAAGAATCGATTGGTCCATTAGTGTTCTGTGCATGATGACTGATGGAGTAGGGGATGCTTTCTAATGTTAATGAATGTTACTACACCGGGATTTTGGGAGTGATATTCCTTTCCCCTTCGACTGGTGAGGCTGAAACACAGCTGGTTACCCACCTTCCAAGGTGACATAGAGTATCAAGTCTCCCTCCTCGTAGGATCTAACTAGGAAGTGGTCCTACAAACTAACCAATACTGAATAAGAGGTTACTCGGAAAGCAGGCGCTAAGGTCCTTTCAGGATTAATTCAATGAGACGTATATATATTTCTTATCCTAAATGAAAATAATAAAAAAAAGTAATTATTGAAAAACGTTGTGCACAATGTACTGTACTAAAATTCATTATTGTAGTTTCAGGTCCTAATTCAGAAAAGATTTTTACTTTTGTATTAATTTTCTCTACACTCCGCCCTTCCTTAATCCAAAATTGTGTCTGCATGAACGTTACTGAAGCCTATCACAAGGGTTGGTAAAAACTAATCTAGTCAGATTGTATGTACCGTTGGTCTATCTGTCCGTCCACATTATATAATGAAAGGTTGCCATCCCGGAGGGAAATTATGCCCCTAATCCCTATCACATGATGTCATTACAATTAAGAGGAGTAGAAGTAGTAAATACGTTGAGCAATAAAATGTGCAGCCACTTGATTATACGTCATCGTTCGCTATTACATATTATAGATCAAATATACAAATTTATAAAAAGTTAATCCCAATGTTAAAATTATAATATATAGTGGAATATAAACAGATGTATGTAACATTTTATTATAATTATACATTCTTAATTTTATATTGTTCAAATATAAAATTAATTTAAAATTCCAATTTCGAACCCTTTTCTAAACGTTTTAATACGAAGCAGTCCTTTCAATTATAAGTAATGTAATTTTAAATTCAATTTCCTCCTTCTGGAAATTATCTATCAAAATCTACGTCTCTGCAAGACAAACTTAAAATAAATCCATAATAAATTATAACTCAGGGTTATTACAACAGTGTTGGTAACTTTTTATATATTGGATTGAATATATTGTTTATTGATTAAAGAGGTTTGGAAACACAATCCAGTTGGAAGAAGACCTCGAAGTAGACCCAAAAATCGCTGGAAGGACCAGGTGGAGAAGGACTTGCGGAAATTGAGAGCGGGTCAGGAGGATTGTGAAGACAGGGAGAGATGGAGGCAGCTGGTTGGCGAGGCCAAATACCACCTAGGGTATCCATGGCCATGGGAGTGAGTGAGTGAGTGTATATTGTTTATTAACAATGATCATATATTATTTACACATTAAGATATTGTTTAACTATTATCAATAATTAGTTATTGAAAAATCAAAATAGTTGACAAAAAATATATCTATCACTATATATGTAACAATTTATACTTGAAAATGTATACTTGTTCCTGCATAGCAAAAACGTAAACCATATTTAACATTCTAAGTGATTAAATAAAACATTTCCATTTTTTAATTACTACCAGATAAGTATTTATATGCATATTTATGCTCTCCAAATGTTTTACTCCAATTGTATATCTTTAAGAGCACAGGTAACGTTTTAAATTGAACTTAAAATTTAATTTGTTGAAAAAAATTATAAAAGTTGGAACTGCTAGTTTTGCTTGTTAAACAGATAAACAACTATTAACTAATTGATATATTTCATGTCAACGATTTTATTCAAAAATTCATTCGTTTGCATTTATGTTCTATATAATGAGTATGATTAGCTGTCAGTGATGAAGTATATAAAAACAAACAGCATGTTGAACTTTACAACTTTTAGGATCTTTTAATTTCCTCCGTTCCTCCCCAGATAAATAGACAATCATTATTTCATTCTTTAAATGTGAGTTTACAAACAGAAAAACAGATGAATGTATATAACCTCAATGATAGAAGCAAAGTAATGCCCAGTGTATTTCTGTACTGTAACAAAATAGTATAAAGTAAACATTAATAGTATAAATGAAGTATTGAGTACTGCAGTGTACTTCTCAATCACGTTGCTTTGCTTGCACCATATTAGTTTCGCAAGAATACTTTCCTATTCGTTTGGAAACTAGCGTTTAATATTTTGGAATAGTAACGTTAATGGTGTTACTAATAAATCTGAGGACTGGGATAAAGGAAGAATATAAAGAAATCAAATCAAATTATTTTTATGGTTCATTGACCTATTTGTGATACATCTGATAGTCAGCCTACTTTATTCAAGTGAATACTAACAATGTATGAAATAAAAAAATATTTTAATATAATTATTGCATAAAGGGAGTTCATTGAAAAGTTTAGGGCGTTTGTTTTTTCGTTAATGAGTGGAAGGTAATTCGACTGTAATCAAGAACAAATCGATGCAGCACTCGGAAAGAGACCGCTCAGTTGGACAACGAGACGTTTCGTACGTGATTTGGTTCTCTTGTGTCGAGTGTTTCCTTACACTCCGCTTTGTATGTATCTCATCATTTTCCACTACAAAATTAAATTTGTCTTTGATATGGTATTGATCTCATTAAATTTGTTTTAAAATATATTGGAAAATATAGTCACAGTTTATTTATAAGTTTTTTTCATTCATTAATTAAGAGAAATTATGTCAGACTACTTAGTTGTGGGACATAAAATATTATAGAAACCATTTTTGTGTATGTACAAAAGAAGTTTGATTTAAAATTGTGATACATATAAAGACATCTTTTCTGAAAAACTATGCGTTATGATAAATTTTGCTGTGTGTTAGGTTTTATATCAGTTTTCAAATAATAAAATTTCTCTTAAGCTTGTAAGGATTCCAGAGTGAGTTGAAGTAAAATCTTGTAACCTTCTGTTCCAATAATTTACTTTATGACATTTTGTTTTGACTGTAATGATAAATATTACTTATTTAAATCTTACAAGTTTGTACTAATTTTGTTTTCTTTAATTACAATGGTACTTCTCTTTGCAACCATGTTTTATAATAGTTGAGTGGGCATATTTTTATAGTATTACTTACCCTAGGACACCAGATAGAACAGCATCCTCGAAAAGAATCGACACTTAGTTAAAAACTAAACCGAAATCATTCTAGAATCTAATGACCACTAGTGCCAACTTTTGTCAAATGGCCCAGAGGCCTGAAAAGAATCGACAACTAAATGAAAACAAAACGCATATCTATTCCGTTAGAAATTGCCCGTAGCTCGAATTATGCTCGAAATCAAGGAACGCTGTTACCATCGTACCCTTAAAATAAAACAATAAACACAATACAAACTAATCGCGAACTACCCGGTACTAGAAACAATATTACTTCTTATTCATGTACTGATTTATCCAGATCAGATTATTTGCCTATAGAGAATAAACTTATCAATATCGTTGAACATACTGAGTGTAATTGATTAAGTATTTTTAAAGAGGAAATTTGCTGAATATGTGTCAAAATACAAGTGTAGACTAGCAATATGAATATAAAATACGGCTAGGACTTAAGCGAAGCTTAGCGCACCGTATACTGGGGCGGAGAGAAAGAGAAAGAGAGAGAGATTGTGTTTTCAAGGCGCACTGTCTTTAGCCAGCGGACTTATATTAAACACCGTGGTGTGTCTTATCTGGCCAGGCTGGTTTCCGTCAAATGGCTCCTTATGCGTTATATATATATTATATTAAAAGTTATATTAAAAAAAACTTCCTTATAAATGTTTAAAGTAAAATATTTCACCCTCTGTAAACATTACATGTTACAATTTACATAAAAGACCAGTGTAATAATAATCACAAACATGCATCATCATTATCAAACACAGTGTTGCTCATAAAGAATAGAAAGTTCATGCAAAATTTAAAGTCTGTTTTTGTTGGCTTGCTTTCGAGACATTGTATGCACAGACACATATTACATTTCTCCAGCGCCTCAAATAGTGGGCATGGCTACCATTCTACCAATCAAATGTAAAACGAAATTCAAAAATATTTTAGAAGTCAAGCTCCTATTCTGTCTAAAATAGTATTTGCTGAACATCCAATGTATGCAGTTGAAGTTTGAGAGTCAGGCTCATCCTTCAAGTAGCAACACACACCCCCTATATGAGACTGAACTTTAGTATAACATTTCTGGGTAAGAGGATCTAAAAAACTACTTGTTCCGTCATATCGTGGATTATTATCTTCTTGACCACCATTTATGCAATTTATAATTTGTATACTTTAATCTAAATAAGCTGTAAACTGTATCGGTATTAGTAAACCATATAAGTTGTAAACTAATTGATGGAATAACAATATGAGTTATTTGCCTATGCACTGCTGAACTCTTTAACCCACAAAGATTAATTAGAAAACACAAATTTAATAGCTAAATTAATAATACATACAAATAAATCTACACTTAAATAGAAGATTTTATGAACAAATATTAAAATAAAATCACTTCATTTTCAACGTTTATTTAGTTGGTTTATATTATATAATTTAGTAAAACAGGAAATAATAATTATTGTGTGTAAACTAGTAAACCTAAAATGATTGGGAGCAACATACTGAGTTTTTTAGTTACATATAATTTATATACATATTTCTACCATGAATATTATAGGAGCATATAAGAAAAACGGTCCGTGTGGTGTAATAATTTATAAGTATTAAATTTATTGAGATTCTATAATTCAATAGTACAGTTCAGTCAAAAAACAAATGACTAAATATTTTAAGCATATAAATTTATCAGTTTTTACAGAGTATAGTAGATTTAGGAACTGATATATCAGGCCATTTTTGCGTTGCATCGTATATTATCTTTGGCGTCAGGTTGGTAGGCCTGGTCCTACACTAATTGCTGTGTGGCATTTCGCTGCTTATTTAATTTTATATATTGAAATAATATGATCCGAGTGCGGAGTTTAAACGAGTTCAGCGTTTACTGGAACTGTGCCCGCGGCCGTCCGGCGCCACTAAATACTCTGGACTACCGTAAGTAGTAATGCTTATCAGGATTGGCGTTATCAGTGAAGTGTCTATTCTTGGAAATATCGGCATGAATGGGTACCTGCAGACACGCAACGCTCAGTCGGCGCATGCGCACTAGAGTCTTCCAGCAGGCTTCCGCCGCACGAAATTCCCCTGCCGTACCTGCAGCTACAGTGCAATAGCCTAGCCACCTGTCCGACTATGGCGCGGTTTCACTTGCGCCTGCATTTTATGGACGGCAATCTTACAACATATCTACAGTGCTGATTGCCAATGTTCTTTTTCAGGAGTACTTGGTAATCCGGTATTCCTTCCTGACTGTAATAATAGTGTTTTTAAATAGGCACTTTTATTTTTTTGTTTTCTTCTGATTTCGTTTTACCATAAACTGACAATGGTGGTAAATCGTGCAAATTTAGCTTGTGAAAATTTGGAAAGTGTATTAAATACTACAAACAATCTTGATGACTTCTCTGCAAACATTGTCTCCGAACTCTACCTAAATTGGAAAAATTGCAAGCTAATTGTCCGGTCCCTAGACTGCAGGAATTGGAAAAGGTTGTCTCCCAACTTATTAAAAAACTTGACGAAACTTCGAGCAATATCTCACATCTCGAGTCTTTGGTTGAAACCGGCAAATCAGACATTTTATCTCTCGAAAATAAACTGTTGGAGGTGAAAGGTAATATTCGAGCTGCAATGAACGACTCTTTATACGCCCAAGATGTCATCACTGAAGAAAGAGACTCTATTTTAAAAGATATTATGTTGTTGAAAAATAGTTTACATTCATGTAAAGGTACTTTAAATCAAATTATAGGGGAAAATCATTCTCTCCAATCTCTAATAATGGAGAAAAATGCCACGGCTGATGGTTTTATTCAGAAATTAAATATTTGTGAACAAGAGAATTCAGAGTTAAATAAGAAGGTAGTTAAGTTAAGAGCGCAGCTTAATAATGCTAATGACTCTGTATGGAAAGCTGGGCGATGGCTGGATTACAAGATTCTGGATTCTTATTTTGATGCGTTTAATGACAGCAATAAGGCAAAAGCCTTGTTTTTTAGGTCCCTCTGTAACACAAATTATTAACCATGGTAGCCCTGATGTTGTAAAGCAACAACTGAAAGTTCTTTCTTTTTACTCATTTGACTTTGCTTTTCTTAGTATACATAAAAATGGAGCGGAACTTGTCTGACAATGGCACTCATTGGAGTTTAATTTGTATTGATATTAATGCAAAGTCTGGTCACTGTCTTGACTCTCTTTCAAACACTAATTTGTGCATTGCAAAAAAGATTTTTGTACATAAATTGAATTTTGAAGAAAACATGTTTTTTGTAACTAAATGTAGTCAACAGAGCAAAGATTTTGAATATGGTATACATGTACTTGTGAATACCAAGCTTGTCTATGACGGATATTGTAGTACTGTTAGGATAAGTAACACTTCTTTCAATGATTGGTGTATTTCTTCTCACATATTTGTGCCCCACCCAAGTGGTGTCAATGTAAATAGTAATAAGGGGACCTCCTCTGACATTCCTGTGGTAGGCCTGGAACGAAATGATGCTGTAAACTGTAGCTCAGTTGAAAGCATTAGTAATAGTAAATGTGACTCTGTAATGGGCAAAACAAAGGTTAAGGATAATTTTTGGACAAGGGTGGGTCCCAATCATAGCAAACAACTAAAAACCAATAGAATACAAGCTCAAATAAAATCTAGTTTTGTCCACAAAAATCGGTATGATGTATTATTAGGTTCTGATGACCAGGAGGAAGTAAGCTCTGGCGTAGTTGGTGTAATAAGAAATGTATTTGGTAAATGGAATGTTAAACGGAAGATAAATACCAAAAATAATAAGTATAGAAAGTCCTCCAAAGGTAATGTTACCTCAGTTACACGAGGTGCTAAACATAAGCCTAGTTGTATTATTATGGAATCTTGCAGTAATGTTACTGATGTAGTTGCTAGTAAGGCTGACTTGGGGGTCTGTTGTACTTCTGGAGATGCCGGCTCTGATTCATACTCAATTGGGTGTCTATCATCCGCGGGGGTGTTGGTGATTAGGGACTCTTTGTTTAGGTACGCGGGTGCCCCTTGTGCTGAGAATGGGGCAACCGTTGATGTCTGTCCCGGGGCAAAAATAGTACATATTAAGCAAAAGCTTTCGGGGTATGTGGCTTCCCAGCCAACGCTTATCTTCATTCATGCTGGGACAAATAATCTGGTAAATGGGTACAATGGGGGTGCTGGATATAATGATGGATGGGGAAAGAAGGCTGCTCTCCACAGCATGGCTGATCTGCTGAGTGTTGCTAAGGGTCAGTTCCCTGAATCTAGGATCATCTTAAGTGGAGTCCTGAAGCGAGGAGACATCAGCAACTCATCTATTTATCTTTTTAACGAGCAATTAGATCTCATGTGCAATAACTTCGGTATGGTTTTTTTTGACGCCAATGACTCAATAATAAGATATCACTTGGCTCGTGATGGTCGTCATCTTAACAGAACGGGGAACCATCTTCTCGGCAACTTTATTTCCTCCCATATTCAGGGGGGAGTGGATGTAGTGCCTTCGGCGGTTAGCTCTGTACCACTTCCTCTAGCGCCTACTTCTTCGGAGACCGCAGCCTTGGACGGTGATCCCTCTTTAAATGTTTTGCCTTCAGTGGCCAGCTCCGTACAACCACCTCTATCTCCCACCTTGTCGGGAAACGCCGTCATAGGCCGCCATCTCTCTGCAGATTAGCCCATGTGAACATTCGTTCAATTAACACGGGGTTCGGTGAGCTCTGCTCTGTGGTTGAGGATTTTAACTTTGATTTCCTGGGTATCTCAGAAACCTGGCTTACTCCTGATATGTCTACGGATTGTTACAGTTTGAAGGGCTATTCATTTTGGCGTTTTGATAGGGCGTGCGGCCCTGGCTTGCCTTCAAATGGCGGCGGTGTCGCAGTCTACTTCAGGGAAAGATCAATATGAAGCGGATCTATCTTGATCATATTGATAGCCGGCTGGAATACATATGAGTGTTGGAAAAAGTTCAGGGATTACGCTTGTGTGTCTGTGTTGTGTTCAAGCCTCCGAATATCCCTTACTCATGCTTTACTTCTCTGTTCCACGCCCTCTTCATTGACATGCTCTCTCAAGTTGATGAGGTGACTTTGATGGGCGACTTTAATGTTGATCTTCTTGGGAACAATAAGCCGGAGTTCAAGTATTTCAGGAATCTCTTGGCATCGATGAACCTTGATCAGATCGTCAATGAGCCAAACCGCGAAACAGACAATACCGCAGCCTTGATTAATCATATCATCGTTAGGAATTCCCTGAGCAACATGACTGTTGGTGTGGTTGACACGTCTAAGATCTTGGATGGTCGAGGCAAGCGTATCACTGACCACAAGTTGGTTTTCTTTGACTGCCCTTGCAAGACTAAGGAAAGGATGAAGGAAAAGTTCATTTCCTACAGATAACTGTCAAAAGTGGATCTGCAAATGTTTTCCTCAGAGCTTTCCTCCATTTAATGGCATGGGATTGAACTTCAGAGTGATGTTGACGATGCTGTGGATATGTTAACCGCGGGAATTATGCAGGTATTTGATGCATGTGCTTCATTGGTAAAAAAGCGTGTGACCAAAAGGAAGGCGCCCTGGCGAATTTCAGAAATAATGCTTCTGACATGCGTAAAAAACCAATTAAAAAAAGGTTTACTTTGTCGTAATGATGCACGTGCGAAAGCGGCATACTGTAGCGCACGCAATAAACTCAATTACGCCGTTAGAAAGGGGAAAAAAGATTACTTTGGGGCAAAGTTAAAGTGCAGTGACTCAAAATCTTTCTGGGCAACCTTGCGCGCAGGAGATCTAAAGGTGGGCACTGCTGGCGGTTCTATATCGGTTAATATTTCCCCGGATAAAATTAACCGCTACTTTGCTGGCTTGGGTGGCGATAACAGTGTGAACCCGGAAAGGCTCGGTTTTTATAAGCACGCTACTTGCGAAAAGGTGCAAGATAAATTTCAGTTTCGGCAGGTGAGTGAGAGTGAGGTAAAAAACATTATCAACAGTATCTCCACAGCGGCTTTTGGCATTGACGGAATTTCAATCATCATGGTCAGAGTAGTTAGTCCTTTCTGTATCGGGGCTATCACCCATATCATTAATCTCTCTCTCTCTCCTCTGGCCGATTCCCCTCTGGATGGAAAAAAGCCTGGTCATCCCTCTTCCCAAAAATAGTAATCCTACTAGTGTGTCCGAGCTTAGGCCCATTTCAATTTTACCGGTTCTGTCTAAGGTATTGGAAAGAATTGTGACAAATCAGTTGGTTTCCTTCCTGGAGTGCAGCGGTGTTTTGCCCGATAGTCAGTCTGGTTTCAGGAAGGATTTCAGTACGACATCTGCTCTACTAAGTTTGACAAGCCAACTGTTTTCCGCCAGGGATAAGAATTTATGTAGTAGTTTAGCTGCTCTTGATCACATGCATTCGATTCAGTGAATTTTGATATGTTTTTGGCTAAGCTGCATTACTACGGTTTTGATCAGGTTTCAACAATGTGGTTTCGCTTTTATCTGATCGACAGAACCCAGGTAACCAGGGTGAATGATGGTCTTTCAGGGATTGCTCTCAAGGAGTCAGGGGTTTCTCAGGGTAGCTGCTTAGGTCCTATTATGTTTCTATTGTATACTGCGGATCTTAATCTTGAGTTATCATTCTGTTCCCTTTACTCCTACGCTGATGACACTCAGCTTGTGTTGTCATATCCTCCATTACAGTCTTCCTTGGCAATGCAGCAGATTAATGCTGATTTGTCGAGGGTCAGGCTCTAGGCTGACGATCACGGGCTTCAGTTGAATCCAAGAAAGTGTTCACTTTTTAATTTTTACCCCTCTTCAAATGCAGTCTTTCTTGGTAATGGACCCTTGGGAGTTTCTTTGGGTTCCTTTGCAGGTTTCAGACACAGTAAAAATCCTTGGCATTACTTTTGACAAGCAGTTAACCTTCTTGAACCATGTTCAAAATATCAATCGTGGTGTAATGTATAGGTTAAGAGTGTTGTTTAGGTTTAAGGGGTTACTCCAGGAGGAAGTGAAACTGAAGATTGTCAAAGCTGTGGTTTTCCCAGTTATTGTTTATGCTCTTCCTGTATTTGGGGGAAGATTGACCCTTGAGGGCGCGGTCCTGATTGATAGGTTACAGAACTCTGCTGTAAGGTTTGGTACGGCCTGAGAAAATTTGATCACGTTAGCCAGTATAGCCGTACAGCAAGGATCCTCCCGATAAAGTACATTTTCAAACTCCAGGTGGCTTGCCTTGTTCACAAGGTGTTGCTGACGGGAAAACCCTCTTACCTCAGGGGGATGCTACAGACCCGGGCTGAGATTAGAGACTGTCACACTCGGCAGGACGCCATGCTGGAGGTGCCCAGGGTCAGGCTGGAGATGGGGAGGAATGGATTTCGATACTTTGGCCCCCAGGTATAGAACAGTGTCCCTCACAGTCTAAAGGATTATGGATATCCCTCGTTTAAGGACAATCTCAGACTGGCTTTGGAGGAGGAGTGTTTCACCTCTAAATAGCTGTGTAATGTATTATAGGTTAGATTAGTTTAATTTTATATGTCTCGGATGATGATATAGATTTGTATGTACCTTGATTAAAAATGTATGACTTCAGTTATTTTGAAAAACAACAATGTAATGTTGAAAATCGCTGCAAATAAAGACGTTATTATTATTATCTTTTTATCAAAAAAGAATTACAACAAAGGACACTAAAAATAAAATTAAATATGTACAATAAAGCGTATTATATGTGCTAAAAAACCAATAAGCTATACCACAAAAATAATTAAGTAAAATGAAAATAATGTTTAATGTATAATTAAATTTTATTATTTAGGGAAATGGATTATTTAATTTTTCGTCTTATCAGCCTGTCTACATAAAATCCCTAAAACAAAGTGACCTATTAAAATATCACTGACATTTCGTTTGATATAAGCAAAATTGATTTCGATGATGGTATATGTCACCGTATGAGATTCCGTTTAGTATTTTCAAAAATTGTTACATTGATGTGGGCAACCATGTTAACAACGAGAAAATACCAGAAAACAATTAAAACACACACACACACGCGCGCGCGCGCACACACACACACACACACACACACACACACACACACACACACACACACACACACACATATATATATATATATATATATATTTATAAAGAAACATTTATATTTTCATTTTTGTTTTATTTAGGTGAAATTGATTTCGATGATGGTATTTGTCACTGTAAGGGATTTCAGAAGGTAGAGTATTAGCGTTCATTTTTACATTGTTCTTGTGGGCAACAAAGATGGCAAAGAGGAAATACCAGAAAAAGAATTAACATGTTTATGTTAATATTTATGACAAACGATCAGCAATAAATGAGATAAACTCGCACAATTTTTCATGATACCTGAAATAAGCCTGTTATAAAACAATGAAAAAGTTTGGGTGCTTTAATATAAACGTCTATTTAACACGTCTAATCTGGGTATAGTAGCCTGTTCAGGCAAGTACTTGCAGTAAAATTCTATGGTTCAACGAGACTAAATAAACTATCATATATAAAGCTACAGTTCTTCTCACTAAAAACGCAGAGTGCTCTAATAAGTAAAAACAAAATATATACAATACAGACAATATTATATTTTGTACCATCATATAAAATGTATAGTATCAAATAACACAACAATGCAGCTGTTTTGCATAAATATTTGTTTTTAAATCTGACACTGAAAGTAAATGTAAGAAAACTATTTGCTCAAAGGTTGTGTGTTTTACTAACAGGAGAAACTTACAGCTTGCGTAATATCTCAGGCGCCAGTTAAGTCACGTACATGTTATACTGCTCTAGTAAAGCGAGTGTTTTATTGTGAATTATTGTTTGTAGCATAATAAACTTTAATTTAACAATTAATTTATATTATATAAAGTAAGATATGGTATAATAATATTTTAAATACAAAATTTAAGTCATCCAAGAACGTAATCTTTTAATTCCTTTTAATTTATGTTTGAAATATGGACCTGTCAGGACGTATTACACCTCAGTCAATTTATATTAAAAATCATACCATTATATGTCAATGTTTCAATAAGGTTATATTAAACGTCGCATAAACGTTCAAAAATGATTTTAAAATTTTAACATTGGTTTATTCTACGAGTGACAGTTTAAAACTTTATAAGTACACAACTACATTTTATTATACTGAAAGATAATTTTTTATCTAAGAAGTAAATCTATTACCAAGATTAGTAGTTTTGGTAGAGAATAAAAGTAGGTATAACAGACCATGAAGAAACATGCTCCAATATTGTACCCAGTGTTCCACATAAAAAGCTTGATGCAAAATTTCAAGAGTGTAGGTCTGTTCCTTTTTAAGATGAAATGTGGACAGTCGGACAGTTAGACAGACTGACAGATAAGTAATGTTTCCAATGTTTTGAGTTTTTGTGACGCTCACTCAATTATTACATGCTATTGGTTATGATAAAGTGCAATTGAATTATCCAGATTGTTTATTAATTCCAGTAATATTTGTTTTTAAATATTACAAATCGAAATATTGTATCTATAATAAAGAAAACCTAATATAATAAACCACGGAAACCTTTCGTTGATATAGGTAATGGAAAGACAGAGTTATTGGTAACACAAAGGAGCAGTAATAGGTGAACTGTAATCGGTTATTAGTGTCAATTTATGAGATAAAAGGTAATTGGACTGTAATCTAGAAAACACTGAAACAGCGAACGGAAAGGGACCACTTCGTTGGACAATGAACAATGAAACCCTTCTTACGTGTCCTGATTTCTATATTCATTGACCTCTACACCAACATTTAGAGAGACATTTTCTTGTCTTTTATTGACTTGGTTTCAAAAAGTTGCTCCAGAATATATGGAAATAGTTTATTGTTTTACTTTAGTTTAATTATTTAACTCCAGATAAATTAAGACTATCACATTAATAATCTCACATATTCTCTTCACCCTTATAAATTTGTGTATTATCCGTTATGAATGTTATGTAAATTTTCTAAGCAGTGATTGAAGAATGCATGGATATCTGTTATTGTTTGGATCCTCTTCGCCTAAATTATGTAGTGAGAGTGTTCCAATACTCTGTAAAATTATTTTTGTGAATGTTCGTAAATTTGTAAATGGAGCCTACTACAACGTAAATATATATATATATATATATATATATATATATATATATATATATATATATATATATATAAAAGTAGATAGTAATATGCGGTTTCTAGACCACTTTCGGAGCCAACCGAAAAGCAATGTAAAATCTTGTTCGATGTACCATAAAGGAAGCTGAGAAACAACACAGCAAACCTCAATGAAAAATTAACCGAATCTACATCCGTTCGTCTCCAAAAGCAATCTAGAAACCCCATATTACTATCTACTCTAGTGAACTATAAACGAATCTGTAAACCACGAATGAAAAATAACTGAATCTATAGCTGTTTGCTTCCACTTTCTTAAGCTGTTTTAATGTAAAATCTCCTTAGAATCAATGTAAAATATATTGGAAATGTTGTCAAATCTTGAAAAATCTTCGAAATGTTAATAAAATTTAATCAATTTAAACGTTTTTTTTACTGAAAAACATACTTTAATAAAAAACGTTTTCTGCTAAATGGCAAACATGAACTCACCAAGCTCTCTTCAGTTTCTAGCATTTAAAGAACTTATAAAGAAAGAAAATTTTAATTTGTTCAATGAATTACCAAAATATGTAAAACAACAATTGATAACTTCAACTGACGAAGAGTGGTTAGAAATCTTAAACACAGAAGATATTCCAGTGTTACAGGTGATGCGTTTATATGGTGTTTGCAAAGTTTTCAAACTTTTGAAACGTGAAGATATTCCTGAGTCAATTTCAATTGATATATTTAACAAACTCGCAAAGTATTTTTATAACAAATTAAATGTCAATAAACATTGAATCACAAAAAGTACTTGCTCCGCCGGGAGTCGAACCCGGATCTCTCACTTGCCGGGTGAATGGTAGCACATTCACCCGGCAAGTGAGAGATCCGGGTTCGACTCCCGGCGGAGCAAGTACTTTTTGCGATTCAATGTTTATTGACATTAAATAAGGCTATTGCCATTCATACAATATAACAAATTAAAAGAACAGCAACAATCAGAGTACTTTTTACATTTGTTTATGCTGTTTTTTGACAGTTACTTTAGTTTTCATTACAGTTTTACTTTTAAGCGCAGACATGAAAATCCTCTTGCTATTGAACCACGTGATTTATTAGAGACTATATGTGAATACCACGATGTACCAACACAGTTTATTAAAGACTACAAAGATTTCTTTCTTAGTGGAGATTTTGATGGATATTTAATAGCGGCAAAAAATATTGATGTGTATAATATTCCATGTGATTCTGAAAAAGAAAGAAAAGAACTAATTAGTTGGAGAACCGCTTGGTTTTACGGTGAATACCCATGAAAAGTTTTCAAAGTCAAAAAGTGCATAACCATTTCTCGGTCGACCTTTTTTCTCCTCCCTTAGCCTCTTTCCCTCTCTCTCTTTTATGCCTATGACACGATCACTTCGTACAATCACCATTTAGATAAATAAATTTTTCTATATAAATGGAGCGCGAAAAAATATCATGTCCGTTCTGCAAAAAATAAATTTTAAGAAAAAACTATGATCGCCATTATAATTCTAAAAGTCATGAAAAAAACAAGCAAATTTACAATAATGAACTAAATTATTTAAGACACTGAGCTAGAGAAAATCAAATTGCTTGTGATGTTAAAAATGAATTCTAATATGTTTGCAGCTTGGGAATAATTTTTATACTAATATGCAACCTTTTAATTTCTAGACTGACAAAAACTTATATAAAGTGTCTTATATAATAATATTTACCCTACTGAATAAGTATATATGTAAAGAATTCAGTTAAGTCTATTGTGATTATCACATATGTTGTAGTGAACGGTTTAGGAATCATAATGGAATTGAAACGTTTGCATGCCAGTATTTTAGTTCTTTTACCAATTTAAACAATATTTGTTCAGGATTTTTTAGAATCGTAAGTAACTGATGTAGCAAATGAACTGTCCGCAAAAATTAGGAGGATTTCTTTACCATATTATCCGATACTTAATATATGATCAAACAGTCCAATAAAATGAAAAAGTTTTATTTTGTGAGGCCTTTCGTGCTCAAAGAACACATCGTCAGACCCACATAACTGAAATAAAAGTAAAGTAATAATACAAACAATTTAGACTTAAATAAAAACGTATGTCTTGAAAAATACAAAGAGATCAGATTTTAAAGTTTCAGTTATGTGGGTCTGACGATGTGTTCTTTGAGCACGAAAGGATTCACAAAATAAAACTTTTTCATTTTATTGGACTGTTTGATCATATATTAAGCATTTAGAATTTCCAATAAGAAGACGCTGGTAAAATGTATATTATCCGATGACTTCAGAAATACAATCTAGTTTAGGAATAATGAATAAACACTTATGTTCTAATTTTATGGAACCTTTTCGTATAAAAAATAAAAATGACTATCAGTATTACGTATTATCATAGTTTTCATAAAATAATTTAACACGATTATGATATTACTGTAGGCTGGTACTTTAAGAATAACTGTCTTATAAACAGATGTGTTTTAATTAAGTCGATTTAAAATAATAGTATAAATTACAACGCAGTTAAGGAAGAACAACATATTTGGGCGTAATAGTGTTTTTAATATCTCGTACAACAGTGTATTAATCATAACTATAAGTGCTTCTGATTGATAGTCAAAAATTCATATAAAATACTTCCATAAAATAACTTTAAAAAAAGTATAAAAATTCTTTGAAAAATAAAAATTTATATTTCTATGTATACAAAGTTTTATCTGTTTTCTATTAATGTACGAGATTAATATTAATTGGATAACTTCATGGTTATTTAATTATACAAACATCTGTAGCCACGATATCAGGGCAATCACCTTAAACATCTCAAAATAAGGGAATTTGAGTACGTTTTTTCATTCCTTATGGTTTGCTTTCTCCGAAATCTAAACACTATCCTATCTATTTAATCGGTAAATTAAAAAGGATATTGTTTAAACAATGTTTGGTACTTTATATTTAAAAATATAACTTTTATTTGCTTAAATATATGTTGAAACCAAAGCAAATAACTGACATCCTGAGTCAATGCGAATATGATAGCTCCTAATACATAATTATGAAATATGATAATTATATATATATATATATATTATTCTTTACAAACTTCAAATTAGAAAAATTACGTAAAAAGGTTTAGTTCTGTGAGCCACGTCTTTGGCTGTGTAGAGAGCAAGTAAATTAAAATAAAATATTATTCATATATTTTGTAAACTTAAAAAACATGTAGTTTTAAGTAGGAAACATTAAATATCTGTAAATAAAGAGTAAAGGCTATATTACAAAATATGCAAGAAGTTTTAAATAACAGTACTCATACTTACGATAGTATATATTAACCTGATGAATTTATTACATGGAAATAAATAAATGACTAGTGAGTATTGTAGCCATTCCACATAAAAATTACATTACATCTTAAAGTTTATTTAGAAGTAAACTAAATATGTTTCTACATGAATATTCTTTTGTCGTGCCTTTAAATTTTGTGAAATAACAAAAGAGATACTTAAAATTTTAAATAGATAATATTTAAAAAATAGTTTTTATACGTACGATATCTTTTAATGTTATTGTCGGTATCATCTACTTTTAAAATTAATTCGAAATCGTGCTTATAAATCTTTTTAAATATTAAGTTTGAATATCTTAAATTTTTATTTAGTACACAAGGCTATGTAAAAATGTATTTCAATGGAAACATTGAATGTAAACGGAATACATTGAATGTAAACGGTGTTAGAGTTGAGTCTGAAGCAAATAGTATTACTTTTATATGTGTCTATAGACCACCTAATCAGAGCATTTCTGAAATAAATGATTTTTTTCTATCGATTCAGCATAGCTTGGAAACCTGTATCCATCTTGACAGATGGATTGTTTTGTCTGGTGATTTCAATATAGATTTTTCCACCATTAAAATTTTAGTCATCTAAAATTTTTATCGATCTGATGAATTCTTTCGGCTTGGTGAGCACAATAGACACTTTCACTCGAGAATTTAATGGTTCACACGTTCACTCATTGACAACATATTTAGCAATATTCCAAAGAATATGTTTTCACCTCAGGTTCTAATTACTGGAATTTCCGATCATCATGCGCAAATTGGAGACATTGCCTCATTTGCTACTTCAACCCACAATATTATTAAATTTACATTTAAGCGGTGCTTCACCCCGGACGGCATTCGGGTCTTGAGGAGTCTTCTGGAGGGTGAATCATGGTATGAGCTTTTTGGAGCCGCTGATGTTGATGAAATGTTTGACTTATTTCTTGCAATTTTGTCATTTCATATTGATTGTGTTTTTCCTACAAAAAAGATTAAGTTCGGTACATGGGGCACTCAGATGAGGATTCCTTTGGACGAAGATCTAAAAAAACTTCATAATCGCCTTTTGTTTCTCTACTCGCCGTCTAAGCATCTTGACTCTTCTCATCCTTTGAGAGTTTCTTTTATTCAAACCAAGAAGGAGTTTAGGAATCGCATCCATTCCGCCAAAGCGAAAAAAATATTGACCTACATCAGCGGGGCTCAGAATAAACAGCGAGCTGCCTGGAATGTGGTTAAGGATCTCATTCCTGATAAGAAAGCTAATGCCTTCACACATGTTACGCTTAATGACGAGAATGGCGATCTGATGAACAATCCTAGGATGATTTCAGAGAAATTCAACATCCATTTTGCAGAAATAAGCCAGAGTTTGAGAGATTCTGAGGGTAATTCTTCATTTGTTCCTCCAAAATCATTGTCTTCATCGAGTACGAGTTCCTCTATATTTTTTGCTCCAACTGATAAGAATGAAATCATCTCAGTCGTAAAGTCCTTGAAAACAAGCAATTCATTAGGATTTGATGGAGTTTCATCCAGGATTTTGTTGAGCTGTATAGATATATTGGCTGATCCTCTTGCACAGATTGCGAACTCGTCATTTGAATCTGGGAAGTTCCCATCACACTTGAAGCTCTAATTGTAAAACCTATATTTAAGAAAAAAGGAAGTCCAAATGAACTTAGAAATTACCGCCCCATTTCGATCCTTTCTACATTTTCAAAAGTTCTTGAAAGGCTTGTGCTAACCAGACTTTCCAATTACCTGTCTGTCAATGGAATTTTACATGACCATCAATATGGCTTTCGTGAGGGGTTGTCTACAGTCAATGCAATTTTTAGTCTTCTAACTGAGGTAACAAACTCATTGGATAACAGGAATCACGTGTTTGGCCTATTTTTGGATCTTACGAAGGCTTTCGACGTGTGGATCACGGGTTGCTGCTCAGAAAACTTGAAAACTTGGGTATTAGAGGGAAAGCTTTTGATTGGATTGCTTCTTATCCCCTGAACCGTAGACAGATTGTTGGAATTCTTTTTATTGATGATACAGGGTGCTTGAGAAAAACAATTTTCTGAGGAGCGAGAAGTACGCACCGGAGTTCCTCAAGGCTCCGTACTTGGTCCTTTATTATTTTTACTATTCATAAATGACATCCATCCAAAAAAATGAAACGAAATGAAGCGTGAAAGGTTCCAAGTTGTTTTTGTTTGCTGATGATACCTCCTTGGTCATATCTGGTTGCAATCGAGACGAGCTTGAAATCCAAACCTTTGTTCAGGCCAGTAATTTGCTGCAGTGGTTGGGTGAAAACTCTCTGTTTGTAAATACATCTAAAACCAATTTTCTTGATTTTGGAATTAGAAAGTCTGCTAAAACGTTGATTGAATTTCAAACCATTATGATTGGAGAGTCAGAAATGTGTCCTTCTTTGAATGTTAATTATCTTGGAATTGTTTTGGATGATCAGCTAAACTTTTTTAGTCACATTGATAAAGTCACGAAAAAACTAACCAGCTGCATATTTTTTATGTATAGACTATCCTGTTTTGCTAGTGATGAAATTCTTTTGCTTACTTACTATGGCTGTTTTTATCCTTACCTTTGCTATGGAGTCTCTATATGGGGATACGAGAGTAAAAAAACTCAATATGTTTTTCGTATCCATAAAAGAGCTATAAGGATTATTTTCAAGTTGAGTCGTTCCCAGTCTTGTAGAGGTTTCTTTTGCAGTAATAATATCCTTATGTTCCCATCCATTTATATCCTTCAGTGTCTTTCTTTTTACAAAAAGTATCCCCACCTTTTTTCAGTCAACGTTAATCAGCGATTGTGTAGAGTAATAATATATTTTTCCTTGGGTATTTTCTCATTTATCTAGAGGGTTTGGTAGATTTGAGATCGAAGTACAGACATAGGCCTACTGTTCAATTTGTGTGTTAGGACATCTCAGCAGAAGTCAGCCCATAATTACAAGTTAAGAATAAGAAACAACCTAATCATACCCTGCCATAAAACATCTTTTTTGAAAAACAAAGTCTTTACTCCTGCATCCGCCTTTTTAACTCTTTGCCATCCTGCTTGAAAATTGTTGTGGACGATAGGGAATTTCAATATCGTCTGAAAAAATTTCTTATTTCGAGAGAATATTACAGTGTCCGGGAATACGTTGAGGATAATAAATTGTAGATCACTCCTGTTGTATTGATTTGGTCTTGTTGTGTTTGATCTGTCAGTAGTGTATACTTTAAGTTAGGATATTATAATTTTCTTGACGAATGCCTATGCATGTTATGTTTTTGGCAATAAATGAATTGATTGATTGATTAATATTCCCGCTATTAAAAGTGTTGGCTTGTAATATACAAAATACACACTTCCAACTGTCATCGCAATAATGAGGTCGTTATATTCGGCTCCCCGATATGTGACGCCGTAAGTTTTCCCAATCATGATTGTGAGCTTCCATGGTTTAATGGACCATCACGTGACGGTCAGGCAGTAAACTGTGACGGGGTTGAAAAGTGCTGAGTTGTAAACCCGGCTGCTGCCACAGTTCGTCAGTCACTCGCTCGCTGTTCGTCTTTATTGCTCTGGGACACTGTTACACTAATGCGTTAGTGAGACTAGACATTTTTGAATGTCTCATGCTTAAAACAAATAAAATATTTTTAACTTGATAATTTTGTAACAAATAATCACTGAGTATTTAAATATGTCCTAAACTGAACTATATGTTTTAAAGAACCTCAAATATATACCTCAATGTTATCTATAATTGAGTTTGCAACTTTCTAGTGCATTTATCGTGAATTTACCTTATTTGAAGATGTTTAACTCGTACAATCCTTGAGCTTAAATGCCTGAGGTACACAGTTGCTTTCTAACCATACCACGGGATGTAGTATTTGTTACATAACCCGTGTTACAAAACTCCGTTGTAAGTAATTCCCAATTGTATTAAGTTTTACTTGACAGCTTTACTTGCAGAATAAATTATTTTCTTAGCCGGTGACATGTACCCATGACCAAGTGAGCCGCACAGTTACGATTGTGTAGAGTAATAATATATTTTTCCTTGGGTATTTTCTCATTTATCTAGAGGGTTTGGTAGATTTGAGATCGAAGTACAGACATAGGCCTACTGTTCAATTTGTGTGTTAGGACATCTCAGCAGAAGTTGGACCTTCAAACAAAGTTAGTGCTATTTATAAATCATGCCTAACTAATTAACCTACGATTAAATTTGTTGCCTTATGGATCCTACAGCATTTTAGGTACTTTTGTGGCACAATTAAACTGTAAAAATCGAGATTCAGCATAATACTCAAACAAAATATAAACCATCACTTCGTTAGTCAGCCACGTTACAATTTATTACAAATAATTACAGTTATACTTGGTATTTAAAATACTAAAAATATAAAAGTGTGAAGCCCCATAAGGGCACACGTATGTAATTATTATGCTTTCCAGTTGAACCTACATTGGATAGAGAAATAACCTATAACGTATTTCTCTTTATTATAATCATTCTATAGATGTATTCAACATATATCATCACTAATCACAAATATTGAGATATTGGGGAAATATTTGTCAATCGATTGGTCTAGTCCACTACAGAGAGTGAGTTAATGAAGGGTAGAAGGTCATTTCACGTTAAAGGCTGTTGTTAGCCTATGCATAAGGGAATGTCTTCTCCTACCCACTTTAACTGGTGAAGATTAGAAGCAAGCTAACGTCCCTTTCTACAATGTGAAATTGTTTCCTATCTTTTCTCGCGTGATTTCGACAGGAGGAAAACACCGCCATCAACCTTACTCATCCTATAATTCCCAACCTTCATGTCTTTAGTGAAAAATAACATAAACTTAAGTGTCTGGACATCAGCAAATGAATAATGTAGCAACGTTTATGAGAATTACATAAATTATTCCAAGTTTTCAAAATAACTTTCAATTAAAAGAGATAGGTTATGTTTCGTCAACATACTACTGGAATACACGTATGTGGAGAATTTCACTTGTTGAAATTATATGCTACTTTTGTGATTATAAACAATATGATAATTTATTCTTGGATGATTGACTTTTAGCTTATTGTGAGGTAACGAGATGACTTGTTACATTTATTAATGTAGCATAACTCGCATTCGTACAAAGTAAACATTGCACCAAGTGAAACTTGGAAAAAGGTTTGTGAATATTATAACGTTTTAATTACCAGGTAGTATAATTTAGGTACAAATTAATTGAGCATTAAAATACGAGTTTACTTGTATTACAATAAATGGATGACAATATACACCAATAAAACATATTAAAACTCCTCCTAGAAATATATTTACACACATTCATTCAACATATGATTTAAACCAAGAGTTGTGATTCTCCATTAACAGAGGAACACTAACTGTTTCATTTTATATATAGCAGTAGTTATTGACTTAATTTAAATATTTAAGGAAAAAAATAATTTAATTTAAATTTTAAAATTTAATATTAGGCTAATTATTTGTTTTTCATTCTTAATCAAACAATACAAAGGAATCCGGTGATACAAATATTAGCAGATATACATGTATTGAACCACTTTCATGTGGTAGTATTAGAAAACATGTATATCCAATGGAACATTGGGGAACAAATACATTTTAACTTTCTTAATAATAAACTTTCCCATCGTGCTGCTTGAGATTAGCAAGCAGTATTTGCAGATTGTAACAAATTAAGATTTTAATGTTTCATTTTCATCAAGTGTAGTTAATGTAATTAAATATTATTAAATTTTACTAAGGATACAGGAATTACATGTACATGCATTTATTGGGTCAATCTATCATGCTTGGGTTCTGATAGAAAAACAGTTATACTAGAACTTTGTATGTCAAATAGGATCATATAAATTAAAAGAGCAATACATAATCAGTAATTTAGAAGGCTTAGGAGATATTTTAGAAACCTTTAACAGAATGTGTTTGTGAGTGATTTATAGATAATGTTTTTGATTAATTAATGCTATATAATTTAAACCGCAATTTTTAATTTAGAGAGTGCATATGTGAGGTTATATTTTTAGGCCACCTCTTTTTTTAACTACAATCACTATCTGTGTAGAGTACCATAAGTGAGGGCAAAGCAATGAATGTTGGTCGAGGTGTCATTACAAACCGCTGCTACGTGCCGGGTACTATCCACAGTCTCTAACTTACTCACAAATACGACTCCTTTATCGTCTAGAAATGAATTTGGTGGGCTTAAAAAAAAGAAATTCATTAACATTCTAGTTTCGAGATCTACTATTAGCCTTTGGTCAGTCGTAGATGGATGGTCAGCGAATGCAGACCTATTTTGACCTGTATTCTGCAGTTCAGTTTTAAAAATAAGTGTTGTTTCTTTGTTATAAGTGCATGTTTTATAATTAGAGAATGAACTCACAATATTGTGGTTGTGATTCTTGACTTCTGCGTGTCACAACGCTCTAGGATGATTTGTTTATTTTATGGAGTTTATAAATATGTGTTTAGGTTACTTATTTACCTGAAGAAGAGATCAGATTCCAGATTTAGAAACATATGGTTACTGATTTGTTTTATCACTGAACAATGGCAAATGCCAGGTAAAATCCTGTTTCCTTCAAAATTCTTCCATCGTCAAAATAAACCTTCAAACACAGAAGTTTGTGACACTTTTTTCAACACCCTGTATATAGTTTTATTAAAAACAATTTTCAAGTCTTCAGAGTATAATGATAAATAATTTAACGTTAACGGACTACAATATAACCTGTAGGTCCGTACATGAAAAAACAAACAGTTAAAAAATGGACAAAAAAGTATATTTTACGTAAAATATTATAAAAGGAAATATACAATATCAATCATAAATTTAAGAACCTGCCATTTCCTACAGATCATTATCAGATCAATTAAAAAAACACGTAGATACAGACAACATATTTAGAAATTCCAACTAACTATTCTACTGTTAGTTGATTTTTAATAAAACAGAACACGTGATAGATTATCAATAGTTTGATAGTCGTATTATTGTCCGTCTCTCTAAAATTACAAAATAGTGACTTTATTGTTATTAATAAAGTCTGAATAACTGAATATAGGATTTGTTTATATAAAAAGGGTTTTTTAAACAACTTGTCAATAACCATATATTTTGTATGATAACATTAATATGATTTCAAACAATTTTATAATCTTATTAACGAATGTAAAGAACTGCATTGAATTTATAATTATATCACTAATTCAAGTCCCAAAATCGTAATGTAATAAGTATTGTGAATAATAAATTCATGCAAAATGTCTTTTTAGGTGCGTATTGAGTAAAAGAGTATTGAAGTAATTATTCTAAGTTGAAATGTGTACTGAAATGCTTCGGCCTAAGAGAGCCTTTATTACAAGTGCTAAAAATAAACCTCTAAACGAGTCACTGCATAAATATTTTCTCAGTACATCATTAGTAAATTTTATATTCAGATGAAGAATGTCGCTCATCGTTGTATGACTTGAAACTGAAGCGGACAGAGAGGCTTGTTATAAAAATATAGCCGAGTGTCAGCAATTCAACCAAGTCTGCAACCGATGAAACTGCTTTCATTTATCGAATTTGTCTTATTATTTCTGCATAAATTCACGGCACGAAGACACAATCAAATAAGGTGTTCCTTTTGTATTAGCTTATACTTTTTGTAATTTGTCCATGATTAAATAAATATTCCCTTTGAGATTTAACGAAAATTGTATACTTTATTTGAACAATAATTATTTATATTCATATGTAGAACTAGGCCGCATAACCTGTAATTTCCCCCGGATACAAATTACAAGTCTATTGCTCATTTCTCTAAACTACATGAGTTACGATGTCACATGTTTCGATGTAAACATAAATGTTGCATTATTATTCTATTTTAGCATAAGCATAACATTATTTATTCTATTCAAATCGAACCTACATTTTAAACAAAAAACCTATAAAAAAAGAACAGTCCAGTACGAAGTTGAAAAATATTCGTATGAAAAACTCCTTTGAACTTATGAACAAGAACGGCGATTAACTGAAGTGAAGTCAATGAAGCGGCTTAATTTAATTGTTAGACTCTTCTGGGATGAGTATCTCACGTCTTGATACTGACTTCATTTTTAGCAGCATTTCAGTTCTACCTTTCTCCTTTAGTTAACAAATAATGCAAGATGATTATTACGAAATATTTCAAACTTTCTACTTGATGATCAGAAAGTTATGAGTAAAGTTTATTTCTACTACCGGTTTGTCGTTAACAATAATTAACTCTACATTTTCCCGTAATGTACAACACGTTCTGTCATATAAGTTATATAAGCGCAATTAGATATCTAGGCGATTTTGTTTCGTTACAATTAAAAAAAAATAAATACTTATTCCTAGAGATTGTTTATGTCAATATTTGTTATTATTTTATAATGCACTTACTTTTTTATATTTTGTCCTACCGCAAATATTTTATTATACCCTACTTGTCTTTGTTTTGATGAACTGCGAATTTCTGCGTCTTATTATCAGTTAGAGTAATACTATTGACTTGGGAGTCATCTGTGGAATTTATACACATTATAACAATAAGGCAAAGCTGAATTTCCGTCCCTGTATGATAATAAATTATGTATTGTTATTCACTACAATAACTCAACAAAAAGAATGTAGAACATAAAAGATATATTCTCAGCAATAAAACCTTTGAACTGTTATCATTCAATGTTATTGTTTCATTAAAAAGATTTCCAACGCAACTGGGATTTTTAGAAGTATTGTAGTTGGATATTCTTGTTATTAAAGAAATAAAAGGTTATAACTAGAGAGATGCAATGATTCACATAATAAAGAATCACCTCGAGCCGAACGAGAGGTACGACGATTGTAATAAGGCTTTTCCTCAAGGTACAAGTGTCCTGTTTATTAACCTGAAAAAGGAATCGCTCTTGCTGACACATTTGTCTGAAGTTAATTCATCTTCTAAATGTTGAAGACAGTAACTACAGTTGTCAATACAGTGTGCGTGGTTCAAATAAAGTTATTTTAACTTCTTATTATGTAAGTATTAGTGAATGTTTTTCCTTTAAATCTCCCAAGTGGTTGTTAAAGATCCAATACAGGGACAATACATGTATTCAAATGTTGCCTATGCCGGTTCTAGTATTAATAACTTTCAATCTGAATTATAATTACTAACGTTTTTTTATGAGTTACTATTACATATACAACATTTTTGAAAAAACACTGTAAGTTATTATTCTTTTCTTTCAATATCTAGTTGTCCTCTTGAGAACTGGTTACTGTGTCCTAAAATATTTAAATGTTATATTATGTAAACTCGAATTTCCTTTGGAAAAAAGTATGTTATTTTTAATGTCATTTAGGAACAGACAAGTCAAAGTCTCATCGACAATGGAATAACATAGCGCATCGAAGCCATTATCCGTCACGACTGCTGTAAGGACAAGAGACCACCCAGAATGGCTTGACCCAGCTACTGTTGAGACACTTAGCGCACGTAGCGCAGCTGCTCTACGTATGGACAGTTTTCATGCTTAATAGTGACAGACCTGGACTTACAGTTCATATAGTATATTACATTTTATATCTTTTCTCCCTAAATTCTTAACCTAATAAGATTGACTGTATTGCATTTATTGTTCATTATTACTGTTAAACAACTAAACCACTTGTATGTAGAATAAAAAAAAGAATATTTTAATGCTAGATTAATATGTTCTATTGGCTGATTGTGACCAGATATAAAGTAAATGGTGTGAAATTAAAATATTATGTTGGGGGTTTTAACATCTTTACCATTTAAATTAAATAAACCACATATTTGTATAAAATGTATATGTATTGGTTTTATACATATTTTTATTTATGCTTATGTTATTGTATTTTTCACTTAGTGTTTTTTATATTTTATCCTACAACAAAGTTCTAATACTTGGATGCACTATTATGTCTTTGTATTGACGAAACTCGTTGCTGCGTCTTAAACACAATTCAAATAGCGTTATAAAAAGCGCCTAAATAGCGTTGGACTTATATGGTACTCTATACTTATTTAAATGATACAGCAATTGTTTAAAATGCATTTTTTTCTTGCATTATTAAGATTTTAAATGCAACAGAATACTTAAGAACGATTGAATTAAGATATCATTTTCAAATTATAAATAAATAGTATTAACTTGAAAAATAAAAGACTTGATGTTTCATATCGCATCGAGAGAAGCAACTCGAACAGAAGGAGATGCACATATTGTAGGAAGTCTTTACCTCCAGATACACGTGTCGATTTTATTAACTACTAAATGGAAATGCACTTACTGACACATTTATCTATAAATCAGCTTCGAAATTTTGAAAACAGCAACTACAGTTAGAGTCAATGCACTGTGCATTCCTACGTGGTCCATATATAGCGAGTTTTACTTCTTTTTTGATAGTAATTACTGAAATTTGTACTTTTGAATTTCTCAAGTTGTTATAAAAAATATAAAACATCAAATATAAGATGTCCCAATATTAGCCATGCCTGTCCTTGTTAATTGTCATTCATTCTGGATTATAACTACTAATACACCGGTTAATTGTGGGTAGAGTTGATTTAATGTGGATGTTGAGTTTAGCTCCAGGCCACCTTCCGCTTTAAGCTTCGTCAGTGATTTTTTTGGATTTCTTCATATAAACCACAGGAGTCAACAAAATACATTCAAAAATAAATCAGTGGTTAAATTATAGAAATACATTGTTGTGTGTTTGTGCTGTCATAAAATAATAATTACACACAACAGTTAATTACATGTAACAAGCTTTCGTAATAAATAATATTTGTAAGCTGTAATTAACTATTTAACTATGTATTTATTATGAATGTTGTTGACAATTTAGAGACCAGGGAAAGCCTATATGTTAACCAGCGACTTTGAAAATATCCACTTTTAATTTCAGTATAATCGATACATTAATTTTTACGTGATTGAGTAAATCACGTACATATATAAACACACAAACACACACTCATATTGTATAGATATATTATAGTATAGAGAAATAATTTATTAACCTTACGCATATAAAATTAATATACGGATTAAAACGTTTGCCGTAAATAAACTTACAATAAGTTATAGGATTATTTATGATATGAGATAATAATTTCACACTCTACAGGGGTTTGATGATTAGCCTATAAACATATACAGCATGTAATGGAAAAAACCGTATTAGCTTTTAACTGTGACACTAATGCTGTTGTAGAGTACAAAGTAATAGGTTTGTAACAGTTAACCATGCCACGTATAGCAGATCCCACTATTTCTACTTTGGCAGGATTATATCTTCACTTACCTGTAAACCAAGTTAGATATATTGCTACTGTCTAATTTAAAATTATTTAATTTCGCTTTGTTTATTTTTAATCAGGTTTTGTGAATGATAACGTACACAATTGGTAACTATAAGTTGAAACTTTTAAATACAAGTGACCAAATCTAAATGAAAGAACTAGTTATAATTAAAAATACAAATAAATAACTTCGGAAAATCGTCGGTTTTCATGATTTCTCGATAACTTTGGGTTAAAGCCAGATTTTATTCAGAATCACTGTACGATTTCAATAGCATGATTTCCATTTGCATTAAAGATACCGGAGGCAAATCCCTCATCATATAGTTGGCATACTACTATATAGTTCTACACTGGCTAAAAAATACGGCAAAACTAAACTGATTGCCGTGATCTTTTACCCGGACAAACCCTCTTGTATAGACTACACATGTAATACAGTCCATGAAGACAAAATTCAATTTAAAATTTTTTTTAATGTTTATAACACCTTACCGCATAATAAATACATCGTTACATTACATGAGTATAGAGATGAGTAGCTGTCGCGAAAGTGCATGCGAGTTATAAATAAAATTATATAATAATTGGCAATTTAGACCGAGGACAAAATAATAAAGAAACTAATACACAAATTAAAGATAAGATTATATAACGATTTTATTTATTTGGGGGAAAGATGTTTATCTGGCGAGAGAGTTGAACTCTATTCTTACAGGCTACAAGTCAACTTTTTTATAGTCGTACTGATTGAAGAAACTAACAATACTGCAGCTTCAGCTAGCCAAAAAATCAGCGGGAATCTACTGCATTGTTAAATTCTGCTACTGCCTGAGACACTGCAACCTATACATCGTCTGCCCCATGGAAATACATTTGTACCTGTCAATATTTAGAAAAATGAAATAATTAAACGTTCGGGACCTATAATTGACCATTCCCTAATTTTCACTGAGGTTTGATTTCTTTTAAAGGTGTTATGCATTAATTACAGGAGTGGGAGCCAGTCATTCCATTGCATAAGGTTCAGATCCAGATAGTAAAGGCATCTTCTAAAAGGACTTACCAGCTCGTCAGATCCAAAATGGTGAATGAATGACATGGTCAAAATGCTTAAATTAAAGGGGTTCATACTGTACCTGTTTTGATATACACTGGTCTTACTCATATTTAACTTTGTATATTTATCACTGAAGATATATTTACAGAGGAAGTGAATATATCAAGTTAAAGTTAGCTATTGAACTCTTAATCAGCGTGAGCAATAACCAGTTGCATAACCGCGAGAACTAACAATTCCCATTTCACAAAGCCTATACTGAATAAATTACAGAAGTAATTATGTTACTTGTCATTCTGCTATGATATTAGAAAACATTACGATCCCGTCAAAATAATTTTCATTATCTTTTTGATTGATCTTATCCTACAAAGAGATTAGTCTACCTTCAGAAATTTATTAGATGATGTAATATCAAAATTAAAGTTTTATCCTGTTAGTAATTTTTTACCTATTAAATCATGGAAGTCATGAAATTTTATAATTGATTTTCTAGTAATTAATTAGTTGGATTATAAAATAATATGAACCTACATAAGACATTACGTAAAGAATTATTTAGAAACTTCGTCATGGTTTTAACTCTTATATTAAGCTTTCATAAAAATATAAATAGCCTATGTTTAATTAATACAAGTAATTAACATACTCCTAGCCCAAGTTTGAAAGATTGCTTCATCCAAACGTCATTTATATTAACATTTTCATGTATCTAAGTGAAGTAAACAACATATTTATAGTAATATATTGGAATTAGTTTATTAGAGATCAAAAAGTGAGTATATATACAAGTTCATCTTCAAAAGGAATGTTGCTTCCAATATTTAGGTTTTTTCATGTAAAAACAAATCAGGTATGACGTCGTCACTTACCATAGGCAACGGCGTCTTCGTCGTTAACTGAAAGAATAAATACATAAACTCAGCTGTCTGGCTCCTAGAAATGTTATCACTGTCAAAATGCATAATGAAACACGTTAGCAGGTACATATAATAAGTGTTCTAATATTCTCTTTTCTACTTTTTTTATTAAAGGCTAAGTTTATTCCTAGTTAGTATGTTTCGGTAGGTATGTTTATAATTTACTGGCTTGACGGCTAATTTTACAGTCAAGATTACTGTAAAGATTACCCACCGGAATAACCGATAGAATAAAGTATATTTAGGAATAAATCGCTTTGAAAGTTACGACTGATACCTAGGGAATACGACTCTAGATATTGCAGCGTAGTCATCGGTCTCTGACATTATCGTTAACTTACTGTCATCTGCGGCGGACAAGATTGTGGTATCGTGTACCTCTATGTGGGACAGCAGTCGTCTACTGTATTATCTAAAGTGTTGATCTTATATATAGACCTTTAAATTTAGTTATTAACATACGGAAATAAATAGTACTTTGTTATGGTGTTAGAATTGTCTATAAATTATAGAAAAACTTATCTTCAAACAGAGTTTAGTGTACCTAAAAGCTTCTAAATAAAGGTGTCAGAATAGTGAAAAGGTAAACAAATATTGCATATAACACAATAACCATTATTAGTACAGTATTAGCCAAAATACACAGTGTGGAAATGGTAATATTTTATTATTGTAAACACAGTAATATTACATATAGATTTTACTAATAAACACAAGTCAAAGAAAGCAAAATCGGTTAAACTCGGGCATTAACATGTTCAGTATGACCCCCGTTCAGTTTGAAGCAACACTCGTACCGTTCTTGTAGGTTTTGTATCACTTTTATGAATAGGTGTTGTTCCATTCTCCTAAAAGACACAGTTAATACAGTTCAAAGGTTTTCCAGTTTGTATCCTGAACGTTAAACCACCATGTTGGTTAAACCAACATTCTTCGCATTGACGTATTGATAATACTCAGTTTAAGAGAAGCTCGCATTAAGGTTCTGTTCGGTGACTAACACTTGCTTCAACACTCTTCCGTGGTATTAACTTGTACAGACAGTAGTTAGGTAACCTAAAATCCCCTTTGTGGTGTCAAAACACTACCTGTTCTTCGAAATATTTCAACAACACTAAGAATCACTTCATTAATAGGCGGGTTCTTGTGGAAATGTTCCCGAAAAAGTAATGCAGTGTATGATAAGTTTGGCCAACCCACACGTCCAATTCTATATGAGCGAAAATAATGCTCCACGATAAAATATCTCTCTACCGTTGTTAGTACCATAATAGCAAAAATTAACGTGAAATAAGAAAGAAGTCATGAACACGAGGCCGTGGTAACAATCGAAAATTGAATCAGCTAATCGGGAAGGCAACAACAGCTGATTAAGTTTCAGTACTGTTTTTTATGGCTAATACGAACAATTAACAGAATGTTCTTGTAGTGAAAAGTTATAAATTGGGTAAGAGAAACTTAAACTTTGATTGAGGAACACTCTGCAAACGCTGCTTAAATCAGGAAGATACAAAACCTACACATGAAGAATTTATAGTATATGTCTTAATAACGGTTATTATTTAGTTTTTTGTTTATTCATTAGTTTCTAAAAATAAGAAGTTTGTAAAAATTCCTGTTATATGATCCCGTAATTTATAGGTGAGTTGTTAAGTTGCTGGATTATTTTTAAATGGAGATATTATGTTAAAAATATGTGGGAATTCTGAAAAAAATATTATGCGTAAGATAATTGTAAGTAAGCAATATTTATATAAGATTCTTTTAATAATCGCTTTTTATTCGTTTTTAAGATTAGTTTAAATATTTTCCTATTTTATAATCGGCTAATTTAAATTCTAACACTATGCTCGAATACTCTTATTATGTATGTTATATTCTTACCGTATTTGTTTAATATCTATAACAATATAAATATCTATCTATAACAGTAACATTAGCCCACCTTAACTATAGTCCATTACGTTTTCATGCGCTGTTGCCTGTAATAACAAAATGCTTTGAGCGTAATTTTGAAAGGATTATAATGACTTGCTAAAGTAGTCTTAAAACTAATTTAAAGTTGATGCTTTTTAGATATATATGATATTACCTATACTACATGCAATAATTTTTATAATTGCCTAACTCAATTATATTTAATTAATAAAAATACATGAATAATACACATAAGTTGATCTTGCAATGCCATTTATAACACTGGTGACTTCCTGCGATCTATATCTATTGTAATATTAATTACTACAAAACTTGAATTGTTTGGAGAGTTATCCCTCAATTTGTGTGCCTTATTTTGATATTAACTCAAGTATCTTATAGATATTTGTAGCTTTGAGATCTATAAAACAAGTCTATCTTTTGCAAAACAAACGGTAAATAAACAATATATATATATATATATATATATATATATATATATATATATATATATATATATATGTGTATATATATATATATATATTATATATATATTTACTAATTGTATAATATCTTTATCTAAACATCAGTTTCATTATAACATTGAGATACAATGTTTCTATTGACTAGGCTGCAAGTAATAAACTGAAGATATTTCCAACGCCCTATGCCCACTTTGGTAATCTACATTTGTAGTTTTAACTAAGCATATTTTTATTTAAGAGCTGTGGTGTCACGCAGAAATATATCTTTAAATTGTACATTAATAGGTCGGCGAGTTGCCACGGCAACACATCTGTTTGAATTAACATTTCAAATGTGACATGCAACTAAGTTGATGTTTTAAGATAGCAGTCCCACATGAAATAAAGGGTGATTACAAAACTCCTGCAATATTTTAGGAATTTGTTATTTTCGTGAAGTAAAATATAAAGTGCAATACAAGTATTGACTTAAAAATGTCATTGTTTATGTGTCTATAACCTATATGTTGTTTTTTAAGATACCAGTTAAAAAATTTAAATGTAACCAAATTATGTTTCCTTTACTAAACCAAGACAAAATAATGTCATAATTTTATTTCAAATTTCAACATTGGCAACTCATTAATGTTTTAAAAATATATGCCTATAGACTGATACGGTATTCAAGTTTTTAAATTGCATCAATGGTTATAAAATATTATTACCAACGTTCTGACATGATATAAATCGGTCATACATGTCGTAGATGTACGTTTAAAACCCATAAATTCATGCATATTATTTCTTGTCCTATTTTTCTCTGATAGGCGTGTAAATAACTGTATCAATTCTTATTGTTCTTTCAATATTTTAAAATATGATTAGATACTCTTGTTAGTAAGCTTCAAAAACTTCAACTGTTAAACATCTTGAAACGTGATACGTTAATATAAAACATTTTTTCAAGTTTTATACTTAATGAAAAATAATTGAAAGAAATTTAAACGGCGTGTTTAATAAACAGTTCAAAATTTAAACTCACTCCACAGATACAGAGATAGTAAACTAGTCAATACTTGCCCATAGTAATACTGTATTATACTATTTGTTTGCCTTTACAATAAAAAAAATCCCCAACATTCTGCCTGAGAGGTCATAAACACCCTGTACATTTAATGTGTTTCCACTTAAGGAATATTTTGCTTGATTAACTGGTAGTTCTTGTTTTGAGTAAATATTGATCTGCCTACACTTACATGTCTGAATTAGCCTTCCTATGGTGCAATGTTTCAACACTCTATACAATCTCAAGACGAGCAGGTTCAAATAATTGTATATTTTCTGTACTTTTGTAAGTAATTAAATTTTTGACTTTAAGATACACATGCAGAAATTGAGCCAAATATTTTAAAAGCATAGACTTTATTTCTGTCAGACTGAACGTAAAAATATTACATCCTAAATATGTATTATTAATTTTCCTAATGCATATTCATGCATATGCATAATGTACATTCTAAAGAAAAGTTATCGAAACCTTTAAAAGAAACATCTTTATAAACTAAAAATGTATTTAGTAATTTAAATGTAAAATTACCAATTATAATTATTTTCATTAACTATATTTTTACAATATTGAACTCGAATTGCATCTCTGATAGAGTTATTATTGTAATTAGATGATCTTTTGAATTTATTTTATTGCCTTAAATTTAAGTATATTAAATTAGTTTGTAAACTGTATAATAGATTAAAGCAATTAAAATTATGGTTATATGAAGAGAAGTAAACCTCTTAAGGGCTAAATGAAACAATTTTTGAGATTAAAATGTTACCTAGTGATTGGTGTTATGTAGATTGTACAGGACGGATAATTTTTAACTTTATAAAAAAGTACGTTTATCCATATTATTTCTGATTAGTCAAACAAGGAGTATAACATTAAGCCAAGGATTAGACGTGCGGCAGCTGAATGGCTACAGGAGGAAACTTTCTGACTGACATCAAACCGCATAACGACATTTTCCACCCTATTTCCACGCCCTGTTCCCGTATGTTGTTCACCTTCTGTTCCCGTCACAGTATCATATTTCATCCCTTCTGTGTCTACCTACCCTATTTAGTGGAAGCTAAGCAATTCTTGCACTCTTACTTTAGACGTACCTGGTGTTATAAAGTGACACATACATGTTTTAGGAATAAATAAATATTCTTATTAGAATAATAAAATATTTAAATATATTATTAAATAAATACTAACCATTTATGGGTCCTATAAATATACAAATTAAAGGCTATATTTACGCTTTACAAATTTAAGGCCTTATTTTGAATAGCTTATAGGTAACGTGAAGTAGTTTTATTTTCATAACTTGTATGCAATCTTATCACTTCCCTACTGTTTAAAAGATATTAATTAAAGTTATTGTTTTTTTATTGTGAACTTATAATATTCATATTATAAAAACTGTACATATCTATTGTGCAGTCCAAATTTAATAACTTCATGCATTGATAATTATAAATATGCAACAAAATTCATGAAGTAAACTAACATTTCAACAGTAATAACTTATAAACTCATCACAAAACATTAAAAATATACATAGTCTAACGCGGTTTATATTATATACTATATTATGTTATCTTATAAATTATTTAATTTTTTAATGAATAGAACTTATATGTTGGATATTTTACTCATTGAAATTTAGTCTTTCGCCACTGAAAAAACTTGCTTCTTCTTTTATGGAATTAGTATTTGATCAGAAGTTATAGTTTCGTAAACTTACAAATCGGTTAACTAATAACACAGAAAGTGCGAATTTAACAAAGTCTCGCTCACCAGTTGCTATTGGTGACTCTTGAACGAGTTACAATATGTAAGATTAAATTTTGGTTTAAACTATTTATTATATAAACTTGGGTACCATACGTTATGTAGTAACTTTGTTGGATTGGTTAACTAAATTCAAAGCTGAGACATTTTAGCATAACTTCTATGCCATCTTCAATTGTTAAAGGAGAAATTTAATTATTATTAATACTTAAAATAAAACTAGTTAATACATTTTATGTCGGTTTACTATCTATTTTCAACATTTAATTTTGTTTTATTAATTTCAAAATATGTATAGTCAGTAATAGTTTATAAAACGAAGAAAACCTTTACATTATTAAGTATTATGTGAGTAAGCGTATCCAAACCACTTTGTGGCGTTTGCCACTTTATTTTGTTGGTCTTTGGACGGACCGGGAGCTGTTTCCCTACAGCTGGTCGAGCCATCTGTTTTCCCAGATGGTTGTTCTCTTTCTAGATGTTTCTGTGGCTTTCTGCCTTTTTGATTGGTTCTAGTTTTTTCAGGTTTTCTAGATATCTGGAATTAGGTTTCTTGCTCTCTTCTCTTCTAGCTTCCGTAGGGCGAGGACATCTCGGAGTTTTCTGTGGTCGGAGTTACAAAATCAAAGCTGGCTGCCCGCTCCCTCGACGAACCGGCACGGTGTTTTGGTGTTAATATCGTATGCCTACCTTCCAATCAACGTTTCACGACCTCGTTTAATATTTAGGACCCAGTCTTTCCAAATTCAGTGTACGAATATCGTCGCAAATTGGTAGCAGAGCGTGGTTTGAAATGGAAGGCTAGGCTTGCCGGTGGGAGCGGAAGAATTCTACACAGCTATGAGAGCTAAGTACTAGTTTTAAGTTTTTTAAAGGGGTAGACGTTTTTCTAAATTTTTTAGTTTTCTAAATTTTCCTTACACTGCCTTTTTTACTCAAAATGTTAAACTTTTTCGAAGTAGGCTAGCTTGTTTTTAATGTGCAGGTCTGAGCCAAGCAGTTCTTGCAACCAACTGCTACCTAAGCCTAGTTGTGTAATAATTGAACATGTGAGTGGCAGTATTTCTTAAACTTTAGTAACTTATTCTCACTAATTATTTAGGCATAGGTATTTGGTTGATTTTTTCTAGCTTAAAATTTTACTTTAAACCAATTTAATAAATTTTTTTTTTCTCTCAACAAGTTAACTCTTAACCTAACTTTTACTATCTCATGCTAGTGAGCCACTTGTTGTGTAATATAATGCTTAATGGTGACAGCAATGTGAGGTTAAGGGGCCGAAGATAACGAGCATCCTTTAACTGTGGTACTTGTCATAACGACCTGGCCAACGCATCAACAAATTCACTTTCCCGATAATTTCTAAAATTGGTGCGCTTCAACCTATCTTTGCAATGAATTAGTGTAATATGAATAAAGATATATTATTTTTGTTTAGTCAGTTTACAACTGAGTGCAATACCACGTTGTAGAGACGATTTCTACGCATGGTGGATAAACGAGATGTCCACACATACTTTTGCAATAGTAGGAATGTTTCACTACAATATCAAGTCTGTGACAGCGTCAGATCCAGATGTTCCAATAAAAGGAAAGCGAACTGGAGATAAACTCTATATTCACATTAAACTAATCCTCCCCACCATAATATGGCATAATAAGGACAGTCAAGTATAAATGATTCTATTATCACATTACACTTAGCTTTAAATACAAAAATAGGCAAGCCAAGTTGACAAAAATGAATAATGAATGTAACTATCGTAATTATCATAAAAGACGCAAGGAAAGAGACATTAAATTAAGAACTTTTCTATCAAAGGTATAACATTACTCTTTGAGGATTATTTACAAAATAACCAAATAAAAATAAATTAATTTTAGCGTAAATATAAATTGTGGCAATAGAGCAACTGAAGGCGGGTTCGTCGCTTATAGATGTGGTACACATAAATATCCGTAGCCCCATGGAAACAGGACTGTCCTGGCTTAGGATTGGAACTTCTCACACGACAATTTTGTTAAATACTGGGTCTTCAAAAATTCCCAATTTGTACAAGTGAGTCTATTTTAGAGCGATAACTACGGAAATATGTGCCTCAGAAGCATGATAATAACATTCATATTAAGTTTATTCAAGCATAAACTTACATCAAGTTTCTGTAGGCAGGTAAAAAGTTACTGACGGCAAGAGCGGATTAATCAGACTTTTTTTAAAACTGATATTCAAACATATTTTGGTCATTCGAACCTTTTGGAAGGAATCTACATGAATGAAATGCCTATTTAGAACAAATTAGAGTACCCTTATTAATATTAGTAATTACATTTCAAAGTAAGAACTATTGTATGCAATTCTGTTGGGTTCTACTGTTCTATATAAAGTGATACTATTGTTATTACACTTAACATGTACATGATTTACGAGACTGAAAAAGCAAAGAATTGAGGACAAACACTTTATTCAAAGATCTTCACGTCACAGTGTGATCCTACCCAAGTGCTCAACAAACAAAGTGTGACAGAAAAGCACATAAACTTTCAAGCTGAGACTCTGCGGATATATCAGATCATCGTATCAAGTACTCTTCCACGGTGTCTAATTGTACTTTAACAATACAAAATGGCATACATTAGTCTAAATATATATAAAACTCGATCACTATTATAATTAAGTATGTCTAAACAGTGAAATTAGTTTACACTTTCAATGGTAGACTAGACATGTATTGGTTGAGATGCTTATAAAAATTAAATATCAACCGTTATTGTTTGAATAGAAAGGTGGTAAAATTTGTACGTAAATATAAAAAATATCTACTAAATAAAATTAAGAAATAAATCATTTCAAAAATTTCACACTACGGTTTTACATTATTGTGGGATCTATAGCATACGGATTGTAGTGACATTCTTAACTTATAGTGATATAAAATTTATTTTATGATGAGTAAAATTTTTCTTATATTTATTTTTATGATTTAAAGTTTCCTGTTCATTCCATCTTGCTGTTTGTTTGTCCGCTTAACGAAGACAACAAAAAAAACGAAAATGTACGAAAAACTATAACCATTAAAATCTGACCTTTAACCATTAAATCTGATCAACTCAAAGCATTTGTTAGTTTTAAAGTTGATTTTAAATGGTTCTTACAATAGTCAGTATATTCAGATATATCTTAAGCTTATCACCGCAAAAATATGTAATATTTTACTCCTAAAGAATATCATTACGGTTTAGTGTTTATTATTAGTGTCGTAATTTGTCCTTTTATGTTCCTTCCTCCGTACATACTTTTAGTAAATATCTTTCCTTAGACAGGATTTAAGACAACATCAAACTGGAAATATTGTTATTATTTTAGTTTAAGTGTTACAATATAGTTAAGTAAAATTGTTAAATGTAATGAAAGTTGTAGTCACAATTTGGCTACAAATTTAAAAGTCCAATGGTTTTAAGTGAAATAAACTTCCATATAAATTTGATTTTAAGTTATATCCTATAAGGTTATCCTATTAGACTATAGAAACGTTTAGGATAATTGAATTTAAACTTAAATTGAAACTAAAATCCACAATCGCTATTTGGCATATAACTTCTTATTGCATATTAATATCTTTTAACAAGAATTTTTAACATAGATATTTCGGTCTTTTTCACACTGTGATAAGTAAATCAGTATAGAATGACTGATTTAAGTAACAAGGCTTTAAGCCACATTAAGAGATTTAAACTCATTGTTATTAGCTGAAAATCCACTCAAATATTTATATAAAATATTACATCTTCATTCAATGCGTCTACCATCCTGCACTTAAAAGCCCTACCTTAAGTTAAATATGCTGGCTCATAAGATTTGTTTTTTTCTGGTAATATTTGTAAATAGAATATGAAGAAAACAGGATTTTTCCTGAGATTTGCCATCGTTCAGTGAAACAAAAAATCAGTACCATTACGTTTCGAGATCTGCAGTCTGATCTCTTCTTTAGCTAAATAACTAACCTAATACATAATTACAAACTAGGTTAAAATAAACAAACCATACCAATTCGTTGTGGCACGCCTAAGTCAGGAATCACAAACCCAATGTTGTGTGTCAACTTCACTTACTCTAAAACATGCACTTAATAAAAAACTATACACAACACTAATTATTAAAACTGAACTACAGAATGCTGGTTACAATACGTCTGCATTCGTCTAATAACTTTTTAATTGGAGGCTTGATTATTATAACAATATTTAATTTTCCCCTTATTTGAAAGGCATTTCTGATAGCAAGAGAAATATACAGCTAAAATATAGTTTTTACCAAGACCAAGACTCATTTCTCACCATGTAACTATGATAAATGTTTTCAAGAAACAATCTTTGTTTGGAATATAACGAAATATATAAATTAAAATAAAATATTTTAATAACGTAGTGTTTTAATTTATAAATGTATTACAGTGCTATATCTAATATATCATAGTATTACAGTCAGCAATACAAAGATAATAAAAACAGATAAATACTACTAGTTATCAACCAGCAAATTCATTCTTATATAGCATACATTTGAAACTATTCCAATATTATATGAAGCCTTCAGGCTCAATCGATAAAAGAAGGAAATTTTGTTGCAGCTAAAATATTATTAATTTATTGTTATTTGACTTATATGTAGAAAATATAAATTGTGTGAGGCACAAACCAGTTGCTTAGAGAACAATTTAGACAATCTTGCATTTCAAAATTATGTTTCTCTATGTTTCTATATAAACGATTTGTGAATATTGTATTATGTTTGAATAGATTCAATATTGAAACGTAATAGAAATCTGGTAATCAGTCATGATATTTACAAATTTAAATGATTTTAAAGTTTCAACTTGTTTAGGATTGTCATATATAACAAAACATTCAATAATTTTCATCAGAGAAGATGGTAAGCGCATATAGATTATTCTGATATTACTGTTTATACAGTTATACGTCAATATCTACAATGCTTTCAAGCACATTTCCTTCTGCCTGAAGAATTATTTAATGGATAACTTCCCTCAGACTTCAAAGATTTCTTTCTCTCTAATTTATTAACTAAACCTTCATCGCGCTTTTTACAGATATAGATTCACTTTAACATACATATTATAACAAGGACGGTGGCTGTGTTTATGTGTATGTGTTTTCTACTATTACTCTATGCTTTTCTGCTGTAATATTGGTTTTAATATAATAATTATAAGATATATATATATATATATATATATATATATATATATATATAATTTCAATAAACATTGAATCGCAAAAAGCACTTGCTCCGCCGGGAGTCGAACCCGGATCTCTCACTTGCCGGGTGAATGTGCTACCATTACACCACAGAGCGCTTACTTTTTCCGATTCAATTATTTTGTATTTGGCCGTATCTGTCACATATGCGTTTAAATAAGCAATATATATATACAGGGTGAGTCAGAAATATAGTAAAATATTTTAAGACGTGTTTCCAGAGCTAAAAATAAGAAAAAAATGATATATAAAGGTAGGCCTGGAAACGCTCCATTACTGAGTAATGGCTGCCGAAATATTTTGCTTTGTTTTTCAGTTCAGCTGCTGAAATTAAGTGATTCTGAAATGTTTTGTTCTTACTTTTTAACTCAAATAAGATGGATTTATAAGGAAAAGCACCTGACAAATCAAATAAAACTACTCTAGAGGTTGTAGTTTGAACAGTTTTTGAGAAAAAGTATGAAATTACGTTACTTTTTTTCTTAAGAAAATATATCGTATAATTATTACGTAGAGGCCTCTCACTTATAATAACTAAATTTAGTTCTCGATTTGATGAACGTGTGTACTCACGTTAAATCAAGCTTTACATTCAAATTGTACCTAAATGTGAGGTTAGACATGAGTAAATAGTTTAGAAATGTAAAATTAATTATATTATCTAATTCTATTTTTTATTATTTCACTATTTTTGATTTATTTACAATCAATAAATTTATATGCAACAGTTAATTCATTAATTTATAATGATCATTTATAACTTACAATTAATATACTATGAATAATTAACATAATGTGTAAACCTTATGTATTAAGACTACTTTTATGATTTGAGAGATAAAATTAATACATTTTAAGACTGTGGAAATTATGATAAACAATTGAAAATATATTCTTTTATGTTACACAAAATATCATCTTCATATTATTACATATCTCTGAGGCAGATATGGGATAATTTCTCTCATGCGTACTTAAGTACTTGTGTATTATAGTGCTTAATGCTAACAGCAATGAGAGGTTAAGGAGCCGAAAATAACGAGCATCTTTAACTGTGGTACTCATCATAACAACCTGTTCACCGGATCAAAAATTACTTTTCTGGCATTTTCTGTAATTAGCGCGGATAAATCTCGTTTAGCAATGAATTCAACAACCAAGTGAATTTAGAAATATCCCATTAAAAAAAGCTGCAATACATCTTTATTACAAGATAAAGAGAAAAAGGATAATATCCAGAACTCATAATTAATGATAATATTATAAATAAATATGGAACACACAATATAAATTTTAAACATTTTTAATATAATACTAACATCTTAACAAACAATCAATTAGCCTATATAAGCTTTTTGTTCCTATAAGTTTGCGCTCACTCACTGACTCATCATTAATTATTCAACTTCAAGATATGCAGGAAAGAATAAATCTCACAAATACATGTCTAATTATCTAAGTAAAATAGTGTAGCATTAGCATAAATTTAAACATCTAAAAGTTTTTGTTTGATTTCCAAATTAAATGTCTGAGAAGGATAAAATGTGACATAGATAACTGTCGATGTACAATTTAATAATTTCCATTAAGATCTATCTCACATATGGGTTGAAACTGGGTTTAACCCCCTAGAAGAACTATACTTTAGTTTTTTTTAACCTCCCACTGTTCTAGAAAGGTTAAAATATCATTCACACGTACATCATCACAACGGCCGTGGTCTGATCAAGCAAACGGCCTGTAAACAAACACAAGACATAAGCTGTAGCCAATTCCAAAAAATGTGCCTAGTCACTGTCCAATTATTGTCACTAAATCAATCGCCAATTATTGATAGAGTGTATTATTCTAAAAATTAAGATTTATTATTTGAACGCCGCTGGACTTCCCTCCTCTCCCCAATCACTTTGCTAAACCTATGTCCTCGATGTCCAAATGTATTTACAAAATCTTCTTGCCTGTTTTTCGGCATTAAAATAAAAGGGGCGAAGTTCTTAGCTTACTAGATTGTTTATGAGTTGTTTCTTTGTTAAAACTTTAACCTATTATAACTTTGAAACCACTGTCCTCTTGTAGCTTTTTAACTGGAGTTGGACTCTAAGAGACTATGAATATGCATCTCGCTGGTACTCGTCTTACTTACATATGGAAATATTTCACTCAATAACCACTTAGAATGTAAAATAGCATTTGTTTCTCCGCAAGTTCCATTACTCAGCCACATAGTTCAGGTTTTACTTATTTTAATTTTTATTAAAGTGGTTTTTCATAACAGATTATTATAAATAAAGATTTTTAATTACTATACATGCAAAAGTGACAATAATAATAACATTTCCATAGCAAGTCTGAATGATATAGGGCATAATTTGATTTAAATTACAATAGAAAAGTAACAAAAAGTTATAGTTAATATAAATCTATGAGAATAAGTCGGGTGTAACATTTGGAAAAGATTTATTGTAGTTATTCTTAGGGAGGAATTACTCTCGACGTGTGTTTTATGGAAGGCGGAAATTGAATTTTCAAAGAACATTACTTCTTATTGAAAAGGGTTATCGCCTTCCATGAAACGATTTATAGAAGATTCTGTAACTAAAATTAAACGTCAATTGGTAGCAGTACATTGATCATAAATATACTGCAATTAAATAAAAACATGTGTTAACAAATTTCTCATTTATAGCGAACTACGTAATTGCGGCATTAACACAATAACACTTAAGAATTTTCTAAATAATCATCAGTAATATTTTGTTGCACATCTGTATTGTAATGTTTTACAGGATCTCCTTGTAAAGTATATAAAAAAAAATAAAAATAAAAAATAAATAAAATAAGTTATAAAATATAACTGTAATATTGTAAAAAAGTTTTACATGTTTTTCTTTTAAAAATCAAGAAAAATATTTGGCAAAAATTATTTATATGTTTTATATATATATTTGCATTCATTAAACATTTTAAATAGCCTAACTGTAGCAAATATAGTCATAACCATGTGTTCATTTATAGTGTAAAAATTATTAATATCACATTTTTTGGTCTTTATAATATTTACGCTTTTGTCATTAGATCTAAAGAGATAAACTGAAATAAATACGCATTACCTTTTGAACGCCGGAGTTTGTAATGCGATTTGAACGATAAGGCAAATTTAGCAGCGAATGTTTATCGACGCGTTCTGCATATATTCACTTGGTAGGTGTCCGAGTAGACAAACATTTCGACGATGGACGCTAGAAAGGCTTTAAATCTTTAAAAAGGCTTTAAAGGTTAAGGCTTTAAATAAACCCACTCATATATATATATATATATATATATATATATATATATATATATATATATATATATATATAAACCAACAATATATACAATACATGTATATATGCTACTTGTTTGATGTAGCATTGCATATCGGACTAAAAGCTAAAGAATTGCAAATTCACTCCTTCCCTTTGACTCAAAACAGGTACTTACCCTTCCGTAATCATCTTTATGTGTATCACAGACAATTCCAGATGCAAATTCATTCAAACATATTCATTTTGTAAATGAACGTGTTTTATTTCAAAGTTGCTATAACTTGCTATTTATATGTTATATATAAATATGTTATTTGTGTTATTTATAGCTGTAATTACATATACCTATACAGTGAATAACTCAATATTTAATTAATTTGTTATTAGATCAAATTATTTATACAATTTCATTATTTATAAATATTGCATTTATGCAATTGCCTTCAGGCGCATTATGGACAAAGAAGAGTTATCAACGTTTAGGGATTAAGAAATTAAAATATTCATATCGTATCCAAACCTATACTTATTACTACAACAACGCTTATAGCTGGAAAGCTTAGCAAACTCTGTGACGCACATGATATGTTGTACGTTGTAAAATTTAAATACCACCTTTAAATTAGATTTGTAGTTTTGTTATGTACATTAAACGCCACAATACGGAAACACGAATGATTTTATTTCAAATTCCCTTTAACCAATTCTTGGTCAAATTAAAAGTGTCAGATGTATAAATAAATGTTAGCGAAACTTGTCAATCGTGGGATTTAAAAAATGTTATTTGTGTCTGACTGTTCTCATGATACCTCAAAAGAGAATCGGTCTATGTACATGTAATTATGCATGAGGAAATAGTTTTACATGGATATTTTCGGAATCCATGATTGTACCGAAAACATTATTCAATAAATAAATATGTGGACAATCTCAAAAGACGACAAGAGATTAAGATATTATGTAACATATAGACAAAAAAGTATTGGGACATGTATACAATCAGTGATCATGGTGTGATTTATGGCTCAATCATGTATATTAAATAAAATGTAAACACAATCTGAATGTATCATTTGGTATAAAATGTCAAGAATAATTTAAAATAGCTTTTATGTACATATTATGTATTAATTTTATACATAGATTTAAAATTTCAATTCATCTATTGAAGAGTCAGGAATAAATACCACCTTACTTGCAAAGAACACAAAGAGACTGTGAAAAATCAAACCTTTTATGTGCCACCTAGTGGAACGATCAGCGCCTTTCGGCAAACAGCTGTTGTCAGACAATCAGCTGATAAATGTTAGTACCAGTTGACTGATAGTAGTTTATTGTATGTTTATGTTTAAAATCAGCTAGTCATTTATTCTTTCCAATCCTAGTCTTTCTTCTTTTTAGTACACATTGACACAAAAATAGATTATTCAGATGTACTACGTTTATTGCAATAATACTGCTGTTCATACACGGATAATAAATTTGGAAAATAAATCGTAAATGACGTGAATATTATAATTACAAAAAGCATGTTTTATCTTAAGTCTAGCATCTTTTTTAACTATATGTATGTCTGGTTGTGTTATTTAGAAAAACAAACACTCACAAAGGAGCTAAATATAAGTTAAATTAATAAAAACTAGCGGTTACCCGTGGAATTGCTTACAATTTCCTTGAGAATGACTGTAAAACACAGTTCTATTAGTTTCTAATATAAGAACAACAATGAAAATAGTTTTTGATCACTTACAGATATTCAAATGTCCTTAACGTGTTCATAATAGTTGGAAACTTTAGATTTGGAGACCAATGATTTGGGCCATATAAGTTAAATACTGAAGTTAAAAAAATAGTCTTGGTTGCCCAATAATATTTGTATTGTTACCCTGATCAAGAAAATGGTGTACGAAAAATTTTGTGTACAGGACTATTTCGGGGTAATATAATCTACTTATGTTTTAAGATATTCCGAGTGCCGTATTAACGTTTATGTTGCTGCTCCCATGTATAAACTATAGTGTTTTTTTTTCTAATTTTTAAGCCCAATGAAGGAACTTTGAAACTATATCAGATACAGAAACTATTAAATATAAAAAGTAGTGCGTAATAAATATATCAAACAACAAATAATTGTGGTTGAGTTAATTAATGGTTGAGTTTTTCACTAGTTGTGCTTAAAACATTTTGGTAACAAATTTCCAACTGTTTTACGGAAAAAAAGTCTGTTGCGTTTTATTGGAAGGTAATTTGCATGTACCGGACAAGAGGAAGGATATTGTTCCCATGGTCTGTTTACATCCGATGAGAGTAGGAAATCCTCGTAGATCACAGGCTGAGAACCGGAAATGGACAGGGTATTCAAGTTAAATACTTCGCAATGTTTAATTCTTAGAAACCAGATAAAAATCCAGTACTGTCCTGACTGAAAACATTAGTTTATAATATTTAATGCAGATGATTAATGGCATCCTTTATTAAAGTGGTTCGTAGAACAAAAGATGTTGTCTCTTAGTAACAGTTAATGTTCTCTGACTAGTTAATTAGTTAGCTAAAAGGATAATATCAAATTCGAGGTTTAGAACCATTTAAGAAATATCTTAATAAATTTCATTACATAATGGTTAAAAATCAGAACAATTGTAAACTATTTGATTTTTTGTCCGCAACTAACTTAATAATAAATTTTATTTATCCTTTTCAATTATAATCAACTTAATTATATTAACAGTGACTAACTATTAATGTAAAAATTTAATAAGGTGAAACTTAGCTTAATAATGGGTGAAGTCTCTAGAGCCAGATTTATCTATAAATGGCAGTGACGAATCCCGGGTGCAAATACCCACCCGGTATTTAAGGAAGCCCCCACAATAAGGAAGCGACTACACTTTCGATTAATGGTAGGTCGTTTAGCCAATAAATAAGACTAAGGCTACTCATTACTCAATACAACTCGATCGTTCTGTGCTTCAAAGTCAAAATTCTGGCACAAAATTCTTCTCATTCCTCACTTACAGTTTGCAATTGGGTAATCGAACTGGTTTCATGGTCTGTAGTGACACTTAAGCTGCGATTCTCTACGTAGTAATATCCTCAAGCTGTAGTCCGGCCAAGACCGGAGACATGGTCCTTTCAACTAGGAAGTTTCAGCTGTGACCATGAAATACCGACCATTAGGTAACCTGAGACACGGTTCTCTCCCTCAGAGGTTTGAGTGATCACTGACATTATTCTGACGGATTAAATTCCGCCATGAAAGGAAGAGTGTTGATCTCTGGCCATATAGTAGCTTCATTAGTTATAATAACCACCTGGTAAAATTTCTCCTCCTCCGCTGCATTTCTGAGAAGTTTTTAGATATCCGACTTCTCATGCCAGAAGGATATGACGTATGGCGGGACATTTCCTTTGGAATTTCTCCCGGAGGCCTGGCATTTATAATTGTATTTCCTTACGCTCCTCAAAAATAAGTGTTGAAGACAATAATGTTACTTGGCCTTGTATATCTTATACTGTTTGTAACTTTAGGTGCCCTCTCAATCCTTATGGCACTAGATATAGCTTCATAGCCATAATGACCCGAATTAGCTATGTTGACAACTAATACCCGCGACACTTGGAAGGTATGTGATGATTTCATCGTTGGCTGTCTGTGTTACCGTCACGCGCGTTGGTGTTTGGACTGACAACGCTAGGTCAAATGACGGTAAAACATCGACCAATCGTTTGTATATAGACGATTTACGTTTAACGTACCGATGTTTAAATCTCCCCTTGGTATGAAATCCTGATTTTATTTAATCCGGCCACTCAAAACTAATTCGAAATTGGAAAACATAATAATAATAATAATTAATTAATTAATTATTCTTTGAATAATATAACTTAAATCGTCCGATTACGAAGTACAGAATTAAATAAGAAATATTTATTTGTATCATAAATAATAAATGATTTATATGTATTTATATACAACGACGTGGTGGTGGTTTTGTTAACAATACAGGTATAAAATAACCTGTGATGTCTGCGATGAAGTATTCATAAATTACCTAAGTCTTCCCTCTATAAGGGGGGACTAAAAAATTTTATATATTTATTACATTTTATATGAATATATATAAAAGTTATAAAAGTTTTTTTTAGTTTTACCCTAATCTTACTGATCGCTCAACTTTGTAATAAATTAAGGCAATGATTTTTAACAATATGTATAGGAAGGCTATATTTTGGTTGTTTTAAACCTTCCAGTTTAACTTAAACTGGATGTCGAAGTTAAACCTGTCCAAACCTAAGGATATCCAAGAGGACACATTACTAACAACAAATGTCACGATATTGGGATAAGGGAGAATCGAGGTCTAGTGTCCTGCAGAGGATGATTGTTGGAGTAGTTGGTGTTCGCAATTTTAAAGGCTGTTGCTACCCTGGTAAATACAACCCCTGCCCGCTTTGACTGGAGTGGCTGGATAACAGCTTCCAAACTATTTTTCCAAGATAACCTGAATAAATTATAGTATCCGCTATCCTTCCTCATGGTATCTAAGTAGGAGGTGGTCCTTGCCAATTACCTTACCAATCGTGATTGATCAGTCATTATGGAAGCAAGCTCTAAGTCGTTTTAGGAATAATATCAATAATTCATTTAAGAACTACTTGTCTTTAGTGAACCAATAAAAAAAATTAACGAGTGGAAAATAAAACGGGCAAAGTGTTGTACAACTACATTGTACTATGTACTTGTACATGTACTTTGTACATTGTTGATTTTTTTAGTAATAATTCTGAAAAAAAATTATTATAATATAAATTTTTCTTTCAATCTGGCCTCCCCATTATAACAAAATTGTTTCTGGGTTAGTGTTAGCGATGAATTACATTTTTGTCTGCTCGTCTTTTGTATATATCTGAAGGTTTCCGGTCGAAAGCGAAGCGAAGCCCCTTATTCTGATAAAGTGATTATTACATTATTCCAATCTACAGGGGTAAGTCAAATACGTTGAACAATAAAAAGAACAGCCACCTGACTATACATTATTGTTGTCGTTTACATAGCTAGTGCAGGCTCCTAATAATTATTTTACATAAATATACAAATATAGAACGAATTTATCTAAACGATGAAATTATATTTAAATAGATCAAGGAAACAGCGTTTTAAATATTATATTATAATAACTTGATTTAAATCCATCCATTTCTTTTTCAAATATCAAATTGATTTGAAGTTAAAATACGAACTCTTTCACTACACTTTTGAATTTAAGTCTTAAGTTTTAATAATATGTAGTAACTTCCTTAGAATATTTCTCCCATCTTTAAAATATCTCCTTCCTAAGACCCACTTACAACAGATTCTCTTCAAAACATATAACAGTTAGTAAAAGCAATATACTACAAATTTTATATATAAATATATATATATATATATATATATATATATCAAGTAATTATTTTTCATAGAATTCATACATATTATTAACGCAACAAGATATTATATAAATTTTATTTTTTATGACATTTAAATCAAGAATATTTGGTTATGCGAAATATTTAGCATAAAACGTACTACATATATGCTTTAAATATAAAATTATATCAATAAATAAAATAGTCTTTAACATTATAAGTGGTTAGGTTAAACAATTCCATATTTAATGAAGGCCAGAGAAGTGTATGAATAAGCACGAATAAAAACACTTATTCATTATTCTTTCTCTTATCATATGGTCTGTAAAATATTGCAGAGTATATATAATTTGTTCATTTAACGATTTAATTTAATTTAATTTGTGTCTACCATATCAGACTTTATTAACGGTATGCTATAAAGTTAGTATATACATATACATGGTGGACGGTTATGTGTTCTGTTGCGTTGTGTTTGGTGTCATCAATATTTATTACACCTACAGCTTTCATTTTTTGCATTGAACATTAAAAATGTTTTAATTTGAATCAATATATATTTGTGATCAAGTATTGAATAAGTGTAAAATTGAAATTTGAGTCACCAAAGACTTTTAAAAGTATATTAAATCAGAAAGAATCAGAATTGTATCAGAACAATTATGTTTGGACAAAATCAAATAACCTTCCCGGATAAGATTTATAATTACGCAAATTCCAAAATTATTTGTGTTTCGTACTATTTCATTACACCGGATGACGTAAACGTCCCACCCACCTATTAACATTATTATAAATAGAGTTTGGAGAAAGAAAAACATGTATACCCCTCCTCTATATTAGGGTATTCAGTAGTCAACATTTTTAAAAGGAAATCCCTAGGAAGTGATATATCATTTTAAAGTATTTCAATAATAACAAGAAATAATTAAACTAGAGGTCTCTAATTTTAACTACTGTCCATCTGTGAATTTATCCACAAAAAACATCGAAAACTAAAAGCCCTATAGACTGAAATTGTACATGAAACTTTAAGTAAATGACTAATGAGATTTTACTGAGCGTTGCGAATAATGTTACAGCAGTGTAATGCGTAACCATCATGATAACAAAAAATTTTTTTTAATAAAAAAATATGTACACATAGCAACTCAGACCACCCACAAAACATGTTAACATAGGAAACATTAGCTCGTGTAGATTAACTATCCCACCACGTACATAGATTTATGTTGACTATAATATGTGTAAAGTATTCGACTACATAAACACTTATATGGAACTCAAACTGATAAACAAAAATGTAAATGTACCATGTGGCAAGATACTTCTAGAAATTTCATCTCTTGAAAGAAAAGAACGAATTATATGAGGGTGAATGTCAAACCTTGGAACTTGGCTCAGCGTCGTCTTGGCATGTCACTCATTATGCTGACGCTATTTATGTTTTGTTTCCATAACTTTTTTCGGGGGATGTAAACTTTTTCCGTTTTATTTTTTGTCATTATATTTATCAATAATGAAATTAGCTTTAGCTTTTACAGTTTTGGATTGGTCCTTAGTGAAGCATGTTATGGTGCAAGTGGTTTGGCGTATTACTACCCTGTACTACTGGATTGTAGACTTTGAGAGCGGGAATATCATTACTTCCAGTAAGTATAATTAAAATCTTGTGTAATAAACGTTGCGTCTTTGTGGTTTAAAACCAAATATTTGAATTGATCCGTAAATACACGACATAATTATAAGTTTGCACGGGTAGTAAATAAAAATACAATAATAGTATGCTATTAGTATAAAAATCACTAAAATGTTTACGTATTTTAATTATTAAGAATGTAATATATAAAATATATGTAATATGCTACGTCATACATATTAGAAAAAAGATAGATTTATGTGTAGCTTGAAGAATGCAAATATATACTCCATTAGTTAGGGCTGGAATATATTCTCTCAGGTAAGCTTTGTCACTATTTTTGTTTTGGAATGGGTTTAGTATGTTGTATTGATTAAAAAGAAATACCTTTAAAACAATTTATTCATGTTACAAGTGATTTAAACGTGCTTTAAATTTAAAATACTATTCCTCTAGTAAATATTGTCATAACTATCGAACTTGAGTGGTTTTGTATATAATATTTACAGATGTATAATATTTAAAGAGAGTTGTGGAATCTATCTTTTTTAACTTTATACATTTAAATGAGCCTTACGTAATTAAAAACTTTTTAATGTGTTAAATAAATGTACTATAAACCAAGCGTATCTATCCTTTTTTTAATGTATATATTTAATGTATAATATATATACATATATTAGATAAAATTGATACTGTAATAAAATGTATATAGTTCTATTTAAAAATAAAACTTCAACTCTATAAAAAATTTTATAATATATAAATTAATGCTATATAAATGCTTATATGCTATAAAGTTTTATAAACAATGGTTAATGCTTTCTACAGTGATTTTGGTAAATTACAATCTGAGTAATGTGTTAAATGTTAAATTCTATGTTATAAGTAAAAAACGAAACCGGATTTTACAATATGTAATGTAGTAAACACGATTTGATCCCAAGTTTTGTGCAGTAAGATCAGGTTTCTACAGATTAGGTGCTAGTATAGCCACCAACTGCAATGCATATAATCCATGTAATCAAGCAAACAGGAGCAAAAAATTTCAGCAAAATGTTTCTTAGAAACGCTTTTGGCAAATAGATAAACTAAGTAAACTAAACTATACATTTAGTTTAAATATTTAGATTACTAGCATAAAATGAAAAAAATATCGTAAAAATTGGTAATAGAAAATATGTAATAGTCTTTTATCTTCTTTTAGCAGGAAAACTAAGTTCCTAACTAAAAGCAGTTCAAAATTAAGTAAATGGTTTCAACACAATGAAGACCTATTATAATTTACGAGTTAAACTCAAAAGGTTACCTATTCCTTGGGAGATTTTTAATAGGTGTAAAACGTTTAAAGATGATAAATATGCAATTCGCTGAAGAAACTGGTCTTAATTATACATAGAAATGTTTAACCTAAACAACAAGAATTTAAAAATAAACTTCTTAACTATATTTCTAGTAACGACTCTCGGGTAATCATTTCATATTTTAAAGAACGCATTTCAGTACGAATAATATTATATATTTAGTGTGACTTATATTCTTGATAAATACACACACATACACACGCTCGCACACACACACACACACACACACACACACACACACACACACACACACACACACACACACACACACACACACCACCATTATATTGTTATTTTATATTTATTGATAAAAACTTTATTATATTTTATATTAAACATAACGAATAAAGAATCGGAAACAATTTAAATGAAACTTGATAATGAACATCTGGAAGACTTTTGAGATACTATTCATTTATAATTAGGATATAAGCAGTTGTAAGTTTATGTTACGGAAAATTAATTCTCGATAGACATTTTATTGAAGAAGGAAATTGAATTTTCAAAGGTGTCACTTCTTATTAAGGAGGAGCTGACTTGCATCCAAAAGTTTAGTCAAAGCGTTCGCATTATAAACTAAAATAAATTTGATTTCTGAATCAAAAAATGTATTTTTATACAAACTAATATTATATAGTGTTAAAATTCAGTTTCCCTATAGTATGAAATGTTATTTTATAATTCACATTAATTTGTTGTAAATGTTATGTTCTAACATTTATAATATTTAGTACTTTGCCTGTACTGGCCACATAGATGTGAAGGATGTGTAATCGGGCCACATCTCTTTTGATAGGTCATCGTATTTTACAAATCCATATAGATTGCAATGACATCACGTGATCCCGATTAGGGTCATCCCTTACTTTGCTTCCAGCCGGCACCCTTTCGGTTTATCTGGCAGTTAAACAGACAGTCAGCAATGATATTTTTTTCCAAACATAGATGGTTTATATATGTTAACGTAAGGTTTAATTAATGTGTATTCAGTAAATGATTATTCTTAGCAAAATGTATGCTATTTTATAGATATATCGTTTATTCAAAGGTAAATATCCACAAAGTTATCAAACATATTTTGTATTACCTAAATTAAGACATGAATAAAATATCACATACTTCAAGAGGTTACTTTCTTTACCTATTATTAAAAAGGTTACCTTTATCTACTGTATTTAATTTTTTATATAGTTCATATTTGTTTTGTTTCCAAATCAATAGTTTTTTGGGTATTTGCTTAGACATTTTTACTTAAATTATCGCTTAATTGAAAGTTTTAAATTCACATTACAGTCAAAGCATATGCTTTAATAATAAAGTTATGTTTATGGTTCAATCGTTGTATCTTTAAATAAACTTGGTCCATTGTTCAGAGAATCACGTTGTAATCTGAGCAGAGTAGCATGTAACATTGTAAATAATTATATGTGAGTCAAATGTTAGTACCACTAACAACTACGTTAATGTAAAAACAAAAAAAATTACAAAAGCATTTACATTGTTGAGAGGCCTATTGTTGAGATAATTGAAAACCGGCATCATTAGAGTCCGTTATGATTACAACTCGTACTAAATAGATTAAACTATAAACAGATTAGATTATATACACCGTTTTATTTAGTACCGGCAACTCCAGAGTCTAACTCCGCTTAACGTTCCTTGCGTTGTAACACTGTGTTCAGGTTTGTTTATTTATACTATCGCACTCTTTAATTATCGCATTATACGTGTCCTCTTTATTAAAAGTAAAATATTCAATCGATTAAATTTAAATTATTTTGTTCAAGAAATTATGGTGTTAGGTTTTCCCTTATTCCAGTACTAGTGAGCCTTTTAGAAATAGACAACATATAACACGAATTATAGAGAGTCATCATTTATATTCTTAAGAAAGCCTTGTAAGAACGTAACTATCGATTTGTTTCTGCTGTGTAACCCTTGTGATTCATATTAACATCCATAACATTGGAAAAATTTCCTCTTCACTTATTTGTTCCAATATGAATTTTTAATAATGTTGTTTGTCATTTGTATGTATTTATTAAATCCTTTTTAGTATTTTCACTAATAAATGTGCTTTTTGAATAGCACTATTTTTATAAAAGTCTGTAATGAAATTGAAATCTTAATCTTACATCCAAAGATGCGCACAATTGAGGTTTTCCACCACTGTGTGGAGTCCCTTTTTGGCTATTTGTTGTAAAATCTTCCTGTTATATGTAACCATTATACATTGTAACAAAATATAAACGTATCGTTTAAACAGTATTTACCAATAATAAAGAAAGAATATTTTATTTCCTTCATGATGATCATTTTCATTTGATTCGAGTATATTCGTATTCAGTTTCTTTGTACCCGAATATAAATTAAATCGTACATTATAAGTTATGTGAACTTAATATGCATAAATTTGGTAATTTTTCGTTGTACTGAAAAACAATTAGGTAACAATCACACATTAACAATAATTATATTCATATATAACCAACAATATTACGTACACAGTAAACTTCAATTTCCCAAGCTTTTTCATTTATTTGTAATGAAGACCTTAGAGTATATTTAATGTTATTTCGCATCATAACAACCAGTCAATACATACTCAGAGAAAGAAATATTTGTTGTTCCATTATTGGATTTTAGTTTATCGCTTACACTTTTCAATGGAAAACATTCGTTTACCCTTAGTAGACTATGTTGTGATTTACCATTGATATGAATCTGTAACCATAATAAAGGCATAGCCTTGCTTCTGGGATAAGTAGGGGTTTTCCATTTCCAAATAAACCTCCACTGTTATTTGGCTTTTGTGTACGATTTAAGATTTAATAATAGGTTTTATAGAATTTGGTAAATCTGGGATTAAATCCAGTAAAAATCTTCTACACAACACAGATATTTTATTTACAGATCCTTTATGTAGCTTTCGATCTACAATACAGTATACAGTTACAACTTTAGTAATATTATAATACAGTTATATCAGTACTTTATGATTCATACATTACATTCATTATAATTCAATTGAAATTTGATAACGTTGAAGTTTAATTATTTTAATTTTTTAGTGGAATTTTAATAATTGTTATAAAAGCGCAATGTCATATTGTAATGTAATTGAGTTTATTCAAATATAATTATACAACAGAATTAATTAGTGAAATACATGGAAAAACGTGTTACAAAACCGTTGCAATTAGTTTCAAAACTTCACCTTTAGCATTGTGTCGTCGAACGCCTCTATTAAGTGTTACAGTGCAAATATCCCAAGTTATTCCAAGATATATGTTTAAATATGCATACATTAAAAAACTGTGTAAGAATATAACATGTTGGAATTAATAAGATTTTACTCTTTTACATTATCATCAATCAATACAAAATTGGTCATTTAATCTAAGACAATTCTAATTTACTATGCAATCGTAAAAGTAGATCAAAAGTTTGTATTGAGTGCTGTATTTTTAATAGTGTGTTTGCTAAACGTCATCACCACAACCAAATACTCATACCACAACGCGAGTGAAGTGCTGTGTGATCGATGGTGCCTTTAGAGGGCCACATTAGTTTCAATGATAGCACGTATTTGTTGGGATCCCGGGACACCCACATTGTCATTGTCTTCTTTTCTCGTAATTAATTTATCCGTTGTTATAATTTATTATGTTTACTACTATTATTACTTCTATACCTTGGTTATTGTTATTGTAACGAAATTTTAATTTTATTACCTTGCTTGTTGTTGCTATTGTTACTTTTACTGTTATTACCGTTCTAGTTATTATTACCTAGTTAGTACTGTTAATGTAATTATACCTATATATTTATATACAATTTTGATTTTTTATATTGTTGATAGGTAATACTATTTGGTTATATTATAGCTAATTTAGTATAGTTTTTATATTAGCCTTCTTCTTGGTTAGATTGTTAATAATGCAGATGTAAAATCATGTATTGCCGTATATGAAATAAATAAATAAATATTGAGGTAAACTTTCCAGTTAATACGTACCGTATGCGACTGAACATTATAAATACATTCGAGAAATGATTGACCGTAAGGATTTATGTATTATATGTACACAATTTTACACTTCAATTACATAGTTTCTTTAACTAAATAGTAGTAACTCGTGAATCTTTATTAGTTTGGATTATTATGCAAATAAAGTTTAATTTTTATTATATTATATACAATATTTGTAATAAACCAATGCGGAGTCACATTATGGTTTAAATAAGTCCATCTAGCACGAACCAATAAACAAAAGTCCCAATCCGGTTCCATTCCCTTATAGCCGAAATATTTTTCTGCCGTGACGATTTCCATTTGCTATTGGTCTCTGGTCAGTCGTAGATGGTTGGTTGTAGACCTATTGTGACCTGTATTCTGTAGTTCAGTTTAAATAATTAGTGTTGTGTTTAGTTTTTTTATTAAGTGCACGTTGTAGAGTTAGTAAAGTTTACACGCAAAATGGTGGTTGCGATTCCTGACTTATGCGTGTGACAATGCACTGGTATGGTTTGTTTATTTTAACCTAGCTTGTAGTTATATAATACGTTAGTTATTTTTATGAAGAAGAGATCAGATTGCAGATCTCGAAACGTAGTGTTACTAATTATCTTTTATCACTGAACGATGGAAAATGTCCTGTTAAAATCCTGTTTCCTTCAAATCCTTTCTAAGTTAACTAACTAAGTTACCAGACTCTGTATATGTATACAGATGCAGGATACTATGTACAGCAAGAGAGGCCAAGCTTAGTGCTGCTCAGTGGATCATTAAGGGATTACACTAATAGTCCCGAGGCGTGCCTCAAGTGGTTTCTAGTTATCATGACTACTAAAACCATAGCACGCTCGTAGCATCTAGTTCACAAATAAAAGTTCACAGCCTTCAACAAATAAATATAATTTTTCTTTCCATTTATAGCAAATATTAATTTTTAAATGTCGGATATCTTACTGTTTATTCATGGATTTACTTGTGTACAGACTTATCTATAGTGTATCAAGCCAAAAGATTTCAAATACATATTAAACTATTTAAAATGTATTTCAATTGGCAACAGTAATGAATTGAAATTTTAGACTATAATGCTATCTTAGACTTTTTTTAAATTTATCAGTATGTGAAAACTACATATTTGAAAAAAATACCAAGGCTACTATAAGGATGAGGAATATTTTATAGCATGAAAACATTTATTTCAAAATTGTTTATTGTTTTCCGACCGTTCATCTACATAGACTCTTTTCAAGTTTTAAAGCTGTGTAAAATTACTTTTTGCATAAAAAATGTTGAAAATATTTTAATAAAGTTACTTTTTAATTTACCTTCCTTAAATCCCATTCTAGACAAAGTGCTCATGTTGTCAGTATAATGTCTCTTATCACATTATAAACAAGGTAACGAAGTAACTGTATTATTCCAAAGAAATCGTGTCCCAAGAACATAAAGCTAGTTGAAATTGATTTATTATGTATGTTTCAATGGATGAGGTTTATTAAAAAAAAAACTCTTCTATCCATGCTTATTAATCGTTAGGAACGATAATTTGTTTCATCGTTATTTTAAGAGTAATCAAGCCGTAGCTCATATTATTATCGTTGAAATAAAATATTAAATTTACTTATATACACATAGGATTGTCTTTATGTATTATTATTGGAACCGTGAGAACTTATTACTCAAAAATAGAATTTAAAAAAAAGGTAGTATGGTTTGTCCCTAGAATGTCTTTTTACTATGATATCAAATATTTATTTTGATTTTCGTGTTTATAACACGTTGTTTTAATGCGTGACAATTGATTTTAATAGTATTTGTATTGGTTGACTATTGTAAACATGATAACAATGTATTTCATAAGGGTTTACGATGCAATAAAAACAATTTTGAAATTTTTAGTAGACTTTATATAATGAATAACACAAACCATTGAACTGGTCCAAAAAATACATAAATAACCTAAACGGTGATATCCCTTTAATATGCTTCTGGTTACCAATGGAAAATAAAATACAATCCACTTAAGGCAATCCTGTAGATAGTGCCTGGGTTGGAATTAATATGTATTTTTCCTGTAAAAATTAAAACATATATATGCTTCACCGATTTCTATAAACTCCGAATTATATAATATATAACTTTAATTAGAGGTATTTCTCCGTCATTTACTGACAACCGAAAGGGTACTGTAAAACGGTGCATTCATTTATAACGTTATTAATGTTATATCTTAAAATACTTTTACCGTTATTTTTACCAACGAATGTTTCTTTAGATACTAATGTGTTATTTCTCAATTAATAACTTAAATGCCATTTACTATTCATGTCTGAATCATTACGCGCATATATTAATGAGCCTTTCACTCCTTAATTACGAAGACATTGTACCGAGCCCCTAAGAGATTGATTACATTGCCTTGATTGATTAATAATTGCCACAAGTTTGAATTCGCCACAGTTAAATACACAAATATTCCTACGTTTGTTTTAATAAAATTAAAGACAACTGCTTATTGACCCTATCTCTTTTTTCTATTGTGCTCGCTGTTGTCTAAGCTGCAAATTAGTTTAGTAAAATCAATACAGAATACGTTATGAGAAAATTTATGAAAATATCTAAAATCTGTTTTTTATCTATCTAACATGTATTTCTATTCAATAATATATAGTTCTGCCAAATTATATAAAGGTATACCACGTTTCTCAGCATTAATTATATTGAACCCATACACTTAGGTTACCTTCTGAAGATTGGGTAAGTTTTGAAATTTTTTTATAGACCTATATATAAAAAAAATAAAGCAAAAGTAAGTTATGATGTCGTAATGCATTTTAGCTACTTAAAACATATCCCGTAGGAATCGCAAGTAGAATTAATTACTGGTGCAATTTTGAATGCTTATAAACAATTTTCTATGCAAGGTAGAAAAATATGGTTGGCACCTCTGAATTCTTCAGCTCAATTAGTTTTATTGCTCTAATGTCAATATGGTGTATTTTCAACAAGATGGTGCGCCACCCCATTATAAGGACTTTGTTCGTGATGATTTGAATGACAAGTTTGGACAAAGATGGATAGGTCGAGGAGGCCCAATAGCATGACCTCCTAGAAGCCCGGATTTGACTCCATCCGATTTTTTTTGTGGGGATACGTGAGAAACATTGTTTATTCTCAGAAGATCCGCGATTCAGCTCATTTAAAGGAAAGGATTTATGAGGCAGTATCATCGGTTACAAGAGACATGCTGCACAGTGCATGGGCCGAGATCGACCACATATTAGATGTCTGCAGAGCTATCGGTGGTGGACACATTGAAATGTACTAAATGTATCAGTATAAAATTGGTTTTTAACGAGGATTCTAATGAAATAAATATTTTTAATGTACTTCGTACGGTTCTCTTTTTATTTTATGTTTAAATTTTACTATTCATTTATGAAAACCCTGTATTATTTAGGGCGTTGTAATAAATTAAATCACGTAATTAGCTATAAACAGCATTTGTCTAGTGAGGTTTCGGAAAGATAAATATATTGAATGAATATATTGAAAAACAGATCAATACAGAATACATTGATACAATATTTAAAAGGTGTAAATAAAAAAATAACTGTGATTCAAATATAAAAATAAATATAAAATTAAATAAAAGTATAAATCACAAATTATTTCTTCTTTAAATAGTAAAAAAAAACACTATGTAAATAAATTTTCCAACCTTTTTGCTACTCGGATCTCAAAAAATTAGGATTTATCGATAAATGTACGAAACGGTGAAATTAAAAGTTTTAAACGCATAAATCTGAATTTAGTTAAGATAATTAATGCTGTATAGTTTAGTAATAATTAATAATGTAATACTTAATGTTTAAAATGGTCGTTTTCCTAAAAATATGTGAAACTTATGTTGAAAAAAGTTGTTTTCGCTCTTTGCTGTTCATAAAAAGTGTTATAAACTAGAAGGGTATATCGCAATACTTGTTATCTAACAGACTTTGCTGAGGTTCAAACTAATGATAAAATCAAAGGAATAAATGACGAAACAGTCGTATCTACTACTTAACTACACAACAAGCATTAAACTAACTTATTTACATTAATTACTAAAAATAATTCATTGATTTTAAATGAAATCATATTAAAACGTATGCACAATAGACTGTAAGTAAAATACACATGCATCAATAATTAATTTAAGATTACACATGTTTAGATCCATACTAGATTGTAAGAGTTTTAAGTATATAGCTTATTTCTTTTCGTTATGACTTGTGGGCGGATAGACACACATGGAATCATACCAAACAATGTTTTATATCATTCTACTGCCTAAAAACAATCTGGGTCAGCTTAGTGATTAATATGATTAAATAAGGCTCAAATAAATACAGTGGTGGAAAATGGACTACTATACCACCTTTCCTTAGTAATTATGAAGTTTCATGCTTAATTTAAAACCCACATATAAAATATTTGTCAAATACCTTTCTACTTATTCCATGTATACTTTTATTTATTAAGTTTAGTCTTATAGCAGTATTTGAATAATTTCGTATATACACAAAAAAGTTTAACCATCAAGTTACCTAAACATAATTCTGTATGTGTTAAGATAATGAGTCTATGTGTTAACATGTCAAGCGTTTAACGTAATATAATTGTACTCCATAAGATTACACTTTATTTTTTCTGCTATTTATTTCCTTGTAGCTACGAGGGTTTCCAATGTAAAAGTATTTGTTAACGCTTCAAAAATCACATGGAGTGAAATACCGAAAACTTGGTATTGCATATATAGAAACAAAGCTTCATGTGAAAATTGCAATTCTATGAGTCAGTTCGTTTTTAAGATGACGTGCGGACAGACAGAAAAATAAATAAACAAACAGACACAAATTATGATTCTCCACCTCCTTCTCTGACACTAAGTAAATGATGTGGAATATGCGAAAACCGTACAAAAGGTGTTTTTCTTTAAATTTTTAAACTCATCTCAGGTACTCATCTCATATTTCTTTAACACATGTTATATTTATTCATTGTATTCGTTGACAGCGTTATCGAAGCCATATTATTTGGGGGAGTGGAACTATTTTATTTCTGTCTGTCTGTGTCTGCATGATATATAGAAAATTAACTGGTGTATGGACTTGAAATATCAATAAAAATCTCGAAATAATATATTTGTAAAGCAACCCAGTACAACAGTAGGTGTGTTTTTTCAAAATGTGACAAAGTAATACCTGTCTTCTTATTATTCACAACATATAAATCAATCGAAACCATACACCTAACAGTTTGAAACTAACTTCGTTTGGCTAAGCATCCTCGAAGCATATCACTCTTTATGTGGAGATAGTATAACTTTTGTTAGCCGAGTGCCACTTAAAAGTTTTTTTCTGTTTAGTTACGTGTCTGTCTCTCTTTATGACATCTCAAGAATGAAGTATGCATAGTCTTGACATTATGCGTAGAACCTCTTTGAAACTTGTTACATGGCACATGGCGTTCTCTGCGCGAACCTTGTATACATCTCAATGCAAAATATGGCTGCAGGTTAAATCTTAAAAAAATATAAAAATATTGTAAACTATATGTTTCCCCAACAAGATCTTAGTACCAGGATAGCTTTCATTGCCCAATCCTAAACTATTTTTTAGTCAGTCAGATCTATATCAGCTTGGAACAATCTTTCAGTAAATAAACACTTGCGCGTTTCTAGCATAATTCATCTCGTATTACGTGCAGAAAAATGTTATTAGAGACATACAAATAAGGAAAAGACGTCATCAAACTGTACATGAGTCGGGAGGCATTCAGACAAATGTTTCTAATATTATAGAACTTAAAGTTATAATTTGTTTTTAAATAACAAAAATCATATGGGTCACAATATTATTCTTAAATAATACTAATTTTAATAAAATATTACTTATTTTTTTAATACAATAAGTTATACTGACTTAAAATGTTCCAACATTAAAAAAAGGAAGGCCCAATCGGCATTCGGATGGTCACTTACTGTAATTCAACAAATCAATGACCTTTCTTTAGTCTCACTTTATGTGGAAACAATTCTGTTATATTGGTGAGTGTTAGTGTTCTTGAGGATATTTACGAGTATATATTACTAAATATACAGTCTAATCTTGCAATCATAAGCATGGATTTCAGTTGTTGAAAATTGAGCGTGTATATGCTACTGGTTAACTTATTTACATACAAACACATAAACCAATATTAAAAACTTTTATTTTTGTGAGGCATTTCGACATCACAATGTGTCTGACGAAAATAACCTTGCTATCAAAAGGCCTCACAAAAATCAAAGTTTTAAATATTGGTTTATGTGTTTGAATGTAAATAAGTATGATTTCAGTTGTCAGTAGTTGACGATCATTATGTTGGAAAGTTTGCAGACTGTCGAGAAAGTCCAACGAGCATGGTTTTAACGAGAGATTTCCAATTTCTCGTTTTAAATTAAGTCTTGCGTTTATTTACCTCACATCTAAATTTGGTATTATGTATTAGATTTATTCATTTCGTTGGTATTCCATCTGAGCAATTTCGAAAACATTAACAGTCATGAATATGTCAAACGGCCTCATAAATATTCAGACATTGCTGAGAAAAGGGTGATTCACTGCGCTGAGTTCACCACAATGTCCGCTATTTCGTTAGCTCGTCCGTTTTGCCAGATTTTACTGTCATTTATTTTAATGCCAAGAGTAGTTTTCACTATTTTAATTGTTCCCACTGTGACTATATAGAATAAGAAATTCTCAATAAAATGTTAAACTATTGCTAAAGCTTGTAAATCTTAAAACCAAAGAACTGGAGATAAAATTGGAAAAATAACAAGAAAGTACACGATTGAAATTGTACTCAAGACAGGTAAGAATTTTTAAAACTATTTGAACCAGTTCTCGTAATTCCACGAGATTGTGCTTCAGTCTATTATTATGTGGAAAAATGTTTAATACCTACACGGGTTAGTGATCACGTTTGGTTAATTAGAAGATTTGATAAGGAAAAATGACATAACAGAACACATCTTTAAAAAACAGTATTTAATATAATTAACCTACCAAAATTATTTACCAAATTATATACCAAAACTGCTGAAAACTCACGTTCAGCGATTATTTATATTGTTAACTATTTGTTATATCACTCAGCTCCATAAATTTATGTATCTATGTAAGTAAAGTAAATTCATATTACGTATTACCTTATTTGTATATAGTAAGTAATGTATGTAAAAGTTTACTTACATCCTTTAATTTTACTTATTTAATTGGCGTATTATATATATATATATATATATAAGTTGTTAATACAACGAAATATTGTACAAGATAATTGTAGTTTTCTTTTGAACTGCTTAAGAGACTATATATATATATATATATATATATATATATATATATATATATATATATATATATATATAATATACACATTATGCGCCAACCATGTAGGTATAGTTGTTAATAAAACAATTTTTGGAGTAATATGAGGAAGGCAGAGTGACAGGAACCAAATTATAATTGATCATTTTATTACATCAACTGTCTTACCGTTATTTTTATCTTAAATTTGTGTACCTGAATTATAGCTTCATTACAGAAAATTTAACAAAATACATGTATCTCCGTTTTATAAGGTACTAGTCATTACTTGTTTCTTTGTATGCGAGTTCCTCTTGTTTAACAGGTACGTCTTAGGCATATCCTTTATTGTTACGTACTAAACACTTCTGAAAATGATTGATTACCACTGGAAAATCAAATCATCCAGTCTGCTTATCAATTTCATAATAGTTAATATTTTAGTATATACAGCAATGTTTTGCAGTCCTGATATCGGATAGAGAAACAGTTTTTATGTGAACCTATGACATACATAAATCTGTCTGTAACATTCCATAATATTTAATTGAATAGCTCCAAAACTTTTTGGAATACTTAAATCATTTCAAGCCTGAATTAAAACTGAAATAATACTGTCCGTTGTTATTTAATATGATAAAGCTATATTTGTTATGATCTTTTACAATATCGTTTCGTGTCATCCCAAAACTAATCTTTAATCTCAAAAAATATTTATTCGTGAAGTGTTCCTCCCCCCAAGAGTATACTGTGCTGACATGGCTCAAAGTCAGATAATAAAGGAATGGAACAAAGCTCATACAATCGAGTATTGTTTAATAGTGTCGAGTGCACTCAACTACTTTTACTGTGAGGTGTATGACACACTTTTTTATATTAACAGTAAATATGGGCAGTTACTGTATGGGCCCCTTAAATTCAGACTAGCAAATTCCACTAAAGAATATTCGGTTAGTGATTAAAAAGAAGAGGTAAATCCAAATGAAATACGGTGCCAGTGAAATATATATATATATATATATATATATATATATATATATATATATATATATATATATGATGAGAATATAATTATCATTTATGTTAAGATTACTGAGATATTTTAAGTATTTAAACAATTAAACTTCCAGAGACGTCTATCAGATGTTTTAGCACATACTCGTTAGTTCTGATTGTTAAATGCTTAATATTGAATTCTTCTTATGATATAATATTTATTTTAATTATATTCAGTTCATAAGATTCTATAACACAACGTGTTACACATACTTTCGCCAATTGTTCTTAATGAGGCTAAGCTCAATGAAACAGGATGACAGTTACTTAAGGAAGATTTAATATCGAAAACATGTATAGAAAGAATTTTAGTTTGGATGTAAACTTAACAGATTTATTTTATACCATTTAAAGCTCAGTAAAAGATTCAATATCGATCTTACCTCACGTCTTTCAATTGAGCGCTGAATAACGAATGGAATACCTTTTACCATTCAATCCCTCAATAGTCACGTCCGCAGTGAGGAGAGGCGAATCTGTGATAAATAACAGTTTCCGGTGTTTGGTGAGTTTCTATATATCTCATTTACAATGGTCATTTACCATGTTCGTATATAGTTATAAGGTATTTATAAAAATATATGTAAAAAAGCATACAAAGCTAATCGACTTATTCTTTATAAATGTCTAGACAAAAGACCTAAAATAGGCTGATAAGAATCTCGTGAACCGAGATTCATTACATTATAAATCACACAAATATCTACCATCAAAAGATAATTTGATCCATGATAAGGTTACTATCATAAAAATAGTGTATATTTACTATTTAAATAATAATTAATTATTTTATTTTTAATAATATGAGTCGAACCTTACATTGAATCTAATTCGCATAAGTAACAGTTCTCTTGAACCATAGGATGCATTTAGCTAAATAGTACCTCAAAATGAATACTTATTCATTGTTTATATATATATATATATATATATATATATATATATATATATATATATATAATGGTAATATATGTAATGTAAACTTAATTTTCTGTTGCTCCGCAATGCCTTTGCTTCAAAAGAGTAAAAATGTGACACCTTAAGTAAAAGTAAACGGCCGGAAGAAGACACGGTTTAACTAAAGCGGGCTTCACAGTTCTAAGTATGTATATTGTTTATTCGACAAGACAACAAGGAAAAGTTTAATTGGGCTGGAAATATTTTATACATGCCAGTATGTATATGGTAGGGATACAAATAAATGCTTTCGACCGAAGTAGGTTTCCGAAATCTCTATCAGGGCAACAAGACAGAAGACTCTCCTACGGTTATGGAAATATCATTATTTTGAACCAGCCATGCAAACGTTCAAAGATTGGTATTAAAAACAATTAAAACATTAATTCTCTGAAGGTCATGATTACTAAAACAACATGTAGTTGCTTACGATTAAAACATTTAATAAGATTCCATCAACTTAAAACATAGGCCCTTTAAATAATTAGTATAAAGACATTGCATATTTTTGAGTTTTGCTCCTAAGCAATACAATAAAAGTGACAGGACCTATTTCTTGGTTGTATTCTGTTTAGAAGAATACATTTTTATATACCACTGTAAATGTAATTTACCGAATTTCATCTCTTATTTGAAAGAGAAAAGGCTTTCGTTAGGTTAACAGTTTTATATTTATAATCTTACAGTCTATTTTTATAACTGTCCTTGAAATTAAATACGACTATTTTAACCAGCATATTTTTCTTTTCCTTTGCTATGTTATGTAGATATTCACTAAAAAATTGAAATCCATTTTTTCAGAATTAAAATCAACGTTACTGAGTCATCTTTTACTTTGAGTATAATAACAAATAACGGGCTAAACCAGTAAATCTAGATTGAATTAGGAAAATATGGTGCCTATTTATTAGACTAAAATAACTTATTAACAAAAGAAATAACTTATTGTTAGTCGGTTATAAAAATCGTTTGTTTATGCCATCAATAACTAGCAATCTCTACTGCGCTATCTGTGCTCCTTAATCTGTTGGTTGCCTCCTGCCTTGACAACAGGTTAAAGCTTGAATACCAAAACATTCTTCCCTTATAAAACGTCCCATTATATATGATTTTGTTTCAACGACCAAATACAATGCAGTCTTCACTCCCGGATGAGTTAAGGCGTGCGACCCGATCCTGCTGTGATATACTAGAACCAATATATAAAGAGAACAACTAGAAAGACAGGTTGGTTGGGTTCTATTTCCATGCCATTATAACATAAGTATTAGTAACAGTATATAATCCAATCCTTCATAACGGCATGTCCAAAAAGACCGTAAAATAACTTTTGAAACGTACAACGTACAAGTGTAAAATGAGAAAGTCCGTCGTTAGGCTATCTACTACTGTTCGTTTCCTCAGTTAGACGAAGGAGTTAATAAACAAACTAGTATAAGCAAAGGTCAAGATGGGTACAATCTAATAGATCTTGATATGATGAGAATATCAATCACCTAAAAAGAATCTGTAAACAAAGAACTCTAATATTTTTAAAAAATAATTGTACAGCTGTGAAAATATCGGTTATTTAAAGGTTTTTGAAAATAGTACAACATTTAACGAAACGCTCTTTTAAGTTAAAATAATCAAGCGACTTGTTTTGATATAGGGAAAAAAAGATTACATTATTTTTACTTGCCATAGAAAAATTCTAAACTAATTGAGTAAATGAGTTTTGACAATAATAAAAAAAATAGTCTCTTATCTATTCCAAATTACTTATCGTGAGGAATAAGACACGTAATAATATAATATTTATTATGTTAATAGTACGTAGTTTAAGAATATCATTTTTCATGGAATAATAATAACTATATTGGCAATTACTAATCCTTTAGTAGAAGTTTGTTTTTGCTTTGTATTTTATATATCGAATAACTGTGGCAATTGTCTAAAACAATCATCCATTACAGTTATTAAGGACTACCATAATAGTATAATTGTTTTAGTTATCTTTCCCATAGTAATGTCTTAGGGAAAAGATCATTACAAACTCGAAGTCAACTACAACTAAGAGTGAGTGAAGAGATGTTAACACTACCGCCCCCTCGTGACGGACAGTCTTCTGAGGTGGTATTAATAAACCAAATGTGTTAAAGCAAGTTTCTGGAGTCAAGGGTCCGTCTCTGGGCAACCAATTTACATACCTTGGTACTGACTCAGGTAAAACCTAATGACACAACTCGGTGAATGGTAAAACCATTGTATAAATTTGTAATATTTTTTTTAATTTTTACTTAAAATTAACATTTCTGATAGAACCATTGATAAAAATGTGGCACTACCATTTCTGTGTGGTGGTATAAAATGCAACCTACAGACACACTATAAATCGTAATATTCACAAATGAAATGTAAGATATCCAAGCAGTTCTTGTCATTCCAGCGGTAGTGACCCGGCTCCCAGAGCTCCAAGCAGTGTTCTCCCGCGTGCAGATTTAACCAGTTGCTAGGCTGTCCAGGAGTCCAGTCTGTGAAGGTTACCTGTTGCCCTGTGCTCATCCATGTCCATGTTTCGGTCAGGGGGTAGTTCATTCCTGACGTCCAGAACTGAGGCTTCTGCCCTGAAATGGACATTATAATTATGGTAAAGTCATCATAAGTTAGATTACGCACAATTATAAGTACCTACAAACCTATGTAAAGGATCTCCCTATGCTCATATATGTCCACGTGCTTTCCAGTGCGAGGTTCATCCCTGACATCCAGCACTGGGGCTTCTGCTCTGGAACGGGCATTACAATTACACACAAACCTTTGGAAAGGATCTCCCAAGTCCACGTGCTGGCCAGTGCGAGGTTTATCCCTGACATCCAGCACTGGGGCTTCTGCTCTGGAACGGGCATTACAATTACGCAAAAACCTTTGTGAAGGATCTCCCCATGCTTATCCATGACCACGTGCTGGCCAGCGCGAGGTTCATCCCTGACACCCAGAATTGTAACTTATTGCCATAAATAAGACATAACAGTTAGGTACCCTTTTTAAATGTATTAAAATTAATGTTGAATGTCTGATGCAAATTACACCTAACTACAATCTCTGTCAAATGTGTAGGCCTAATTCCAGTCTAAGGAAAGAAATGCTTTTATTTAATTTAAATTAATGTGTCATCCAGATTTACAAGAATGGAGAGAAAAAGAATTCAAAAGAGAATAAAAGTCACTAATTAGAAAGACTATTGTACAGATAGATTCACATCTATAGTCAACTACGTAGATCTTCCTAAACAGCAAATCTTCAAGTGTTGTGTAATGCGTACTACAGTTACAAACTATTGTCTGTATAATAAATTCATTTTATTACGTTAGCGTACAGATAACATTTGCTTTACAAGAATTATTTTTGTTATTGTATTAAAATAAATATAGCGCAAATAAATATAGAATATAATTTATCAAAATAATTATATCAAAATATAGTGAGGCATTTTATTTCAATTAGAAACACGTTTTCTTCTTTCTTAGACGCTTACCTAATAGAAATATGGAGTAAAATGACACATTTATAGTGTTAGGCCAACTTTATTCAAACATTTTATTTGTGTCTTGTTCTAAATATAAACTTATATTGTTTGCTTATGGACATAAATTGTTTAAAGGAATCAAAAGAAACCAGGATGGAATTCCACAATAACGATATTTGTTTAAGAGCTTCCAGAATTTTAGTTCGAATTATAAATTCGATTTGGGGAAGGAACCACCTCCTGTCGATATTCCATGGGGAACGATAATGGGCCTAAACCCGACTCATATTATGGAGGAAGTTAATGCTAGTACTGTTTTTTTTTTTTTTATAGTAATTTCAGTATCCTTAAATTATTTTAGTATGTGTCTTTTTATGTGCTTTATACAATTTTATCTTAGCCTGTGACTACGGAGTACACAATGTAAATTTGTGCATCTTTTAATTTTCGAATTAGAATAATTGCTTTAATTAAAGATTTCAAAGTGTAGTCTGTATGAAAATTCTATTATTGATAACTGCTACTGATATTACAATTCCTACAAGCAAAAGATTTCTAGTGTCCATCGGTCGCCGGTAGTATTAACTAAAAGTTGTAATACATTATCTCCTGTATTGAATGGAACAATTAGTCAACATTATGTGATATCAAAGACTTCTTCAGTGATTCACTGATCTTTTTCTCGATAACACATCTTCCAACTAATCTATTAAATCTTTAAATAATGCAACAATCCTTAACCTTAAATATATTCAATGTTATATTTTTCCAAAAGTTATTGGATGAGTTAAATACTTCTCTCTGCAATGAATTGTAAAAATTTGTATTGCATACTTCATTTGTATTCGATAAATTATGTTTAAATTCAAACTGTACTGTAAAATATTGTTATCTTAGTTTTTTATGTTTTTGTAAATAGATTATTTATTACAAACAATGTTATACTTGACTTATAACACAGCTCTGACTTGGATCAAATAAATAAAAAACAGTATTTTTTATTATGTACAGGGATTTATCTCTCAACTGAACTCATTTTACAATTGGGGCAATTAATTTCTATCCTAAAAATAAAATAAACTTATAATTTTTTCATAATGCATGCAACTAAATAGTACCTGAACCCAGTTAAACGTGACTAAATTGACGTACTAAGTACCTGATAAAGGAGTAATAAAACCTTTTTAAAAACGTATATCCCATCCATATATTTTAGAATATTTTTATAAGATAGAACTTCTTTTTTAACAAGAAGGAAAGAATATAAATAATTAAAATAAACATTGAGTCACATAAGATCTTGCTCCACCGGGACTACAAACCGGATCTCTCACTTGCTAGGTTAGTGCGCTACTGCAACATGACAGAGCCCTTTTTACAATTCAATAATTATTTTGGCGTTTCTGTCGCATGTTTGTTTAGGTAATCAACCTAGCATATGATCCAAGACCAAATACGTGTTAAAAGACTTTTTATTCATTACAACATTCATTAAGTTGCGTAAATGGTAAAAAGCTAATTTCCTAATGTTATTGCATGAGGTTTACTTACCCGACTTGTTGATCTCCGCTTTGACTATCTCGCTCTCCTCGAAACTCGAGATGGTTGCAAGCCTTCCGTTGTGATTCATACAATGAACCATAGCACCGTACCAGTTTGCCTATTGCAAGATATTTTAAACATTATTTGCATAATAAAAACAAATACCTCAATTTTATGTGTAGGGTAAAATTTAGTGAGATATTTCCTGAAATAAAATGTAAACAAATGTCACTATGTAAACTGTACAAAAACACTGCAATTTAGGTAGAAATTAGCAAATCGTACAATAAGCTTAGGCCACACAAAGGTATTGTGTTACAACAACGCTATTTCTAAAAGATTCACTTATCCAACTGCTGCTGACATCTGACTTCTTGTCAGCATGTTTTTTATTCGTTATTTGCCAAACTATTACTAGCAAAACCCTTTAATATATTCCGTTCAGCCCATTTTAAAATCCCATATCTGTGTATACAATGTGGTCGCCGATGATATATATTTTTGTAATGATGCTTTTTATTTAGATTTAATTTTAAATTTGCTTTAAATACCTTTATGTTACTATTTATTTTTGTGTTTGTCCTACCAATGATTTACATCAGACCTTCTTCTACTGGTGAATATTAAGTGGCGATTCTCAACTAAGATAGTGATAAATCAGGGAACGGTATTGGACCCTTATTATAATAAAGGGTTATTCTTATGGTATAAATTATTCCTATCAAGATTGAAGTTTCAACCACTTAAGAATAATTTATTTAAGTGCGTATAAATAAAGCAGTATATATAATTCATTCGTATTCTTTTAAAACTGTACGATTTGAGACATGCTGACCGACAGTAGAGATTAATATTGTTAACCTGTTACACAGTGGTAGAAATTTGAGATGGTTTCAAACTAGGGTGTAATGGTACGTTATTTCTGTTAATTGCAAGTTTTAGTCTACCTGTTTGGATGCTGCTTTACCAAGGTGATCAGGTTACCTTTGGATGATGAGGGGATGGTATTAGTTATTAGAAGGACAACTTAAACATACTAAACATATAACCGAATCAGAATAACCATGAGTCTCACTTTACGTAAAGCCTAAGGAATTGTCAGAACTATCATTGTTCACTGAAACATTAATTGATAGCAATTTTTAAGACATAATCATTCTCAAATATAGCAAACTTGTTATTTTCTTATATTTATTTTAAGTACAATATTAAGTTTATTTTTATAATAAAAGGCCATATAATATTTAGACTTAAACTGCACGTCCTCATGGACCAGGATGTGAGGATCTTTTGATAATGAATAAGTAAGAAAGTCAGTACATTACAATATTGATATTATTGATAAAATGTCCAACGTTGACACAGGGTCAAAACCTTATCAAGTCAGACCTTAATTCCAACGCCCTATATCCTCATGTTACCGGCTATCACGTATTTTGTTTAAAACGTAAGGATGTGATCCTATGTGTCAAAGTGTGTGTGTGTGTGTGTGTGTGTGTGTGTGTGTGTGTGTGTGTGTGTGCGTGTGCGTGTGTGTGCGTGTGTGTGTGTGTGTGTGTGTGTGTGTGTTTGTTTGTTTGTTTTAATGTGTAGGACACCCTATATAAACAAAATTTTATCACTATTAGGGTAACAGTTACTATTTGTTGATTATTTTTACTGTAAAAAAATTATGATTTAATGAAATAATTTTGATTTTGAGAGAAAAAAATTATTTATTTTTCTTATTTAAAATAGTTATCTTCCAGGAAAGAAATGAATTTGTTTAGAGTTACGTAATTATTTTTTTTAAATTAATCAAATTATCATAGGCAAATATTTTTAATCTTTTAAGACATTATTACAAATAATTCTAAATAATCAAGCTGAAGTTTAGAGTTACTAGTAGAGGATGACCCAGAGGTTTCTAATTTTTTTACATCGTATTTGAGCAAAGTCCATCCATGTTGATCTCCTCCACAAACTAACCCTACTTAAATTTCAATAACCTCATTGGTACTGGCTCCAGTAGTTGTTCAGGATCTTATGAAAATCATCCATTAGCTCTCAGGCAAAAGTTCAAATCACTCAAATTTGACATATGTATGGTTTATTTAAAAAACGGTGAAACCATATTGTAAACAATTATATCAACTAGTCAATCTATCTTTTATACAGGGAGATTTTCCCTCTTTCCTGAAAATCAGAAGTCAGTAATTTTGTTTTGAAATATAGTTAGTTTTATATAAATAAGTAATGAATACATAATATCTAAATTTTCTTGGTTAGCAGCCAAATATAAAAAAAAATGTATTCGACTGGAATGCTCCAATTTCTGAATAAATGCAACCGTCTTTCTTCGGTTTCAAAAGGGGTAAGTTGACAATAAACGCGTTGGTAAGTCTAGTCGACATAGCTGTAACGGGATTGGAAGGTCAAGATTCCATTTATGTGTGTTTCTGGACTTGTCTATAGCATCTGGCTGTGTTGACCACTAGAAGAAAAGTTCGAATTATATTGCATTGGAGGCGGCCTCTTACAGTGCAGGTGAGCCATTTATCAGCCGTCTCAGCTCAGTTATATACCAGTCAACACAAATAGTTCATATCTTAAATAATCTCTCTGAACCGATTCGCCTGAACTGTGTGGTTCCTCAGGGATCAATCAATTTAAGTCAGATAGTTTTTTTATCTATGTCAATGACGTAGAGTCATCACTGCTACAAGGAATACTCGGACAGTACGCTGATAACACAACATTTTGTTTCATGATTGGCATTATAACGCATTATTAAGCTGACGATGGCTGCGTAGTATGGATTGATTTATCCCTACCTTAACTACGGTGTAGTGTTGTAGGGACACAAAAGGCCAGTTATCCTAAGCTTTCAAAAGCAAGAGGTTCAGATAATTGCACGATTAAAGATCAGCGGGTCATGCAAGGAAGCCTAAATGTTGTAAATAATGGCTCTAATTAGACTGTAAATTTTAGAAACAGCATTATCATTTATCCTAAATGCCCTTTGACTACCAGTCGATAAGAAATTGGAGGCAGACCACTATCAGACTAGGAGACTCAGGGCATGGGTTACGATCACTTATCTTTACTGGCAGGGGTTCGCTTTATTATCAAATGACCAGGTACAATAAAACGTTCCACAACGCCTAAGGCAACAAAATTCCGTTTGAAATGGTTTTATAGTGATTCAAGCATTTTATAATGCTGACGGGTTTATGGCATACGCCTAGGTATGACCTTTCACAACTTACACTGACAACCTAGGATGTGAGGAAATTAATATGAATAAAAAGTATTATAAATAAAGTGTATATTTGTCTGGAGCTTCAATTTAAAGTGACTATTGGAAATATTAGGTCAATTTTGTCGATTGATATAATTTATATTATGTAAATGGCAATAAATATATTTAATGCTGATTGATTTAACTTGATTTGAGAAATACGGTTTAGAGAAAAGGTGTGGTTTTATTTTATTTTTATAGTTTTTACCTTAACGGTTTCCACTTGATAACGCTTTTTTGCTCCTGGGAATGGTGGCCAACTTCCCGCAGGATCTGAAAAAGATTTTCTGAATTATGTAAAATTATTTTCAACAATAAAATACAGGACTAATGGGAATAAAATTTCACTGTACAATTGTTTACATACATTTTTTTACTTATTTATAACAAAATAATAAACTAAGTAAAAAATCCATTACATTTCAATTTCTAAACCCTAAAAAAACCAAATTATCTAAGTGTATACGTACCAATCGGGAGAGAAAAAAATAACAATACATTAAATTTTTTAAATGGGTTCGAGTCCCGGCGGAGCAAGTACTTTTTGCGATTCAATGTTTATTGAAATAAATTAAATTCGGCTATTGCCATTTATACAAATTTAATGAATGTAAATAGAAGTCATTTGACAGGTATTTGGTCTTCCGATCATATGTTAGTTTGGTTATTTTAACACATATGTGAAAGAAACGGCCAAATACAAAATAATTGAATCGTAAAAAGTGGGGGCTCTGTGGTGTAATGGTAGCACATTCACCCGGCAAGTGAGAGATCCGGGTTCGAGTCCCGGCGGAGCAAGTACTTTTTGCGATTCAATGTTTATTGAAATATATATATATATATAAGTAGATATGAATATGCCGATTCTGGCGCACTTTTGGGACAGACAGAAAATCAAGGGAAAATACTGTTTAAAGGACAATAAACGAATCTGTAAAATCAAACAGTAAGGCGGTTCTAGCTCACTTTTGGGACAGACAGAAATTCCATACAAAATACTGTTCAATACACCATAAATATGTAAAAACAATTCACAATACAATCTACTTAAATAAACTATGGTAAACTGTATTCAAGCAATATTTCAAGATAATAATATGGCGGTTCTGGACCACTTTTGGGACAGCCCAAAAATCAATACAAATACTGTTCAATACACCATAAATATGTAAAAACAAGATAATAATATGGCGGTTCTGGACCACTTTTGGGACAGCCCAAAAATCAATACAAATACTGTTCAATACACCATAAATATGTAAAAACAAGATAATAATATGGCGGTTCTGGACCACTTTTGGGACAGCCCAAAAATCAATACAAATACTGTTCAATACACCATAAATATGTAAAAACAAGATAATAATATGGCGGTTCTGGACCACTTTTGGGACAGCCCAAAAATCAATACAAATACTGTTCAATACACCATAAATATGTAAAAACAAGATAATAATATGGCGGTTCTGGACCACTTTTGGGACAGCCCAAAAATCAATACAAATACTGTTCAATACACCATAAATATGTAAAAACAATTCACAATACAATTTACTTAAATAAACTATGGTAAACTGTATTCAAGCAATTTTTCATGACAGTATGACAACATAAATTGTGGAATTTATAATACTCGAATGTTGAATTTAGAATATGTTGGCATTACCGTTGAGCGAGAAATGTTGGTAGCACTGCGCGGCACACAGGAGAACAGCCTTTCCCGTCCAGACCTCACACTAGTCAGTCATATTTAAATTTTACTCTATACTTTTGATCCAGGAATGTTAAAAGTTCACTGTTTACTGGTTTAATATCGCATTCTCTTCATCTTCAGCTCTATTTGGAACAAGACTTAGTGAAATTAATCCGTAGTGACAAGTTCAGTGCTTTATATTCTACAATTTTAACCACGTTACACCATCTTTAAGACTCATCCATCATAACATCTCTTCCTTCAAGACAGTGTGAATCATTCAGTTCATCAAGACATTTTCTAATCATGCCTATTTCATTACTTCAAGCGACACTATGATGTGGTCTACAGTCACTGATCTGCGTTGTGCAACATCTCGAAGCAGCGGACGTGTTATCACCATGACGTGATCTGCAGTGTTGTGCAACATCCTGAAGCAGCCGACGGTCAAGGACTTGTTATCAACCGCAGCCTCACACTCTGAACATCTGGCTACACTGCCTCAACACTCCGCAACACCTTGTTTCATCACTCGACCCCTTTCTGCACCCTCCAACCACGTCATCGCAACCCTCACGAAGAATGAAGATCACAGATGAGTTCTTAAAGAAATTAAGCTTAATCTATAGATTTAATAATGTAAATAGCGCTTATCAACACCTTCATGAACTAATTTCAAAAACCTTTCTAAAAAATAACAAACCAAAATTCAAAATTCATTCAGATGACAAAAATTGGCTTACAATTGGCATTCAAACCGCCGTTAAAGTTAGAAATAAACTGTATAGACAAAAGAGATTTGAACAAGCAAAATTTTATAAATCGAAAATTAAACATTATAGCAATATTTTAAAAGAAAACTATTATAAAGAACTGATTGAAATGTCATCTGATTCAAAAACCAAATGGAATATTATAAACAAATTTTTAAATAAATCCAAAAAACCTTGTAGATACACAGGTGATTTAAATACAATGAACAAATTCTTTGCAAACATTGGTTCAGAATTGGCTTCAAAGATTCCAGATCTAGAAAACGAAAAAATGAAATCAAATCCGAACTCTATATATCTCTCTGAAATTACCAAACTAGAAATTGAGACCAAAATTAAACTTTTAAAGAATGATAAAGCAAGTGGATCAGATAAAATTCCAATCAAACTAATCAAAAATCTTGTATACATAATAAGTGAACCACTAGCATACATTTTTAACTTAAGTATTCAAACTGGCATTTTTCCCGATAGATTAAAAATAGCAACAATCAGCCCAATCTACAAAAGTGAAGGAATTTTATCAGATCCATCCAATTTTCGACCAATCAGTCTACTACCAATAATTGGCAAGATATTTGAGAAATGTTTGTATGAGAGATTATATAGCTTTTTGGAAAAATACAACCTGTTATCAAGAAAACAATTTGGCTTTAGAGTGAACAAAAATACAGAGGAAGCAATCAATTTAGTTGTTAACAGTATTGATCAAAATACACTAATCTCATTTCTAGACCTTAAGAAAGCCTTTGACACTGTAGATTTTAAGATATTACTATACAAATTAGAACATTTAGGAATTAGAGGTAAATGTTTAGATTTATTTGCTAGTTATCTTGATAACAGGTTCTGTAATACAAAAATTGGCAACAAAATTTCAAATTTAGAAAAAATCACCTGTGGAGTTCCTCAAGGAAGTTGTCTTGGTCCTCTTTTGTTTATAATATATATCAATAGTATAACAACCCTTAATTTACATGGCGAATTAGTACTCTTTGCCGATGACACAGCCTTAATAGTTAAAGGTAACGATTTATATAAAAAAACAAACGAGGACCTGACGAAAATTAATAATTGGCTACAACAAAATAAATTAACTTTAAACTTTCAAAAAACAGAATATATAGATTTCTCCAGAACTAATGACCAATTACCAATAAAAAAGGTAGAATGTTATAAGTACTTAGGCTGTATCATAGACTTAGACTTAAATTTTAATCAACATATTAACCATATAGAAAAACAAATTAAAAAAGCTTTGAAACCGTTATATGTATGTAAAGAAGAAAACTTCAAAAAGTCAGTATTTTCAGCATTTGTCATGTCTTTTCTAAATTATGCAATAACCATTTGGGGTAACAAAAATATTTCAAACCTTTCTAACATTCAAAAACATATTATGACTAGATTCAAGATAAAAAATATCATATCTTTAGATTCTTTATATACATATAACAGGATAAAATTAGCCCGTAAAAATAAAATAGATGTAAGTAGTTTAAGTAACATAGAATTAGATATTTTTAATAAAAATTTAAGCGATACCAAACTTAAGGCATATTTTAACTACGAATATATACCAACTAAAAGTTATTACAATCTGTAATTATCTTGTTTCAAAATTATCTTGTTTCAAAATTCTTTAGGTTCAATTGGGATCACTTGGCCATTACTTTAAAACAGATTTGATTGTAGGAAGTATGGCCGAGTTTTTCTCATTGTATCTCCCTTATATTACTCCTGATTACATCATATTCAAGCAATTTATCAGAGACAACGACAACATAACAAACCGCATTGGTAACCGCACTCTGAAAATCCATATTGATAATTATATCGTTCTTTGAACCAGAAATATTTGTCAAACTCTTTGTTGTATCAATGACATAAATAGGTCTATTCGCTAAAAATTCTTTAGGATTGTAATACATTTCCTTATTATTACAGTAAACTTTCTTAAAATCTTGATACATCTGATACATGATTCTGAAAAGACCTCCGGAAATGTTTAAATTTTGTAATTCATCTGGATAATAAGAACCGTTCAATTTTACTCTGATATTTTTTACATCCAAACTATCAAACTTTGAAGGATTTTTTTCTTGATTATTCTGTCTATCTGTTTGAAAACCTATGATAACGAACTTGGGATTGAAGATATTTCTATAAATATTTGTAATATCGAACGAATAAGTTGTTCCGGAAATACCTTTTTGTTCAATACATTGCCAATCTAGAAAATTAAACATAATGTTTTGACTTTTTGTAATTTCATCAATCAACCTTATTTTACTCGTGATTTTATAATCAATCATTGGAACTCTAATAAAAAAATCTGTAATTGTTATTTTTCCATCAACTGGCATATCATTTCCAGTTTTTGTTTTTAATATCGCATCATCGTCTTCTGCTCTTATAAAACTTAGATAAAATCCTCCTTTATAGATCGGAATAGTAACATTTTCAAAAAATCCTAATCCAAAATGAGATAAATTTCCAGCTGCTTCAAAAACACCAAATTTAAAATCTGATTCAAAGCCATTAGAAGTTTGAGAAATAACATCACTTTTTGAATACGAAATAGTTCCTTTAATAGTGCTTAATTGGCCACAGTTTTCGACTTCTTCTATCAATTTATTGTGTTTTCTTACTTCAATCTTAGAAAATAAAAACGGTATAAAATTATCGATTAATCTAACATTATCAGTTCCAAGATATGCTTGACCATCTTGTTTTGTTAAAGTTCCAGAAATATAAAACTGGAAGTTAGACGAGCAAAAGTTATCTCCAAAATCAATATTAAACTCAGTTCTTTTATTTGGTTCATTCAAATGTTGCTTACTAATCGGATAGAAATTTTTAAACTCCGCCCTTTCAATATCACTAGCATATTTTCTGTAGTCCGCCATTTAATAAGAGAAAATTTAGAAATTTTAAACATCATGTATAAGAAAGATATCATTTTTTTCATCGATCTAATGTACGTTTTTTATAAGAAAAGATATAAATTTTAGTAAAATAATTAAAAAGATTAGAGTCATTTTTAATGATCTACTTCGTCATATTCAGGATTTCTCTTCCTTAAATTTTGCGATCTCGGTCACATATTTTCAATAAAATTTGCACAGGATAGTAACCGCTATCTATAATATTGTTCCAATCAACTGTATCTTTATTTGATTTTCATCCAAAAACTTTATACTCAAGTGTTGATAGAGACAAAGAACAGACATATGATCTTTTAATTGATAATGTATATTTTCTTGAATAACTCTGGGGACAGATTTTGATATTTTGCAATGTTATACCAATTCAATTGTTATTTTACGTATAATCTCATCATATCTTCGGATAATTCATATTTTTGAGAAATGTCATCCCAATGTTCCTTTTTTCAAATCTCTTTCGTGGTTGCATGATAAAAAGATCGAAAGCACTGTAATGTCCCGCCATCTCTATTTATTAGGAAAAAATTTCAAAATCAAGTTTTTTATAAATTGACTCTTTTTTGAGTTACATTCAGCACATTTTCCAGATATTCTCTTAACTCCATTGATGTTTTGCATAGTATTTTATATCATTTGTTTCAGTTTTTGCCTTACACCTCACACAGTATATGAGCGCCATTTATATAAGGAAAATTAGTCATCATAGCCGCCTAATCCATTAAATCTGTTATCAATGTTTTCAAAAGATTTATTAACATCTTCTTTAAATTTATTAAAGTTTTCTTCTAGTTTATTTACTTTATCGAGATATAAAGAGTATTGATCATCTATTCTTTTAAGTAATTCATTATTATGTGTTACTTTCTCATTGAAACGTGTACCAAAATTTCAAAAAAGTTTACTTTCTCATTGAAATGTGTATCAAAATCTTCCAGAATTTTGTTAATTACTTCACCAACTAATTCATTAACATTATTTTATATGTATTAAAGTTTTCTTCTAGTTTATTTACTTTACCAAGTAATTCACCAACATCGTCTACTGATCTTCTATTTCTGGCTTCTAACATTGTCATAGACTTCTGTTGTAAAATCTTTAACATGCTGTTTATGATTCTCATAATTTTGTTTTAGTTCATTAAACATTTTAATATGATCTTCTAATTGAATCATTACAACAACATCAAATGGATTAATTCCTTTACTAACACTGCTAATTCTTTTTCCTTTAAAATCTAAGGCATTTTTAACATTCGGATTCATGTAAATCAACAATATCGATGTTTTCTGATAATTTTAGAGGTTTTAAAATTTGTTCTTTAACAAACAACATCATGTTTTGTCAATACCAGGTCGAACACCGACAATTCTTTTTTTATTAGCCAAACTAACATAATTCTTTTCAACTTTGATCGCCTTCAGTAATTTTATCAGCTTTTTCGATATGAGACATTAAATTGGTAAATAATTTTTTTACACCATCATCATCAACTTCTTTTTCCAATGTTTTTTATTTTATCAGCAACTTCATTTGAACTCATGAAATTTGCAAGTTTGTTATCATATTCTGCTTTAAAATCTTCAATCTCGACAGCAAACATATCTGAATCTGGAAGGTTTTGTAATAAATTTTCTAACTTGTTATCAAACTCATTTCTCAAACTATCAAAATTCAAACTATTATCTACATTTTCAATAATTTGTTGTTTCCAAATACGTCAAAAATATTTTGTGAATCCATATTTATTAAGTAATAATTTGTTAACAACTTCTTTAAAATCTTTACCAGTACTCAGTTCATTCAAAACAAAAACACATAAATGACCACAAATTGGGGGATCTTTATAGTCTTTGAATCTGAGAATCATTGTAGTAGACGCTTGATTTTTTCAAATATTTAATCAATTCTATAGGTGGTTTGTCCTCAATTCTTCCATACGAATCAAAATAATATGCATTCTTATCATTTTTATAATAACAAATCCAATGTGTTTCCACTTCCCATAATCGAGTCTAAATTCACAATTCCACATTCAAATTTCTTAACTTTTTCAGGTAATGTATCTCTCATGAAGATTCCTCTAAAATGTTTAATATTTTTGCAGATTTCTTCCAATTCCCCCGAATGTTAAAGGTTTAAATTTTTTTTTCAATGTTTGATTTCACGTAATTCAAAGTTTTTTCATCTAATCCAGATCCTGTAACATCTTCCAACTCTTTATCTAACCAATTTAAAATGTTTTCGAACAATAGGAATCACATCCTTTTTAACGATTGGAGCAGCTTTACGAACATAAGGAACAACATTTTTAACAACTGGAATATTTTTCTCCAAAATCTAATAAATCTTTCAAAAGTCCACCATTTTTAAGTTCTTTCAACTGATTATAAAGAAAATTCTATTCTGGTTTCCTTTATTGTTTTTCTTATGTTTTTCGAGTTTATTGTATTGTCTATTTGTTAAAAATATCTTATCTTCGCCATTTTTTAGTTGATCTATTTTAAATTGAATACTAACGGGTATTTTCTTCTTAAAAGCGGATTTTATTTTTTCTTTCTGATTTTTGCTGAAGTTTACATTCACCTCCATTTATATAGTTAAATTTTCAAGTTCTCTTCGATTCCCATTCCTAGTTTTCTCTTCAAAAACATTGCTCCAGCTGTTGGAAGCGCAACAAATCTTTCACCTAAACTAGCATCTTTTGATAAAAATCTATCCATTGCCTTATCTTGCAAAACTTTATCTGCGATATGTCTGGAATTTGTGTCTCTATGTTTTGCATAAAAAATATCGTGTTCCATAGCACTTGATCTAATTTATTTATACCAGGATCTCCTCTTTTTTAGTCTTTTTTCGAGTTTTGTGCCAGGCCCCAGATACTGATAAGTTGGTACGTGTAATTCAAAAGGTAAATTGTTGATAAAATCATTCAAAAGTCCACTACCCTCAATCATAGATGAACTTATTTGCCGGCAAAACTCGTTTTAAATATTTAATTCCATCAGGTTTTTCAATCATTTCATCAAGTTTGTTCGAAATAAAATCTTTAATCGCTTTCTCTTCGTTCAAAAAATTGTTGTTTCCAGCCTTTTCATTGAGCATAAATATAATTAATAATTCCATCGAGTTTTGTCAAATCGTCGATATATCTGTATTCAATCTTATTATCACTGTATTTTCTCACACCTGATCCTTCGATTCTTTTTTCCCAAATTGGTTTAATCAAATTGAGATATTTTTTACCTTTACTTGACTTTGGTTTCTTAGTTGATGGATCATTATTTTTGTAAATTGAATCAGATTTCCATAAAATTTCAGTATACTTTTTCAAGTCTTCTTCAGAATATAAACCGTCTTTTGGAACATCAGTTCCTGTTAATAATCTCCATAAACCTTGAGTTCCTTCATATGTTTTTTTTCATTAATAATGATATCATTTATGCTCAAAATTCACGGGCAAATTTCCAATCATAAAACTTTTCTTTTTTCTATCCCAATACAAACCAAATTTATCATCCTTTGCTCTAGGAAGAAATTTTTTACCAATTTCACCAATTATTATATCCGTTGTTCCAGGACTTATTGGTTCAACTATGGTAGAGTCTTCAATGATTCGAGGTCTAAATGGTGTTGAAGATGGTAATTTTGGCAATTCAAACTCAGATTCTGGAATCGAAATATCAGCAAGTTGTCGTACAAACTGGAACCAAATTCATTAAGTTTTGATTATCGCTTAAAACATTTTCAATTTTGCCCTCAACATTTTTTATTGCAGAAGTAACAGGTTGATTAATTTTTTGAATAAATTCTTGTTCTTTTTCATCAATTCGAATCTGTTCTTTTAAATTCTTTGATTAATTTCTTTTCTATTTGATCAAGTTTTTTGCTTCTTCTGAAGTTACGTTCGCCATTTATTTAGGAAAATTTTGAAACGTGAAACGTAAAAACGTGAACACGAAACGTGAACACGGAACGTAAAACGTGAACGTGGAACGTGAAACACGAACGTGAAACACGAACGTGAAACGTAAACACGAACGTAAAACCATGAACGTGAAACGTAAACACGAACGTGAAACATGAACGTGAAACATGAACGTGAAACGTGGAACGTGAACGTGGAACGTGAACGTGGAACGTGAAACGTAAAACGTGAACGTGGAACGTAAAAACGAGAACACGAAACGTAAACGTGAACGTAAAAACATGAAAACAACTAGATTATCACACGTTTATATTAGAAAATTTATTCAGATATTTACCATTTTTAGGCTTCAAAGTTAGATTAATAGTTAAAAATCCGTAGTCTTTCCTTCCAAATTTTATCACACAACTCATTAAAGTGGTTAAAACTCATATCAGATCCCACATAATTGTTATAAATCTTTCTCGAATAGTGATCATCTTGCTTAAAAAATACACAACATATTCAGGTTATTTCTTATAACTTGTTTATCAACCTTTGAAAAGCATTGAGAAAGATAGATACAAGATATGTTTTTGTGACGGGACATTACGAAATATTCCTTAATAACGTCTTGATTTTCTAAAATACAATCATCAAAAACGATTAAAGAATTCGGTTTTACATTCGCTTAACGGAACTATGTCCTCAGAAGCATTATAAAAATGTGATATTTTTTTTGTTTAAGTTTTTCGCAATATTTTCAAATCTTTCTTGTAATTTTTTATAGGCGTCTTGTTCTAAAGATTTACTAAAAACATACAAATTGGAATAAGGAATCAACCTATTGTAGATAAAATTCAATAATAAAGTTGTTTTTTCCACATCCACTTGAACCAACAATTAACAATCTGATTGGTTTGATCTTTCTTATTTTCTTCAAACGTTTGAAGTTTTATCTGATCTTTTTGCTTTAAAAAATTTCTTTCTCCATTTAAATAGAAGATTTTCATCTTGAAGCAACGCTTGCAAAAATGAAGCTGTTCAAGTTGACTTCAGAAAGCTCTAAATTAGTTTTAAACTTGGAACATCCTATACACTTAGAGGAAGAATCAAATTATTTTATCGGTTTAAGCGGTTTTTTATTCTGACAATTTTGTAATAAATATTAGTGAAAGTTCTCCTTATTTGTATAGGATTTAGTGAGAAGAACATAACAAAATATAATGGTTTAAACAAAGGATATTATACCTTCGATCAAATAAAAAATTCCCTTAAAAATTATCTGAAAACATTCAAACAATCAGATAAATCTTTAAACTTTGACGAAAACAAGTTTGAAATGCAAAAAAAATTATCTCTCTAATAAAATTCAAATAAAATCACCAGTAAGAATAATGTTTTCAGCAATTATTGTAGATTTATTAGGGTTTGTTCAAGAAACTATTGAGCCAAAATCAGGTATATTTAGGAAATAAAACGCCAAAAATTTAGGACCGTTCGATGTAATTGAAGTGCACTGCAATCTCGTTGAACCTAGTTTTGAAAATCATACCGAACATTTACACAAAGAATCTGAAATTTTGTACACTTTTTTCCCAATGTTGCTTATGGATCAAAAATCAGTGAAAAACCAAATGAAATCGATTATATTCCAATTAGAAAAAATATTAAAAGAATTCAAAAAATCGCTCTGACTATTCAAGACTCTGAGGGAAATTTATTTAAATAATGAGAGTAAAACAACAATATATTTAAGATTGCAAGTAACTAGTTAAATTTCTTTCTATCTAAATGAGTCAGTTGTAGACCTACTCAATAATCAACTCAAATTCAATAATAAAGACATTTGCACGATTGTTGACGAAAATAATGAATTTTTGGTTTAAGCTAAAGATGTTGCAGAAATTTTACAATATGAAAAATACTAGACAAGCTATCATAAATAATATTGATAATGACGAGAAAATAGCCTTTAAATATATAAATTACAAGAGTCTATGCCATAGACCCTTTCAAAATCTTCATCCTGACACTATTTTCATTAATGAATCTGGATTTTATTCTTTTTAATACTAAGATCTAATAAATTAGAAGCAAAAACCTTTCAAAAGTGGGTTACAAAAGAAGTTTTGCCAAGTATTTCGTAAATTTGGTGAGTACAAACTTGAAAACAAGATTAAATATTTAGAGGACGAAGTTAAACACTTGCAAATTAAAGATGAAATAAAAACGGAAATAATCGCAAAACAAAGTGTAAAAATTGACTTAATGAAACCAACCTTGTTTGTAAAGATTTTGCTAAGAAGAAACACCATGTTTTTGTATTAATTAAGAAGAAATCACATGTGGGAATATCCTTATTACGTTATCAGAGCTCAAAAGAGAGAAATACCGAAAAGATTGAAAGAACTTGAAATTGATTACCCAGAAAATGAAATTTTATTAAGACATGGAGATCCAAATAGTATAAATCTCTACAACCAAATGAAAGAATCTTTGAATATTTTATACAACGGAAATCATTTTACTACAAATATGGCAGAATCTCGACTGATTTATAGAATATCTAAATTACACGATGAAAATGTTAAACATTCGAATTGTGATAGTTTGTTTGTAAATGTCTTTTAAGACTATAGAAATGTTGAATTTCTCTTCCGCATACGCAAAGAACTGGTCTAGCAAAGATTTGTTTAGCACAATCTTTACAATATGCTTGTTTGTTGTCTTTACTATAATGGAGATTATAAAATTCTGAAATATTCTTAACCTTTTTACACCGTGTGCACTCTTTCTCTTCTAAAGTTAATTTTTCCATTTTATCATATAATTCTTTTTCTATATTTCTTATTACAATCCTTACAATAATAGCATAATCCATCTTTTCTAGTCTTATCTTGAAAAAACTTCGACAAATCTTTAAATTCTTGACACTTTATACATTTCTTTTGGGCCCTCCATTTATATAGAAAAATTACAGCTTTGACTTTTTCAATTCATATTCGTAAAAACTTCCGGTTATTTCTCAATTTTCAAAGTTTCCAAGTTTATTTAATTCGTCTAATATATCAGATTTTGCTTCATTTTTATAGCCATAACGGTACTGTATCGATCTTATTTTCTAAGGACATTTCTCTTATCATCTTTAGCGTTCAGTGCCAGCTTGTTTATGGTAACTGTGTACAACTCATGTTTGTAGCTTTTGATTACTGTCATCTCTCTAAATTCTTCTTTATCTTCGAACAAACATCTCTTCAAGTTTTCGATATTTATTGTTTTATTTACAACGCTTCTCTTAATCCCTTTGCATCTTACTGGATTCTTGTCTAGATATTTGTACGAGTACATTTTTGACCTCAATCCGCAAAATTCTTCTAATATCTCACCATTAAGCTCATCTTTGAATTTCCCTATTACCTTCTTATTTTTTAGTAGTGAAACATTCATGATCTTTTGGATAATCACTTGTATCAAAGTCATCTATATTTTCTTTATTAATTTTAAAAGGATCTCGTTTCAATTCTAGAAAATAACTGTCTGTATCCATGTAACACAGATTCAAATCTGGATCAAACTTCTTTAATTTATCGTAATAAAACTCATACATTAACAATTTTGATAGGTCAAGAACTGAAAATCCTATGTAGATCGGTTTTTGTTAAATTTAACCTTTTGTTTGTACATGTGACTCGCTATACAGTTGTCGTCAAAGATGTTAAAGCATTTGAAATTTGTTTTCTTAGCTTGTTTCATTGAAAATTCTTTCATTTCCCAAGCTTAATATCACATCTGTTTCTCACATTTTCCATAGATTTTCCAAACACTGAGTTGTTCATCAGCTTATAAAAGTCCTTTTCAAAGTCGCTTGTAGCTTTGGTTCTCATGTTTGTTGTTAAAATCAATGTATTCTTTCATAAAAAGGCTTCTGATCGAATGCAATAACTCTATTCACATGTTTCAAAATCATACCTTGTTCCAAATAGAACTTCAAATTTCTGGAATGAACAACGTATTCAGTTTTATCCAGTAGAGTTGTGCAAAGTTTGTTTTTAAAATGTTCTGGAGCAAGAGGTAAATCCTTGTGATGTTCGTGTAAATTTGTTGGATATCCAAGATCGACTTCGAGAATATAGCCATAATCTTCGTCGCCAGTGAGTTCTAAAATTGTTTCTTGCCACTCTTCTTTTGTATACGTTTTTAGGATCCATCCACTTGATATCACTAAACGGCAGTTTTTGCATAAGACCATACCCATAAAGGTTGTTTGCATCGAGATAGAGTAAATAGTTTTCGGCTTTGTCTTATCAAAATCTTTTAAATATTTGTTATTTGCTTTCACATTTCGTTTAATACACTGAGAAATGCCTCCGCGAATACCTTTTTCAATCATCAAATACATATTATAATCGTTAATTAGCTGAAGCTCAATTTTCGTTAATTTTAACATTGCGTCCCATGCGAGACTGGGAGCTGTTAGATAGTGTGCCGGATCGAGTTTATAACAATTAAGGCAAATGTTTCTGAAATTTTCGAATATATCAGCAAGCAATAAAACATCTTGGATATTGTACAAATCAGAGTAATTTCCAAGATTTTTCTCTTTTAATTTGTTCCAAACATTTAAGTAGTGTTGAAAATCTTTCTCAGATATGCTCTCATCTGTCAAAAGTGAATAGAAATCTTGAATTCTCAATTCTTCTGTGTAATCAAGTTTTTTCAATACTGTCGATAAATTCATAGGGAAATATTCCTTTTCCAGATAGAATTTTTAAAGATTTCTTCTTCGTCATTTGGTTGTCTTTCTAGAATGCGTTCAATATTCGTCCATCTTGTATAAAATGATTTGTATGTTTGAAGTCTTCTTTCTTTAGATTTTTTAGCTAACTTTTCTATAGACGAGGCCATGAATCTGAACGTGTCTACGAACGAAAACTTGATGAATTTTCTTGGCTTATATCACCTTCGAATTCATATCCATATCCTGAATTTACTGAATAATTTATATATTTTTCATCTGTGTTTGCGATCAAATCAACATTTCCATATTGTTTAGCCATCTCTTTTATGTACAAATGAGTATCGTAATTTGACATATTATGACAGAAAACTGGGATGTTCTGGGGAAATTTCAAATTCAGATTACAACATGAATGAGCTGCGCCTCGAAACTTGCCGGTTAAATGACAATGATCTCTCACTTTATTATAACTCTTATCTTTCCAACTATCAGGAGTAAAACCATACTGAATTGACCCAACATCATAAGCAGACCATTTCACAGATATGACAAACGTTTGAATTTTGATACGAAATTTCTTCTTCTTCTGTCAATTTCATAGGTTTCATGTTCTTAGAATTATATTTTTTTCGCTATGTATTTCGATAATTTATTGAGTTCTTCAAACAATTTTGCAGGAACATTTGGCAAATCTTCTTCATTTTTTGCTCGATAACATATCGGCTTGTACATACGATTGGTCACATTCGAAACTAAATATAGAGTAAAACCATAAGGAATATGCTTCTGAAACCTTGGTTGTAGTCGATCTTTGTGGATTGTTTTTTGCATGTGGGAATCTTCTCTAATATGCTTTCAAAATCCATATAAATAACGTAAGGATGAGAAAATTTCTTTTGATAATTAGTAAATGTTGTTGTTTGACCTGGAAACGGCATAATTGGCTTACAAACTTCATGTTGCTTGCAAATTTCTAAATGATCTGTTAAATCTCTCCAGATTTGTAGAAATGGCTTAAACATCTTCTACATAGAAAATTTTTATGTCCATGTTTGGATGTTTGAGAACTCACTAACCTACTTAAATCGGTTATCAAAACAAAATGAGATTTGTCTTCTTGTTTTTACATACAGTAGATCAATATTTAATTCTGCATCATATTTTTCAGAAATTTAGTAACGGAACAACCTTAATACTTTCATCAAAACTGTAGACATTGATAGACATTTTTTGGATATTTGTACTTGGAATTGTAACTTCGTTTCTCAAATAATTGTATATCTTTTAAGGACATTGGATACTCGAAACCTGAAAATATCTCGTCAATTTACAAATTTTTCATATTGTTTTGATCTTTCGCAGTCTCTTTCGGGTTTTTTCAAATAGCACATCGGATAGAATAAATAAAGCAATAATCATCTTTATTTTTGATATTTATACAAGCTTTTTTTATCTTTGATTTTCTTTGGCAAATCGATATATGATTCCTGCGTTCATCATTTCGTGTTTGTTAAGGCTCAAAACTAGTTGTTTGCAGCTTTTAAATGTCCATCCAGAACCCTTATTTGGATGATTTATCTGTTCTCGATGTGTTTAATTTATTAAATTGCTTAGTAATAAAGTCGTTCACATCGAAGATTTCATCCGATTTTATAGTAAAATACATAGGACAAGTTTGTGGTTCACCGTTCACTAAAGTTCGTTCGTATTCGCATTCTAAAGATAAATAACCTTTCATATTTTTAACAGTTTCTTGAAATTGTTCTATTAAACTTTTAATCTCTGGCCTCATAATTGATAGATATTTGTAAAATTGACATGAACTTATCGTTTAAATTCGTTAAAATGTATTTGCTTGAAAAGACCGTGTATTGAGGATAAAACTTCTACATCAATGATATTTTCAGGTTTTTCGTTAAGAGTTTTGTCAATTTCTTCGATCATTTCAGACTTAGTTTATCGTTTGTTTCTAAGGACAATTTTTCAGCGATTGATTGAATTTTCTCATCATTAAATATATTGAGATCTTTTTTATCTTCCTTAAAGCTTTTCTTTAATTCACGCAATTTTTCTATATTGTACATCTTTTCGTGACCATCGATTTGATTCTCTTTAGCCCAAGTCCTCAAATAATTTAGTTCTTTTTCATAAATATCTTTGTTCTTCAAATGATTTTTCGAATTGTAATGACGAGTATAGTGATGTTCAAAAATGTTTTTTTTTGCAGTATGGGCACTCTATCTTTTTCCGCTCCATATTTAAAGAGCAAAAATTTGTAAACTAAAATTTTTGAGAAGTGGTGATTTTTTGTGACAACTTGACACAAATCAGCACAATTTCTGGTCAAATGTTTTCAGATTGTTCTATTTATTATAGAAAAACTTTTAACTAAGTTCTCCTGTGTGCCGCGCAGTGCTACCAACATTTCTCGCTCAACGGTAATGCCAACATATTCTAAATTCAACATTTGAGTATTATAAATTTCCACAATTTATGTTGTCATACTGTCATGAAAAATTGCTTGAATACAGTTTACCATAGTTTATTTAAGTAAATTGTATTGTGAATTGTTTTACATATTTATGGTGTATTGAACAGTATTTGTATTGATTTTTGGGCTGTCCCAAAAGTTGGTCCAGAACCGCCATATTATTATCTTGAAATATTGCTTGAATACAGTTTACCATAGTTTATTTAAGTAGATTGTATTGTGAATTGTTTTTACATATTTATGGTGTATTGAACAGTATTTTGTATGGAATTTCTGTCTGTCCCAAAAGTGAGCTAGAACCGCCTTACTGTTTGATTTTACAGATTCGTTTATTGTCCTTTAAACAGTATTTTCCCTTGATTTTCTGTCTGTCCCAAAAGTGCGCCAGAATCGGCATATTCATATCTACTTTATATATATATATATATATATATATATATATATATATATAAGTTTTTAATGTGAAAATTATAAACTACTTTTAATAGTCGTACATTTATTATTTTTCAAGAATCTAAGATGTTATTGAATAGTCCAGAACGACAAACGGCACGTGCTGGACTGGGCCCAATCCTCGGCGCTCGTGACTGTGGGAGTGCGAAGCAAATACTTGACACTTTAGCCGCAATTCTTATTTTTAAATATTGCAATATGGTATTAAAATTTTTGATTACTTACAAATCTGTCCCGGAGAGCATGAGCAGAAGGGTACGTGTTTGTGCACCCTGCAGGAGGAGTTTTGAGCACAGGGCCCAGGACAGGGGTCCACACACTTCATGTCTATACACGTCAGAACATCAGGGCAGTCGTTCTGTGTCAAGCATTGTAGCATGGCTGCAATCAGAGCATACAATTTGATTTTGTCACATCTTGGCATGCACGGTAAATCGTCCAAAAACATAATTGCTTTAGAGACTGAGCTTTGATCAATCAGGTCAATGATAAACGGTTAACTTTCTATATATTGTTTACAGTTTTGTGACACGCCTAGTTTTAGAATTACATCGTCTTATGGCCTTATAGGAGTATTTTAAAATTTGTTTTTTATACAAATGTAGCCTCTAATTAAATGAATATCTCATAAAATCTAAAAGGCAATTAGTGTTAAACGATGTTTATTTGGGATATTCCTGTGACAAAACAAATCAGTAAAACAGTTTAAAGTATGCAATGGGGCTGCTTTAATACGCTGTATTTCAGACAGTGTAATATTATAACAAGTGAAAAATATTTACGCAGGTTTAGTTACATTTATGCTCATATTAGTTTCATATTTTTGTTTTCATGAAACCACCATCAACTACATGTGTAAACACCTTGATTATAAGATGAAATTAATCACTAATAAAAAAAAGGTTTCATTTATTACAAATTACCTCTTAAAAAATAACTTATCAAACAATAAAATAATTGTCAAAGAAATTAAAAAGATTGATTTCATAACATTTAACTATTTAACTATGCTACTATTTATTTGATCCGTATTGAAATATTCCAATTTGACAACTAAAAATCATATTATGTTCGACAAAGTTATCTATTATTAGGTAAAATTTAAAAATTGATTATATCAAAACTATGCAATTTTAAATAGAGTAAAGCTACTTACATAACACCAATGTTGTATTTTGACCTAGGATGTGTGCCATTATACAAAAGTGTATCAAGCACACTAAGATTTGGGATGGTCTCATGGTCGCGCAATCTATGAGACTGAGGCCAAGCGAACTGAAGAGGTTATCTTGAGGCTTTCATTTATATCCCGGGACAAACATTGCACGTTATTATGCTTTCGATAATTGGCGCCTTTATCAGTGAACTCATGACGGTAGTCACACGCGGTTTAACGTAGGAAAACGTGCACACTGGAACGAAAACGGTGACTTGATTTATGTACATTATTTCTTTAAGACTCTTACACATTACAGCATGAAACATGTTGCATACATTGTTAACCTTGAAATCTGCATCCCCGTTAGTAGTCTTCAATCTTTTAATCATATTTAATCGTTTTTTAATTTTCTATTTAGTTATCATTTTTGGGTGGTACGATGTATTGAGAGACCGACATTCCTCAGTCAAATATCTGTCCATATTAACGAAAACAAACTTTAATTATAACTATGAAATCAATAATTCTAGAATATATTTTAAATGAGTAAATCTTTTTGTTTATAACCGCATGCAGAGAGTAGTATTGTGTTCCTCTATCTTATAGATGTATGGAATACTTTCCCTTTCACAAATTTTAGTACTCATCATAAATGGAATAAATTCAATATATGCGGTTTAAAATCTTAAACAATTTGGTTTTGGTGATAACTTACACACCTGCTAAGTACTAACTGATCTCACCCATAATATTTTCAAAGTGATAATAAGGTTTCTACAAGATCAATATGAACTGTTGGATTATACCTTTAACTAATTTTTTCTTTAATTTTATTGCAGTGTTTTAGGAAATGACTACTTTCAAACCCGAAATTTTTTTCGAACCATTCATTAGCTAGTTTTAAACTGCTTTCGTTGATGTTCGGTTACATTTTAGAGTTATTTCAAAACGTTTAATACTCGTACAATTAAAACCATATCCTTTTGTCTTTTCATTGCAATCAGCAAGATACCCCGGCTATTGGTGGTTTTGGTAGACATCACAAATTCGTTAGTAATTAAGTTAGAACGGGCTTCCTTTAAAGCTGACCTAACTTCATGTGGTGAAAAAAGATATACATCATACCTTCTTTGTATAAATATTAATCAGAAAGTTACTAAAAAGGTATTGAATGAGCACTATCCACTCTGACATCTCCTTTAAGTCGAGTGTTTACTGAAATCTGATTACTTGAATTTTTAGCTTGTAAAAATATAATAATTAAAATAAGAATGTATAACTTTATTAAAAAGATTTGTTTGTTAAACCATTTTCTATACAGAAAGTTTAACAATAATTTATCAGTATTTTATATGTGTATAAATACATATATTATGTAAATCGAAAATATGTTTCTAAAACTTTACAATACGTATTATATTAATATATATCTGTACGTTTTACTATTAAGCAATCATGAATTATTGATATTAATTTGTATCAAGTTGGAAATGACTTGGGTAGTGCTTGGATAACATGTGCTGTTAAACTAAGTTCAGATTACACTACTTCAATACAGATAAAGATTACTCGTATTTATAGGCTTAGATATTTACTAATGCCCTTAACGTGTCAATTTTAGACTGACCTTGTCCGTTAATTACTAATTTTTACCAAACTGCTGATTGCAGAACTGTGTGCAGTGAATTATCGGTGGGTTGTGCCAACTATGCGTATAGTACAGTAAAAATTACCATCACACAACCACAGGAAATTGTAATTAATGAATTATTTGATGAAAACCACGATGATAATTTAACGTATATGGTATTTTAAAATCAGTAAAAATCTCTTTTTGTATTGATTAGGTAGACATTATTTTTGTTGTATCAAAAAATAACTCTAACACTACGGCTTCTGTTGCTGGTCTAAATAAGGTTTTTTGTTATAATATGAAAAACTAGGCGGAATTTAATGCTGATTTTGTGCAAAATACCTTTGAGTAGAAGTACTGATAAGACACATGTAAAAGTTTAAATATTTTTACCAAAAACAGTTTTTTGAAAGCAATCAGTGAACAACTCAACCTATATTTAGTTTACCACATTAATTTGAAGGTCTTGTTAATACGCACAAGTGTGATCATTTAATCTTAGTTGTATCTCTTACACTTTCCAAGATCCCTTTAGTGTTCATAAAATCAGAACACACTTTATACTAATTATGTGGTTCTAATTTTATGTGGATATATTATTCCTAATATATTCAAAAATATACCTTTTATTACATTATTTGTTTTATAATTCATCTCTTTTATCATTTAATAATTTCAATTTATGTTTGTCAAAAGTAAGATTGTATGGTCAATTTAGTACGCATAGAAACAAAAAACATATTAACACTAAAGTTATTAGATGGACGTGTGAGCTTATTGATATACGTTACATAACTCACGTCCCACAGAACATCAATATAGCGTTCCAAGTCGGCACTTAAATAACATCGTGAACTGATAATAACAACAAATACATATTTTATTAGTGTATGACAAAATTGTGTTGTGTTATTTTGTAAATGTATAAATACACATATTTTCTACTAACATCTTACCAAAAAGAAATAAATAATATTAAATATACTGTAATAGAGTATTAACTTAGATGAAGCCCAATAATTGAAGATAGTTTTATTTGTAAAATTGTATTTAGTAAACGAAAATTTGAATTATTTATATAATTTTATATTCCATTAATTCGTTCAATCTTTAGATAACGTGGCCAGCTTTTTTTAGGTTGATATTAAATAATTGCTTTGTTATTTAATATATTCTGGGAGTTTGTTATAAAATATATATCTTTCTTGAGATTGAAGGATTCTAAATAAAGTTAGAGTTTGTTCACATCAATAAATAATTTAAATAATGTTGCAGGGAAAGTCACCTGCAATATAATATTAATGTCTAGCTGAGTTCTTCGCTTTAAAGTATTCATTAAGTGTCAATAAAGCGCTACAGAGTGAACTGGAAACTACATTACAACGCAAGCCGTTTGCATCCATGACTAGTACAACGATGATGTTGACGAAATTACCGACAAGTCCATAATTTTGGTTGATGTTGTTGGAGACCATCATTATAACAACTAATACTCACAATATAGCTGTCATAACTACACGAAGCTTCAGTCAATACTATGTAGTTAAACTATATCTTAAAGCTATTGTTCTTATATATTGTTATTACAAAATCATTTATACTTTTACGGTAAGTTCATATATATTGTTTTAAGGCAAGAAATACTTTGCTGAAAGAATGCACCTTTTAAGTCTATCATATCATTTAGAAGGCTTCCACAAATTTTCTTTTGACTACTGAAGGGCTAAAAAATATTTCTTTGTATGGTTTTCTGTCCGAAGGATACCTCAAGAAGAGGGTCAGCTGCAGACTTAATTTTTTACAAACAAAGCCTAGTACCATATGAGGCATACTTCAATCATGTTTTTATTAGGTGCATACCTAAGATGTGTTATTCCCTGATTACGTACTTACTAATTAATCTTACTGTTTTATACTATTTAGTTCTGAGTCGATAAGATTCATGGTACTTCACGTTGCCAAGGTTATTGAAGAAAATTTACAACCATTTATCGTTGATCGCTTGGCTGCACTATCATATAGTGTTAAAATTCTGGAAATACTATATTCAAAAATTCAGAAATATTTTAAAAATATTTAGGCTTGTGCTGTTTTTCTATCGCTGCATTAAAAAATTTAAAGTAAGTTCATAACTCTCAGTAAACCTATTTATGAAGCCAATCCACATTTTGAATGATAAGTGTATAGTTTGTTTTTAATTTTTAGATACAATTTAATGTTAATTATCAATACAATAATTTGTTTATACTATTTTATTCATCTCGTTTTGTTGTTGCATCGTTATTGAAGAAATAAGTGTCATATGCTAACTTTTAGATATAATCCTCTTTCTGTTAGCGGAATTAAACAGAATTAAACAGGTAAAATACAATCACCATACTAAGGTGTTCTGTTTCGTACTCTGTTTGGTATTATTACGTTATATTATACAAATTCTTTAGTGAAACTGTCCATTTAACTTCAATAAATTTTTGTTCTTGTCCCTCATATAAATGTAATTGTAATAAATCATACCTGTAATTTAAATATATTATTATTTAAACCGTAAATCATAGTTTGCCGTTCTGAATACACATTTGGAATCGAGCATTTCATCATAGAGAAGTGGCCTAACAGTCTTGATGATATTGGTTACTATAATTAGCAAGATCTACCTTTAAGTTGTTATTAGTTATATTTATATGCTGTAAAAGTTTCTTAAATATATTTTATAGTTAGCAACGTACACAGTTTAACAAGTTACATTTCTTTTATTAAGAATGTAGCGTTTTTAAAGCTACAGTCATTTATTTTTTTAAATTAAAACTTAAATTAAATAAAAATTTTGGGATCGAAATATTGGGACTTAATTTTAGATTAGATTGTGAAATGTCAGGGTAAAATCGAACATGTAATCCTTTGGCAAGTTAGTACTGGTAGTTTTAAATTGTTAGGAAGGCAGGTTGACTGCCTTGAATTGATTAGAACTTGTCTTATTGTGAGTATTGTTCTCCTGGTTTGATACAGCTGGACCAATGAGAGAGCACCACGGACATCCTGCAAAGTTGATTGGAAAGGGAAGTATTTAAGCGCCCGCTCATAATTTTCGCCCTTCTTTTGGTTTTTTTCGTGAGTAAAGTTAATTGCAGTGCGCCGTATTTCTTAAATTTTTTTCCGCGAGTGATTTTAAGGTAAGCACCAAATTTATTGTGCGTTTTATTGAAATCATCTTGATCTGATATTAAATTAATTTTGTTGTCTTTTTTATAGGAAAAATTAAATTCATAGAAAGTACAGAGCAATCTGAATAACGTATTCTCGAAAAACAATAGTGCATAATAGTATCATACAAGTTACATTTGGTTCATGCTTGCAAGAGAAGTGAATTAAAATTGAACTTTGTTAATAACTTTAATTGAGATTTGAAAAAGTAGTAATTTATTAATATTTAACTGGAACTGTTTTTATTGTGAATTATTAATTGAACTTTAATAATTGATAGAGAGAGAGTTGTAATCTAAATTGCAGAGACTTGAAAGTTAACGTTTAAATAGTGTAAAGAGAAGTTGACATTTTTATTTTGAATTTTGAGTGAACTTAGAAGTGAACATTTTTATTTTAATTATTTCCAAGTGGTATTTCATTTTTATTTTAAAACTTTATTATTTTATTTTAGAAGAGAGCTCTGATTTTTAGTTTGATATAATGGATTAATATTATTACTTCTTGCCAAAGGAATTTTTAAATTTACTAAAAGGTTTGTCAATTCTTTGTGGAAAATAGAGTGATAAAAATTCTGAAACGTTGCACTTCTTAATTTGCCAGTTAAAAATAAATCCATTGTTTTTTATTTACGACTGTGATTTTTATTTTAGACAAACCAGATAATATTTAATAGTTAACAAATTTAGTAATACATTGTACTTAATATTCACTAGGATCTTTACTAATCAAAAAATATTTTATATCGTCTAGGATGTATTATTGATGATTTATATATTAATACTCTGGAATATTAATATCAAAAATCCAAGTGGTTATAAAGAACCTCGTAAAATATTTTCAATTTACAGAAATAATGTGAAATCCGAAACCCACATCGAAACGATGAATACTAAAGAAATATTCTTCAGCAGGTTGATTTATTTTATAATTTAATTAGTTTCTAAATTTTAACTAGAACTAGATGCATATTTGCAGAACTTAACCTGATACGTTCAAATACCAATATTTACAACGAAATCATTTACAGGTAGAAAAAACTACATTATGCACTAGCTTAATTCATTATTCTATAATGCAATCATAATACACATATTTGTAGATTATAATAAACTAGCTGTTACCCGCGGCTTCGCACGCAATTTTTAGTACCGAAATCCTTATATTGCTTAGGAAAAGCAATTATGATTTAATATGATTGGACTCCTATAAATATTTTAAAACGTAAGTAGTCATACATCAAATAGATAGTAGTTAAGTTCATGGTAAATAGTATCAGAGTTTAACCTAATTATTATACAGTACCATGTTTGGCACGTGTAGGAGCATTTTTGGTTCTAATTAATTATATACATAACGTCAGAGCTGAATCTGCCTTGTCATCCCGATCAAGAAAACACAAATCTCGGATCACACAGGTCTCGAAAACTTACTTCTGTCAAAAAGCGTATATATCCAGTCTTTGTCATATATTTCAGGTCTAAGATATATCCAGTACCATAATAGTTTGTCTTGTTGTTCCAACAAAGGAAAAAAAATATATGTCTTATACTTACGTAGGAATGACATGCAAAGTGCCTATTTAAGACCGTTAAAATTCATTTACCTACTACGTCACAGTTTAGCTTGCCTCGATCAAAATAGTGTATACGATTATCTATTTCTCTGAAATTTAATTTTGGTCAAAATCATGTTGACATAGTTAAGTTTGCCTTGCCCTGATGAATAAAACACACACATAAGTAGGACCGAAAAGCCTATTACGACCTAGGGGGAAGTCCTACCTACTTACTATGTACTTTCAGTACAAAAGTGAAATCCTTAGTAAGGTTTTGAAATATTCTAAAATATTTGTTCTTAAAATTTGCGTTACACTTGTTTTTTTCGACTGTATCCAGGGAAGGAATGAATCGTTGAGGCATATTAGTATTCATTTCTCTGTTTTTCCATAGGCCATTAAATGTGATATCATAGTGTCAAGGAAGTCCACCAGTTTAAAGTTACTTATGTGAAAATATTCATACCTTTGTTCATTAAGGTTAGTTTTATGACAGTATTTAATGCATTAGATGATTTTAATTCGTCACTGGTGCAATATGGAGTAAAATTGATATATTAATGTCTTATTTACTAACTGCATTACACTACCGATCAAGCAATGTGTACTTATTATTGATACAATTTTAAGGTATACAGATGTTTCAGAAGGTTTATCGAACTATAGCTGTCAACAGCTGTTTAGTGCCAGTTTAATTTGAATTATGAAACGTAAAAACTACAATTTTTTCTTAATTCCAAAATGTTCTAGGTAACTTTTCTTAACTTTTTTCCATAAAAACCTTAGTCTGATTGCAATGGACATTTTACAAATAGCATTAACCGAATTGGTCCAGCCTTCATCAAGATTTGCGCTTAGCAAAAAAATTTTTTTATAAGATTTTCTCAAATTTAAATGTAAACGTATGTTACTTACACTGATGAACTTTACATGAAAGTCCCAACAGCTGTTTAGGGTCAGTTAACGTTGGATTATGTGTCATAAATATTATAATTATCTTATCATAATATTCGAATGTAAACATACTAATTTTTCAATATGAATTCGACTTTATTTTGTGAAATTAATGTGTTATGAGTGGTAAAAAGCACTCTAAATGTTAAATCAGACCAGAATTTATACCTGTTTCAAAATTTCAGCACAATCCTTATAGCAGTTTCAGCGTAATTCAAGGACAAACCTCCTAACATCCAAATATCCAAACATTCAAACTTTCGCTTGCTTAATGTTACTAGGATAATATACAATAATAAAAACACTTTGCATCACTGGAATTTCATTTCCCGCCCAAAAGGCACGAATGAAGTTTTTAGTATTTATAGAATATAAATAATGAAAACCAATGTTTATATTAATTTTTATGACAATAAAAAGTTGCTTGTACTCGGTAAATGCTTGCACAGGATTTCTGGTATATAATACTAGGTAATTTTATTTGCTATTGAGGTTCGATTTTTAAAACAAACAACTGTAAGAAATTTGAATGATTATGAATTTTTTAAGTCAGAGCGAGTCATGATATAAGGATGAGACCTAACAGCCAAGTTTATTCTTTCAATTATTTTACCAAAAACTTAGTCCATTATGTGGCTACAAACGAATTTTAATACATTTACTAACATTACTTTTTGAAATTTATCTCAAACAAATAGAAGTTTGAAGCAATATATTATTGTTTAAAAATGTTCAATAAATTATTTAACATGGTATAATAGTGTAGGAAAATAAAATAAAAATTAGATGTAAAATAAAGATATACAGCCTTAATATGTTGTAAAACTAAGTTGACATATAAACATTCCAATCATCAGCTATTCAAAAACTGCATTCAAACAAGCAAATTACATCCAAGATTACCAAGCGGAGATTATTTCACGAGTCACTTAGCAACAATAAAGGAACACTCGGTTTAAATGTGGAATGTTTGCCAATGGCGTTTATTTAAATAAACCTGTAATTCACATGCTACAGTTTGCTCTGAGATTTTTACTTTACGCGAGACTCGGAGTCTGGGCAACAATTAGCTTCCATTGTGCACAACTTGCAGCGCTATATTTACGTCTAAGTACGGTACTGGAAAATTTGAAAAAAGTTGTACCAATAAAACCTTTATTTTAAAGTTATTTGTACCATTTACATTTCAGGTATTTTACGCAAAATATTACTTTCTCTAGAGTAAACTAAATCTACTATGGTAATGTTAATTGGTTAAAAACTATCAAAAGACCATTTATTAGAGATCCTTCCTTTGTACTAATGTTTAAATATTTGCAATCCTATATCATAGGAACAATCAAGTAATTTAAAAACTATTACAGATTCCTTTAAATTAGTTATTTCATTTCCTGAGTATGATTAATTGTTTAGCTCATTTAAACTGACATAAGTTGTAATATTATTATTGTAAAGTATTTTCAGTTATGTGGTAGAAAGAATAGAAAGCATGCAAACTCACTGAGTTTGCATGCTGTCTAAGGTTTCAGTGATATTAGAATCAGTATAATTGATAAATGTATACCACGATGTAATTCATTTTTGTATATTTAGAACATAGTAGTAATACGCGAAGTTTAAATTTACAAGTGCAAGCTTCCTCGAGATATCTTATGAATATTTAGGTTATCTGTGTTAAGAGGTCAGATGTAATGTCAATTGATTATGCTGAGTTAGTTTACATATTTATTTATTGATCGTGCAATTGCCTCGTTGTCATCATGGTTACCCTTAAGACCAACATAATAATGTTCCTTAAAGTTCGGTGAAATCCGATGGATTGATGTACTGTGATCAAACAAACGTGTTTTCTTTTATAATAATTCAGATTTTGAACAGTTTCAAGTATAAAGTCGAATTTTTTTATTAGTATTTGTAGATAAATAAGTAATAAGAGATATTTTGCTATATTCTCATAATGATATCCTTCGATAACTCTTATATAAAAATTACAATGATCATAAAGCAACACACGTCATATATTATTGGTATCCTAACAATAATGATCTCGATTATAGAATATCGCTAAATAGGTGCACTAAATTAAACGTTATGATATGTATATATTTATACTTTGTTAATGTTTATAACATTATACAGTGCTTAAGTGTATAAGAGAGGAAAAAGCTCAGAATATTAGTATTAAATACGTTATAGGATGATTGAGGTAATGGCATATGAGGCAATTAAGCAATGTTAATAAAACAAGTAGTTGTTTGGAAAAAAAGATGGAAAGTTAATATATAACTTTACAATTTACTATTTATAATGTTGTATGTACAATCCTAGTGAATAGGATGGATTATCGTCTTCATTCCGACGGATACGTTACTCATTTAACAACTGTAATATTCTTATACTCACTTTATGGATTTACTTAAAAGTTTTAGAATAAACTGCACATAATTATACTATCTATATGAAAAACATTGCTTTGCTTCATTATGCATTTAATTGTAGGATATGAACCACGAGATAACTTTCTGAAAGTAATTTTGTTTTTAAGTAAAGTGTAATTTTTATTTAATAATTGTTTACCCAATATGACCACACTATCTATTGCATATTATTAATTTGAATAAACTTGCGTGGTAATTACAATGAATAAAATAAAAGTAAACATTTAAATCATTTATCGATAGTTTCTTCTGTTCAACAAATTATATATATATATATATATATATATATATATATATATATATATATATAAACTTCATTATATATCTTTCTTCTAGCTCTCTCAACTTGGTCTCTAAACTTCTCGGGATAGAAAATACGCACTTACTGTCCTTATTCCTAAAGCCTCTGCACAAAAGCTGTCATCAATCACAGAGTGATAGACCATAAAATTGCCATCACTATTGAAACATACGTAAAAATAATGGTAGTACCTAAGATAAGAAAATACAAGATACGAATACACATTACAATCAATGAACAATTATTGATTTATTTCAAAATTAATGTTGTATGTTTGTTGTCTGCACACTAATAGTGATATCTTAAAGAAGTTTAAAAATCTGCAACAAAATCTTTTCAAAAGCAGTACAAAGAAATCAAAATTATTTTTACATTTTGATTTTTATATGCATGATTTATAAGAATAATAATGCAGGGTAATAATTACAGTTAAAGAATAATTAAAATAACTAAATGAAAATTATTCATGCATAATGGCAATGTAAACCCTTTTGAAATAAAGTTATAAATAAATATCTAATGAAATATGTTATGAATTGGGTAAGTAATTTACTACCTTTAATCAAAGTCACCGTCTTGTGATACATATTTACCTATTAGCGAATCGTTAATTTTATTTTAATTGGATATTTAGTTATGAACAGAATTTAAAAAATATTTTCCCAGCCCACTAACAGGCATTCTTTGTGTTACATTGCTTCCATTTACTCACATCGTAGACAAATAGTTTAACGAAATTAATGATTCATTTGTTGCAACTAGTATAGTAACATTTCCTATCAACTTCACTGATAATCAATTGGGATTCACGTGTGTGTGTGTGTGTGTGTGTGTGTGTGTGTGTGTGTGTGTGTGTGTGTGTGTGTGTGTGTGTGTGTGTGTGTGTGTGTGTGTGTGTTTACATATATATTTAGTTAACTTTCATTTTGTGGCACATGCTTGCATTTTTAATATGGCTTATAAGCACAATATTTTCATATGTATTAAACACGTACTTGGTACGTGTTGGTGGTATCATAGATTACACAAAACTCGGGATTGGACAAAAACGTAGTATATTGTACCCCTTTACAGATATTTTAATTTTTAAAATATGTAACCGTTTTTTATTTAAATATTTATTTAAGAAACGCATTTAACTTTTTTTATCTAATTTTATTGTAGGCCTACGGTTTAATTTGTATTTCAAAATAACTTTGATTAGAGCCGTATTTGTGGAATACATCATAAAAAATGGATAGGGATGGTTAACCCTGTTCGTTACACATTTAATGCCAATATATAAAGACCACTGTAAATTGAGTCACTTCAAACCAATTTAATAAATGAAAAATCATAAAATATATTTCGTTTATTTAAATGTTTACTCGTAAAACAGAGAAACTTCATAGCAGATTTTGAACACTAAACTAACGGAGTAGCCTATATACATTCCAAATAAATTTACGAAATCTTACTACCTTTTTTTTAATTGGGATTTTTAGTGATGATTTAGGATACTTCTCAATCACCTTGTTTTAATGTGATCGTAGTAGTTTCGTAAGGACACTTTCATGTAACGTTAAATGTTTAATTAGTTAACTAACATTGATATATTGGAATAGAATGTTAAATATATGTATATATATATATATATAGTATATATATATATATATAAGAAAATGAGTAGCTTGTAACGGGACATGCCATTGGAACCACTTAGACCTAAACTGTGTTAAGGTATTTGTTGTATAAGGGGTTATCTGTGTCAATGCATTGTAGTATTGACAATGGATATTTTACATTGTAACCTATACTCTGCGTGTATGTACAGTACTCGAAACTTTTCCTGTTAATATAGATTTTTTCTGTTGACGTTCAGAGTTAAGAATTCCAAACACTACAAAACTATCAATATTATTCTTAATAAAGAGAATGAAACATGATCGTATAAAGAGCAGTGTTTCTCTAGTGAAGCAATGAAAACATAATAATAATTACATAAAGGGAGTTTAGTAAACAGTTTTCGGCGGTCGATGTTAATAGATCAAAGAGCAGGGTCATTCGACTGTAATCTACAAGTCGATGTAGCACAAGGAAAGAGACCGCCCTGTTTGGACTTCTAGACGTTTTGTACGTGATTTGGTTTATACACATTCACCACTTTCAGTGAAATATTTTCTTACAATACCTTTTTTGAGAATCTCGTAAATTTACAAAAATATTTGCAGTAGAATATGGATTTAGTTCTAAGGATTTTAATTGTTTCTTCTTCTTATATTTGCTTTGAAAAATGTAGGAAAATGTATTGACAGTATATCTATTCTCATTTTATACAAGATACGAGTACAACCCACCTCTTAGGTTTGACTAAGCTTGCACTCAACATTTAAAATCTACATAGCTCATTTAATTTTCTAGATATTTTGTGCATAGATAGAAAGCCAAAGAATATTTATTCTTATTTTATACTACAAAAGGTAGATGTGCAAGAACGTACGGCTCACCTCGTAGGTTTTTTCGGCATTGCTATGGTTGCATACAACATTTAAAATCCGTATAGATTATTTCATTTCATAGATGTTCTGTGGACACACAACATCAGAACAGACCAACAACAAAAGACAGGTGTATAAAGGAAGAAAGTTTACATCCTCCGGGCAGACATAAAAGGAATTGTGCCAGCCGACTGAGTTGTCGGACATACATCACCACAGAAACTACCATCAGATTCAGAAACTACAGAAGAAGAATTCTTGTCTGTGTAGGAATTGTTTCATGCGAAATTTAATTTTTACAGAGAAACCTTTCCCGAGTTATCTTACTACCTAGTATATTTACAGTTTTTCAGTAATTTACGTTATATATCAGTGTACAAATAAAAGTTCCTGTAAGCTAGCGAGGGTATAGCGAAGCAATAGTCGGCTGAATTACAATATTCTGATGCAACTCTTATTAAAACTGAGTCTGTCTAATATATTTTATTTTAATCCAATAAATTTAAAATTTCAACATTGTTTGCTTATAAAGTAGAAGTTGTCACTCACCTCTTAGAATTTTTTTGTTCTCTTAGGAGAAAAAGATTATAAAATGCAATTAGTCCTGTAAGACAAATTTGCGCTGTTTCCGGAGTGACAGAATATTCAGGATGTGTAAGGTTAGGGAGTAGGGGCCACCTCCTATCGAGATCCATAAGAAAGAATTAGGGCACTACATCTCAGTCTTGTCTCCCCGGAAGAAGGGGAGGCCAGCTCTGAACCAGCCTCTCTAGTCAAAGCAGGCAGGGAGTGACACACACTTGTTGAGGTTAGCCAGAACCTCATATAGTTAGGGAACAAACACACCAACTCCAACAGTCATCTCCCACAGCCACAGTAGACTAGCCCTTTTGAATTGCCCATAAACCCCAGAATCTCAAAATTTGCGGTTAGTGATGTGCCGATCCTGGACATTCATAAGGTATCCCAGATTTAAGTGACACATTGGTTTTTGTTGTGCCCAGCGGTGGGTTCAACTGGACGGTATAAAGCAGCTATAAGTGATCCCTGCTGTGTAGCCTCTTAGACTTGTAGGAGTTGTGAATTAACTATCTGTTTCTTAGTATCAGTGCTACCATTGTTCTTTTATTTGTTATATTTAACCATTTACACTTAATTCATATTCTGTTTCATTAGGTAGAATTTTAAAGCAAAATGTTTTTTTTTTCCATTGTGACTAAAATTATTACTTTTATTAGTAAAAATATACACGTTGCTGTGACTTGCAATAGAATTAAATTGTAGTGAGTGTAGTAGATCATAGCTAAACCTTTCTTGGAACGTTTAAACGTTGTACTTTAAATAATACTGTACGAAACTTCACTGTATATAGAAAAAATAATTTTTGTTAATAAAAAATATCAATTTGAAAATATTATCCCATAAAGATACACAAGCTTTATTACAGCGAGTAAAAGTACGTGACTTAACTGGAGCCTGAGATATTACACAAACCATAAGTCCCTCATGTTACTACCTGACACAACACTGTAGCTTTGAATAAATAGTTTTCTTACACGAACTTACAATTTCGGCTAAGAAACACGTAACGATATTCGTTTTAACGTTTAGTTTTCTTTAGTTTTTTTTTCTCTTAGGACAAGAATCTTATAAATTGCATCTAGTCATGTAAGAACTTTGGCGCTGCTTCCGGAGTGACAATATATTCATGGTGGATAAGGTTAGAAACTAGGGGCCGCACCCTGTTGAGACCCATGAGGAAGAATTAGGACACTACATCTCAAAGTCATGTCTCCACGGAAGAAGAGGAGGCCAGCTCTGAACCAGCATCATTCAAAGTAGGCAGGAGGTGGCAGACTCTTGTTCAGGCTAGAAAGAACCTTTGAGGTTAGGGAACAAACCCCACCAACTCCAACAGCCATCGCCCTCATTAGATTTATCGAATTTCCCATGAACCCCAAAATCTCGACATTTGCGGTTAGTGACGTGCCGCTCCTGTGCATCCAAACTGCAGTGTGGTAGTACTTTTTAATTTACCTGTTACATATGTTTATATATTAAAAAACAAATTTAATCATGAGAGAGCTGTGTGTGACAGAAGCTGCATTGTTATTATTTTAATTTCTATTATTTCACTATAGAATTTTACTGGAAATACACACGTGTACAAGGCTTCTCGTACATGCCTGAGACGTCTTAGATGGTCAATAAGAAATATGAAACTCCTTAAACTTCATCATTTACGCGTAAGTTACTTATTTGAGGTTTTATGCACATTTCACTTGTGTGTTTTCGAATGCTGATAGTAATTGTACAAATATTAACATACAAAATGTTAAAATCTCTTATGGGTTCTTCGTTTCTTATAATGTACGAGTAATTTTGAACATTCCCGTTGCTATTGTGTTTGTTTATAAGCCGTAAATGTAAATTTATAATGTTAATAAAAAAATGTCTTTTATATTAAAACCTGGGACTTTCATCAAGCATAAAAAGCAGAAATTAAATAGAAATTTTAAATTATTCGCAAACGTGTTTTAGAGAGATACACGCAGACAGACGGTTAAGCACTAAAACAACTATCAATTTCCTCAATTAATCCGATTTAACGACCCTTTTGAAACAAACTTTTAAACTAGACTTATTAATATTTTGTGATAGTAATTATTTGCTTTTAGAGGATAATTTATGCACTTCATACTTCATATTTTGTTTTATATTTTTTTAATATCTTTTGTGAAAATTCTTATGTGATGAAAAGTTAAATACATTTCTAATTCAACGCATATAAAAGTCTGAGTAAATTTGTCTTTTATAGTAGTTATGAATATGTCAAATTATTAATATTATAACTAAATGTAGATGAGTGCTTATTAAAAATGCATTATAGACTGATGAAATCTTACTTAATGTCTACTAGTTTTCATGTATTATTCCAACTTTCTCGCTCCTCTTACCGAGACATGTAATACTAAAGTTCAGTCCCATAACTCATGGTAATATACCGGGTGTGTTGGTACTTCAAGAAAAAGCCAGAATCTCAAACTTCAAGAGCATGTTTTGCGAGAATTATAACATACAGTAGAGGAGTCTAAACTCTACTTCTAAGATTGTAATGCAAATACATCGAATACAAGTTAGCAGATTTTGCATTTGACTTTATATCATATTTGCTGCGATATTTAAAACATTAGCAATGCCGTTTACTGGAGGGCTAAAATATATGCCTGACCATCTGTTTGTTCAGACCAATTCTTAAAAAAGAGCTGACACATTTACCTTAAATTAAGCGTCAAGCTTTCCTAAACGAACAACACTGAAATTTATGATGGTACCTGTGGGGATATGGGATATGGCAAAAGTCATCAGTTATTCTTACATTAGCCTTTTGGGTAAACATGATAGCAAAGGAAAGTATCAGATTAAATAAATTTGAAAACAAAGTGTGTAAAATCATTTGAAAATTTCCTGATAATAAAACTGATGATCGTATTGGTCATTTGTTTGAAATTATAAAGTAAACAACAACATGAAATGACGTGCATCATCGTTGACCACAGTGTTCTCAATATGAAAATAAAATTATTGCACGTTTATGATGTGTTACAGACAGACTGACTGAAATGAAATCTTCACATAATGTTGAGTAGCAAACTATCTGATACGTTGATTATCATAAATTGAAACTAAAACATAGGCCTACACAATTTTTACCAAGTCTAGTAAATTTTTAAATATATGCTACTTATTCAAAAACAAAATATTATATTTATATTGAAACTCGTAATATAATAACAAAACAAAATTTTTTTGTTGAGGAAAGCTATTAAGAGCAACTAAATGGCTTTATAAATGAGGTCCGTGAACTGTTACTGGTAGTTAGTTTCAATCAATAAGAGAGAAGCGACCATTTGAATTTAATCTAGAACACTGAGGCAGCACTAGGAAAGTCACTGCTCCGTTTGACAATGAAACCTTTATACGAGATTTGGTTGTATATTCATTGACTCTCTACACTGAAGTATTTGCTGGCCCTTTTTCATATTGGTTTTTAAAAAAGATTAAGAACATATGGGATTGGTTTATTGTTTATATTTAGTTTTATCGTTATTTATGTAATGTATAATTAACTAAAACTATGTGGTTTATACATTTGGTTATTACCTATAAATAATTAGTCCAACAGCTTTCTTAACTGCACATAAAATGACAAAACAACTTGACAAATGCGATGAAATAATGAATTTCTATCAAATACTTTTAGCAATTGAATATTCATTAGGTATAGAATTGACTTTTAATGTCATCGTAGACTTTTAATACTATCTAATAAGTAAACACGATTATGTTCAACATTTAATAAAACAACATTCCAGTATAGGACAACAAATCTGATCTATTTTCTTTATCTTTCAAAATTTTCGTATTTTCCGTAATGTTACTATTTATTATAATATTGAAGACTTATAATACTCGTATTATCACTCATAATAATATTAATATTGAAACTCATGAATTTCCAAATTTTCTTCTTTTTATAATTTCATTCATTCACGTACAGAGTTTACTGAGATTTTGATGACGTTTGTTGTTGTATGTTATATTTTATATATTTTAATAAGAAACACACACGGACTGACAGTAAAAGTAAAGGGAGAAAAAGAAATCATAAGTTTCCGTTAGAGTTTGGCTGCTCTTAGACTGTAAAATAAGATCCTAGATTATGTAGTAAGAGTTTCTAATGCCCTTTTTAATAAATTTAATTAAAATAATCAATCTTTCATTATTTATAGCCCATTGCAACTTTGTGCGTTGTAAATAAAAACGTTACACGAGAAAATATTACTAATTGTAGCATTTTTAAAGCTACATTGATTTATATTTTTAATTAAAACTTAAATTAAATAAAAATTTTGCGATCGAAAAATTGGGACTTAAGTTTAGATTAGATTGTGAAATTTCAGGGTAAAAAACGAACATATACTCCTGTGGCAAGTTAGTACTGGTAATTTTAAATTGTTAGGAAGGCAGGTTGACTGCCTTGAATTGATTAGAACTTGTCTTGTTGTGACTATTGTTCTCCTGGTTTGATACAGCTGGACTAATGAGAGAACACCGCGGATGTCCTAAAAGTTGCTTGGAAAGGGAAGTATTTAAGCGCCGCTCATAATTTTCGCCCTTCTTTTGGTTATTTTCGTGAGTAAAGTTAATTACAGAGCGCCGAGTTTCTTAAATTTTTTTTCCACGAGTGATTTTGAGGTAAGCACCAAATGTATTGTACGTTTTATTAAAATAGTCTTCCAGATCTGATATTAAATTTATTTTGTTGTCTTTTTTATAGGAAAAGAATTAAATTTATAGAAACTACGAAGCAATCTTAATAACCTATTCTCGAAGAACAATAGAGCATAATAGAATCATACAAGTTACATTTGGTTCATGCTTGCAAGAAAAGTGAATTAAAATTGAACTTTGTTAATAACTTTAATTGAGATTTGGAAAAGTAGTAATTTATTAATATTTAACTGGAACTGTTTTATTGTGAATTATTAATTTAAAATTAATTTAACTTTAATAATTGTTAGAGAGAGAGTTGTAATCTGAATTCCAGAGACTTGAAGGTTTAAGTTTCAAATAGTGTAATGAGAAGTTTAAATTTGTATTTTGAATTTTGAGTGAACTTAGAAGTGAAAATTTTTATTTTAGTTATTTCCAAGTGGTATTTCATTTTTATTTTAAAAATTTATTATTTTATTTTAGAAGAGAGCTCTGATTTTAGTTTGATATGTTTGATTAATAATTGTTATTTCTTGCCAAAGTAACTTTTAAATTTACTAAAAGGTTTGTCAATTCATTGTGGAAAATAGAGTGATACGAATTCTAAAACGTTGAACTTATTAATTTGTCAGTTTAAAATAAATCCATTGTTTATATTTAGAACTGTGATTTTTATTTTAGACAAACCAGATAATATTTAATAGTTAACAAATTTAGAAATACATTGTACTTAATATTCACTAGGAGCTTACTAATAAAAAAATATTTTATATCACCTTGGATGTATTATTGATAATTTAAATATTAATACTCTGGAACATTAATATCCACAATCCAAGTCGTGATTTTGACTGCGCCACTCTGCTTGTTAAGTATCCAGTGAATTTTTAATAAACTTATAAAAACTGTTATAAACTTTGCTAGGAAACTTTGGCAAGAACTTGTGTTGTCTAGTTAAGTTGTGATAGTTAAGTTAAATTTATTTAACCTAAATGGCTCTCAAAGTGGATTTTATAAGTAAGGACGAATTAATTTATGAACTGTGGTTCCGTGGTGTGGAAACAAATACTGATAGCACTGTAGATAAATTTAGAAAGTTATCGAGACAGGTAGTAGGTCTTAACATTATTGGGAATAAGCTAAATTTGTCTAGTAAATTAAGTGGCCAAGAGGAATATAAACAATGTGCTGCTATGTATGAAGTGTTGGTTCTTCGAGTGGAAAAGGCGATTAAGGGTTCTAACAATTTGGAAATTTTGCCGTGCTTGGTTAAATATGCTCATTGGGTAAGGCGAATGAACAGCCCGAAGGGTTTCTTCAAGTTAACGGATAACTTGATCAAAGAGATTGATAGAATGTCTGAGGGTTTAGCAGCTCAGGAAGAGTTATTGAAATCAGTCGAGTTGGACGAACAAATACGCAATGAAATAGAGTGCCGACTATCCGAATCTAACCTGGATACGGAAAATGAAAGTGTAGCATTTGAAAATATTACGAAAGGACCAATTTCCGTTAATGTGTGTAATGATGTTTTCGTGCCTGAGAATCGTTCAATTGTTTATAATAAGTTGCCTAACCCACTTGAAAGGTATATTAGAATGTTCAAGGTAACGGACGGGTTAAAAGTAAATGAACTATTGGAGTTTTTAAAATTTGTTAAAAAATTAAACGAAACGAAATGTTCTGATCAAGAAATCCTGGAAATTTGCGTGTCTTTTTGCCAAGGTCCATTATTGGCAAAAACTTTGGAAGCGAAAGGGTATGGACAACCCATCAGTGTTGTTTATGAAAATTTTTTTAACAACTTTTGTCCCCATTTGTTATCGCGAGAAATTAAAATTTGAAACAACCTATCACCCCCAAAGATTTAATGAAAGCCTGAGTGGTTTTATACTGGCTGTTAAGGAATGGGTTAGTATATTAGCCACATCAATGTCTGAGAGGGAAGTAGTAGATATTATTAAAACGGGTTTAAACCCAGACATCCGCTATAAAATGATATTTATTGGAAATCCTACTTCTCTCAAAGAGTTGGATGAAATCTGCATAAAGTGCCAAAATATTGAGTATGCGGATAAGTTGAGGATCGTTCAACAAGGCACCTCAAGCAGGGAAAGTAGGCCTATAACTAATAATATTCAATTAGGCCATACAAATCAAGTTGTATGTTTTAGATGTAAGAAAATAGGACATTACGCTAGAGACTGTAGAACTTGGCATGGTAATGAGGTTAATAATCAACCTAAATTGCCTGTTGAAAGGCCACCCTGTTTCTCTAACATTCCAAAAAAGTTGTAAAGGGGGAGGGCTTAGAAAAAGGTTGCTTAGATTCTAACCCTTCCCGTAAACTGGACACTCAAAAAGATTTTAAATATACTCCCGAACAAAAATCCGGACATATTAACCAAATGTGGCAGAAACGCCATGAGGAAAGCCAAAGTACCTTGCCAAGTGTACTAGTAAATATAGAAAACAAAGTTAATGTTAAATTTTTGTTAGACACTGGAAGTACACTAAGTTTAATTAGTGCGAAGCTTTACAATCATTTAAGGGAAGCGAATTTAGTTAACAAATTGTTAGAATCTAAGGTACAACGTGTTAGTGCTGGAAACCAAAAATAAAATGTACTAGGAGAATTAAATCTTAAAATTAAAATTGACAACTTATCCTGGAAGGTTAATCTAGTAGTAATTAATAACTTATCAAAATGTGTAATTTTAGGGGCTAACTTCATTAAATCAACTGTATTGTTGATTGATTTAAAAAACAATGTGTGTAGATTCGATTTTAACTTAAACAAGTCAGTGCATTTAATTCAAAACACTAGCTCTAATGTGTTAGATGTAAATCATAATTATAAGATATGGAGTTCCGAAGCTACTTAGCAAGTTTTAGAAATCATTGAAGAGTTTCCTGAAGTTTTTTCTGAACGTCTGGGGAAAACTCTTGATTTCGAGTACAAGATCCAACTAAAGGATGATGCTATAGTCAAACTGCGGCCTTATCCACTCAACCCTCTGAAGATGGTGAGAATGAAGGAAATCATCGGTGAGCTACAAGAACACGATGTTATCGAGCCAAGCCTAAGTGAGTAATCCAGTCCGGCCTTTTTGGTGGGAAAGGAACCGGGAAAAGAAAGGTTGGTGATAAATTATAAGGAATTAAATAATAAGATTAGGGCTGTAAATTTTCCAATTGGGGATCTACATTCATTATACCCGCATTTAAGTGGTCACCGCTTTTAGCGTTCATGATAAGCCTATGATGCGTATTTTAGCATCACAGACTTATCAAAAGCTTATCATCAAATTACATTAGCTGATGAAAGCCAAAATTTTACAACTTTCTCTGTGCCATTCGGTAGTTATAAATTTAAAAGATTGCCATTTGGACTTCTTGTGGGCAGTGGAGTTTTAACTGCTTATTTCAATTCAGTGCTTGGACACTTAAAATTTAAATGTGTTTTAACATACTTAGATGATATTATAGTACACTCTAAGGGTTTAGATGAACATTATGCCCTCTTAAGGAAAGTTTTACGCTGTTTGAGGAACCATAACCTGACAGCAAATGTTAATAAAGTTAAATTTTGTTATAAGGAAATAAATTTTACGGGACACATTGTGATTGAAAATAAATTAAAAATTGACCCAGAAAGAACTGTAAGAATTGCACGTTTTATAGGAATGACGTCCTATTTTTCTAAATTTATTGAAAACTATGCGGACATAGTGGCTTCTCTGAACGCTATGTGCAGTCTTCCGGTGGACCGAAGAGTGTGAAAAATCGTTTGTACAGTTAAAGAATAAGATATCTAATCCCCCTGTGTTAGCTATTCCTGACTTTAATAAAGAGTTCACCTTGCAGTGTGATGCAAGTGACAGAGCAATAGGAGCTTGCCATTGTTATTGCAAGAAGATAACAATAAGAACTTTAAACCTGTGGCTTATTAGTAGAGAAAATTTACTGAAAATGAAGAGAAACTAAGTACTTACCACAAGGAGGCTCTGGCAGTGGTGTGTTCAATAAAATAATTAAGAGAATATCTCGAAGTGAGGAAGTTTAACTTGTACACTGAAAACTCCGCACTTTCTTGGGTCTTGAGCAACCACACTAAAATAGGGAAACTTGGTAGATGGGTGGAAACATTTTTATCAATTCTTTTCACTGTAAAGCACATTAAGGGGAGTGATAATGTGACTGCAGACTGTTTATCACGGCTGTTTGATGACAATGATGAGGTTAATGGAGAGGTGTTGAAAGGACTGTCAAATAATTCTGCTGTTAATGTGTGTACAAATAGTGTAGTAAATGTAACTTGTAATGTAAATAACTTCTATCCTTTCTTACCCAAAGATATAGAAGTGGAGCAGAATAAGTATGAACTTAAAAACATTAGTAGTGATGATGAGCGCAAAGGTTTTTGGGTAGAAAAAAGAATGTTATTTTATACAAATTTGAGATCTAAATCCCCTAAAATAGTTCTCTCCGAATCTATGTTTAAGACGGTCTTGGTTTATTATTATTATAGCCTAAGTGGGGGGCATTTTGGAGTTAATAAAACAATACGGAAAATTGCAGCGGTGTTATACCATCCTAATCTGATTGGGTTTGTGAAGTCCAATGTTAAAAGGTGTTCTATTTGTCTTAGCGGTAAACCTAATAACTGCTATGGTGAATTTTTTGAGTAAACATACCAACTGGCGAGACCGTGGTGAACTGCATGTGAACATTTCGACACGTCCACTACAGAAAATCTACATGGAAGTATTTGGACCTCTGCCTAGATCTTCAAGGCAGAATGAATACATCCTAATCATGGTGAACGACTTCACAAAGTACAATTGGATCGTACCTCTCAAGAAAGTAAATTCAGGTATGGTGTTGCAAGCTTTAGAGAGTAATATTTTTAAAAACTTTGGTTTGCCTGAAGTTATTGTAAGCGACAACGCCACTTACTTCACCAGCGAGGAATTAAGGACAAATCTTTTCAAATGGGGTGTGAAACTAATCACTACAATCCCGTACAACCCCCAGGGTAATAAATCTGAAAGATATTTGAGAAACTTAATTTCAATTTTGACATGCTTGTATAGTGATTGCAAAAGGAACTGGGACTCTGATTTAAGTAAAATTCAACAAGCAGTTAACTCGTGTGTGAATGACAGTACCGGGTATAGCGCATATTCTTTAATGTTTAATTTTAAACCAAACAATGAGTTGGATATAAAGTTGAACTTGAAATCAATTTTTTGAAAATTTTGTGCCAAAGGAAAATGTCAAAAGTATGCTGAGGCGTTGGAAAATTTAAATAAACAGTTTATTAAAAATTCGAAGTTCAGGCCCTATAATAGAAACCACCGAAAGTTTAAAATTAATGATGAAGTGTTTTGTAAAATACATGGACACAGAAATAAATTGGATAGGAAATTTGACGGACCATACAGGATTGTGATTATTATCTCAGAGAACAGTTATATAATACAGCACACCAAGGACTTAAAAATTAAAAAAAATGCATCTACAAGATTTGAGACCCGCTTAAGTGAAAATTAATTGCAACATTTGGACAATTAAGAAAAATTGGAAAATTTTTTTCATTCATCATAAAATAAAACAAAAACCCCATATTAAAATGTCATAATTGAGTAACCATAGGCCAAGTCAAGGTTTTGTGTTTTCTTTCAGGTATTAAAAGAAAAAGGATATTTTTATGACATAAATAAATATTTACATGAAGAAGATAATTTACATGGCCTCAGGGCTTTAAAATTAAGAATTGTAGTATTTAATAATAGTGTCTACAACCATTGTACTGTCTGATATTAGTATAAAGACATTATATTATTGATGTACTAACATTCCTTCTTGTGTGTCCAATTTCATGTTGTTATTTGTTTATAGTGAATGAATGAGAGAGAGAAATTTAGGTCAACCCCCCCCTTGCAATCCAATGTAAATAACGAGTTAGTAATTAAATAAAGGGTCTTAAATATTTTAATAAAGTTTATGAATGAAAGAATGAGCAATCTTCGAGTTAAAAAAACTTAGCAAAGCCTGTGACGCACATGATAAATAATTTTGTACGTTGTAAAATGTAAATACCACCTTTAAATTAGATTTGTAGTTCTATTATGTACATTAAACGCCACAATACGGAAACACGAATGATTTTCTTTCAAATTCCCTTTAACCAATTCTTGCTCAAGTTAAGTGTCAGATGTATAAATAAATGTTAGCGAAACTTGTCAGTCGTGGGATTTAAAAAATGTTATTTGTGTCTGACTGTTCTCATGATACCTCAAAAGAGAATTGGTTTATGTACATGTAATTATGCATGAGGAAATAGTTTTACATGGATATTTTCGGAATCTATGATTGTACGGAAAAACATTATTCAATAAATAAATATGTGGACAATCTCAATAGACGACAAGAGATTAAGATATTATGTAACATATAGACAAAAAAGTATTGGGACATGTATACAATCAGTGATCATGGTGTGATTTATGGCTCAATCATGTATATTAAATAAAATGTAAACACAATCTGAATGTATCATTTGGTATAAAATGTCAAGAATAATTTAAAATAGTTTTTATGTAAATATTATGTATCTATTTTATACATAGATCTAAAATTTCAATTTATATATTTTGGAGTCAGGAATAAATATCACTTTACTTGCAAATAACTCAAAGAGACTGTGAAAAATCAAACCTTTTGTGTGCCACCTAGTGGAACGATCAGCGCCTTTCGGCAAACAGCTGTTGTCAGACAATCAGCTGATAAATGTTAGTACCAGTTGACTGATAGTAGTTTATTGTATGTTTATGTTTAAAATCAGCTAGTCATTTATTTTTTCCAATCCTAGTCTTTCTTCTTTTTAGAACACATTGACACAAAAATAGATTATTCAAATGTACTACGTTTATTGCAATAATACTGCTGTTCATACACGGATAATAAATTTGGAAAATAAATCGTAAATGACGTGAATATTATAATTACAAAAAGCATGTTTTATCTTAAGTCTAGCATCTTTTTTAACTATATGTATGTCTGGTTGTGTTATTTAGAAAAACAAACACTCACAAAGGAGCTAAATATAAGTTAAATTAATACAAACTAGCGGTTACCTGCGGAATTGCTTACAGTTTCCTTGCGAATGACTGTAAAACACAGTTCTATTAGTTTCTAATATAAGAAGAACAATGAAAATAGTTTTTGATTACTGAAAGATATTCAAATGTCCTTAACGTGTTCATAATAGTTGGAAACTTTAGATTTGGAGATCAATTATTTGGGCCATATTAGTTAAATACTGAAGTTAAAAAAATAGTCTTGGTTGCCCAATAATATTAATTGTATTGCTGCCCTAAATAAGAAAATATTGTATAAGAAAAACTTTTGTGTACAGGACTATTTCGGGGTAATTTAATCTACTTATGTTTTAAGAAATTCCCAGTGCCGTATTAACGTTTATGTTGCTGCTCCCATCAATAAACTATAGTGTTTTTTGTTCTAATTTTTAAGCCCAATGAAGGAACTGTGAAACTATATCAGATACAGAAACTATTAAATATAAAAAGTAGTGCGTAATAAATATATCAAACAACAAATAATCAATGTGGTTGAGTTAATTAATGGTTGAGTTTTTCACTAGTTGTGCTTAAAACATTTTGGTAACAAATTTCCAACTGTTTACCTCGCTTGTTAGTACTTATAACAGAAGGTTTTTAAACATGTTTTCTAGTTTTTATACATTATACTAAACAAACTTTTAAGACCAGCAGTCAGATAGTGCAAGGATCAAATAATTTTCTCTACGTAACAACCCATTATTATCTTAATCAATTTATATATATTTCAATGATAAAAAACCATATATGTTTGTAATTTCCTTTTGGTTTTTAACGAATAGTCGATAAAAACGCGTTTTTATGGTTAATTGGATATTTTTATTACACTATTAAAATGGTTGGTAAATATTACAGATTTGCACTACGTATATAAATCAGCTGTTTAATGAAACACTGAAATTATGTGCAATAAAGAAGCCACTATTAAGGTTTTGGTTAGTAAGGTTTCTAAACGATTATATTCCTAAAGTGTGAAATATAGAATGTATTCATAGTGATCGTGGATCCCTGTTTATTTATCAATAGCAGTATAGTGAATTATAGAAGAGAGGTGCAATAACAAATAATAGCACATTTTTCTACCCACAATCGAACCCAATTTAAATGCAAAGGCAGAATAAAGATTTTAATTAGAGAATCATTGTAAATTACAATGTTTTTTAATTTTATAGCATATTACTAAACCATGTGGTGCTGCTACCAACGGGCCAAAAACAGGTGAAATAATGTTTGTGAAAAAGAGTAAGTATTTTCCATTAGTTTAATTTAAAATTTAATCATACTTAGATTATAAGGTTGACATGATGTCAGTAAATAATTGTAAGATGAGTAAGGTATATGAAAGAAAAAAGAAATATGATAGAAAATAAAGTCTATAAATTTTGGATGTATGAGACAAGATACTGATTAAGACACATAACTTCATGTAAGTTATCAAAAAATATAAAGAAATTCTTATTATTGTACAGAGGAATAAGTTTGGTTAAATACATAAAAATTAAAAGTGCATATTTGTTAGTACATGTTATTACAGATACGTGAAAAGGGACATATAATGTTAATCAGTTAAAGAGATTCTTAGAATAATAAGTGTATACCTATTTTAAAGCAAGGATTTTGTTTTAAAAAAGTCCGTTGCGTTTTATTGGAAGATAATTTTCATGTACCGGACAAGAGGAAGGATATTGTTCCCATGGTCTGTTTACATCCGATGAGAGTAGGAAATCGATCCCACGCTGAGAACCGGAAATGGACAGGATGTTCAAGTTAAATACTTCGCAATGTTTAATTCTTAGAAAGCAGACAAAAAAACAGTACTGTCTTGACTGAAAACATTAGTTTATAATATTTAATGCAGATGATTAATGGCATCCTTTATTAAAGTGTCCTTCGTAGAACAAAAGATGTTGTCTCTTAGTAACAGTTAATGTTTCTCTGACTAGTTAATTAGTTAGCTAAAAGGATAATATCAAATTCGAGGTTTAGAACCATTTAAGAAAATATCTTAATAAATTTCATTACATAATGCTTAAAAATTAGAACAATTGTAAACTATTTGAATTTTTGTCCTCAACTAACTTAATAATAATTTTCATTTATCCTTTTCAATTATAATCAACTTAGTTATATTAACATTGACTAACTATTAATGTAAAAATTTAATAAGTTGAAACTTAGCTTAATAATGGGTGAAGTCTCTATAGCCAGATTTATTTATAAATGGCAGTGACGAATCCCGGGGGCAAATACCCACCCGGTATTTAAGGAAGCCGCCACAATAAGGAAGCGACTACACTTTCGATTAATGGTAGGTCGTTTAGCCAATAAATAAGACTAAGGCTACTCAATACAACTCGATCGTTCTGTGCTTCAAAGTCAAAATTCTGGCACAAAATTCTTCTCATTCCTCACTTACAGTTTACAATTGGGTAATCGAACTGGTTTCATGTTCTGTAGTGACACTTAAGCTGCGATTCTCTACGTAGTAATATCCTCAAGCTATAGTCCGGCCAAAACCGGAGACATGGTTCCTTTCAACTAGGAAGTTTCAGCTGTGACCTTGAAATACAGACCATTAGGTAACCTGAGACACGGTTCTCTTCCTCAGAGGTTTGAGTGTTCACTGACATTATTCTGACGGATTAAATTCCGCCATGAAAGGAAGAGTGTTGATCTCTGGCCATATTGTAGCTTCGTTAGTTATAATAATCACCTGGTAAAATTTCTCCTCCTCCGCTGCATTTCTGAGAAGTTTTTGGATATCCGACTTCTCATGGCAGAAGGATATGACGTATGGCGGGACATTTCCTTTGGAATTTCTCCCGGAGGCCTGGCATTTATAATTGTATTTCCTTACGCTCCTCAATAAAATAAGTGTTGAAGACAATAATGTTACTTGGCCTCGTATATCTTATACTGTTTGTAACTTTAGGCGCCCTCTCAATCCTTATGGCACTAGATATAGCTTCATAGCCATAATGACCATAATGACCCGAAGTAGCTATGTTGACAACTAATACCCGCGACACTTGGAAGGTATGTGATGATGCCATCGTTGGCTGTCTGTGTTACCGTCACGCGCGTTGGTGTTTGGACTGACAACGCTAGATCAAATGACCGTAAAACATCGACCAATCGTTTATATATAGACGATTTACGTTTAACGTACTGATGTTTAAATCTCTCCTTGGTATGAAATCCTGATTTTATTTAATCCGGCCACTCAAAACTAATTCGAAATTGGAAAACATAATAATAATAATTAATTAATTATTCCTTTGAAATTAATTATTTTGTGAATAATATAACTTAATGCGTCCGATTGCGAAGTACAGAATTAAAAAAGAACTATTTATTTGTATCATAAATAAATGATTTATATGTATTTATATACAACAACGTGGTGTAGGTTTTGTTAACAATACAGGTATAAAATAACCTGTGATGTCTGCGGTGAAGTATTCATAAATTACATAAGTCTTGCCTCTATAAGGGGGGACTAACAAATTTTCATATATTTATTACATTTTATATGAATATATATATATACATATATAAAAAAGTTATAGAAGTTTTTTTTAGTTTTACCCTAATCTTACTGATCGCTCAACTTTGTAATATATTAAGGCAATGATTTTTAGCAGTATAATTATATAGGAAGGTTACCTTTTGGTTGTTTTAAACCTTCCAGTTTAACTTAAACTGGATGTCGAAGTTAAACCTGGCCAAACCTAAGGATATCCAAGAGGACACAATTCTAACAACAAATGTCACGATATTGGGATAAGGGAGAATCGAGGTCTAGTGTCCTGCAGAGGATGGTTGTTGGAGTAGGTGGTGTTCGCAATGTTAAAGGCTGTTGCTATCCTGGTAAATGCAACCTCTGCCTGCTTTGACTGGAGTGGCTGGATAACAGCTTCCAAGCTATTTTTCCAAGATAACCTGAATAAATTAGAGTATCCGCTATCCTTTCTCAAGGTATCTAAGTAGGAGGTGGTCCTTGCCAATTACCTTACCAATCGTGATTAATCAGTCATTATGGAAGCAATCTCTAAGTCGTTTTAGGAATAATATCAATAATTCATTTACGAACTACTTGTCTTTAGTGAACCAATAAAAAAAATTAACTAGTGGAAAATAAAATGGGCAAAGTGTTGTACAACTACATTGTACTATGTACTCGTACATGTACTTTGTACATTGTTGACTTTTTAAGTAATAATTCGGAAAAAAAATTATTATAACATTAATTTTTCTTTCAACCTGGGCTCCCCATTATAGCAAAATTGTTTCTGGGTCAGTGTTAGCGATGAATTACATTTTTGTCTGCTCGTCTTTTTCATATATTTGAAGGTTTCCGGTCGAAAGCGAAGCGAAGCCCCTTATTCTGATCAAGTGATTATTACATTTTTCCAATCTACAGGGGTAAGTCAAATACGTTGAACAATAAAAAGAACAGCCACTGACTAGACTATACGTTATTGTCGACGTCTACATAGCTAGTGCTGGCTCCTAATAATTATTTTACATAAATATACAAATATAGAAAGAATTTATCTAAGCGATGAAATTATATTTAAATAGATCAAGGAAACAGCGTTTTAAATATTATATTATAATAACGTGATTTAAATCCATCCATTTCTTTTTCAAATATCAAATTGATTTGGAGTTAAAATACGAACTCTTTCACTACACTTTTCAATTTAAGTCTATAATTTTAATAATATGTAGGTAACTTCCTTAGAATATTTCTCCCTTCTTTAAAATATCCCTTCCTAAGACCCACTTACAATAGATTCTCTTCAAAACATATGACAGTTAGAAAAAGAAATATACTACAAATTTTATATATAAATATATGTATATATATATATATATGTCAAGTAATTACTTTTCATAGAACTCATACATATTATTAACGCAACAAGATATTATATAACTTTTATTATTTATGACATTTAAATCAAGAATATTAGGTTATGCGAAATATTTATCATAAAACGTACTACATATATGCTTTAAATATAAAATTATATCAATAAATAAAATAGTCTTTAACATTATAAGTGGTTAGGTTAAACAATTCCATATTTAATGAAGGCCAGAGAAGTGTATGAATAAGCACGAATAAAAACACATATTCATCATTCTTTCTCTTATCATATGGTCTGTAAAAATATTGCAGAGTATGTATAATTTGTTCATTTAACGATTTAATTTCGTTTAATTTGTGTCTACCATATCTGACTTTATTAACGGTATGCTATAAAGTTTGTATATACATATACTTGGTGGACGGTTATGTGTTGTTTTGCGTTGTGTTTGTTGTCATCAATATTTATTACACCTACAGCTTTCATTTTTTGCATTGAACATTAAAAATGTTTTAATTTGAATCAATATATATATATATTTGTGATCAAGTATTTAATAAGTATAAAATTAAAATTTGAGTCACCGAAGACTTAAGTATATTAAATCAGAAAGAATCAGAATCGTGTCAGAACAATTATGTTTGGACAAAATCAAATAACCTTCCCGGATAAGATTTATAATTACGCAAATTCCAAAATTATTTGTGTTTCGTGCTATTTCATTACACCGGATGACGTAAACGTCCCACCCACCTATAAGCATTATTATAAATAGAGTTTGGAGAAAGAAAAACATTTATACCCCTCCTCCATATTAGGGTATTCAGTAGTCAACATTTTTAAAAGGATATCCCTAGAAAGTGATATATCATTTTAAAGTATTTCAATAATAACAAGAAATAATTAAACTAGAGGTCTCTAATTTTTAACTACTGTCCATCTGTGAATTTATCCACAAAAAACATCGAAAACGAAAAGCCCTATAGACTGAAATTGTACATGAAACTTTAAGTAGATGCCTAATGAGATTTTACTGAGCGTTTGCGAATAATGTTACAGCAGTGTAATGCGTAACCATCATGATAACAAAAATTTTTTTTAAATAAAAAAATATGTTCATATAGCAACTAAAACCACCCACAAAACATGTTAACATAGGGAACATTAGGTCGTGTAGATTAACTATCCCACCACGTACATAGATTTATGTTGACTATAATGTGTAAAGTATTCGACTACATAAAAAACACTTATATGGAACTCAAACTGATAAACAAAAATGTAAATGTACCATGTGGCAAGATACTTCTAGAAATTTCATCTCTTGAAAGAAAAGAACGAGTTATATGAGGGTGAATGCCAAACCTTGGAACTTGGCTCAGCGTCGTCTTGGCATGTCACTCATTATGCTGACGCTATTTATGTTTGGTTTCCATAACTTTTTTCGGGGGATGTAAACTTTTTTCGTTTTATTTTTTGTCGTTACATTTATCAATAACGAAATTAGCTTTAGCTTTTACAGTTTTGGATTGGACCTTAGTGAAGCATGTTACGGGACAGGTGGTTTGGCGTATTACTACCCTGTACTACTGGATTGTAGACTTTGAGAGCGGGAATATCATTATTTCCAGTAAGTATAATTAAAATCTTGTGTAATAAACGTTGCGTCTTTGTGGTTTAAAACCAAATATTTGAATTGATCCGTAAATACACGACATAATTATAAGTTTGCACGGGTAGTAAATAAAAATACAATAATAGTATGCTATTAGTATAAAAATCACTAAAATGTTTACGTATTTTAATTATTAAGAATGTAATATATAAAATATATGTAATATGCTACGTCATACATATTAGAAAAAAGATAGATTTATGTGTAGCTTGAAGAATGCAAATATATACTCCATTAGTTAGGGCTGGAATATATTCTCTCAGGTAAGCTTTGTCACTATTTTTGTTTTGGAATGGGTTTAGTATGTTTGTATTGATTAAAAAAGAAATACCTTTAAAACAATTTATTCATGTTACAAGTGATTTAAACGTGCTTTAAATTTAAAATACTATTCCTCTAGTAAATATTGTCATAACTATCGAACTTGAGTGGTTTTGTATATAATATTTACAGATGTATAATATTTAAAGAGAGTTGTGGAATCTATCTTTTTTAACTTTATACATTTAAATGAGCCTTACATAATTAAAAACTTTTTAATGTGTTAAATAAATGTACTATAAACCAAGCGTATCTATCCTTTTTTTAATGTATATTTAATGTATAATATATATACATATATTAGATAAAATTGATACTGTAATAAAATGTATATAGTTCTATTTAAAAATAAAACTTCAACTCTATAAAAAATTTTATAATTATAAATTAATGCTATATAAATGCTTATATGCTATAAAGTTTTATAAACAATGGTTAATGCTTTCTACAGTGATTTTGGTAAATTACAATCTGAGTAATGTGTTAAATGTTAAATTCTATGTTATAAGTAAAAAACGAAACCGGATTTTACAATATGTAATGTAGTAAAACACGATTTGATCCCAAGTTTTGTGCAGTAAGATCAGGTTTCTACAGATTAGGTGCTAGTATAGCCACCAACTGCAATGCATATAATCCATGTAATCAAGCAAACAGGAGCAAAAAATTTCAGCAAAATGTTTCTTAGAAACGCTTTTGGCAAATAGATAAACTAAGTAAACTAAACTATACATTTAGTTTAAATATTTAGATTACTAGCATAAAATGAAAAAAAATATCGTAAAAATTGGTAATAGAAAATATGTAATAGTCTTTTATCTTCTTTTAGCAGGAAAACTAAGTTCCTAACTAAAAGCAGTTCAAAATTAAGTAAATGGTTTCAACACAATGAAGACCTATTATAATTTACGAGTTAAAACTCAAAAGGTTACCTATTCCTTGGGAGATTTTTATTAGGTGTAAAACGTTTAAAGATGATAAATATGCAATTCGCTGAAGAAACTGGTCTTAATTATACATAGAAATGTTTAACCTAAACAACAAGAATTTAAAAATAACTTCTTAACTATATTTCTAGTAACGACTCTCGGGTAATCATTTCATATTTTAAAGAACGCATTTCAGTACGAATAATATTATATATTTAGTGTGACTTATATTCTTGATAAATACACACACATACACACGCTCGCACACACACACACACACACACACACACACACACACACACACACACCACCATTATATTGTTATTTTATATTTATTGATAAAAACTTTATTATATTTTATATTAAACATAACGAATAAAGAATCGGAAACAATTTAAATGAAACTTGATAATGAACATCTGGAAGACTTTTGAGATACTATTCATTTATAATTAGGATATAAGCAGTTGTAAGTTTATGTTACGGAAAATTAATTCTCGATAGACATTTTATTGAAGAAGGAAATTGAATTTTCAAAGGTGTCACTTCTTATTAAGGAGGAGCTGACTTGCATCCAAAAGTTTAGTCAAAGCGTTCGCATTATAAACTAAAATAAATTTGATTTCTGAATCAAAAAAATGTATTTTTTATACAAACTAATATTATATAGTGTTAAAATTCAGTTTCCCTATAGTATGAAATGTTATTTTATAATTCACATTAATTTGTTGTAAATGTTATGTTCTAACATTTATAATATTTAGTACTTTGCCTGTACTGGCCACATAGATGTGAAGGATGTGTAATCGGGCCACATCTCTTTTGATAGGTCATCGTATTTTACAAATCCATATAGATTGCAATGACATCACGTGATCCCGATTAGGGTCATCCCTTACTTTGCTTCCAGCCGGCACCCTTTCGGTTTATCTGGCAGTTAAACAGACAGTCAGCAATGATATTTTTTTCCAAACATAGATGGTTTATATATGTTAACGTAAGGTTTAATTAATGTGTATTCAGTAAATGATTATACTTAGCAAAATGTATGCTATTTTATAGATATATCGTTTATTCAAAGGTAAATATCCACAAAGTTATCAAACATATTTTGTATTACCTAAATTAAGACATGAATAAAATATCACATACTTCAAGAGGTTACTTTCTTTACCTATTATTAAAACGGTTACCTTTATCTACTGTATTTAATTTTTTATATAGTTCATATTTGTTTTGTTTCCAAATCAATAGTTTTTTGGGTATTTGCTTAGACATTTTTACTTAAATTATCGCTTAATTGAAAGTTTTAAATTCACATTACAGTCAAAGCATATGCTTTAATAATAAAGTTATGTTTATGGTTCAATCGTTGTATCTTTAAATAAACTTGGTCCATTGTTCAGAGAATCACGTTGTAATCTGAGCAGAGTAGCATGTAACATTGTAAATAATTATATGTGAGTCAAATGATAGTACCACTAACAACTACGTTAATGTAAAAACAAAAAAAATTACAAAAGCATTTACATTGTTGAGAGGCCTATTGTTGAGGTAATTGAAAACCGGCATCATTAGAGTCCGTTATGATTACAACTCGTACTAAATAGATTAAACTATAAACAGATTAGATTATATACACCGTTTTTATTTAGTACCGGCAACTCCAGAGTCTAACTCCGCTTAACGTTCCTTGCGTTGTAACACTGTGTTCAGGTTTGTTTATTTATACTATCGCACTCTTTAATTATCGCATTATACGTGTCCTCTTTATTAAAAGTAAAATATTCAATCGATTAAATTTAAATTATTTTGTTCAAGAAATTATGGTGTTAGGTTTTCCCTTATTCCAGTACTAGTGAGCCTTTTAGAAATAGACAACATATAACACGAATTATAGAGAGTCATCATTTATATTCTTAAGAAAGCCTTGTAAGAACTTAACTATCGATTTGTTTCTGCTGTTTAACCCTTGTGATTCATATTAACATCCATAACATTGGAAAAATTTTCCTCTTCACTTATTTGTTCCAATATGAATTTTTAATAATGTTGCTTTGTCATTTGTATGTATTTATTAAATCCTTTTTAGTATTTTCACTAATAAATGTGCTTTTTGAATAGCACTATTTTTATAAAAGTCTGTAATGAAATTGAAATCTTAATCTTACATCCAAAGATGCGCACAATTGAGGTTTTCCACCACTGTGTGGAGTCCCTTTGTGGCTATTTGTTGTAAAATCTTCCTGTTATATGTAACCATTATACATTGTAACAAAATATAAACGTATCGTTTAAACAGTATTTACCAATAATAAAGAAAGAATATTTTATTTCCTTCATGATGATCATTTTCATTTGATTCGAGTATATTCGTATTCAATTTCTTTGTACCCGAATATAAATTAAATCGTACATTATAAGTTATGTGAACTTAATATGCATAAATTTGGTAATTTTTGTTGTACTGAAAAACAATTAGGTAACAATCACACATTAACAATAATTATATTCATATATAACCAACAATATTACGTACACAGTAAACTTCAATTTCCCAAGCTTTTTCATTTATTTGTAATGAAGACCTTAGAGTATATTTTAATGTTATTTCGCATCATAACAACCAGTCAATACATACTCAGAGAAAGAAATATTTGTTGTTCCATTACTGGATTTTAGTTTATTGCTTACACTTTTCAATGGAAAACATTCGTTTACCCTTAGTAGACTATGTTGTGATTTACCATTGATATGAATCTGTAACCATAATAAAGGCATAGCCTTGCTTCTGGGATAAGTAGGGGTTTTCCATTTCCAAATAAACCTCCACTGTTATTTGGCTTTTGTGTACGATTTAAGATTTAATAATAGGTTTTATAGAATTTGGTAAATCTGGGATTTGGGTGGGGGGGGGGGGGGGTGGGGGGGGGGGGGGGTGGGGGGGGGGGGGGGTGGGGGGGGGGGGGGGTGGGGGGGGGGGGGGGTGGGGGGGGGGGGGGGTCAGTAATGTAATGCAAAACAATAAGAATCCGTGAATTCAGGTTATAACATAAAAATTAATTGATCATTCCATTCCTAATAACCCAAAGTAATAATATTATTTATTATGGGAATTCCCACTGTACATTAACAGGAACTCCTTTATTCTTTTTATAATTTATATTACTAACTCTTAGGCTCCGCTCTTTCTTCAGTGTTAGATTTTATGCAATGTGACAGCTATCCTGTTGTGTCTGAGACATTCGAAAGTACAAAAATGGCGGATAAATAACCTTAAACAAAGGTGTTGAGTGATACATTCTTCACTTATTACAATGCATACAACAAAACTCTAAATTACTTATACCACACTTATAAACTATTTACCTACAAGTATGTTTCTTTTTATGTTGCTTAACAGCTGATTGCCTAATCGAATTGCCATATTAATAGCATCCCGCCGTTCCTATACCGTCCCGTTTTTTGTCAGTAATCCTCCTACTATAACTGAATAATTATACCAGTAAGAATTTAATCTACTACTCTCTATTATCAAGTTAGTGGCTTAAGTTTTTAAGTTAAACTAAAATCATTCACATCAACATTTTTTTTCAAACACTAACTACTCTGCAAAAACAGCTTAATCATTATTACTTACTAGAAAAAATAGCTGTATTAATGCCCAGAGGTATACATTTTTAATAAATACATTTACACTATTAAGTGTAGTTTCCCCAACATAGGAAACCTTTTTGCAACCCTCGGGTTTTAAGTTCTTATTCCTTATTATCTGACTCAAAACTGTTCAGACAGGCTTCAATAATTTCATTTTCACTTCATTGTTATTATCCCTACCTATAGAATAATATTAAAGGAAAAAGTTAACTCTATGCCCTTGATGATAGGGACTTTTTTATTCCTACAGATTAACGCATTTAAAGCTTATATTTATGAAAGTAATGTATAGATATTATAGTTAGTAGATAGTCAATCAGCAAGCTAACCTACCCAGTTTTAAATTCCAGTACTTATTATATTTGTGTCTAAATTATATTTTTTTGCAGCTCAACAAACAAAAAAACATCCACGCATTAAACAAAGATTGCAATTTTTTTCTTTTCATTATGTCAACCTACTAACGTTTTAGAGGCCTAATAATAATGTGTCCCTGTGAAGGATCGGGGCCTCTAAAAAATTCATCTATCACATTATTCCCCGCTAGTTTGCTTTGGCCTTTTTGTGAACTGAAGTTATAACTACTAATTTATTTTGAAATATTATTCGGTGAGTAAATCCCATTTTTAAGTTTTGTTTAACACCTTCCACCCGTTTACCTTAAAAACAAAATCAATAATAACATCCATATGTACATCAGTTATATATGCTCTAATTTTTATTTAATGAAATCTATTATAGATATAAATCAAAGGAGATATGTATCATATAATTAGATATTACATTGTGACTCTCGCATATATACAAAAAGAAGTCTAAGGGTAACAATGAAACCATACACTGATGTAAACACATCGATAATACAATAAATTACTATCAGTCAACTGGTATCGCCATTTATCAGCCTGAATTGTCTGACAACAACAGTTTACAACAAGGCAAGGGTGATTCGAGTTTCACGAGGTGACATAAAATACCTTTACACACTCACAAAAGGCGCTATTTTTTTCACAATCTTCCTATCGTGTTTTTGTAACAGGTGAAATTGTCCTCTGCATGGATCAGCTTGGATAGAAATAGAACAGTACTAAACAACAATTTATCGATGCGGTGATATTTCAAATGCAGGTATTATTATTAAAGTAACTTTCCTTCGTCGTTTGATTCCTAATTTATTTACAATTTAAAGCCTAAGGATTAGTTCACCCTGCTACTGTATATGCATTAAACAAGTATTACTTCTTTGTTTATTCTAAAATGTCCTTTAGGTGACAAAAAACGGTGTTTTGATACCCCTATATTAGTTCTTTCCGTTGTGGTAACAACCATTTTTGAAACATAATTAAATTGTATATGTAAACCATTTTTTTGATTAATGTTAGTTTCGTTTTTGGTAAACAAATGGAGTGATATTAAAGGTTGTGGTGTATTAATCTATTACCGATGAGGATACTGTGTAGAGAAGCGACAATGTTCAGCTAGGGCGTAGAAATGAAGCCATCGCTATAAAGTATTTAACACTAATATTAAAGTAATAATTAAATAATATTTTAAAATTTTGTTTTCAATACGTACATGAATTCAAACACAGTGTTTGATAATCAGGTGCGTATTACCACCACACTCTGGGCTGATTCGGAATATATTAACCTAGTTGGTAACTATGGTAAAAAAAAAAAAAACCTAGTTGGGTTGGCTACACAACCTTGGAAGAAGAAATCGAGAAGACTGCAGATCTCCGAAACGTAGAGGTAATGATTACTAGTAATGACTGAACGATGGCAAAACAAATTATTTTCTTTCCGTATTACGAAAACATAAATAATTTACAATTGATAACAAAATTGTTTTTTATTCTCTTATTAGTGTTCAAAAATTGGTTTGATGGTGGTATCAATTTATAATATTTATTAACTTCTGGATATTGTAGGTGGATATGGATTTAGGATACTTCAAAATGATCCTGAAAACTGTTTATGGAGCACATATAACAATTTTCAAAACCGAATATCTTATTCTTACCAGTATAATGGACCTTATTAATGAAATGAATCGTAAAATTATTACAGTATGAGAATTATTTCACTTCAGGAATAAATAAAAATATGGGAAAAAAAGTTTTGAGATAAAACCATTACTAATTTTAACTATTTTCATTGAAAACAAAAGCCGACACCGGTTTGATTAAATCCAATTATAAATAATGTCTGGAAACACCTTGCTACAGAGCTGAGCCAGATTGTGCGCGTGTATCGTTTATTTCTAATTAGTAGCAACTTCTGGTTATCATTCCCTGCTACTAATTTAGTTAAATATAGTTGATCAATCTAATTTTTAAAATTAATAAACCCCTTAAGAACGTTTGTTTTTACTTCTCATTGTTAATACTAATAATAATAATATATAGTATAATAATAATAATAAATTATATCATCAATAATTTACAAAGTTTAGTACACAATAACTTTTTTCAGAATTTTCTGATCCACTATTGCCAGTAATGTGGCCAATGAATATAAATTAATAATAATAATAAGATACTTAATCTTAAGTCCAACAACTTAAAATAGTTATTTAAAATGGTGGATTCCCATTTGTGGTTGTTTCCCTTTTTATTTTAATTTAATTTTTCCAATATCATTGAAGGTGAACCAGAGCTGATAAGGTTTCTATGAAATGTCCAAATATTAGTTAACATACACATATTTAAAACAAAAAATATTAAAACAAATATTGAAACGCCGAATAACATTGATTTCATTTCCAATTGTATAGTAAGTATAGCGTTTTGTGTAACTAACCTCTATAATGAGTAAGCTAATCCCAATATAACTTATTCCTTCCTTCAAAATGGATTTTTTTATATTTTTTTTAGTTACTAAATGCACTAACTCATTTTTAACTGTAGATCATTTGTAACAATAATAAAAAGGTATATGTCCGGTATTAATTATTAATAACTCAACACAGAATTAACACAATAAAACTACTAGCAACAACAATCAATAACAATATTGACCATATTTTTATAACAATAACCGAAACAAATCAACTCTATCATCATTTTACCACATGTAAGCAAATAAATACATGAAATAAAAATATATAAATATAATAATATGTCAATATACAAATTCATGTTAAACTAAATAAACTACAATTTTATCTGAAGGACATAATTTAAAAACGTTACCTTCCTGCAACAAAAGGTCAGCTGAAGAATTTTATCACAATTAGTTTAAAATGAATTGCAAGTTTCTAATAGAAATTGTATATTTGATTAAAATATTTTAGTAAGCAAGGTTATCTGGAAAGGAATGCCTAAAACATTTCTTTGCTCACTTTATGGAATTGTTAATTTGAACCCTGTTGTACATTACGGTTAGAGTAAAATAAATTTTGGTTCCCATTATTCCCAGTCTCTCAAATAAAGAAGGTTCTTAACACCTTGTATACAAAACCAGATGGTTGAATTGGCAATATTTTTAAATCACCGTAACAGTGGAAATGAACTGTCAGGTTTCTTTTTTAACTAAAACTTTATTACTGAGGAAGTAGTTTTTGGCGTAAACTCTTAATTTTTTTAATTATATATTTTAAACGCTCCTAACCCAACAATTTATTCCATACTGCCTCCTTGAATTTGATTAAATGCATAGCTATAATGTTCTTAATATTTCGTCTTTTTATATCACAAAAGTGTTTTCAAAAATAAGAACTTTCTTATTAAAGTGCAGTAATTTTTTATGAAAGGTCGGGTTATATATTATATTCCCATTTTAACCTACTTCAAAGACTAATACCTAATTATTTAATGTTATTGACTTTTCCTAACACTGTTTGACCAGTTGCAATCAATATAACTACAAATTATAAACATAAATTTTTAAGTAAAACTGGAATGTAGTAATTCTTATAGGCTAAAATTTATATAATTTTGCGTTTTTGATCAACATTAACTATCATTCTGTTAGCTTTATTCTATCATATTGTTAAAACGACATCTTAATTGAAAATAGCACTCCGATATTATATATATATATATAAAATATTTTGGTTTTAATATCGATTATCATTCATATTCTAAGGGAGGAAGGAAGGATCGATTGGTTTATTAGTGTTTCTGAGTGCATGATGACTTGAATAGAGGTAGAGGGGAATGCTTTCTCTCGTCAATGAATGTTACTATTAACCGGGCTTTCTTCGGGAGTGCTCATTTCCTGTCCCCTTTGACTGGAGAGGATTGGAACCACAGCTAGGTTTTCCCACCTTTCCCAAGGTGACGTAGAGTGTAAACTATCCGTCCCTGTTAACGTTTTCGAGTATGTTTTTTCTCATTATTAACGATTTTCACAAAAATAATCTTATTAATATACATAAATAAAGTATACATTCGTTTATATATTTAAGTTGTATATAATGATATGATTAGCTGCCAGTGCCCTCTCAATTACCCTAAATACACACACCGATGTTGAAACTGTACAAACTTTTTATGGATCTTTAAAATTTTTTTCAGTTTCTCCCTCAGAATAAATACAATCATGATTTGATCTATCCCTTACATGTCAGTTTAAAAATAGAAAAACTAATGAAATGTATATAACCTCCAATGATAGAGATTATTAACCAATGTATTTCTGTACTATGCCAACAATAGTATAAACACTAAAAAGTATAAAATGAATATATTCTAGCAGCTGCGGAAGTGTACTATCTCAATCGTGTCGGATTATCCTGCAACATATTTAATGTTCCTAAGAATACTTTCCTATCCATGGAGAGAGAGAACACCGAGAGAGAGAGAGAGAGAGAGAGAGAGAGAGAGAGAGAGAAGAGAGAGAGAGAGATAAGATAGATAGAGAGAGAGAGAGATAGAGAGAAGAGAGAGAGAGAGAGAGAAGAGAGATGAGAGAGAGAGAGAGAGAGAGAGAGTAGAGAGAGAGAGAGAGAGAGAGAGAGAGAGAGGAGAGAGAGAGAGAGAGAGAGAGAGAGGAGAGAGAGAGAGAGAGAGAGAGAGTCAAACAGACATGTCCGGACGAACGGATAGATAGGCAGACAGAGAGGAACCAACAGCAAGCGCACGCGTACTTACTATGCCGCTAGGTAAACATGCACCGGCTTTTTTCATCCACAGATCTCCCAGCGGACTTGAACTTAACTCCGTGGTAATGTAATTACCTGGTCGTGTTGCATCCCGCCAAATAGCGGCTTATGCGGTATATTTGTGCATCTAGCGAGAACATGAGGCACAAAGTTTTATTACAGGTGTATATTTATACCAAAAAACTCTTCCTTTTTAAAATTTAAATCATATATTTTTTAACCCTCTGTTAACAGCGTTCACCTTTACAGTTTACATCAACAGACCAATGTACTAATAATCACGCACTTTCCAGCTAAACCTGGAATTATAATTATTAATATATGTCTATATATATATATATATATATATATATATATATATATATATATTCATATATTTTTTTTCCACGTTTAAAAAAGGTTTTAAACGCTATGCGGCCATTGATGAACCCAGCAGAGGGCGCTTTCAAAATATCAATGTTATCAAAAGGCGGCCTGGTACATTATAAAATACATAACCAACTACAGTTTTACTAAAGTACGATAGCCAAACACTATTTGAAGGCACTATAGTTTTGAGTGATACTTTTTGTCTTACAAATAAAATTGCAGGTTATAGATTAAAGCTTGGCTGTTTAGAACACCTTATAATAAAAGTACATTTACGTTTAATAATTACTATAAATATACTTCTTGACTAACATATTATTTTTCATAGTGGCAACAAGGTAAATTTTACAATACAACTTAGGAAATAATAATTCACTAGAACTAGAACCAGTTTAAGCAAAACAAAGCTTTACGAAAAGCGTGCGAAAGTCGGGGGGAAAACAGCTAGTCCTTTCATAAAGATAAAATTTACCTTCGCTGCAACATCTCCAAAGCGCTTACATACAGTGTACATCTCTTTTTTTTTATCCTTATAGAAATATAAAACACAATATTAAATTTGGTAAATATCTTATTAGCCGGTAATATATCTCTTCTGATTTACGAACAATACCACATTTTTTTTTTTCGTATCATTGTTATCATTTTGCCACAAACGTTTTTTTCCTAGCAAACAATCAAACTACGTGTTTAGAAAACCAATAACTTTATTTTCAAAGTAACAATGTGGTGTCGGGTAGTAACATAAACGGTGACATTAAGGTGTGTGTAAATATCTCAGGACTTCAGCTCAGTTATTGTTACGTAGCACATGTTGTCGCTGTAGTAAATCGAGTGTTTTATTCTTAAATCATATTTGTAAGATTTGATCAATCTATATTAAAAAAGTTTTAGTTTATCTCTATAAGTAATATTTAAACTATAAGGTTTAAATATACAGAGGAGCCATAAACCTGTACCTAGTATTAAAAAATTTACGTTTTCCAAATATAGGCCGACCAGGATGTAACACATATAGCTTCATTGTATTCTAAATAATGTCCAGCATTTGTAAATGGGGGTGATAATATACGTCAAAATTAAGGAAAACTTTCTATAAGTTGGAAATGAATAAAGATAACAGATTAATAAATAATGGTAATGTAGGTGCTAGTAATAATAATCTGAATTTAAGTTAAAAAAAATCCTACTAGTCCTAAGGGACTAGAACCAGTTTCGTATATAATAACCACACAACTTAAATCTATATTGAAAATTTTCCTGAAAGAGAAATCAATTGTCAGGATTTGTATTTTTATTAGTAACTAAAATTGAGATAAAAAGGGTTATAAATATGAAAACATATTTTAAATCTATACCACAATTTTGTTGAGCTAATGGACAATCCGTCAGACACATAAATAAATAATATCAGCTTCAGTTAACGTATACACCACACACCATTATAATAGTTTTTCTTTATAATAGTTGTAGTCAGAGTCACTGCAAACTATTATGTTAGTGGCGTCCTGATGGTTTGGTATTTGTCCCTGTATGAAAGTAGAAAAAAAGTTATAATTTTTATAGAAAAAAAAACTATACTAATTCCATATTTATTTACTTTTTACCATATATTATAATAATGATAACTAGTGTAATTCATGAACGTAACTAACAGCATATTAGTTTTATTTATTATCTATTATATATGATATAATACAACTTGTATAAATGGAGCAATTGCCTTATTTTAATATTTCAATAAATATTGAATTGCAAAAAGTACTTGTTCCGCCCGGGAGTCGAACTCCGGATCTCTCACCTTGCCTGGTGAATTGTGAGCTTAACCATTACACCACAGAGCGCTTACTATTTCCCGATTCAATTATTTTGTATTTGGCAGTAATCTGTCACATTACTGCTTTTAAATAAGCAAACTAATATATGATCAGAAGACTAAATACCTCTGCCAAACGACTTTTTCATTTACATTAATGAATATATAATATAATTAAATATAATATAAATGAATATAAGTATATATATATAATATTATATAAAGATATATAAACATCATGTGTATATATATATATATATATATATATATATATAAATATATATATATATTATATATGTAAGTATTTCAACGGCCATAGATAGTACTGGCGGATCGTTACGGTGAAACAGAATAACTTTTTTATGTTTTGTAAAAAGTACATCTTTCAGATGAGGCAATCAATGGATTTGTTTTTTTACTTTTCATCTACTTTTTTAGGCAAAAGTAGAAATATAAGGGGGGGGGGGGGTGGGAAAGGGGGGGGGGGTGGGGGGGGAGGTAGGGGGGGGGGGTGGGTTGGGGGGGGGGGGTTGGTGTGGGGGGGTTTGGGGGGGGTTACATTATGTATGTTTAAATTTAGTTTATTTCAGCCGTTAAAAAATTTTTTCAGTGCCAAGAAAAATTGTTAGTATTTGACAACTTGAGGGTCGGCTTGGTTTGTTAACTTTAACTGATCACTTTCCCTTGGAGATAAGGTAATTTTGATGTTTTCAACACACTGTTTCGTATTCCAGTTCAACAGCTAGGATATTAGCCAATTACCCTTTTGAAAGTTATATACCTAACTCTACTTGAGATAAACTATGGCAACTGGAAGAATATGATCTTAAAGGGTCGTTTTTTATTAAAAAAGTTTGTTATTTAATTTAAAGTAAAAAAAAATCTGTAATTCGGTAAAACTGAGAGATACAATTTTCACAAGTATCTATGAAATTTATTCGGTATTTTCATCGTAAATGTAACTATGATATTTGTTAGAAATGGCTCCCCACTTTAATTTACGGTAACAGTTTTAGGCATATTATTTAGACAAGTATTTAGGAATTAATATACGTCAAAAATCCGAATGCCTCTTTATATCAAAAGGGCATTTAAAAACAATTGCCCTACAAAATGTTGGAGGCTATATGATTGGGTTTTAAGCGAAATATATATATATATATATTAAATATATATAGCTCATATATAGTATTATATTAAAGTAATATATAATTATATTTATTAGAATATTCACAGAAACGTATTATAAAAAAAACGTCTTTGATGTTTAGACAAAAAGGTCAAAGTAAAAAAAAACTTGTTTCAATCAACAAATTTTTACAAAGGCTTACAATGTTGGTAATAACCCAAGCACCCCAAAAAAGGTGAGTGTTAGGATAATTATAAATATTACAAAATATTATATATACTTATTTAAGCTTCCGTGGCAGTCACAATTTCTTATTATTATTCATGTTTTATTAATTTGCACAAGCTATATTAGACAACAAAATTCGATATATCATCTTTATATAGACAATAACACTTAAACACCACAATCACCACAAATTTTTCAAACACACCCAAACTCAAACAGACAACTAAAAACCTAGTTGTAGAAAAACAATTTGGTTTATTGAAGTTTACGTAATATGTCACTTTAAATAGTCTATGGTATTGTGGTTTATTTTTTGTATTATATTTTATTTCCTTTTTTATTTATTATACTGTACTAAATTTATTAGTGTAACTCAAATTTATATGCTTCAGTGGTCCTTATAAATCCCAAATTAATGTTAATTAAATTACCAATTATTAGAGGTTTTCCCCCTCTATATTTTAAAGAAAACCAAAAAAGGGTTCAGTAGTGATGAACGATGAATTAATATGTAACTTTTTTTAAAGTCACAGCTCCTTTTATAAAGTATTTTTATGTTTATTAACGAATGTTTTCATTAAAAGAAAAATGGATCAAATCTCAGTTATATCTCACTTAATGTCATTTAATATTCACGCTTGAATCATTTACGCCGTGCAATGGCATGTATTGTTAATGAGCCTTTCACTCCTTAATTACTAAGACATTGTAACAAGCCCCTGAGAGATTGATTATATTGCTTTGATTGATTAAAAATTACCACAAGTTTGTATTGCCCCACAGTTAAATACATATCAATTCCTACGTATACCGAAACATTGTTATATCGAAAATGGATTGATTTAATTACTGAGTTAAACATACAAAACTAGAGATTATCATGGTAAAATTTAAATGTAAACACTGTCTGTAAAGTTACGTAAGATATTATTTAGTCTTAGCAATACATATTAAAACAAATTATACAATATTTGGTATACACTATACTCTTATAAAACCGAAACTTTTGCCCAGCACAATATTCTTAGTAAATCGATCTGATTTCTTAAACAAATCATGTCTGTAAATATATAGTTAGTGTAATCACTGCAACTTATCGATCGGTTAATAAAAAAACGTAATTAAAATTTCATTAAGAGAAAAGGATATTAAAATGCAACCTTCATTTTTACAAATGAAAATTACTTTTAATTATTATGGCATAGTGCAATAACTATCAATTATTCAATACAAATTAAAAATGTACTATTTTTGCCTAGTATTACTTTAGTTTTTCTTTTTTTTTACAAATATTTTATAATATAAAAAGTTTATAAAAACAACATTATGGTTTTGGTTACTTATGGAATTCTTGTATCAAAGAATAAATTTTATATAAATTGAAACCATTGCATTCTACTTACAATTTTATGTTTTAGAAATAATTTATTTACACAGCTTGCTTTGCAATCTACTTTCCAATTTTAATGTTTTACAAATAATTTATTTACACAGCTTGACTATTGGCTTATAATTTTAATCTATTTTCAAACTTGTTTCTAAAACTGAAAGACAAACTGCTTTTCAAACCCTTTATTTCTTATAAAATTATGAAGAAATCTAAAAATCCGTTTTGTGATTAAAAAAATATATAAAAATATATGCTGCTGAATTACATAACGGTATAATAACTTTTCTCAGCATAAAATTATGTGGAACCCGTACAGTTAGGTTACGTTATAAAAATTAGGAAAGTCTTTAAATTTTAATATAAAGTTATAAGTTATAGAAAATGAAGAAAAAGTTAGTTATGATGTCGTAAAAATACATCTCAGGTAAGTTAAAAAATAAGTAAGATTTTCATACGTGGATGCCTTACTCTGGAAAAGTCAACTGAAGCTGCACTTTTAGTTTAATGATAGTCTAGACCGTTGTAAAGAAATACAAATCTCGTACTTATTTTTTAACAAAACCAATTTTTTAAATAACGTTTTAGGTTATAAAATAATATTTGCGTTAGTGTTATAAAACAGCCTAATGACGTTTTAGAAAGATAAATAATTTGCATAAATTAATTGTAAAAACTTACCAATTCATCAGCATAGTCGAACAAAATATTTTAAAGGTTTAAACACAACCATAACAACGATTAAAATATAAATATAAATATAAATATAAATATATATATATATATATATATATATATATCTACATATATATTTATGTAAATACCAAGCATTAAACCACAAATACAAATTAGATCGCATATTAAATCAATACAAGAATACTGTGTGAATACATTTACCAATTCTTTGTGCTCCTAATATCTGTAAAAATTAGGAATTTCACAATAAATGTACAAAACCGTGAAAAGAAAATTTTGTTAACTCTTAAATCAAAATTTAGTTTAGATTTTCGATGCTGGTTATGGCTTAGTAACTAAATATATATTCAAAAGAGCGGTTTTATTGCCGTTTATCTTTTTCAAAAGTTTACTAACTGTTGTTTTTTGCTGCTTCCTGCTCATAAAAATGTGCTCTACATTCAAAGGCGTGTACCGCACTACTTGCTGTGTGTAGCAGACCTTATCTGGGGTAGAAATTAAATGAAACAATCAAAGGAATAAATGACTATTAAGTCCTGTTTACAAACTAACCTATAAACACATAATAATTAAAAGAACTTACTTTAATTGGATTATTACACATACTTATCATCGATTTTAAATTAAACATTTTAAAAGGGTATTTAAAAAATACTTTAGATACACTAGAACAATTAATTATAAATAATTAATTTTAAGCTTACACATGATTCCATATTAGGCTGGAAGGATTTTAATTATATAACTTTGTACGCAGCTTAGACAAACATGCAATCATACAAATAAATCTTTATATTACATTCCTGCAGCCTAAAAGTAAACTGTATGAGGCTTATAAATAAATAAAACATAAAATAAATAAAAATTTCTTTAATGGTCGTGCATTTATCAAAGTACGAACTCTGCTTTTCATGACAACTCCTTTTCAAATTGTAAAAAAATGCATTAAACATAGATCACACAATAATAAAACTTACGAGTAATATTTATCAATTAAATATGCATGAAACACTTTTTTAAATGTTAAGAGGTTTAGGTTTTTTATTGCAGAGGGCAGAGCATATTTATGGTCCTAAGGGTCTAAATGCCTTTTTCCCCCAGTCTCCAAACTTGTCCTTGGTAGGTTAAAAAATAGACCTTCCTGTCGAGTACACAGCGCTGACTCACCTCATGCCTAAAAAACCAGCTTTCCCTCTAAGATATTCCTGGCCTTCCCGTCTGAAGAACCTTATGAATACTGGTTTGAAGAAGGGAGCAACACCCACAACCGACTAGCATTTGATCGGAACTCGCTTATATGATCCAACTTCCTCAATCCGTAAACAAATGTGTAATGCCCTATTCTGTAAGCGGGTGAGAACCACCACGTTTACCCCGTGTTAAACAAAAAGCAAACGTTGGAAGGGCATATGTTATTAATGGTAAAATGTTTAATCTAATAATTTATAATTAAGAAGAGACTGGGAGCATTGTGCTTAGCTAAGATATAAATTTCAACTTGGTTATAACATTTTTTTACGTATAGATTTCACGTGGTAAGAAAAGTCGAGTTGGTAATCAAGAGTGATGCCAAGAACCTTCAAAGTATTACATGAAGTCAAAGGCTTACCGTCAACATGGATAAAACCGTCAGCCATGCACTTTGCTTGATTGGCCATTCAAAGATGAGCCATTTACTAAATAAAAATACATAACTTTATCGGAGTTTAGCCGAAGAACATGATCATCTGACCACCACTTTACTCTCCCAACTGGCATTGTTGAATTTTACGTGCAGCTTCAGCCGACTCACCGGTTCGATAAGACAACAACAGCTGTAAATATATAAGCATAAGAACTTAGCGAGCATTATGTCAAACTAATCCTCTAGTGAATAATACGATTCAATGAGGCCTCAACGGTGGTTAGACATGCCACTACTACTAATCCCCATGGAGGTAAATACCGAACTGGTATTGCATAATATAGAAAAAATGCTTTATGCAAAAATTGCAAGTCTATAAAGTCATTTTCGATTTCAAGATTTGGCGGACAGACAGACTACAAATTTCTTTTGTCCAATTGACTTCTTCCCTCCCGGCTGGATAACGATGTGTAACAGGAGAAAAAACGGAGCCAAAGGTGTTTTATTTAAATATATAAACTAATGAGAGGTTATTCGTTTTACATCCATTGCCACCTTCCACATAAATAATATTATAAATATTTTTATATTTATAATATAGTAGTGCTTACTTAAAACTTTGCACGCATGGGACGTAGAGATAAAAAAAGGGATGCAATGGGAGTAGTATTTATTACATTCTAAACACTCCATAAATAACTATCACAGGAATAAACTCAAATCAATTGGTCTTTTTTAGATATAATATTTAAATAAAATTATCCTGAGAAAGAAAGACCTTGAAGTGGGAGTTGGAATAATCTTACCCATTGAAATAAACTGGAGTTTATTTCGTACATTCCCTAATATTTTATTAAATAGCTACCAGCCTTCAGAGTAATAATAAAACGTGTTGTAAAAAAAAAAAAAAAAAAAAAAAAAAAAAAAAAAAAAAGAGCTAAATTGTATTGATATCGGTTGATGGATAAATGTTATACAGTACACCGGGGATATGTTCCCCAAAACTAGGTCTACCGACCGCCCATAATGTGATATCATAAAATTAAATCGTATTAAATAATTTTAAACAAAAACCGATATCTTCGTCCGCAAAATTTGAAGTAGTTTTTTATTTATCATTCCTTAAACTGCAGCTTACTGAGCTATTTTCTTTTAGCATTGTAAACAAAAGCTTTGGTTTGTAATTCATTGACCTAGTGTTTCCGAAGCCTATTATTTGAGGTGTGGGCGAGGACCAATTTTTACTTTCTGTATGGGTGTTATCTCTATGATATCTAAGAGAAATGATACTAGGCATATAGACTTAAATGTAAATCAATAAACATTCTCGAAATGATAAATTTGTATTAAGGCAATTGAGTAGTGTGTCTTTTGAATAATGTGACACTGTAATACCTGTTATCTACTTAATCCACAACGTATACATAAATCTCAACCATTTTACCTAAAAGTTTGAAATTAACTTCCTCGAGAGGCAGCATCACTCTTTATGTTGAAACAGTTAATCTTTTTATGCCGAGTGCCTTTTATCAGTTCTTTTCCATATAATTACGTGTTTCACCGTATGACATCTGAAGAATATTAATATTAAATAAACTATATTTCTCATTACGCTTCTTAATCTCAAAACTAAAACTTAACTGAAACACAAAAAAATAGCCAAAACCATAAATGTAAACAGATAAAGAAATTAATAAGTATAATATTTTTAAAATGATTACCATATGTTCAAAACGTGGGTGTATAGATGTGATGAGTGTTTCAGGTAGATTTAAATTCACTATCGAAGATTCAATCCATGCATGGAAAATTTAGATTTTTTTACAATTTAACATGATTCGTTATAAATAAAATTTCTTATTTTTAATGTATTTGAATTCTTCTTTATTGATGGTAGTCTGCTATACTAAATATACATTTTCAAAAGATTCTTCTAGTGTATTTTACTATGAATGACTAATGGTTTTGGTTTAGTCGTTATGCTTAAAATCATAACGAGCGACCTGTTAATGCTTAAACTTAAATTATTATTTGTACAACCAATGTAGTTTGTCTTTAAGGCATTAGGCCTATATATATATATATATCTATATATATATATATATATATATATAGAATATATATATATATAAATCTTCAATAAGAATAAGAAAAGAATAGAAGAAAAGAACATAAAAATTCTCTATATTTCGTCTTAAGACATTTTCAAGAGATATACAGTAGATAAATAAGCAAATATAACAATCAAAAAAATAATAAACAAAAGAAACATCATATGTTACATAAAACTAATTTTGAATTTACGTACAAAGAGTAAATAATTTTTGGCTTATTACAAGGAAATATAAAGTTATAAATTAAAATTGTAGTTAAATGTGTCAATGTTAAAAATTAAAGAAATTGTAACGTGTAATTTATACATAACTGCTATCCGTATCTCAAATTTAGAACCATCCGGATGTTTAGTTTGTAGCACCCTCTGATTAGCTATTTCTAAATAATTTATTTTAAGTTTATGGGGGTTCTGAATTTTGTTAATTCATTTTAGAGAAAAGCATTCATCGAATTTTTTGTTATGCTCCATTGCGGTGGGCCGAAATAGGATTTGATTTAATTTCAAGATTTGTATCGCTGGCGATTTTTGTTCATTTCTAATGTGCGCAATGGAGTTATGGTCTGACCCAATGTAGTCCTTCGGACAAGTCGTTTACATGACAATTGGTAATTAACATTGCTGGGATTCACAAGTCATTTTACCAATTTAATCGGATAATTTCCTTTTCGTTGTGCAGCTACAGAAATGTTTTGAATCTTATTATTAAATTAAACATTTTTTGGCAGCGAGGCTTAAAACAGGGTTCACAGCCAAAAGGTTTGTTTAAATTTCGAGTTAGTTCAACAGATATATATATATATTTGCACGTCACTTAGTTACTACCACAAGAATCGAATAGAATTGTTAGTGGCTTATGTTCGGTTACATGTATGTGTTTTAGATGCAACTGACTGCTAAGTTAAAAATAATTATGAAGAATATTATTACACAATATTATTTTGAAACATTCACATTTTTCATACAAAAATTAGAAATCATTTCGGCTTTTATTTTAGAGCTAGGAAGAGTTTATGTAAGAAACGAGTAATTTATAAGCCGTAATAGAAACAAGGTTTGAAGAATCAGTATAGAAAACTTTTAGCTTTCCCAACAAGATGTTTATACCAAGATAGTTATGATTCTCCAATCCTAAACTATTTTTTTAAACAGTCAGATCCTATAATCAGATTGGTAAAGGTATTTCTTTAAACGAAACAAATGAGAGCGTTCTCCAGCACAATTTCATCTCGTAGTACACTTCAGGAAATATTAAAAGAGACATAATAAAATAACAAGGACGTTAGAAAACTGTACAAGAGTCGGAAGGCATTCAAGAAAGTTTTTTCATTTTGGGTTTTATTATTCTAAAGCTTAAAGTAAAAAATTGTTGAAATAAAAAAAAACTCTTTAGTTCTATTATTTTTAAATTTAAAATATTAATTTAAATAAAATATTACTCTATTTACAATAAAATCCACTAAGTTAGAGTGACTTCACTTTGTTCTTGATATTTGAATATACAAAGATCCATCAGGTCAGTCCGAATGATAAATATACTATAAATCAACAAATCAATTACCTTTCTTTAGACTCATTTTGGGCGGAAAATCTTGTTAAATAGGTGAGTGATAGTTTTGAGGCCATAAATTCGTTGTCAACCCCCTTGTGTGGGGTGGGGGGGGGGGGGGGGGGGGGGGGGGGATGGTCTAGATTTAGCGTGTGTACATCTTCCACAAATATAAGAAGTCAAAACTTACTGTGCAAATGAAACAAAACAGGTCCCAACACATTTCCTTGAGGTTTATAAATATGTAAACGGCCTTATAAATATTCAGCACAATGTTGAGAACGGGGTGATTTATAACAGTTTCACCTCAATGGCTCCTAGTTCGTTGGCACGTCCGATTTGCCAGATGTTTATTGTAATTAATTTTAAATGCCAAGACTAGTTTTAATTAATATAATTCTGTTTCCCACTGTGACCATATATAATAAAAAGCAGTTTAATAAAGTTTTTAGCAATTGCTAAGGTAGAATAACCAAGGGACTTAAGATAAAATTGGAACAAAAATAAGAGAAAACAACATTTAAATTGTACTCAAGTCAGGCCCAACTTTAAAAAACTGTTGAAGTCAGGCGAAAGAAACAAATCTACAGTGCACTCCTAAGTTATCGTTATCCCACGAGATTGTGAATCTGTCTACTAGTCAGGGAAAAAATGTTTAATATCTGCACGATTTAGTGATCACGTTCCATACGGAAAAAAGACATAACGAAACACAGTTTTGAAACATATTACGTAATATAATTATAAAACAAGTTATTTGGTACCAATGTTGATGCGGTGAACTGCCGAAGAACTAAAAGCCTGCGATTATTCATATTAGTGGCTATTTGTTATATTTCCAGTTAATACGAAAAGGTACAGCCATTCACGAAGAAGATCCACATATATCATGTCGTGACTAGTTTTTTATGCACTGTTAAAATATTGCAGTGATATAGACAAGCTTATTGGCAGCTTAATATTGATGAAGAATACTTCTTACTACAAAAACTATTATATATAAATATAAAACCCAACTGCAAAGCTATATACCCCTTTTCTTAGAATATTATACATTTATTTGTCGTAACTGTAACTTTTTTTTTTTTTTTTTTTTTTTTTGCTGAATCAACTGAAATAATTTAAATCAGCGGACTAGAAGGCAAATTGTAATAGTTGGTATAATTACACCAAGTAATGAAAATGAACTATTGTTTTTATAGCTGAATTTATAGCTTTATTTTAGAAAATATTTTCCCGTTTTATAAGGTACTAGTAATTACTTGCGGTTTTCCGCCCGAGTTGCTCTTGAATAATAGGTAAGCCGTGGGTATATCCGTACGTAAAAACACTCCTGAAAATGATTGATTGCTATTGGAACATACTCCAATTCCTTATCAATTTCAGAATAGTTAATATTTAAGTATATAAAGCAATTTCTTGGAGTCCTGAAACCGGATAGATAAACAGTGTTTATATGTTCCTATGAGATACACAAATTTCTTTGTAACATTCCATAATATTTAAATAAATAGTTCCTTACATTTTAATGAAACTTTAATATTTCAATCCAGAGTGAAAGAAACCATCGCTATATAATATGATGAAGTTATGTTTTATATGATCTTTCATAATATCGTTTCGTGTCATCCAAATTTTAATCTTTAATCTAAAAACACACATATAGTCTTCTAATAGGCATCATGAACATTTCATCTCCTTAGAAGTATACTGGGCTATCATAGCTCATAGTCAGATGATCAAGCAATCAAACAAAGCTCATAGAATCGTGTATTGTTTATTAGTGACGAGTGCATTCAACCACCTTTACTGTGATGTGTACTTCACACCTTGTAGTGGATTTAGCCCACTCTTTTCATAACAGTCTAGTCTAACAAGAGAATATTCGTCTATTGATTAATGTTAATTCGTAAACTCCAATTGAAATCCATATACTAAATTTAAACATCACGATTTTCCTGTTACTGTTTAATTTAGATATATCTATATTCTAAGAGACACTTAGGAGGTTCAGATAGTCTGAAGAAGTTAATTACGACAAGTTTTAACTGAATATGTCTATAGAATATTCAGTTTTATATTGAGTACAGCGTATGAGAGTTTAATAATTGTTTATTTTAATAATACTGAGTTTTTTTTTATTATTAAAACACATTAAACTTGCAGAATTATCTACCAGATCTGTTTTCCAATACTGGTTGTATCTGATTGTTAAATTCTTTATGTTTAATTATTCTTATCCGTTTTATAAAATTCTGTAAGACAGCGTGTTACACACTGTTTCGCTAATTATTATTAATGAGGCTAAGCTCAATGGAACATGATGGCGGTTACTTAAGGACGATTAAGTATCTATCTATACATACTAAAAGCATGTATAGATAGATTTGAAAGTTTTGATGTACACTTAACATATTAATTTACTATCATTTAAAGCCCAGTAAAAGATTCAATATCGATCTCACCTCAAATCTTTCAAGTGAACGCTGAATAACGAATGGGTTCCCTTTTACCATTCAAACCTTCATTAGTCACGTCCTCAGTGAGGAGAGGCGAATCTGTGATAAATAACAGCTTCCGGTGTTTGGTGAATTTCTTCATATCTGAATATCAATTGTGATGTTCATATTTAGTTATAAGGTATTTATAAAAAGGCACGTAACGAAGCACACAAAGCTAATCTAACTAGTCTTGTTTTAATTAATTTTTGACAAAAGGCTTGAAATAGATTGATATGAATCTCGTGAACTGAGATACATTATATTATCACACAACACACACAAATATCTACCATTACAATTCATCCATGGTAAGTTTACTGATATACAAATACTGTATGTAATATACTTAAACTTATGTACTGTATAGTTATTATTGAAAAATTAATTACTTTTCATGGATAAATAATTACCATACTGGCAATTGGTGGGGGGGGGGGGGGGTGGGGGGTCAGAATGCACGAAACATCCATTGCGACTGCTCTGTTTATACGTTTTTGGGCAACTTCATCGGGTGCAGCAATTCATTAGCGATGTTTTCATTCAATGAAATATCTAGTTTTCTCTCTTTAACCAGTTACAAATCTAGCATATAATTTATTAGTAGTAAATTTTACTTTTAATTTTAGTAATTTGTTCATTTTTGAATGGGATTACAGTAGTACTTTATATTTATAAATAACTTAGTTTTATAGTATGTTATAAAACCCAAACACTAATATTCTTCCCTTTTTAAGTTAATATTTAAACTCTATCTAATTTCAAATTGTTTTTAGTGGAAATTTTCACTCCAAATGTTCATCCTAATCAGATAAAGAAGATATGAATTCTTATCATTTGAGGCAATTTACGGTGACTTTGAACATTCGTCAGAATTTAACGTTGAATATTAATTAATTACTCAAGATTTTTTATTGTATTGTTTATAACAAAACAGGATTATGTTTGTATAGTTTAGGGTAGGACAGAATTATCTTACAGCCTGATGAAATTTTAATGTTAAAATTGTCTAGAAACCAGTCTACAAATAGTGACATAATTGATATAAACCTACCCTTAAAGCGGTTTTTGCTAGTTCATATTGCACATATTATCCATTAAAAGCTTATTAATCTGATTATTTATCTGAATAGCTTATCTGTACACAAACATGCTTTACATTTAATCGAAATATGTTAGGTAAATATTTTATCAGTTTATTTAATGTATATCTAGATCAAAACGTATTTTGACTTTGATATACTTATTATTTTTTCATTACAGTATTATTCATTTTATGGGGCTAAACATTGTTTTTTTTTTTAATTTTATTGCGTATAATATTGACGATAGTGTGATATGTATTACGTACGTTGATATAATAGTTTTTCCGTAACAAGCTATATCCTATAAATGACCACAAAGCTAGACATTATCCACCTTGCTTAAATTTTCAACGCTAACTAAATCTTTTGGGATTTCTTCCAAACGGTTCTAAAATAATTTCAAATGCTGCTGGAGTCTTAGCTATTCAATTACCATATGTTAACTTATTACAGAGGAACTTGGCTTGATAAAAGCTCTCGTTATCTGACTTCTGAGGCTTGAGTCACATACATTTTAATAAAAGCATAATAATTATAAAGCCGATAAAAAAATAAGAATATATTCTTAATATCCAATTCTTTGAGGAGTTTTGTACTACTTATAAACTGTAAGACTATAAAGTCATTTTATTTAGCAGACAATTACGAGCGAAGCAAGATTTTTATTAATAGATAATTGATAGTTTTTAAAATTATCCATAAATCTGTATAATTCGACAGCAACAAATTGACTAAAATATAATTCAATGTGTTATAAAAAAAACAAATCCTGTTAGCCAATTTGAGTGTTATAGTATGCGTCATTGACCTGTGATCGAAACCAATGAATATATTCCATTGTCGAGCCAAAGAAACAAACGTTATAAAACATTTGATTTAATCGAGTTTCCCTTTGATGTTTTAATCAGGTTGATAGATACACTGCCATCAATATTTTTTACTTTATTGTTATACAAAGCAAACTGAACACCATAATTTATTATATATAATTCCAAAATTACATTTTTACAACGATTAGATAATAGAAAATGTAATATAATCGTAAATTCTTTGTATTGTGAAAAGACAATGATTATAAAACTTTATAAATATTACTAGGGAATACTTTACCTAACCATTATCCATCCAATTCTTCACATATATTTATTTCGATTAACAAATGTAAGCACAAAATATGACTAAAATATTTTACTACGTAAGATAAATTTACACAAATTAAAAATATGTTTAAAAATTTGAGTTTGTGTTACTCTAGTAATAAAACCAATTACTGCATTAAAGAGCTTAACAGCTTAAAACTCGATCGAAACCTTTCAAAAAATCATTTTGAAAAACTTTTAAAAATTTACGAAAATGGATGAACATTAAATCTCTGCATTCACAAGTCAAAAAGATATACAAATAATTTGGCAAAAATTCAGAGACTGTAAATGTGTCATTATTTTTTATCAGGAACAAATATTTTAGATAGTACGCCACTACATCTTCAATATGAACAAATAATTTTGATCAACCTGTAAGTTCTATTTAACATTACTAAATTAGGAAATATTTCATTCACAGTTTGTTTAATGTTTACTTTCAAATTCAAAATTACTGGGAAGACGTGCATATTATTTACACGTGAAGAGGAGAAAAGAATAAGAGTCTTGTAATAAAACAGATCAGTAATGAAACACAGCTAAACTATAAATTTAACTCTTGAATACTCTTGAAGAGAGAGAACAAATAAATAACCAAGCTCAAAACGTATTATAGTCGTACATATAACATATATTCTTTTCCCACAAAACATTCTTATAATATCTTCTCCTATCGTGGGAAACGTATCAAATTACACTGCTGTAGAAAGAGCTATTGTATCTGAGAACCTCTTGAGGCACGCACCGGGGCTATTAGTGTAATCCCTTAACGGTGCATTAAGCATCAATTAGCATGGCCCCTCGTGCTATAAATGGTCTTCTATTAATAACACTGGTCAAAACCTAATATGGATTTTTTATATTACGTTTGCTAGTTATACCTAAGTATCCATTTTTTCTTAAAGAAGCTGGAAAAATTTCCGCCTGTCTGTATGACGTTGTGTCTTCACGATACTTGAGAACGAGCTAATCTTTAGAATTAAAATTTTTCTGTGAATTTTAACACCCTTCATTATTAAACATATTAACCGCTTACAATTTTTGCATACCACTCAGTGAAGCGAATGGTGTGACGTACTCAGAAATAAGACATTGCTTTTGATCGTTGATATCAAAAACGTAATATTTAGTATAGTAATGTAACAGTCATTATTTTAGTCTTCATTCTTTGTTCTGTACTTGTTAAGTTTTTGACTGTTCGTTATTCAATGATATTTAGAGAGGTATAACGATATTCCACTTATATTTTAGTAAATTTAAGTTCGTTCACTCAAACCTGTATTATTTAACAATACAGAATCTTATTAAATACCACCTTGTAAAATAAATTGCATAAAATCCTCCCTACTTGTATTGGTTTAATTTGTTGTTATTTTACCTGTAAAAAATATAACATTGTTCTAATATAATTGTCCTTTTTTCATAATCCAAATAAATAATTTCTTCCTTTAAATATTACTAAATTATAGTTTCGTATTACTAAAATTATGAATCTTTAAAAAATTTTTATTTAAAATATACAAATGTATCTAGAGATTCATTATCATTGCTGTTCTAGAAAAACTATTTAAATTTTATTCTCTATAACTTTTTTAGTATTTCTCATGTTGAATAACTTTTTATAGTAAATTTTCCTACAGTATGTAACGTAAATTATATTGGCCTAAAGAAGTATAGATGTAATAATTGTCTCAAAATTTATTCAGTCCATTCATTAAGATGTCTTAATAATATTTTGCTAAAAGTTCTATTAATTATAATGTGAAAGCTTCTTACTCCTTCTGTTTTTCAATCGGTAGTAAATAAAGATCTATGTATAAAACAAATTTTATTGGTGTATCTGGAATAATGTCCGGGAATTGGGGGAGAAGGATTTGTATGTTTCAGTGGCCTATCAATCGACTCTAAGTGTCAATATACATTTACTTGTCACACTTTCATGCCTTCCTTTCTAAATTATCTTCTTTACCAAATACTTTCTATACAAAGATTCCTACAAACTTCTTTACAAATGCTTTTATCAAATTTTAAATAGTATAAGTTTTGCTGATTTATAATTTTTTGAAACGAAATTGATCTCAGTATTTCATTATAAGCGATATAAACAATAACAAATCAGATTAGATTTTTAAAAAATTAAATCTTTTTACACTGTGAGAAGCTCAATAAGTAGCATACTATGGAATTTAGGAATATTTTATTACCGGCGAAGAATAGTTTTTGTGGAAATTCAGATTATGGAACTTTTCCTTACTAGTAAAAAGTTTTATACTACACGCTTATATGTTCGTAACTTCTATTTTGGGCTATTAAAACAGGTAGTAGATTAAATGTGACAAATACTATTATTAAATACTCAAAATTATTATTTTGATTTTATTAATATAAACTGCTTCATATAAATAAGGGTATTGCCTAAAAAATCAGTCTGTAGTGTCATATGTACTCGTCACTAGTATATGTCATAACAATGAGGCTAATATTATTAAATATCAATAAGATTTAAATATCAGTAACAGATGTTATGTTAGTAGCTAAGTGTTAGTGAGTAAAATCTCTCTAAGGGTTTAAAATATTAATTTCTGTCTGTCTGTCTAGTTGCTCAAAGTCTCGAGAACTAACTGACCTATAGATTTATTGCATTTGGCTTATTTAAATATACCCTTTTAAAAATGAATTAAACTTCAGTAAGGCTTGTTTAAAGGTCTGCTACCTAAAATAATATTTTAATTCACATTAAATGGGAAAATGAAAGTGAAAATATAACTGCTTCTGCTTATTTAATTAACATAGATAATATTCAGAAATAATCCTACTGTTTGAGATTCTCTTTAATCATGATAAATGTAAAGGTTTTTACAGTTATTAACTATTTCACTATCGTGATTGATTTCATTTAACATAATGTTTTGTTTAATCAAAGAAAGATTATTTTACACATAGATTTTAAATAAAATTTGGCTCAAGACACATTATTTAAATTCGAATTGAATAAACGTTATCTGTGAACAATCCCTGCTCCCCAGTCGTTGGACATGGAAATATATTGGTTATACTCCAGGGCAGCTTATGCTGACATGTTTGTATTACACTATAAAATACTGGCTTCTTGTTCAAAACCCGTTAAAGGTTTTAACACAATATTCTATTGTGAAAATCTTTAGCAGTAAGACTTATATGATCTGTGATACTATTGCTTATAAACACTCTATTAATCGTGGCTTTATTATAAATAAAATAGAACAACCGATATCACAAATGTCCCCTTTATATTGAATTAACAATGACGCTTTTCATGTGCTTCGAAGTACTCACACTTGAACAGACAAGATAGATTCAATACTCCATTTATACGATTGAAATGCCTTCTTAACTCATTCATTTGTAAAATCAAATATTTCCTACAGAATAAAAACTCTTCCCAAATGGGATCAAATAATTTGTAATCGTTTGGCTTTTTTACTATACCAACTTACCTGTGAAATGAAGGTATAAGATTTTCTACTGAAATTGTGCGATTTCGTCACTAAAAGGTTTATTTTAATTTGCACTTTGATGTATTAAAAAAGCCTGAAAACTGTGTCTGGAGAATTGGTGTCTCCTTACTGTTTTAAGTATAAAATCTCTAAGAAAAAACATTTTTTAATAAATAATAATTATATAATAATGTAATTTATAAGCAAGAAAATTCTAATGCTGAAATATAAAATTTAAACCAAACAATTATTACACATACATTCCAGTTCCTAGAAGAGAGAAAACATTTCCGAAATTGGTCTGCACAGCAAATGTAGCACAGAACTGAAAGTGGGTTTCAGGTCCCCTGACAGATAACGACGGCAAATGTATGTGACAGATTCTGACCAATGATATTTGAACTTCAATTCTAAACTATTTTTAATAAATCCATTGGCCGCCTAAAATGGATTTGAACATGTTTACAATTACAAAGGCAAATGAGACTCAATGTTTTAAAACTGTTGTAGACATAAATACAATATAGAAAGTTAACAAGCAAAATAATACAACAAAAACTAGCTAATGGATTAAGGAAAAATCATGGTGAGAGGAATATGAAGTGCGTAGTTATATTTTCCTAAGACTTGTTACGTTAGTAATGATCAAGATGGTGTTTGTGTTAATTTCATATTCCATAACAATACAAAAGTGTACAACAACGATATGTAAGAATATTTACTCTGTGAGGCCTTTACATAACAAGGCCCCACAACAAGGGCGCTTTATATATATATATATATATATATATATATATATATATATATATATATATATATATATATATATATATATATATATTGTACAATAGAAGGAAAAGACTTCATATAAATCCTTTAATATTTTGACTATATTGCCGTTTTCAAAAAGGTACAAAAAGTATATATAATGTAAGAATTAAAAGTAAACATATGAATTTTGATAATCAGCTGAAATGTTCTATTCTGATTTATAGTGTAATTTATAAACTCCTTGTTATATTATACTAAAAAGGGCTTTATATTAAAATTAAAATTTAGATTAATAATATAAAAAGGCGTTCTAACAGCATAAAATTAAATTAAATATTAGCAATTTTGTAGTTGTACATTCATAAAAATTTATAAAATTAATAAATTTAAATATAGACAATACATTGTTTTAGATTTGCTAGATTAGTTTAGACTATTTTAACAGATCATTTCTTCTTTAATCCAAAAGGTAATTTTGACTTAGGAACTAATTGATATGCTTGTTCTAAATTTTCTAATTGAATTTTTGGTTTAACTGTATTGGTTTAACGACAAATCCCTTACCTCGTATTAGGATGAATAACCATCGGTCTTTATCCAACAGAAAATACGACAATTTGGTTTCGCAACATGCATTGGCTCATAACGAAATATTTAATAATTGTTACACATTAAAAGGGATTTGTAAAGTACCAGATGCTTCTTCAAAAATTCAATTAGAAAATTTAGACCAAGCAAATTTGGTTGCTGCAAACTCTTCTACAGCCAGTACAAATATTTTACAATCAAATTAGGACTATATAAAAACTTATAACTTCTTAAAAAAACCAAATTCAATAATTTATATGCAAATATGAAAAATATTTTAGGTGATAGAGCCTAATAAGTGTCATATTTGGGTTTATCATGCTAAAAACATAAGAATAAGATATTTTAAGGAAAAAAGATTTTCGATCGTTGGCCTGTGTAATAGGTGATAAGATCAGCAATCTATACCTGATATATTCTTCTTAACTGCGCATTTCATGAAGGGAGGCAGTGAATGAAACATCCTTACATACGGTAAAGTATGTCGATTGTTACGTTACTTTTAAAGAGCAATTAACATATTTAGAAATGGCACTTAAATCACAATAAAATATGTAATACGGATCTGAAGCCACGTCTTTCAAGGGAGTACTGAGTAATGAACGGATTCCCTTTTCCCATTCAATCTTTCTATAGTAAATCCCTCAGTGAGGAGAGCTGAATGAGTGATAAAGAGCAGCTACCAATGCCTTTTAAGTTTCTGTTTATATAACTTGTACTGTAACATGTTCTACATGTGATATTTTTATTGGAGGAATATTACATTATGTTTTACCTAATATGTTATTCTATAGTGTATAACAAATAGGATTAAGTGCTTCTTGAACGATTGTATTTGTGAAAGGAAACAAAGTATCTTCCATATTCTTTGTTTAAGTTTATTTCTAAATAATTTAATTGATATATTAATGTACTGTCAGGAGAATAAACAAAATCAGTTCTTTACGCATTATTTAAACTCTATTTATGCTACTCTGTTTATTTCGTACATATGCTATACTGCTAACTAACTTTTTCGGTATTGTTTTCAGAAATATCTTTGATGCAGCTTCTTAACAGTTATTGTTATTGTGGTGGTAGTCAGTAAGGCTAACGGAATTCGTATTAAATTAAAGTAGATTGATTGATTATTAGTTTCCGAAACATCAACCTTGCCTGGTTCAGTACTTATTACGCTCATAAGGCCTCCCTACTCCTATACCTTCAACGAGGTCCCAGAGGTTCTACCTAATGCTGGGTAGAAATATTAAAGAGTATATCAGCTGGCAGCAAAGTTTTAAACAGGGTTCTTCTCTAACCTCAAGGCTCTCCTAATAACATATAAAATATAATGCAGTTAGCAATCTCATTCAGCTAGTTACAGAGTCTAGCCCTAGGATCTTAAGTAATGAATCTTAATGTTTCAATTGTTTCTAGTATAAAGCGTGGCCACTAATAAGGAATACGACCAATAGCATAAAACCTTTAAAATGATATTAGCATTTGTGATTGATTGCCATTGCTATATTTTACAAAAATGGACAGTTCTAAGTATCGGAGATTGGATCGCTCCAATATCGTTATTTTGGATTTGTGTTCTCGGCTCCTGTGCAGTGACATCACTGGTGTTTATTCTCACCTCTCTGGATGTTATGACATTTATCTTGTATTACTTAAAGATTGTTATAAATATAAGTGGCAGTCAATAGCCAACGTTTTATTTTCATTGGCTTAGGGATTTTACCACCAAAAAAACAGAATGGATTTCAATCCTCGAAACGTAATGTAAAATATTTTGTCACATAAAACGTTATATGTTGGAAATCCTACTATCCTTTCCAATCGCTCATCGTAAACAATACTTAAACAAAAGTATGTCTTTGTTTCATTTTATCACCCATTTCTTGAACTAGATTATAGTGCCGTTATTAATTGTATCTCCACATTGTTGGCCAGAGATATAATGCTTCCAAAGAAATGTTTTACATCGAAAACATTTAATAATATCATGTTAGGTACTTGTTTGACCATTCAATTACTGCAATGAGTAACTCCATACTCAGGTTTAATAATTTTTCTTAAAAGCATATAGAAAACTGTGCAATTTGGTATCGAAAAACTTCAATTGTTAGATTTTTCCAAAATCCTAAACAGTGAATAAAATAATTTTGAAACATATAAATTTTTCATGTATTACCTATTAAACAGTAAAGGAAATTATATAATCAATACAATCTATATCCTTGCAAATTCATCAGTAAAATGTTTTCATGATTCCGTAATATGACATTTGAAAGTACTTGTATCTATACAAAATCAAAACAATGAAAAAATGGGTAGAAATAAGTTTTATAGTACGTCCCTTTTTTAAATGTATACGTTTAAAAACATATTAAGTTTTGGTTCACTTTTAATTCTTCATAGATACTGTTTTTATTACTCTAGCAATTTATCGTGGGTTACAGTCAGTGCACTATGTAAGCAGATTGTTGCCCAGACTCCAAATCTCCAGGTAAGTAGAAATCACAGTGCCAACTGTTGCATGTACATTAGGGGTTTATTAAAACAAACGCTATTAAGTAATATTATAGTTTTTAAACTAAGTTTTACCTCTTTGGTAACAGACAAATGAACCGAATCTTGCATTTACCTTACTTTTTTAATGCTGGATCACTGATAGTAACTACCGTTGTAAATTCTGCACTACCTGTTGAATTGAGTAAGACGTAACCGAATACTTAATCCTTTTACTTGCTTATAAATAAAATGATTTAAGAATCAACGACCTACAAGAATACCACATAGTTAGTCTATTGTTTTTTCATTCCCATTAAGTATTTAGTAATAATTTTTGCTATAAATATGCTAACAATAATTATATCTAAGATATAATAAGTTCCATAAATTTTTCGTGGGATGTTGACATATTTAGTTTAGCGTGTGGCAAGTTCAACGCCACTGTTTTTAGTTTTGAGTGTTTTTTCAATGTTTAGACATTTTATTATGTTTCTTGACACCCGAGGAAGATCATAGACTTTAATATTTAAAACGAAGTGTTCAAATTTTAACATATAAATAATTAGTAACTCACGTAGTACTTGTTGTAAATTGTACATTATAAATAGTAAATTTGAACATTTGCATGGATTTAATGTATTTTTATGTCATATATTAAACTAGCATAATGCATTGCTATAACATTTTTCTTCTTTTAAAACATGATTCTTATTATAATAGTGAAAGTTATAATTTTATAAATATATTAAAATATTTGTAGTCCTCCATTGATTTTAAACGTTTTTTTTTCGCTTCAAATAACCTACACTTGTCAAAAACGTGTATCATTTCAAAAATATTCTATTTATCTTCATAAACAATATACTTATCCTATATTTTTTCCAGTAAATTTAATTTATTAAAAAATTACGGTTTTATTTAAATAATAAACGTATAGTGGTTATTTTGTAATTCGCTGATTTATACTTCAAGCTTACATATTTTTTTAATCTATGTGTTTTAATGTGTGTGTGTGTGTGTGTGTGTGTGTGTGTGTGTGTGTGTGTGTGTGTGTGTGTGTGTGTGTGTGTGTGTGTGTGTGTGTGGTGAAAGGCAAATCGTAAATAGGCTGAGGATATTAGTGTTTGGACCAATAATAATTCATGTTCAATTTAATCGAGTAAATTTTGAGTCATCTATTACCATACAGCCATATTGGTTAAAGTATTACTAAAATAATACCATTTGCTATTGATCGTTGCTTATTGCATTTAACATTACATGTATTTACTTACATACTTAATAGATAGTGACATCGTAGCTATCAAATCTTTTGTACATGAAATTCATTTGTCAATAAAATTCCATACTTTTTTCTATTAGTATATCAAAGTTATTCATAAGAATGAGAAACTAATCTAATAAAAATTAAATATTAGAAATATAATATTAGAAATCTAATAGCAATATCGTTGTAGCACTTTCTGACTAAATTGGTTAAATACTGTAATTTATACAAATAAGTTATTGTGAATATAACAATAAAAGTATGGGCTGTGGTTAAAAAATAAATTACCTAGAGCAGTATTTGTGCATTTATATCAATAATAAACGAGTTTAACTGAAGTACACGAAAACAGCATTAAATAATGCGGTTTATTGGTGAGGCATAATTGTGAAACTGTTTATAACCATAGTTTTTAAAAACCATTTTAATTATAACTGATTTCCACATAACCAAATTAAATTAGACTCTTATTGCAGATATGACAACTCTTTATGTATTAACCAACGCTGAACTATTTATACGAATGTGTTTCACATCGAATTTATGGATAATAAAGGTTTGTTTACCTTGTATAGCAGTATTGAAATATATGGAACTCTATAATGAGAATTAAATTATGTATTATTAGTGGAACATTCCGTATTGTATGTATTGGGTAAGGTAGTAAGTTTGTTTTTACAATAGGAATTTCACGCTCAATAATAACAGATAACTGATCATATAGTGTTTGAAAGGTATTCATCCCATAAATCTTATAAAATGTATTGTTATCTTCATTTAAAACCAACTACTACATACGCTCTTTTAAACTGTGTATTTGAAATACGAAAACAGTGAATGAACAAGTTAAAGTATTTTGGTTGTTGTATTGCTATAAAAGATCAGTTAATAGATACAGAATACTATTTAACGCTCGGGAAAGGTTCAATACTGACATTAACTCACGTCTTTTTAGAGAGAGCTGAATAACGAATGGATTCCCTTTTACCATTCAATCCTTCAATAGTCACGTCCGCAGTGAGGAGAGCTGAATGCGTGATAAATAACAGCTTCCGGTGTTTGGTGAGTTTCTATATATCTGAGTTTCAATGTGTCTTTAACATGTGAAATATAAAAATTACATTTATGTTTTGAAATTTAATTTATATATGAAATTATATTTATGTAGGAAAATTTCATATATATGATAGTAAGTTATTGGATTGTACCGTATGACGATAACACATGCTGGGGGTGGTGACTTCTGAGGTCGTAGTAATAAATACTAGAATTGCAAAGTTTACTTATAAGTTCAGTTCAATTATAAGACTTACAAGCACCACTTTTAGATGTTAAATGAAATTTAATGTACTGCCACGTTGCTGCCATTTAGAATATAAGAACTAAAAAGGTATATCTTCTAGGTGGGCCTAAAAATATCCAATGTTCTATGGAATTATGCCTACGATGTTTTACTTTACAAAACAATAAGATTTTACTTCCCTTCGCAATGTGTAGACTCACAACCCGGGTGTCGGCGTCTTGGCACGAGACAATGGCGCTGTAGTCTAAGAAGGGTTATGTCTAGTCGGTGGTTACTAGACGATGAGTAGAAGTTAATAAACTGGTAGCCATGTACTCAAATAATACGTGCCCTGTGAGCCGTGAGACACGTGGGACACGTAAACTCGCGGACAAAGCGCGCGAGGTCTGCTCGGTCACATAGTTGGGCTGCTACCAAGGATTAGAAGAAAATATTCATACGCGTGCCAATTAGGTAGTTACTCCGCCCAATAATTTTAGTTCCGGAACATTGGATGTAAAATAATATTATATAATACTGGCTGACTAGGTTGCGAAATTTACATTATATGAAAATTTATTTAACTAATTTACGGTACAGGATGTGTAAGAATGACATTTATAATTTAAAAAATTATTTTATTTACATTTGTTGTATTATTTTCCAGACTTAATTACTAAATGTTTATTCTTCATAACTTTATTTACATGGTACATTTACATACAATCTTACAAATTCCATCTGACTTTCTTCAGTAACCTGTTTTATTTTGAATCACAGTTTCTTTACCTACCCTTTATGACCTATTTCTTCACTTTTTGTTTTGTTCCGTAAATCTATGTTATATCATCTAAACTCCGAAACTTATACTGTTGTTTAGTCACATGACAGTCTTTTCGTACACTAGATATTTTCGTCGGCAAGACAGTGCTTTGAACGACACCAAACTCTAGCACATGTAACACATTAGTAAGTTTAAATAATATTTCATCTCTCATTATTTCTTACAGTATGCCGAGCTTACTTTCACATTTCTAACCATAATTGTTCATTCTCTTCATCGAGATTCACCTTTTATATAGCTCTTTAAGCTCTTAATTACTCTTGAATAATTTTTTCAGTTACTTAGCTCTTTCAATGTTTCAATTAATCACTTCCTCGCTTACCATCTTTGTATATCGATTCCGACCTCATTGGTGTGCGATAAATTATAATTTGTTTCTTCCTCATTGCTTTTGCTACTCATTATTTTATTTCTTTAGCCCATAATTTCCACCAAATTCCTACAACACTTTTCACTTTCTGTCTCAAGTAATTAGTAGTCTTTTACATATACTACTTATTCTTATTACCTCTGATCCAATCCCGAATGCCATATCCAAACTCTTATTTATGCTACTTTTGGAATTCGCATTATTTGTATTAATTTTTACCTTTAAAATATGAAACCCCTTACAACTCTACTAATGTGGCTTACCCAATTAGTCTCGTACCACGAATCTCAACAGCTATATCTTTATCACAACCTCGATTCACATCACGCTTTTATATTCTTTGGCATTTTAAATATTATTTTGTTATTACTGGCAACAATACTTACAGAGATACATTTCATGGCTTAATAAAGGTTTTATTATCATGGTCTGTTTCTTTTACATTGATAGTGGGCCGGCATATTATCCATGTTTCTCAAGGAATTGTTCTATAATGTATCTTCAATATCGGTGCAATTCAGCTATTGCACTGTGGAGGCTATACCATGACGAGTTATTACATAATCAGATTAAAGAAAACTTTATGAATTAGGAAAAAAACCATATATAAAATGGTTTGTTTTAAATATTTTAAAAAGCGTTCTTTAATACGATCTTGTAAAACACACAGATTTCTGTTATATCTTCTCCCTCGAACAGATAGTTTAATTTGTTCAGCAGGGAACCTAGAAACATTACCTAGCATTTCAACTCATGAGCAGTATAAGCCAATTATTGTTGACTAGACTCTAAGTTGACCCATTAATTACAATTGTCAATCCCAGGAGTAGCATGTAAAGTAAAGTATTATTTAAATAAAAGCTATTAGCAAACATTTCACTTTGAATCTTTAACTCATTGTTACCTAATGATCCTAAAAGTAACAACGCTTGCTAATCTTACGTTTACCATGTTTTTCATGCTTTAGAATGCGTCGGGTGGAACACTAATGGTATTCCTTTAAATGCTAAACTAATTTTAGAATGCATTACAACTGAAATTGTCATTATTTTATTGGTTTCATTAATTTTTTTACATAAAGTGTAATAATTGTCAGCATGTATTTAATGTTTTAAGGAGAAGCAATGAACAAGAATGCAAGTCAGTAGTACACCAATCCGCGTATTCCGTAACGGGCTGCGTTGAATGTAGGCGTTTTGTAAAATGTCTAGTCTTTTAAAGTATAGTAAAATTGAGTTTTCGCTATCTGGAAAAATTGGAAAATTTTGTAACTATAAAACTTGAAACATACAAGGTTGGTAAACCTTAAAATTTTAGTCTTTACTTTACAGTTTCTTAACTAACAATTTTCATAGGGTTTCTAGAGAAATATCTTGTAAAAATGTTTACATATATTGCTTTATATTTCTAATTAGTTGCATGGAAGCTATTTTGAAACATAGATAATTAATTAGAAAGTGGTAAAAACAAATGATGATGTAAACGAATTCTAAATCCCTAACTTGTTTTGTATTACAACTATTATTAACTGAATATCTTACTCCTTTCTATTCAAGTTCTAAGCGGTCACAGACTTAAAACATCAAGATTGTTAAGATGTAAAATTAGTTTTTTATTAGTTAAACAGTTCATAGTTTAATGTTTTGGACGGCCCAGAGAATTATGTTCTTTCCTAAGGCTCATATACTTAGCATATCGCTAGCAATTATTACTTACGACAAGAATTATCTGAAACCCATAATTACCATAATAGGTCATAAGGAAGTTCGAACTTACCTCAGGAGTGACAGGTTTTTCGGGATGATTAGTGGTGTAGGCAGCTTCCCCATCTTGGAAAAAGGAGGAGGCTAGTTCTCTTCAACTTACTCCAGTTAAAGTAGGAAGGGGAAGGTACTTCTTTATGTTTAGGATACTAACAACCTTGACCCCTAAGTGATCTACACAAACTCCAATATGCAGTCTCCACAGATTAGTAAACCTATCTTTTCACTATGTTACCACAATATATTTATAATTGGGGTTAGTGATATGGCACTTCTATAAATCCATGGAGATGTTCGGATTAAAGTGGTACATTGATTTATTTTATGTACCTAATTTATACAAAATACGTATTTTGTACTCGGGTATTACATCGATGTTTCAAAGTACATAGTGAAACAGAGACAATATGTTACCCACGTCCTACAATGATCGGATTGAGTATATTATTTTGCTCTATAATGGCTTAATTTTCTATACGAGGTTCAATATGCTCATGATAATGACTCGTTCCGTAAATAAACACATTTTTAAAAATAAATATTACAAGAATTTAATCATAAATGTTTACTTAGTAATATTTGTAACAACTAGGTTCGATAGATGGAAGTGAATACAATGTAAATAAGTTCAATGCTAACAAGAAAAGTACTATTTATTCTGTGAATTGTATGATTAATGTATTAATTGACTTCATAAATGTTAAACTTTCTTATAAAACAAGATATTATAAAAATATTATATTTATTGAACACATAAATACTATATCCGACACGTTATTTGAAAGATTCCTTTGGGAGAGTTAATGATAAAATTAGGGAGAATGTGGGTCTTTGGATCTGGGTCAAAGATATGATCAAATCCTTTTGTTGCCGGACCAATTTTTGACACTAACGCCATTTTCGTATTATACCGGCTATTGTGTGTTTAAAAATAACGATGAACATACCTACAGAAGTTACCGAAATAAATATTGTAAAAGTTACATGAAACGTCATAGACCATACTAGCACGAACTCTAGCAAGTGTTTGTTATTTATTTGGAGTAACATCACAGCATATGATCTAAGGCAATAACAATATTTTAATAAACATGTTTTCTGTCTAGTAATCGTGCATAGTTTTTACATAGTTGATGACATCAAAATTTATATTTTTAGATTTCCTAAATTTATGACATCGCTGTAAACAAGTCAACATGTTTATTTTATTACATCATCTCTGATTAAGCATTGAACATTGTGCACTATAATATTTTCAATATAAACTTATATTTAATTCTTTACAATCCTATATCCCATGCCTCAAAATCAGTCTTTTCAACATTGGTATAATATTTTTGAAGGAAGTGGCCGATCTCCTTTTTAGCCTTATTCTGCTCATCCCGGTGGCAGGATCTAACCAATTAGCTTGTGTGATGGTCTTATAAAATAGAATAAAGGTTTGAGTTTTAAAGTACAAGGTCAGCAGTACTGATAAAAACTGAAATGGTCTGAAACATAATTTGAACCTACGTTATATTTTAACTCAAGCCCAAACCTTTCGACTTCGTACACTCCCCTGCAGCTCTCCCAACACTTGGTATGCCAACACTTATGCAAAATTGCTTCTATTGCTGAAAATGTTTTGCTAAAACCATATTATTTTTTTGAATGTATAAATTAAGAAATAATGACTCATATATTTAAATCGTATTTTTAATGTCACATAATGCAGTACACAGACTACCTATTGAAATTGAATTACTACAAAAAATTCGTTTGTTATACTAATAGCGGATACTGACTGTCTGATATACTAATTGTCAGAAGCAATATAATGAAGGAGTGAGGTCGGTAACAGAGGGATAAAACAACTGCGGTTTAACCACCCTTGTCACATGTGTGGTGGGAGGTCCTCTGTTCATGAATGATTAGTAGAGCAGAAGCCAATTGTAATATTGTCCTAGCCATTACACAGTTTGGTTAACAAACCTCGATTAACTAATTCATAATTAACATCATACTACTGAACATTATAATAATATGCGTAAAATATTCAGCCGATTGTACTGAATATTTACATGGATATTCTTAAAACCCCTAGTTTGAATATTGGCTATTCTAATCCCGAAAATCCCTACGGGGTATCCCCAATCGGCAAGTCGTGTAAAGTCTAATCCTGGTTAATAAATTTTCGAAATATTAATTTAAATAACTTGTTTTAAAGATTTTAAATCTATTATTAATAGTGTGAAAGCATAAAGTATTTTTGCAACCTTTTCTACAACTGCTGTTAAGCACAAAGTAAGTTTATTAATATCCAGATAAGAACATTAAAATTGTTAGTAAAGATATAGTTTACGCTATAAATGCCTAGCAAATATAATTAATTAGGTGTAAAAGATTTTTTATTAACTAAGTTAATACAAATTTTAACACTTTAACAAAACAATCCAAGCTGTCTTTTAACAGAAGCAAGTTTCTCAGAACTGTGTATGTATAGGTATTTCCTATATTTGGAAGCAAGGCCTAATCGACTATGGAAGAAAAAAATAGTAAGAATTAAAATAGCCGTAAATACACTCTTTTTGACGTAAATTCTTGTTTGTGACAATAAGTCACACTGAACATTGGTGTCAAAAATATAATTCACTCAAACCATACGTAATCATATACGTGCAAAAATATGTAATTGCTCACGAATCCACATATAACAGCTAGTATTTAGTAAATTATGATGTTTTAAGTGTAAAGTTAACGAAAGCATTGTTTGGTAATAATAGCTTATTATATATTTGTGCAACGGGAAGACTACTATTATCAAATTCTTGTATTTCCAGTGACTCCATTTTACTGTCTACAAATACTACTCTTCATTTAATACCAAGATTTTAATTTTGTATATCTGACAATCAATGATATAATATTTATTTTGCTTTAGAAAAAGATGTGTTTTCAGTTAAAACATTTAGGGTTATGTAAGACTACTACAAGCAAATGTTAATATTAATTTTGAAATGTATTTTTTTAAATTGTTCATTAATTTTAGATTCACACCTTAGTAGTCTATAAGTATATAGAAATTAAGAGTTTGTTAAATGTGGAGTATTATTTGATAGCAAATTTTAAACTGAAAAAAAGAATATAATCCGTAGAAAAATTTCTAAGTACGATCTCAACAATTTCACATAAACTGACGTTCTTGAATGTAGCTCTAATCATTCTAATAAAAAACTTTCATTAAAATTAAAGTTATTTAACTAAAATAATCGTCATTTTAATCGCCCTTGTCTGCAACTTAACTATATCTAACTATATTTTATATGAATTACTGTTTGTAAAGTAAAATAAGAAATATTTTATTTTTATTCTATATCCAATATTGTACAAATCGTTAATTGTTGAAAGAAAGGATGTTAAAAAAATAAATAAGAGAGGAATTAGCATACACTCAGCCAATACCACATTTAACACTGATAAATATAACAATTACTGGTGTATACACAATTATACCTCTAAAACATTCTACATGGGTAGCAGTAAGGTATTTGGTGTCAGGTGGTGACTCGATCATTGTGGCAAACAGCTGTTGACAGACAATCAGCTGATAAATGGTTCCATAAATAACTGATAATAGCCTACTCGTCCAATGATTCAACCCTTGGCTTTCTTATACTCCTATACTTCTTTTGTGATATGCTATGGTTAGATGATTTTACATTGACCTTGGTATATCTATATACTGCTTTAAATATATTAAAGATTTTCGTAAATTATCATGGGTATGTTTCAGTATTATAAGTAATCATATCCTTTATTTTTTTATCATTCAATAATGTTTAAATCAACGGTTTTTTTTCAATAAATAAACCGAGTTACTAGTTATTGATATAGTAGTAAATATATTGATAATTTATTATTACTCTTTAGAATTAATGGTTATGGACCCTTTCCAGTCAGTGTTTAGGTTTCAATTAATATTCAAAAGTATTGTATATAACCAAATATTAAAACAAAATACTACTCAAAATCTTACTTCTATACGTAAGTAGAAGATGCCAAACGATTGCCAAATTGAGGTTAGACATGATCATTCTAAAAAATGAATGTTTTTTAAGTTAATTCATTATTGATTCTGTTTACAAAAAATAAATAATTAATGTTCATTCTAACACCTTTTGTTTTATTGATACTAAAATATAAATATTAGAGGATTGGAAACCTTTTTCGACAGCCAAATAGGTTGGAATAATAGGTGTTGATTTCCTTTACATGCCCCAGCGTGCTGTGTATAGCATGATTGTTAGATAAAAGTGTAGGGGGGAAAAATAAAAAAAATCCAGTACAGTTATCTAAGTGTAATGATTATTTTAGTGCAAATAAAATAGTTTAAAACTAAAAATCTATAATAGCAAAACACTTATACGAAATTTCAATATGAATGTTAAGTTTTGCTCTGATTAAATTTCCTCCTAAATGCAGCGCCTGAAATCTGATGTTTTTACAGGTTTTTTCATTTCTGGAATCTGGAGATATGTGTGTCTGATGACGAAGAAACTTATAACTAACAACAACTTACAATCGTTTCCACATCACAGATACCTTTTTTTGTTTACTTCAGGTACTGAGAATATGCAATTCCTACAACTTCATTGTGAAACAAATTCGAGTACATATACAAATCTCAAATTCATTTATTAATATATTTTACAGGTCCCTAAATAATTTGATAGGAGCATTTTCAAGTGACCTTTTGCTGCTACAGGTAAAATAAATTTGAGAATACTATTTGTCATTAATACCTAAAGAAGCAAACGTTAATTGTTCTTAGAGGTTTTTATTTTATATACACTTGTTTTCAGCTTCAGGCTACCTTTAGTGTAATAATATATTCGTGAATATCAAACTGCGACAGCTGATATTTAATTCATATAAATACAAAATACTGAAACTCGTCGTTTCCCCGTTAATGTATGTAACTCAATCAGCTTGGGGGGGGGGGGGGTGGGGGGGGGGGGGGGTGGGGGGGGGGGGGGGTGGGGGGGGGGGGGGGTGGGGGGGGGGGGGGGTGGGGGGGGGGGGGGGTGGGGGTTGTTTTGTCACAGTAATCTCCCAAATAAACATCGTTTAACACTAATTGCCTTTTAGATTTTATGAGATATTCATTTAATTAGAGTCTACATTTGTATAAAAAACAAATTTTAAAATACTCCTATAAGGCCATAAGACGGATGTAATTCTAAAACTAGGCGTGTCACAAAACTGTAAACAATATATAGAAAGTTAACCGTTTATCATTGACCTGATTGATCAAAGCTCAGTCTCTAAAGCAATTATGTTTTTGGACGATTTACCGTGCATGCCAAGATGTGACAAAATCAAATTGTATGCTCTGATTGCAGCCATGCCACAATGCTTGACACAGAACGACTGCCCTGATGTTCTGACGTGTATAGACATGAAGTGTGTGGACCCCTGTCCTGGGCCCTGTGCTCAAAACTCCTCCTGCAGGGTGCACAAACACGTGCCCTTCTGCTCATGCTCTCCCGGACAGATTTGTAAGTAATCAACAAATTTAATACTATATTATAATATTTCAAAATAAGGATAGCGGTTATAAGGCCAAGTATTTGCTTCGCACTCCCACAGTCACGAGCGCAGAGGATTGGGGCCAGTCCAGCACGTGCCGTTTGTCGTTCTGGGCTATTCCATAACATCTTAGATTCTTGAAGAATAATAAATTTTACGACTACTAAAAGTAGTTTATATTTTTCACATTAACAACTTATATATGTATATATATATATATATATATATATATATATATATATATATATATATATATATATATATGTATAAAACAATATTTTCAATACAATTTAAAATAAAAATAGGTAGGAATTTTGCTGGAAAACTGTGTGGACCCCAGCCTCAGTCAATAATTTTATAATTCTTTTGTTATATTTTAACGCTGGTAGTTTTGTATATAGACAAATATTGGAAGATTAACATATTTTTGTATGTAACAAATATTGTTATTTTTACATACCTAACCAAAATAGGAATACTAGGATATTTCGAAAGACAAATAATAAAGCCACGATATTTATTTTATTCCCTTACAGTGCAAACCAAGTGCTTAGAAAATGCTGACTGCCCCTTGGATAGGGCATGTATAAAACAGAAGTGTGAAGATCCCTGCTATAACATCTGCAACGGTAACAACACCAGTTGCCGGGTCCGCAACCACATCCCTTACTGCACCTGCAAGGAAGGCTTCTATGGTGACCCACTCACTGCATGTAATCAACAATGTAAGCTTTTCTTCTATTATTGACGGTAACGTTTATTAGATTAAAACACGTCAAGTAGAGTCTGTTGAATTAAAATAGTAATTCAAAATACTATAATAGATATGGTGTATAAGAATGTGAAGTTTTCTTTTATATATAAAAAATAAAGGTTTTCCATGCCCACAATACTACGACGTTGCTGAAAGGCACATCTGTATACCATGCTCTGATAAACTACATACGGACAAAGTAAAATACATATTTACACATTCCTGTGAGGATGATAATTATATCATTTTTAACACATTGACTGCGACAGATGTCTTAAGATGGGTAATCAGTTTAGAGAAACATGATCACTCAATATGTTCTATGAAAATGTAAAAATGTTAACACAGACAGGCGTCAGTTATCGTACAGTAGTTTCCCACGTTGACTGCAAATGACGCCTTACAGCACATAATCATAAAGAAAATACTCATGATCACTTAGCATAGGACCGCAGTGGAACTGTTAACCATGATAAACGAAACTTTTTGAGCACTACTTTTACACGTTGCCTGCGACGGACGCCTTACTGCACATATGCAGATAGAAAGTACACATGACAACTCAGTATAAATCCGCAATCAAAGTGTTAACACAAACAAACGACAGTTATTGTACACTACTTTAACACGTTGACAGCAACATACACCTTACAGCACATAATCATAAAAGACAATACACATGATCACTTAGTATAGAACCGCAGTGGAACTGTTACAATGTAAAACTAAACTTATTTAAACTGTATTGTACACTACTTTAACACGTTGACAGCAACATACGCATTACAGCACATAATCATAAAGACAATACACATGATCACTTAGCATAGGACCGCAGTGGAACTGTTAACCATGATAAACGAAACTTTTTGAGCACTACTTTTACACGTTGCCTGCGACGGACGCCTTACTGCACATATGCAGATAGAAAGTACACATGACAACTCAGTATAGATCCGCATTCAAAGTGTTAATACAAACAAACGACAGTTAATGTACAGTACTTTAACACGTTGACAGCAACATACACCTTACAGCACATAATCATAAAGACAATACTCATGATCACTTAGCATAGGACCGCAGTGGAACTGTTAACCATGATAAACGAAACTTTTTGAGCACTACTTTTACACGTTGCCTGCGACGGACGCCTTACTGCACATATGCAGATAGAAAGTACACATGACAACTCAGTATAAATCCGCAATCAAAGTGTTAACACAAACAAACGACAGTTATTGTACACTACTTTAACACGTTGACAGCAACATACACCTTACAGCACATAATCATAAAGACAATACACATGATCACTTAGTATAGAACCGCAGTGGAACTGTTACAATGTAAAACTAAACTTATTTAAACTGTATTGTACACTACTTTAACACGTTGACAGCAACATACGCCTTACAGCACATAATCATAAAGACAATACGCATGATCACTTAGTGTAGAACCGCAGTGGAACTGTTACAATGTAAAACTAAACTTATTTAAACTGTATTGTACACTACTTTAACACGTTGAAAGCAACATACGCCTTACAGCACATAATCATAAAGACAATACTCATGATCACTTAGCATAGGACCGCAGTGGAACTGTTAACCATGATAAACGAAACTTTTTGAGCACTACTTTTTACACGTTGCCTGCGACAGACGCCTTACTGCACATATGCAGATAGAAAGTACACATGACAACTCAGTATAAATCCGCAATCAAAGTGTTAACACAAACAAACGACAGTTATTGTACACTACTTTAACACGTTGACAGCAACATACGCCTTACAGCACATAATCATAAAGACAATACACATGATCACTTAGTATAGAACCGCAGTGGAACTGTTACAATGTAAAACTAAACTTATTTAAACTGTATTGTACACTACTTTAACACGTTGAAAGCAACATACGCCTTACGGCACATAATCATAAAGACAATACACATGATCACTTAGTATAGAACCGCAGTGGAACTGTTACAATGTAAAACTAAACTTATTTAAACTGTATTGTACACTACTTTAACACGTTGACAGCAACATACGCCTTAAAGCACATAATCATAAAGACAATACACATGATCACTTAGTATAGAACCGCAGTGGAACTGTTACAATGTAAAACTAAACTTATTTAAACTGTATTGTACACTACTTTAACACGTTGAAAGCAACATACGCCTTACGGCACATAATCATAAAGACAATACACATGATCACTTAGTATAGAACCGCAGTGGAACTGTTACAATGTAAAACTAAACTTATTTAAACTGTATTGTACACTACTTTAACACGTTGAAAGCAACATACGCCTTACGGCACATAATCAGCCAGGAAGTACACATAATTACTCTGTATAGAGCCACATTCAAAGTGTTAATAAAGAAAAACACACCAATTAATGCATAATAGTTTAACTCATAAACTGCGTAAAATACCTTACATCACACATTACCGGGTAAAAACAGAAAAAATTCAATAAAATATTTGATTTTATACAACACAATTTCTCATTGATCAGATATAGCTTATAAATAAAATTGGATTAAATATTAAAAGTATAAAATGTTCTGACACTCAATATTAAGTAAGTTTCAAAGAAAGGGTGTATTTTTTAAATATTTTTTAAAAATATTTAAATTTACAATATTTCAGTTACATTTAAATTCGTCCACTCATGATTCGTTGTGACTCAAGCTAGTTTTCCATTTAAAAATAATAATTATGTATCATAGGTTGTAAGTTATTACGTGTTTACAAAGATAAAACTTATTGTGTTTTATTGAAGAATACTATTGCAAATTAAATAAGATACGTTATTTCTTTTGTCAACTAACCAAGAGTAAATGTCCTTAAACTGTTCCGTTTACAATTAAAAATTAAATTTGATCTCTCACAGTCTTTGTTGGTATCAAACAAAGTACTCTCTTTATTATCATTCCTATTCTTCGTCTATTTCCCTTTTACTTCTAGAAGCAGGAATTATTTTGGAATAATTTTTAAAAAATTTTGAATAGTTATTGTTTAGTTATTAAATAAAACATTTGTTGCGATCTTCTTCGACATTTATTTTGATAGGAAGTTGTAAATAAAATGAAACTCACGTGTGCAATAAGAATTTTTAGTTTTTATTTACATCAAATATTACTAACAAAGACTCCACAACTTCATTATTGTAGCATATAATTTTTCAGTTAAATTATTACTTTTTGTGATTTATTATAATTAAGGTATTAATAAAATAAAGAAGCATTTTAATAATAATAAAAATTATATATATATATATATATATATATATATAAAATCATAAACATTTTAGAAATGTAATATATTCATATTTTTTTCCCCTCCCGATTGGTATTTATACACTTAGATAATTTGGTTTTTTTTGGGTTTATAAATTGAAATGTAATGGATTTTTTACTTAGTTTATTATTTTGTTATAAATAAGGAAAAAATGTATGTATGTATGTATGTAAACAATTGTACAGTGAAATTTTATTCCCATTAGTCCTGTATTTGATTGTTTAAAATAACTTTACATAATTCAGAAAATCTTTTTCAGACCTTGCGGGAAGTTGGCCACCATTCCCAGGAGCAAAAAAGCGTTACGAAGTGGAAACCGTTAAGGTAAAAACAACAAAAATAAAATAAAATCATCCCCTTTCTCTAAACCGTAGTTCTCAAATCAAAATAAATCAATCAGCATCAAATATTTTATTTTATTATTATCAACATTTCAAATAGTCACGCTAAATTGAAGCCCCTGACGAACATTTTTATTTTTAATACTTTTTCATTCATACTAATTTCCTAACTTCCTGGGTTGTCAGTGTAAGTTGTAAAATGTCATACCTAGGCATATGCCATAACCGGTCAGCATTTTAAAATGCTTGAAACACTAAAAACCATTTCAAACAAGATTTAGTTGCCTTAGGCGTTGTGGAACGTTGTATTGTATCTGGCCATTTAATAATAAAGCTAACCCCTCCGAGTAAAGATAAGTGATAGTAACCCATGCCCTGAGTCTCCTAGTCTGATAAGTGACTGCCTCCTGTTTCTTATTGACTGGTAGTCATAGCACATTTAAGATATATGATAATGCTATCTATACAATTTATAGACTAATTAGAGTCATTATTAACAACATTTAGGCTTCCTTGCTGATCTTTAATTGTGCAATTATCTGAACCTCTTGCTTTGGAAAGCTTAGGATAACTGGCCCTTTGTGTCCCTACAAAACTACACCGTAGTTAATGTGGGGGTAAATCAATCTATAATACGCAGTCATCAGAAACTTAGTAGGGCATTATTTAGCTATACAACTGAAAAATCCTACTTTAGAGCAGATATGGACGATGTGAGCATTCTAAATAAAAAACTGATCAGACAATATTCCGAGTAATTTAGAGCAACCAACTTCTTCCAAAATAATGTCGTCACAAAAGACGTCCGTCTGTCATTTGGGTGTCCTGATCGCAGGACGAAAGGTAGGACATTTTGATTTTAAGGATTTCCTTTTGTGGTAGAGGTTGTTGAATTTCTGGACACAGTTAATAATAATAATAATAACGTCTTTATTTGAAGCGATTTTCAACATTACATTGTTGTTTTTCAAAATAACTCGTCATATATTTTTAATCAAGGCACATACAAATCTATATCATCATCCGAGAAATACAAAATTAAACTAATCTAACCTCTAATACATTAACCAGCTATTTAGGGGGTGAAACACTCTTCCTCCAAAGCCCAGTCTGAGATTGTCCCTAAACGAGGAATATCCATAAGCCTTTAGATTTTAGTTGCCTTAGGCGTTGTGGAACGTTGTATTTTATCTGGCCATTTAATAATAAAGCTAACCCCTCCGAGTAAAGATAAGTGATAGTAACCCATGCCCTGAGTCTCCTAGTCTGATAAGTGACTGCCTCCTGTTTCTTATTGACTGGTAGTCGTAGCACATTTAAGATATATGATAATGCTATCTATACAATTTATAGACTAATTAGAGTCATTATTAACAACATTTAGGCCTCCTTGCTGATCTTTAATTGTGCAATTATCTGAACCTCTTGCTTTGGAAAGCTTAGGATAACTGGCCCTTTGTGTCCCTACAAAACTACACCGTAGTTAATGTGGGGGTAAATCAATCTATAATACGCAGTCATCAGAAACTTAGTAGGGCATTATTTAGCTATACAACTGAAAAATCCTACTTTAGAGCAGATATGGACGATGTGAGCATTCTAAATAAAAAACTGATCAGACAATATTCCGAGTAATTTAGAGCAACCAACTTCTTCCAAAAATAATGTCGTCACAAAAGACGTCCGTCTGTCATTTGGGTGTCCTGATCGCAGGACGAAAGGTAGGACATTTGATTTTAAGGATTTCCTTTTGTGGTAGAGGTTGTTGAATTTCTGGACACAGTTAATAATAATAATAATAACGTCTTTATTTGAAGCGATTTTCAACATTACATTGTTGTTTTTCAAAATAACTCGTCATATATTTTTAATCAAGGCACATACAAATCTATATCATCATCCGAGAAATACAAAATTAAACTAATCTAACCTCTAATACATTAACCAGCTATTTAGGGGTGAAACACTCTTCCTCCAAAGCCAGTCTGAGATTGTCCCTAAACGAGGAATATCCATAAGCCTTTAGACTGTGAGGGACACTGTTGTATATCTGAGGGCCAAAGTATCGAAATCCATTCTTCCCCATCTCCAGCCTGACCCTGGGCACCTCCAGCATGGCGTCCTGCCGAGTGTTACAGTCCCTAATCTCAGCCCGGGTCTGTAGCATCCCCCTGAGGTAAGAGGGTTTTCCCGTCAGCAACACCTTGTGAACAAGTCAAGCCACCTGAAGTTTGAAAATGTACTTTATCGGGAGGATCCTTGCTGTACGGCGATACTGGCTAACGTGATCAAATTTTCTCAGGCCGTACACAAATCTTACAGCAGAGTTCTGTAACCTATTAATCAGGACCGCACCCTCAAGTGTCAATCTTCCCCCAAATACAGGAAGAGCATAAACAATAACTGGGAAAACCACAGCTTTCACAATCTTTAGTTTTAATTCCTCCTGAAGCAACCCCTTAAACCTAAACAACACTCTTAACCTATTCTTTACACCACGATTGATATTTTGAACATGGTTCAAGAAGGTTAACTGCTTGTCAAAAGTAACGCCAAGGATTTTTACTGTGTCCGAAACCTGCAAAGGAACACCTCCCAAGGAATCTCCCGAGGGTCCATTACCAAGAAAGACTGTATTTGAAGAGGGGTAAAAATTAACAAGTGAATACTTTCTTGGATTCAACTGAAGCCCGTGATCGTCAGCCCAGAGCCTGACCCTCGACAAATCAGCATTAATCTGCTGCATTGCCAAGGAAGACTGTAATGGAGGATATGACAACACAAGCTGAGTGTCATCAGCGGAGGAGTAAAGGGAACAGAATGATAACTCAAGATTAAGATCCGCAGTATACAATAGAAACATAATAGGACCTAAGCAGCTACTCTGAGGAACCCCTGACTCCTTGAGAGCAATCCCTGAAAGACGATCATTCACCCTGGTTACCTGGGTTCTGTCGATCAGATAAGAGCGAAACCACATTGTTGAAACCTGATCAAAGCCGTAGTAATGCAGCTTAGCCAAAATCATATCAAAATTCACTGAATCGAATGCATCTGAGAAATCAAGAGCAGCTAAACTACTATATAAATTCTTATCCCTGGCGGAAAACAGTTGGCTTGTCAAACTTAGTAGAGCAGATGTCGTACTGAAACCCTTCTTGAAACCAGACTGACTATCGGGCAAAACACCGCTGCACTCCAGGAAGGAAACCAACTGATTTGTCACAATTCTTTCCAATACCTTAGACAGAACTGGTAAAATGGAAATGGGCCTAAGCTCGGACGCACTAGTAGGATTACTATTTTTGGGAAGAGGGATGACCAGGCTTTTTTTCCATCCAGAGGGGAATCGGCCAGAGGAGAGAGAGATTAATGATATGGGTGATAGCCCCGATACAGAAAGGACTAACTGCTCTGACAATGATGATTGAAAGTCCGTCAATGCCAAAAGTCGCTGTGGAGAGACTGTTGATAATGTTTTTTACCTCACTATCGCTCACCTGCCGAAACTGAAATTTATCTTGTACCTTTTCGCAAGTAGCGTGCTTATAGAAACCGAGCCTTTCCGGATTCACACTGTTATCGCCGCCCAAGCCAGCAAAGTAGCGGTTAATTTCATCCGGGGAAATATTAACCGATACAGAACCGCCAGCAGTGCCCACCTTTAGATCTCCTGCGCGCAAGGTTGCCCAGAAAGATTTTGAGTCACTGCACTTTAACTTTGCCGCAAAATAATCTTTTTTTTCGCCTTTCTAACGGCGTAATTTAGTTTATTGCGTGCGATACAGTATGCCGCTTTCGCACGTGCATCATTACGACAAATTAAATCTTTTTTAATTGGTTTTTTGTGCATGTCAGAAGCATTATTTCTGAATTTTGCCAGGGCGCCTTCCTTTTGGTCACACGCTTTTTTACCAATGGAGCACATGCATCAAATACCTGTGTAATTCCCGCGGTTAACATATCCACAGCATCGTCAACATCACTCTAAAGTTCAATCCCATGCCATTCTATGGAGGAAAGCTCTGAGGAAAACATTTGCAGATCCACTTTTGACAGTTCTCTGTAGGAAATGAACTTTTCCTTCATCCTTTCCTTAGTCTTGCAAGGGCAGTCACAGAAAACCAATTTGTGGTCAGTGATACGCTTGCCTCGACCATCCAAGATCTTAGACGTGTCAACCACACCAACAGTCATGTTGCTCAGGGAATTCCTAACGATGATATGATAAATCAAGGCTGCGCTATTGTCTGTTTCGCGGGTTGGCTCATTGACGATCTGAGCAAGGTTCATCGATGCCAAGAGATTCCTGAAATACTTGAACTCCGGCTTATTGTTCCCAAGAAGATCAACATTAAAGTCGACCATCAAAATCACCTCATCAACTTGAGAGAGCATGTCAATGAAGAGGGCGTGGAACAGAGATTTAAAGCATGAGTAAGGGATATACGGAGGCTTGTAGACCACACAGACACACAAGCGTAATCCCTAAACTTTTCCCAACACGCATATGTATTCCAGCCGGCCATCAATATGATCAAGATAGATCCGCTTCATATCAAATCTTTACCTGAAGTAGACGGCGACACCGCCGCCATTTGAAGGCAAGCCAGGGCCGCACGTCCTATCAAAACGCCAAAATGAATAGCCCTTCAAACTGTAACAATCCGAAGACATATCAGGAGTAAGCCAGGTTTCTGACATACCCAGGAAATCAAAGTTAAAATCCTCAACCACAGAGCAGAGCTCACCGAACCCCGTGTTAATTGAACGAATGTTTACATGGGCTAATCTGCAGAGAGATGGCGGCCTATGACGGCGTTTCCCGACAAGGTGGAAGATAGAGGTGGTTGTACAGAGCTGGCCACCGAGGACAAAACATTCAAAGAGGGATGACTGTCCAAGGCTGTGGTCTCCGAAGAAGTAGGCGCTAGAGGAAGAGGTACAGAGCTAACCGCCGAAGATACTACATCCACTCCCTCCAGAATATGAGAGGAAATAAAGTTGCCGAGAAGATGGTTCCCCGCTCTGTTAAGATGACCAAAATCACGAGCCAAGTGATATCTTTTTATTGAGTCATTAGCGTCAACAAAAACCACACCGAAGTTATTGCACATGAGATCTAATTGCTCGTTAAAAAGATAAATTGATGAGTTGCTGATGTCTCCTCGCTTCAGGACTCCACTCAAGATGATCCTAGATTCAGGGAACTGACACTTAGCAACACTCAGCAGATCAGCCATGCTGTGGAGAGCAGCCTTCTTTCCCCATCCACCATTATATCCAGTACCCCCATTATACCCATTTACCAGATTATTTGTCCCAGCATGAATGAAGATAAGTTTTGACTGGGAAGCCACATACCCCAAAAGCTTTTGCTTAATATGTACTATTTTTGCCCCGGGACAGGCATCAACGGTTGCCCCATTCTCAGCACAAGGGGCACCCGCGTACCTGAACAAAGAGTCCCCAATCACCAACACCCCCGCGGATGATAGACACCCACTTGAGTATGAATCAGAGCCGGCCTCTCCAGAAGTACAACAGACACCCAAGTCAGCCCTACCAGCAACTACCTCAGTAACATTACTGCAAGATTTCATATTAATACAACTAGGCCTATATTTAGCACCTCGTGTAACTGAGGTAACATTACCTTTGGAGGACTTTCTATACTTATTATGTATGGTATTTCTCTTCCGTTTAACATTCCATTTACCAGATACATTTCTTATTACACCAACTACGCCAGAGTTTACTTCCTCCTGGTCACCAGAACCTAATAATACATCTTACGGATTTTTGTAGACAAAACTAGATTTTATTTGAGCTTGTATTCTATTGGACTTTAGTTGTTTGCTATGATTGGAACCCACCCTTGTCCTAGAATTGTCCTTAACCTTTGTTTTGCCTATTACAGAGTCACATTTACTATTACTAATGCTTTAACTGAGCTACAGTTTACAGCCTCATTTCGTTCCAGGCCTACCACAGGAATGTCAGAGGAAGTCCCCTTATTACTATTTACATTGACACCACTTGGGTGAGGCACACCAATCATTGAAAGAAGTGTTACTTATCCTAACAGCACTACAATATCCGTCATATACAAGCTTGGTATTCACAAGGACATGTATACCACATTCAAAATCTTTGCTCTGTTGACTACATTTAGTTACAAAAAACATGTTTTCCTCAAAATTCAATTTATGTACAAAAATCTTTTTGGCAATGCCCAAATTTGTGTTTGAAAGAGAGTCAAGACAGTGACCAGACTTAGCATTAATATCAATAAAAAGTAAACTCCAATGAGTGCCATTTTCAGACTTGAGTTCCGCTCCATTATTATTTATACAAAGAAATGCAAAGTCAAATGAGTAAAAAGAAAGATCTTTCAGTTGTTGCTTTACAACATCAGGGCTACCATGGTTAATAATTTGTGTTACAAAGGGACCTAAAAACAAGGCTTTTGCCTTATTGCTGTCATTAAACGCATCAAAATAAGAATCCAGAATCTTGTCATCCAGCCAACGCCCAACTTTCCATACAGAGTCATTAGCATTATTAAGCTGCGCTCTTAACTTAACTACCTTCTTATTCTTATCTATATTCTCTTTTTTTCTGAAATATTTAATTTCTGAATGAAAGCATCAGCCGCGGCATTATTCTCCATAATTAGAGATTGGAGAGAATGATTTTTCCCTATAATTTGATTTAAAGTACCTTTACATGAATTTAAACTATTTTTCAACAACATATTATCTTTTAAAATAGAGTCTCTTTCTTCAGTGATGACATCTTGGGCGTGTAAAGAGTCGTTCATTGCAGCTCGACTATTACCTTTCACCTCCAACAGTTTATTTTCGATAGATAAAATGTCTGATATGCCGGTTTCAACCAAAGACTCGAGATGTGAGACAATGCTCGAAGTTTCGTCAAGTTTTTTAATAAGTTGGGAGACACCCGTTTTCAATTCTTGCAGTCTAGGATCCGGACAATAAGCTTGAAATTTTTTCCAATTTAGGCAGAGTTCGGAGACAAAGTTTGCAGAGATGTCATCAAGATTGTTTGTAGTATTTAATACACTTTCCAAATTTTCACAAGCTAACTTTGCACGAGTTACCACCATTGTCAATTTATGGTAAAACGAAATCAGAAGAAAACGAAAAAATACATGTACCTATTAAAACACTATTATTACAGTCAGGAAGGAATACCAGATTTCCAAGTACTCCTGAAAGGGAACATTGGCAATCAGCACTGTAGATATGTAGATAGGTTGCCGTCCATAAAATGCAGGCGCAAGTGAAACCGCGCCGTAGTCGGACAGGTGGCTAGGCTATCGCGCTTAGCTGCAGGTACAGTTGGAGGAATTTAGCTGTGCTCGTGCAGCCCTAATACTACCCTTTCAAAAAACGAACGCTATCTGTGTGGCGGGTTGCGTTTACGTGCTAGCCGCTGAGATGAAGGCGCAAGAATCTCTTAACGACTTTACGTTATTTTCAAAAACACGTTAAACAACAATATAACAACTGAAAAACAATCATAAGTCCTATTATTGTTATTATTTGGTATTCTCTTATTATTTAATTTATAATCACTTCAATAATTTTTAATTAATTTTTCAAATGCTAGAATATAATTTTCTAATAACAAATGTTACTTACAATGATTGTTTTTTTCATTGGAGTTCTTCAATTCCACTCAAGTTGTCCTCCTCTTCTGGCTCACTGTCACTGCTGTCTGTATCCGAACCAACTGATATAATAAGGGATTCTATAATATTGTCAATCTGGGGTTCTGCGGCTGCATAGTCCCTTTCGATTTTCTCTACGTGCTTGCACTTTACTGACCACTCTTCTGCGCCCATACTTGATATCTTGTCTTCGCATAGAGCTTTAGCTTGATACGTAGTGAAAGATGTATTTCTTATAACCACATGATGTTGACTTCGGCCCAAATTAACTCAATGGGATTGAGGTCTGGGTGGTAGAGCGGAAGTCGTAAGATGTCATGACCCTGTAGTTGAACAGTTTCGTCCAAGGCGTACCGGAAATGCCTTTGTTTATATAGCTGCACAAGTTTGTAGAGTTCAGGATAAAAGGATATCGTCGCAGAATGGTATTCCGTTTTTTGAAAGCCACAACTTCATATCTTGCTTCCTACTTTTTGAAGTAGGAGCTTTATCCATTTGTATGTTATGGTAGGGCGCGTTATCGAATACTAGTACTGAATTTGGTTCTAAATTCGGTAACACTTTTTCCTTTATCCACTTCATAAAAATGTCCCCATTCACATTGTCGTGGTAGTCTCCACTATGGTTGCTTGCTTTCCAACATGTAAAAGCATTGGGCAAGAACCCTTTCTCTCCATCCGCATGGATAATTATTAGTCTCTCGCCCTTGGAAATCAGCACGTGTAACCCTTCATTTGAGCCATTTGACCAAGTTTGGTTAGATACATGAGACGATAGTATATAAGATTCGTTTAAATAAATTATGGGGCGTCCTTGTTCCCTGTAATTTTTCAACGCTCTCAAGTATGTTATCCTCTTCTCTCGGATTTCCAGCTTTTCAATTATAATTTCCTATTGTTTACCGTCCTTCTCCAAGTAAATTCCAGGTCCTTTAATACCCACCTAAAACTTTTCTCACAACCCTGGAAATATATTTTGTCCCTTAGCGCCTCCCTCAAAAGTTTTGCAGTCGGTATTCGATGTTCTTCAACATGGAAGTTGTCAACTATTCTACGTCGTTGACGGTTTAGTAAAACTTGCCTCACACATGTTACTAACCTTCAACTTGTTAAGTTAACTGTTTATTTTAGTCACAACTCGCTCTGACACTCCAGTTGCTGCAGCAGTTCTTTGGCGAGCCTTTGACAACGGAATTTTAACAGTTTGATGGTCTGCCTCTTCCTTCATAAATGTATAAACATTACTCACAATTTCGCGAGCCTGACTATGAATAGGCTTTTGACTTTTGACTTTAACTCAACAGACATTATCGGTAAAAGCGAAGCACAAGCTACACTCAGCACTGTCACAAAACAGACTGATTGTAGCGAGTGCGATGAGTTATTTGGGTCAATACGATTCCTGAAAGGAGGGTTTTAACCATGAGTCAAAGGAAATGTTTTCGGGACGCAGCGCATAATGCTACCCCGCCACCCCTCCCGCCTATCACCGCACACTCCAGGTCACGCGCACAGCTAAAGTCCTCGAACTGTACGGCAGGGGAATTTCGTGCGGCGGCAGCCTGCTGGAAAACTCTAGTGCGCATGCGCCGACTGAGCGTTGCGTGTCTGCAGGTACTGTCTGCATCTGACTTGAGTGCGCGCGCGTGGTGAGGGGGGCGAGGGTGAGGACTCCCCTCCACAGACAATACGTCACCGTTGTCCCGGCAACGGCGCTACTAGTCACCTTCGCACATTTGCCCGCGAATACCTTGTAGTAGAGAGTTGTGATTTCACCAGTGGACCTCAAATTTGTATTACTACGTTTTAATGTATAACATAGTGTAAATTCATTAGGTGAAAGGAAGTTTAATTTAATATAGTGTATATTTGTGAGTTTTTAGCTTTTCAAAATGGCTCCGGTTCGAAAGAAGGGACAGACAATTCACAGTGAGGCAAGGGATGTTATAAGGTGAGTTATTCAAAAGTGTGATGAAGAATCAAATACGGGTACTCTCCAACATAGACTGAAGCAGAGTAATATCCGAGTAGCTAATTACACGGGTATATCAGTGCGAAGTGTAACATCTATAAGGAAAGAAGGTGTCGAAGCCGGTAATTCAGCCTTAAGTACTCCTGGGAAAAAAGACCATATTCAGAGGAAAAAAATTTAACATCGATGAATTTGACCAGAGAGTGATTCGTGATACCATTAATGATTTTTACATTGTACAAAAGAAAGTGCCAACGTTACATAAATTATTAACGGCAATTAAAGAAAAGATTAACTTTTCTTGAGGAGTACACACTTTACGACGCTTACTTCATACCATGGGGTTTAAGTGGAAGAGATGTGGAAAAATCAGGAACGTTTTAATAGAACGGCCTGATATAGTAAACTGGCGTGCTCGTTATTTGCGAGAGATACAAAATTGTAGACACGAGGGTAAAGTTATTGTGTACCTAGACGAGACGTGGGTGGACAACAATTTAACTTTTGGAAAATGTTGGAGTGGTCGTGGTGTTCCTGGCGTCTTGACAAACACGAGTTCATCTAATAGACTAATAGTGGTTGGTGCCGGCACGAAAGATGGATTTCTTCATGACTGCAATTTAATTTTCAAAGCTGGCAGAGCTACCGGTGATTACCATGGTCAAATGAATGGCGTTAATTTTGAACGATGGGTTCACGAAAAACTTTTGCCACATATTCCAAAAAAACAGCGTAGTTTTCCTTGATAATGCACCATATCACTGCCTTCAGGACAATAAACCTCCTTCTAAATATGCAGTTAAAAATGACATGGTTGAATGGTTAATTAAAAATAATATATCTTGTTCCACGACTATGAAAAAATTTGAACTGTACGATTTAATAGTGCAACACAATCCTCCACAAAAGATTTTCCGTGTAGATTCTTTACTAAAGGCACATGGACATTTAGTAATCCGTTTACCACCTTATATGTGCGAGCTAAATCCTATTGAGTTAGCCTGGGCTACCATGAAACGGGAAATTAAAAATCACAATATCAAAGGTGATTTATGTTTAACAAAACTTGAGGAAGTGACAACACATGCTATGAACTCTGTTACCAAAATAGACTGGGAAGGTTTTACAAATCACACCCTAAAACTAGAGCAGGACTTCTGGATAAAGGATGGATTAATAGAAGACCTCATTGACCACTTCGTTATTGAACTTGGTGGCGTGGACTCCAGTGAAAGTGACGACCCTGATGACGACGACCAGAGTTCTTCTGAATCAGATCTCGCGTGTCCACTCGACTAAGGTTAGAAAACAAAACGTATTTTGTGTCATATTTTTTAAAATATACGGACTTTTTATTACAATACGTATGGTTTCAAGTCCCAAAATTTTTCAAGATAATAAGTAAAACAACTTCATGTTGCTATGGGTTTAATAATAATTTATAATTTAAATAACTTTACAGTTTTAGGATAAGAGTAAACAATGTTATAGCTCATGTAAAAAATGTCATTATACCATAAATATAGAATTACTAAGACCTAATATATACTAAGACCTATATAGAATTATTTAGACCTAGTTAGCTTTAAGCTGTGTTAAGTGCATGTTCATTGTATTATATGTTGTATTTTTTGAATTTCTACTGATATTTGTTAAATTTTATATATTATACTTTCATTTATTAGCACTATTTATTTACGTTCGCTCCTATCAATCTTATACTTTCGTTAGCTAGTTGATTGCTTGTTCCTGTTGCACAAAACGTTTATAAAAATGTTTTTTCCTTTACGTAATTATTTATTATTCTACGTTTGTTGATATCTACCTATACTTTAGTTGTTTTTTATGTAAAGTACAATTTATTTAAATAAATTTTCTGAGCTGTTTCCATACTTGAGTAATTATTGTTGTTTGTTAATCTTTATTTTTATTTTTTGTTATGTTTTGGATATTTATAACTTGTTATATCTTTGGATACTTATTATTTATTATAAAATTTTTGTATACCTATTTTGTTACTTTATGTAGATTTTTCATCTGATTGTATTAATTTTATTTTCCGCTGTATTCTACCATCTATGCTTGTCTTTGTAAATTGGCTGCTGCCGTTGGAAATAAATAAATTACTTAAATACACCAATTTCCTGGCGTTATAATGTGACAAGGCAAATAACTAATAGTTTTAAGCCGGGTAGTAGTGCGGGAAGTGACAGCTGGTCGACAGGCTCAGCCAATGGCAGGTGCATTCCTTAAGCTCGCAAACAAGTCAGATGCGGACAGTACCCATTCATTCCGATATCTCCAAGAATAGACACTTCACTGATAACGCCAATCCTGACAGGCATTACTAATTACGGTATTCCAGAGTATTTAGTGGCGCTGGACGGCCGCGGGCACAGTTCAAGTAAACTCGTTTAAACTCCGCACTCGGATCGTATTATTTAAATATATAAAATTAAATAAGCAGCGAAATACCACACAGCAATTAGAGTAGGACCAGGCCTACCAATCTCGATAACAGTTGTTGGTGTTAAACGATTACTACTCAAGATAACTTTTTGATTCGATCGTGAAACAAAATTTGGTGTTATCAGCTTACTTTACGAGTACTCCTTGTAGCATTGATGACTCTACGTCATTGAAATAGATAAAAAATAAATCTGACTGAGAATTGATCCCTGAGGAACCACACAGTTCAAGCGAGTTTATTTTAGATATGGACAATTTGTGTTGGCTGGCATATAACTGAGCTGAGTTAGCTGATATATGCCTCACCTGCACTGTAAGAGGCCGCCTCCAATGCAATATGATTCGAACTTTCTTGTAGTGGTCAAAACAGCCAGATGCTATAGACAAGTCCAGAAACACACATAACATGGAATCTTGACCTTCCAGTCCCGTTACAACTATGTCGACTAGACTCACCAACGCGTTTATTGCCAACTTACCCCTTTTGAAACTAAATTTATTTTTAGAAAGACAGTTGCATTTATTCAGAAATTGAAGCATTCCAGCCATATATAATTTTTAGGTATTTGGATGCTAACCAAGAAAGTGTATAAATTATGTATTTATTACTTATTTATAGAAAACCAACTATCTTTCTAAAAAAAGACTGACTTTTTTATTTTCAGGAAAGAGGGAAAATGTCCCTCTTTAAAAGACAGATTGACTAGTTGATATATTTGTTTACAATTTGGTTTGACAATTTTTAATAACCCATGCAGATGTCAAATTAGAGTGATTTGAGTTTTTGCCTGACAGCTGCTGGATGATTTTCATAAGATCGTGCTCAACTACTGGAGTCAGTACCAATGAGGTTATTGAACTTCACGTAAGATTAACTTGCCGAGGAGATGGGCATGGATGGACTTTGTTCAAATGCAATGTAAAAAAATTATCAAACTCGTTCGTAACCTCAGGATCATCCTCCACTTGTAACTTCAAACTTTTTTTGTGCAATATTTTTAATGTTTACAATGTCCAAAACAGTTTTTTTTTTATTTGCTTATAATTTTTAGATACGTTTTCTAAAAATAATTATGTAACTCTAAAAAAAATATTTATTTTCTTGGAGATAACTATTTAGAATTTTAAAAATAATGAAATTAATTTATGGACTTACATCGATATGTAAATAACCTTGAAAAATAGATCAATCGTATTTTACATCCATGATTTACCTTCAACATACCGATGGTGAATTCGCCCATTAGGATTAAATCCTGTTTAGAGTTGGTTAGGACAGTTAAATGGGCTTCCAATTTGAATACAAAGTCATCCATTCCGCCGGGTGACTAGTAAACTCCAATAAATGGTGTTTTGGATTTTTTAGTACTTACTATTAGTGAACCCTCAGATATTTTACAAATGGTATTTGTAATAGGTTTAAAATGTGTTTTCCCAATTTTCGGCATAAAAAAACTAAATATTAATTTTATAGCTTACTCCACCAACTTAATTATCTGTAGAATTTTGTGCTTAGTACTCTAAAAAGAGATTCAATACCTCTATTGTAAGAAAATCTTTATAAAAGATATTTCCTGTCTAAATCTTTACATTGTTACAATAAAAATCGTCAGCCCAATTGTAACTGTTACCTAAATCGTGATAACATTTTGTTTACACACATTTTGTTCCTACACATTAAAACAAATACTTTTTCACATAGGATCACTACTTTACATATTAAACAAAAGACGGCAGAGCTGGTAACATAAGGATATAAGGGGTTGGAATTTAGGTCTGACCGTAGAAGGTTTTGACCCTGGCTTTCAACGTCGGACATTTTATCAATAATATCAATATTGTAATGTACCAATTTTATTACTTATTCTTTATCAGAAGATCCTCATATCCTGGTGCATGAGGACGTGCAGTATAAGTCTAAATATTAGATAGCCTTTTCTTGTAAAAATAAACTTAATATTGTACTTAAAATAAGTATTAAAAAATTTAAATTTTTGCTATTTTTGTCAATGGCTTTGTCTTAAAAATTGCTATCAATGAATGTTTCAGTGAAAAATGAGAGTACTGAAAATTCCGTAGGATTTACGTAAAGTGAGAACCATGGTTGTTCTGATTCAGTTATATTTTAGTATGTTGAAGTCTCCCTTCTAATAACTAATACCACCCCCGCATCATCCAAAGGTAACCTGGTCACCTTGGTAAAACATCATCTAAGCAGTGAGACTAAAACTTACATTAAACAAAAATAACACCCTACTTTGAAACCATCTCAAAGTTCTACCACTGTGCAACAGGTTAACAATATTACTCTCTATTGTCGGTCTGCATGTCTCAAATCGTACAGTTGTAAAAGAATACAAATAAATTATATATACTGTTTTATTTGTACTCACTTAAATAAATTTATCTTTCGTGGTTGAAAACTGGAATATTGATTGGAATAAATAATTTATATCATAAGCATGATTCTTTATTATATTAAGGACCCAATATCGTTCTCTTATTTATCACTATATTCGTTCTTAGTTAAGAACCGCTACATAATATTCACTAGTAGAAGACGGTCTAAAGTAAATAAAACACATTGGTAAGACAAACACAAAAATAAATAGTAACATAAACGAATTAAAAGCAAATTTAAAATTAAATCTAAATAAAAAAACATCATTAACATAAAATATATCATCAACCAAACGGCAACCACATTGTATACACAGATATAGGACTTTAAAATGGGGTAAATGGAATATATTAAAGAATTTTGCTAGTAAGAGTTAGCCAAATAACGAATAAAAAACATACTGACTAGAAGTCAGTTGTCAGTAGCAGTTGGATAAGTGAATCTTTTTTGAGATAGCGTTCTTGAAACACAATACCTTTGTGTGGCCTAAGCTTATTGTATGATTTCATGATTTGTACCTAAATTACAGTGTTTTTGTACAATTTATATAGTTAATTTCTTTACATTTTGTCCAGAAATATCTAATTTTATTTCACACTACACTTAAAATTCAGGTATTCGTTTTTATTGTGTAAATAATGTTTAACATATTTTGCAATAGGCAAACTGGTATGGTGCTATGGTACATTGTATGAAGCACGGCGGCAGGCTTGCCACCATCTCGAATTTCGAGGAGAACGAGATAGTCAAATCGAAGATTAACAAGTCAGGTAAGGTTAATATCATTTAAAAATTAGGTTAATACCATTTACGCAAATTAATGAATGTAGAAAAATCGTTTAACACGTATTTGGTCTTCAGATCATATGCTAGTTTAGTTACAACAAATATTCGACAGAAACGCCAAAATGATTATTGAATTGTAAAAGGGGCTCTGTCATGTTATGTTAGCGCACTAACCCGGCAAGTGAGAGATCCGGTTTCTCGTCCCGGTGGAGCAAGAACGTATGTGACTTAATGTTTATTTTAATTAATTATAATCTTTCCCTCTTGTTAGTAAAGAAGTCGTATCTCATAAAAGTGTTATAAAAAATACGGATGGGATATTCTAAATAGGTTTTATTTCTCCTTCATCAGGTATTTAATACGTCAATTTAATCACGTTTAACTGGGTTCACGACTTATTCAGTTGCATGTCTTATAAAAAAATTATAAAATTATTTTATTTTTAGAAAAGTTGAGAGATAATTCACTGTACATAAATAAAAATGCTGTTGTTTATTTATTTGATCCAAGGCAGAGCTATGTTACAAATGTCAAGTATAACATACTACATGTAAGAAAATTAATCAATGTACAAAAATATAAAAACTAAGATAACAATATGTTACAGAAGAGTTTTAAAATTTGAATTGAATAAATTAAAATTTACAATTTATTGAATAAAAATACCATCTTTAATAAAAAAAAATTATAATTCTTTGCAAAGAGAAGTATTTAACTCATACAATAACTTGTTTAAAAAAATATCACTTTAAATATATTTAAGGTTAAGGGTTTTTGCATTATTTAAAGATTTGATGGATTAGTAGGAAAGTGCGGTACCGTAAAAAAGTCAGTGAATAATTGAAGAAGTCTTTGATATCACGTAATGTTGACTAATCGTTCCAGTCAATACAGGAGATCATGTCTTAAAACTTTTGTTTAATACTACAGGCGACCGATGGATACTCGAAATGTCTTCCTTGTAGGAATCGTAAAATCAGTAGCAGTTATCAATAATTGAATTTTCTTAGAGACTACACTTTGAAATGTGATTACTTAAAGCATCCATTCAGTTTCGAACAGTACAAGTTGCACAAATCTACATTGTATACTCCGTAGTCACAGGTTGAGAAAAATAAAGGTCATAAAAAGACACATACAAAAATAATTACGGTTACTGAAATTATTATATTTTTCTGTTGGTTAACTAATCGAAATAAATCAGGAGGGTTCACTTCTCCTTTTCGCATCTTACCGATGAACCACATTGGCTACAGTAGAAACTGATATCTAATTTGTATTTGGGATATCTCATAGAAATTCAGGATTGGCAAAGCATTAGCAGCAATAGTCCAGTTATTGTGGAAAAGGGGGGGGGGGGGGGGTGAGTAGGTCGCGTATATTTCAGAGTTTTAATTTAGAAGTAGGTGGAGCTGAGGCTGTTATAAACCTAAACATGAGGGAGCTCCCCCCTCCCAATTTATCTGAAAAAATATAAACAGTACTAGCATTAAAACTTCCTCCATAATATGACACGGGTTTGGCTCACTATCATTTCCCATGGAATCTCGACAGGGGGTGGTTCCTCCCCAAATTTTTCGTATCCTGAAAATTCATTAGGAAGCAAACTCAAAGGTCCTTTTAGGTCAAAATCCAGTAGGGTTTTCTTTTCATCTTCTTGACATAAATTTATAAATTAAGAACAAAACCTAATAAGTACATATTTGTAATGAAAGGCTAGCTCTTAAACAAATAACGTTATTATAGAACTCCATTCTAATTTCTCTTTACTCTTCCAAACAATTCATGTTCATAAGCAAACCTTATACATATATATTTAGAACAATACACAAATAAAATGATTTAATGAAGTTGGGATAACACTACAATAATGCGAAATTTTACTCCATCTTTCTATTAGGTAAAGCTTCTAAGTAAGAATAAAATACCTTTCGCTATAACTATTTTATTTTTGCTAATAAAAGGAGAACACCTCACTATATTTTGGTATATTTATTTTGATAAATAAATACTATGTTATTTACGCTATGTTTATTTTAATAAAATCACAATAATTCTTTTAACAAAATGTTATCTGTAAGCGAACGTAATAAAATGAATTCATTATACAGACAATAGTTTGTAACTGTGCTACGCCTTAAATAGCACTTTAATCTTTGCTGTTTTGAAGGATTTACCTCGTTAACAATTGATTTACATCTATTTGTTCAATATACTTACCAAAATTTATGATTTTTGATTTCTTTTGAATTCTTTTTCTCTCCATTCTTTTAAATCTGGATGACAAATTGTTTTTAAATCAAATAAGGGCAGTTCTTTCCTTAGACTGCAATTAGGTCTTCACTTTTGACAGGAGATTGTAGGTTAGATGTTACTTTGCATCAGATATTCAACATTAATTTTAATACATTTAAAAGGATACCTAACTGATATGTCTTATTTATGGCATCAAGCCACAATTCTGGGTGTTAGGGATGAACCTCGTGCTGGCCAGTACTTGGGCATGGGTGGGCAAAGGGAGATCTTTTACATAGGTTTGTTCATAATTGTAATGTCTGTTCCAAGGCTAAATTCCCAGTTCTGGATGTCAGAGATGAACCTCGCGCTGGCCAGCACGTAGACATGGATGAGTATGAGGAAATCCTTCACATATGTTTGAGCGTAATTATAATGTCCATTTCAGGTCAGAAGCCTCAGTTCTGGACGTCAGGAATGAACTACCCCCTGACCGAAACATGGACATGGATGAGCACAGGACAACCCTTAACGTACACAGACTGGATTGTTGGACAGCCTGACAGCTGGTTAAATCTGGTTGTGGGAGAACACTGCTTGGAGCTCTGGGAGGCGGGGCACTACCGCTGGAATGACAGGAACTGCTTGGATATCTTATATTTCATTTGTGAATATTACGATTGATAGTGTTTCTGTAGGTTGCATTTCATACTACAACACAGTAATGGTAGTGCCACATTGTTCTCAATGGTTCTATCAAAAATGTAAATTTTTAGTTAAAAATAAAAAAATATTACAAATCTATACGATGGTTTAACCATTCGCGGGGCTGTTACTCCAATCCTTAAATGTGAAAACCAGACCTGTACCGCCTCATTTCTGTGAATTGGTTGCCCAGAGACAGACCCTCGATTCCAGGAACTTGCTTTTACACGTTTGGTGCATTAATACCACCTCAGAAGACTGTCCGTAACGAGGGGGCGGTAGTGTTAACATCTCTTCACTCGTAATTGTGGTTAACTTCGACTCTGTAAAGATCTTTTCCATAAGACATTATTATGGGAAAGATAACTATAACAATTTAACTATTATGGTAGTCCTTAGTAACTACAAAGGAGGCTTGTTTTGGAGAATTGCCACAGTTATGTGATATCATAAAATACAAAGCAAAAACAATCTTCAACCAAAGGAATATTAACTGCCAGTATGGTTATTATTTATCCATGACAATTTTGTTTGTTAAACTACGTGCTACTCATATACTAAATGTTATATTATTACGTGACTTATACCTCACGATAAGCAATGTGGAATAGATACGAGACTAAAGTTTTATACCCATCTTGAGCTTTACTTATACTAGTTTTTTTATTAACCCCCTTCGTCTAACTGAGGATTCCAGTCCCATATTAGAAATTTTCCTTGTTGTCTTGTCGAATAAAAATATACATACTCAGAATTAAGAAACCCGCTTTAGTTAAACCGTGTCTTCTTCCGGTCGTTTATTTTAATTAAGGCTTAACATTTTTCTCGGTGCTTTATAGCCCCGATAAAAAACGATATTCGTATGTGGCTATCATAAATGTAATTTGCGACAAAAAGCATCTACTTTCGACTCTTGAAATTTATTTATGGTATAAGACATTTCCAGAGCCATTGTTGAGTTTGCCTTGTTACCTAACTCAAATCTGTTTTAAGTATATAGTGTAAGTTCTTAATAAGTCTGTACAATGTTCAAAACAAGGATTTGAGTTAAAAAAATGTTTTTGGAAAGAATAAATTGGTGAGGCATGTTATTGTCTATTTCGCATTATCCCTTAAAGGTACTATTTGAATGCCATATCACAACGGCAAGGCAGATCACCAGTTTAGAGAAACTTATGTAAAAAAATTCATAACTTTGTTCATTAAGGTTAGTTTTATAAAAGTGTTAAATAGTATTTAAATTGTGCATTAGATATTTGTAATTTATGACTGGCACAATCTGGAATAAAAGTAAGATTATTGATGCCATAATATTTAAAATGTATTATGGATATTCTCATTGTAATGTGTCAGCGCCATGTTTCACAAGATAAACCAAGCGGTTTTTTTAAAATGGAGCTTAACTGAGCAATAGAATAACCGTAAGATTTTTTTATACCATAATATTTACCATGTAACCCTTTATGGAAATACTTCCATTTGTGAAGCAAAGGCATTGCGAAGCGACAAAACATTAGTTTTGCATGTAATAAATACAATGAATAAGTATTAGAGTATTAGAGTTATATTAAATGATAGCCGCTGAAAATATTTATTCTAGAAACTATCAAAAGAAAGTGGTACTTAAAACTAGTTTAAATTCTAATACAATAGAAAACTCAACGAGAATGTATGGTTTAAGCAATGTACAGAGTGTCAGGAACCAAGCTAAATGCATCCTATGGTACAAGAGTACATAACTGCTCATAAATAATATTTAATTTGTTTATTTGGCAACATTATTCAGTTGTTAAATTGTTATGTATTTTAAAGTTATTCTGCGACAAGACTAAAGACACTGCGTGGCCCGTGGCGTTTAATGACTAGAACACGGCCAATAATATTTTATATATTTATGGTAAATTAACTTTTGTTTGAATTACTTTTAAAGTATTCATTAGTAGTCTTTCATATTCAAAGTATGTATAGATTTTATTCCCACAGAATAAGAAATTTACATGTGAAATATTTCCCCTAGTGTTTGTTTGACTGAGCTATAAACATCAAATATCCATCCAGCTAACAGTTCTACATCAAAAGTATATTTTCTCTTTGCGTAATATTGAATGTCTTAAACTGTTTAATACTAGTGAGTAAAATTTAAATGTATGATCAATATATATGCAATAATGAAAATTTTAAAAAGCACAATATTCATTGAACAAAAAGATAAATAACATACTATTTTTTTATTGTGTATTATATTGTCGAAAAAATACCATTAAAAAACTCAATTTAATCATTAAACCAGTTTAATATATCATGAAACTGCTTGTACAAATCCGATTAAAGAACGAAAAATAAATTACACCACTGTAGAGACTCAATGAATATGCAAAACAAATCAACGTACGAAATATTTCATTGACCATAGGAGCGGTCGTTTTCGTGTGCTGCTTCAATGTGTTATACGAGTATATTACAGTCGAATAACATTCTTTCTCTCTCATTGACTGACACTAACTACAACAAAGTTTTTAGCGAGTTTCTTTGTGTAAGCATTAAGTCTTTTCACCTTCATACGTAAACATTTATTTTTCTATAACTGTGGTATATGTAAAACAATATACTGCAATCAGAAAACTTTGTATATAATTTATTTGCAACTTGGGATATTCAATGTTCTTTAATAATTGGCAGGGATGGAAAAAATAAATTTATGTCTATATATCTGTCTGTCAGCCCTGTAAAACTAACAGACGTATACTTATATTTATTTATACAAGATAACTAGCTTTATTTATGTATGAGGGCCAGTGAGTCCGTTTAGTAATGGTGCAGGTCACACCATGAGATTTCGTTTAGCGTTAGCAAATAATCTTACATTGCTCTTACAAGTGGCTATTATGGTAACGAAAGGTTTGAAAATAAATTAATGTGTAAAGAAACTTAGGATAGCCATAATAGACTAAAAAATGTGAAATATCAGTACATATAACCTATATTGTAACAATGTATACATAATTTTATAGTGACTTGTTTTGTAACATTTCGGAGGACAAAAATGTAGACGTAACACGGGGCAAACTATCTTACGAAGATTTCATCTATAGGCTTAAAATTTTGTATAAAATTTTATTTATTAATATAGAATTCTATGATGCATACGAAATTACGTAATTGAGCTAAGCGTCTTTGAAACCTAATTATGCTGAAAACAATGTCTCTTTCATCTAGTATGGATAGTAAATATTCTTTTCCATTTCTTGTCGATTGGCTTACCTTCTATTAATGCAATGCTGACGATGTTGGCGGGAGTATTATTACCACCATTAAGTATACATAAATTATTTATGAATAAACCTTTTATCTTTGAGCTTCAAAACAAAATATATTTAATAGCAAATAAATATATGAAAAGAATGATAATTTTATATATAGAATAGATTTAAAAAAATAATATGCTGTTAGTACTTTAATTGATACACTAGTTATCTATTATTATAAATATGTAAAAAAGTAAAAACATGAATTAGTAGTTCTTTTAAACATTAAATTTTTTCTAGTTTCATACATAAAAGCCCAACGATCAGACGTATACATAGTAGTGCAGTCACTCTGAGACAACTATATACAGTACTTTATGTGTGTGTGTAACGTTAACTGAATCTGATATTATTTATTTATGTGTCTCACGGTTGGTTTATAGCCAACAAATGTGGTTTGGACTAAAAATATCTTTACATATTTATAAATATTTTGATCCCAATTTTAGTTACTAATAAAACTACTAATCTTGACAATTGATTTCTCTTTCAGGAAAATTTTAATATCGATTTAAGAAAACCAAATCGTGTACTTATAAAGTCAAAACTGGTCCAGTCTCTTAGACTAGTAGGATTTTAAAACTTGAAATCAGATTATTATTACTAGCACCTACATTACCATTATTTATTAATTTGTTATCACTATTATTTTCCAAAATAGTATAAGTTTCTTTATTTTGACGTATATTATCACCCTCATTGAGAATGAAGCTATATGTGCTACATCCTGGTCGGCCTATATTTAAAACGTAAATTAAAAGTATGTACATTTTATGCTCCTTGTAAATTTAAAACTTTATAGTTTAAAATATTACTATGTTTTACAGTATATAGTAGAACTAAATTATTTAATATACAATGATCAATCTACAAATACTATCTAAGAATAAAACACTTGCTGTACTACAGCGAGGACAAGTACATGACTAACCTGGACCCTGAGATATTACACAAACTGTAAGTCCCTTTATTTACTACCCGACACCATATTGTAACTTTGAAAAATTAGTTTTCTTACACGTAGTTTGATTGTTTGATAAAAAAAACGTGAACATCCCTTTTTTTAAAATTGCCAGATTTAAAAATGATAGGAGACAAAACTGTAATATTGTAGTAAACTATATTTTAACGGTTAAAAAATATTACCAAATTTAATATTGTGTTTCATATTTCTATAAGATTAAAAAGAGATGTATATAAGCGCTGTGGAGTTGCAGAGAAGGAAATTTATCTTTATGAAGGACTAGCTGTTTTTCCCCCCGGCATAAGTACTTCTAGTTCTAGTCAATTATATTTCCAACGACGAAGTAAGATTTACCTGGTTGCGACTATAAAAAATATTTGTCAATTGTATATTTATAGTAATTATAAACGTAAATGTAATTTATTATAAAGTTTTCCAATAGCTAAGCTTTAATTTAGACCAGATATTTGTTTGTAAGATAAAAATACACCAAAACAAAGGGCCTTCAAATAATGTGTGGCTATTTACGAGTACTTAGAAAACTGTATTGTGATTGTATTTTATAATGAACAGGCGCTTTGATAAGCGCCCTCTGCTGGTTCATCAATGGGCATAGCGTAAAAACCTTCAACGTGGAAAATATACATACATACATCGCAATATTAATAATTAATATTTAAATAGTTTCGAAGTATACAGGACACACATATACATATTTATTTATTTACCTATATATAAATATATATATATATATATATTAATATATATATTATATATATATATATATATATATATATATATATATATATATACTAGCAGACCCGACAGACGTTGTCCTGTACACACGTCTTTAATGCGAAAATTTTAAACTTTGATTAATCTGTAACAATCTGGGCTGTTTTGATAAAAATGTCTATTAAAAAGTTATTACAATATCTAACTTCATCACATGTACATTTAATCACACGTCGACCAACCGATAGTGTGTGAGTATAGACATGAGTGATGTGAAATGTAGAGGATGTTTTAAATGAAAACTTACTTAATCTGAAGGTATAAAAGTTGAAACAAAACGATTTTATAACAGGTATATTTTTTTCAATTTACAACTTAATTTATCGTAATGCTATTGAATGTACAATATTTTTTGTTAATCCTTCAGGAATGTACATAAACAAATTAGATGGTTTTCCGATAGGGCTGAAGTATAATAAGTGGCCTCCATCACATCGAATTATTGATATTTCTGAATAGTCTATCTAAACTACCGAATTTCATTATAGTTATTTAAAATTACAGTATAGTATCGAAACTGGCCAACAGAATTTAATTTATCTAAAATACTAAATAAGTATTCCGTATAGGACTGAAGTATAATAAGTGGGCCACCACCACAATCAAATTATAGATATTTCTGAATAGCCTATCTAAACTACTAAAATGACGAACTGAATTAAGTTTATAGTTATTTAAAGGCTGAATTATAATTAGCGGCCAACATCGCAATCAAATTATTGATATTTCTAATTAGCCTATCTAAACTACCGAATTTCATTATCTTTATATTTATATTTCTTGTGTGCGTGTGTATGGAGCTGAACTCCTCCTAAATGAGTGGACCATCTTGGAATGTTTTACATTGTATCCACCAGCAGAATGCGCTACGATCACAGTTTCAAATGTTTTCTATTTAAATTCCAGATTTTCCTGACAGTTTGTGCTGGCTATCAAATATGTGTGTTGTTTTGTAACATCGTTGTAATTATTGTGGTGAGTGCTAATTGTAATATTACATTGATAGAGATTGAATATGTTTGAAAGTATATAAAAAAACTATAGTTATATATTGAAGTTATTGAACTAATTTTGAAAATTTATTGAACGAAGTGAGTATATTGGTCGCATAACCTAAGTAGCATACAAATCAAAAGGTTGTGTTAAATATTGAATTATGAATGAACTTATTGAATATGTAATTTTAATTAAGTAAGTACTTCTAGATAAAAATGTATAACAACGTAGACTACGGTATCTAAAATATTAAATAAGTATTCCCTATAGGTCTGAAGTACAATAGGTGGCCACCATCACAATCGAATTATTGATATACCTGAATAGCCTATCTAAACTACTAAAATGACGATCCGAATTAGATTATAGTTACTTAAAGGCTGAAGTGCAATAAGCGGTAAAAACCATCTCAATCGAATTATTGATATTTCTGAATAGCCTATCTAAACTACTAAAATGACGATCCAAATTAGATTATAGTTATTTAAAGCCTGAAGTATAATAAGCGGCCACCATCACAATCAACTTATATTGATATTTCTGATTAGTTCTATCTAAACTACTGAATTACATTATAGTTTTTTACAATTACAGTATAGTATTCGAAACTGGCCAACAGAATATAATTTATATCTATACTAAATAAGTATTCCCTATAGGTCTGAAGTACAAACAACTACTGAATTTCATTTATAGTTACTTTTAAATTACAGTATAGTATCAGAAACTGGTCAACAGAATTTAATTTAAAACCAATTCCTACATTATTAACAATAGTTATTGACACATGTGATTCTCTATTAATTTAATATTACAATTAGCACTCACACAATAATTATACGATGATAAAAAAACAACACACAAACTTGATAGCAGCACAAACTGTCGGGAAAACCTGGAATTAAAATAGAAAAACATTTGAAACTGCGATCGTAGCACATTCTGCTGGATCCAATTTAAAACATACCAAGATAAAAAACAATTTATTTATAAACAAAAATTAACTGATCAATCGCTGCACACTTAATATTTACGAATTTCAGTTAAAAGTGTATTTTACTAAAACTGCCAATTTTATATCTGGATAACCTCTATTGATATTCCTGATTAGCCTATCTAAACTACCGAATTTCATTATAGTTTATTTAAAATTACAGTATAGTATCAGAAACTGGCCAACAGAATTTAATTTAAAACCAAATTCCTACACTATTAACAATAGTTATTCACACATGTGATTTGTATGCTACTTAATTTGAACTTATCTGACCAATTTTGACTGCAGATTAAAAATGTAAATTACAAAAAAATTATTTTAAATTCATTAGTTTAAAACTTGATTATCTAAAATGTTAACAATAGTTATTCACACATAGGAACACAAACCTTTTTGATTTGTATGCTACTTAGGTTATTTGAGGTAATGCGACCAATAATCTCTATTATTAATGTACTATTTACAATTTTAGCACTCACAACAATAATTACACGATGTTTTTATTTTTTATTTTCTTCTTTTTGCCTGTTGGCTTTTATAAACTCTTATAACGCGGCCACGTAGTACACTTTTTATTACTTCATTCTATTATATTTTAATGTTATTTGCCGTATTTACTTTTGAAACATGAACCTTTACAAAACAACACACACACACATTGATAGCAGCACAAACTGTCAATTTCAGTTAAAAGCTAAAAACTTCCAATTTTATATCTGGATAATCTCTATCCTCCAAAGTGAGTACAGAATATATTGACATAAGAAGTGGTGTTATTTTTTATATGTTTATGCTTACTCAATGCCTTTCAAGACTATTATTGATTAAATTTATTGTGTTGTAATATTATAATGTTTACATAGTACAATTGGTGAAAATTTAACTTCGCAATCTGCGTTAGACTACTGATCAAGCACCTTATAATAATGTAATCTAAATGTAAACAAATGTTTCTGCCTCTTTGGTGAACTTCAGCTGAAAATATTCACAGCTGTTAAGTATCAGTTCACTTTGTATTACGTGTTTGTAGCGCAGTCTGTCGTATCCAATATAAAACACTGTAACATCAACAACAGTTTATAATTAAAAATTTAATTATATTTGACTGAATATATAACTATAATGAAATTCAGTAGTTTAGATAGACTATTCAGAAATATCAATAATTCGATGTGATGGAGGCCACTTATTATACTTCAGCCCTATCGGAAAACCATCTAATTTGTTTATGTACATTCCTGAAGGATTAACAAAAAATATTGTACATTCAATAGCATTACGATAAATTAAGTTGTAAATTAAAAAATATACTTGTTATAAAATTAGTAATTTAAAAATTACAGTATAATATCGGAACTGGCCAACAGAATTTTAATTTAAAACCAATTCCTTACAACTATTAACAATAAGTAGTTATTCACACATGTGATTTGTATGCTACTTTCTTAATTTGAACTTATGTGACCAATTCTGACTGCAGATTAAAAAATGTAAAATTTACAACAAATTATTTTAAATCCAATTAGTTTTAAAACTTGATTTATATAAACTGTTAACAATATTCACACACATAAACACAACCTTTTGATTTTGTATGCTACTTAGGTTATTTGAGGTAGGCCTATGCGACCAATATACTCACTTCAATAAATTTGCAAAATGAGTTCAATAACTTTAATAAATAACTAATAGTTTTTTATGCACTTCAAACATTTTCAATCTCTATTAATCTTATAAATAAAAAATGAATGTCGAAATGTGTTGGTAAGCGCTAATCTCGATAACGGCTGGACCTATTTGGTTAATTTCTTTTTGTAAAATGTCCCTTGAAATCCAAGGAAGGTTGTTATGAAGAAAAGATAAAGAAAAGTTTCCTGGAATATTTTGGAATTTCAGAAAAATTGTAGTTTTTACGTTTTGTAATTCAAATTAAACTGGCACTAAACAGCTGTTGACCTTCAGCTACAGTTCGACAAATTGGCTGAAACATCTGTTTACATTTAAAATTGATTATTATTAAGTAAACAGTGCTTGATCAATATAGTGTAATGCAGATAGTAAATAAAAAATAATATATAAATTTTACTCCAGATTGCGCCAGTGACGGATTTAAATAATCTAATGCATTTTAAATACTATTTAAACAATGTTATGTTACAAACCTTAATGAACAAAGTTATGAATGTTTTTACATAATTTACTTTAAACAGGTGGGCTTCCTTTACACTGTGATATGGCATTTTAACAGTGGCTTATGGGAAAGCAGAGAAATGAATACTAAACATGCCTGAACGATTCATTCTTTCCCTAGCTACAGTCCAAAAATAAGAGTAACGGAAAACTTTAATAACGATTATTTCGGAATGTTGCATAACTTTATTAAGAATATTCCTCTTATACCGAAAGTACATATGAAGTAGGTAGGACTTCCCCCTAGGATCGTAATAGGCTTTTCAGTCCTACTTATGTGTGTATTTTCTTCATCAGAACAAGGCAAACTCAACTATGTCAACACGATTTTGACCAAAATAGATTTCCGAGAACTAGATAATCGAACGTATATAGTATTTTGATCGAGGCGCAATATGGCAAGCTAAACTGTGACATAGTAGGTAAGTGAATTTAAACGGTCTTAAGTAGGCACTTTTTAACCGAAGTAGGCATCTCGGTCCTACGTAAGTATATATTTTTTCTTCGTCAGAACAACAAGGCAAACTCTACTATGGTGCTGGAAATATCTTAGACCTGAAATATATGACAAGGATTGGAAATATACGCTTTTTTGACAGAAGTAAGTTTCTAAGACCTGTGTGATCCCAGATTTTTGTTTTCTTGATCGGGGATGACAAGGCAGATTCACTATGACGTTATGTATATAATTAATTGAAAACCGGAAATGCCCCTACACGTGCCAAACATGATATAATAATTAAGTAAAACTCTGATACTATTTACTATGAACTTAAATGATATCTACCTAATGTATGCCTATTTACGTTTTTAAATTTGTATAGGACTCCCATCATATTACACCATAATTGCTTTTAACTAAGTAATATAAGCACTTCGGTTCTAAAGATTGCGTGCGAAAAGCCGCGCGGGGGTAACAGCTTGTGTATTATAACAATTAGCACTCACACAATAATTACAGAATGTTACAAAACAACGCACAAATTTTGATAGCAGAACAAACTGTCGGGCTGGAATTAAAATAGAAAAACATTATGGCTGTGTTGTAATATTATAATGTTTACGTAGAACAATTGGTAAAACTTCATCTTTGCAATCTGCATTACACTAATGATCAAGCACTTTACACATTTAAAATATGAACTTTCTAAATTTTAAATGTGAACAAATGTTTCTGCCTCTTTGATGAACTTCAGCTGAAAATACGAGGGTTGTTCAATAAAGACTGAGACTGTGTCTATAAAAACATTTATTATTTAATTCTGATCTACATCAAATTTTTCACCTTCAAAGTATTCCCCATTAAGTGAATTGCACTTGTCCCAGCGCCTTTGCCATGCCTGGAAAACGTTAGAGAAGCCATCCTTTGACATGTTCTTCAGGATCGCCTCCAAAGCTTTACTGCATCCTGTTCCGAATCAAAACGACGTCCCTTTAATTCCTTTTTTTGCAGTAGGAAACAAAAAAAAAGTCACAGGCGCAAGGTCAGGACTATAAGGTGGGTGGGGCACGACCTTAATGTTTCGTTTGGCCAAATATTCTGTCACCACGTGTGCAATGTTAGGCCGCGCATTGTCGTGATGAAGTTTTCCAGTTTCCTCGAAGTTCTGGACGCTTTCGAGAAAATGTGATCATTCATTAATGTAGCTAAAACTTCTTTGTAATAGTCTCAATTGATTGTCTGTCCACGTGGAACTGAATGAGTGTACACCATTCCTTTATAGTCAAAAAAAAGTAATGACCATTACTTTGTTTGCAGATTTGGTTGCCCTAGCTTTCTTCGGGCGACCTTCATTTTTTTCTACCCACTCAGTGCTTTGGTTTTTCATTGCAGGGTCATACTGATAAACCCAGGACTCATCAGCAGTGATTACACTCTTCCACCAATCCCTATCTTCTTTAACGAACCGCTTCCACTCAAGGCAAACATCGACACGGTTTTTGTTTTTGTTCAGGTGTGAGTAAACGAGGAATCCAAACGAGCACACACTCTAGACATGTTAAGATTGTCTTTTAAAATTGTGTGAGCACTACCTACCGATATGTCAAGGAGTTCAGCAATCTGTCTGACGGTCAGACGTCGGTCGGTTTTGATCATTGCCGCTACTGTATTGATGATTTCCTCAGTGAGAGCAGTAACTGGGGCACCATCTCCTCCCTGCAACTCTGGGTCCTCTCTTCCCTCCTTAAAAACTTTGAACCAGCGAAAACAGGAAGCACGAGACATTGCGTCATCCCCAAAAGCTTGCTTTATGTCTTCATAAGTGTTAGTCGCAGTTTTGTTGTGTCTAACACAAAAACTTAATCGCATATCGTTGTTCACGCAAAACTGGACATGATAAAACGTTGAAGGCGGCACTTACCAAGCTGATGTTCAAATGAGCACTGATGGCTTTGTGATAGAGATAAAGCAATTCAATGTCTGTTGGTAAACAATAGGGTCCAAAGGTATTGGAAAAACCTGGCATCATGTCTTATCAGAGCAGTATGGGGGAAATCCCGAGCCCAGTCTCAGTCCTTTATTGAACAACCCTCGTATTCACAGTTGTTTAAGTAACAGTTCACTTTGTATTACGTGTCGTGGCGCAGTCTGGCGGATCCAATGTAAAACACTCCACCATCAACAACAATTTATTATTAAAAAATTAATTAAATAAACTATTAAAATTGGACCGAATTATGAATCTAAACCATTCTCGGATCCAACTGAAGACACACAAAAAAGTTTCATTAAAATCGGTCCACCCGTTTAGGAGGAGTTCATTAATATACACACACGCACACAAGAAATATATATATATATATATAAAGATAAAATCTTCAATAAGAATCCTTCAAATGTATTAAACAGTTTCTGTATTTCGGCTTAAGCCGTCTTCAGAAAATTACAAAAATATAAATATAGCTATAATAACAGAATAAACATAAAACATCAACACAGACAATTAAAATTAAGAATTAATTATGTACAATGGTAAACATTTGATTTAATTTTATAAATTCACTTTGTTGACTAAGTCACCTTAAATTTAATCCACTTGGAAATTTTGATTTAGTGATGAGTTGATGGGCTTGTTCCATGGTTCTCAGACTGTGTGTACATAAAACTTTCTGCTATTTTTCTAATTGGTTTCACTGAAAAGTTTTCTTCAAAATTTAAATTATGTATTAAGCCATGTGCCACTACAGGTTGCTCTGTCATTTTATGTTTATATGCATACCTGTGCCCAGTCATCCTTGTTCTAAGGGAAATTATCGTTGAACCAATATAATCTTTAGAGCATAACTTGCACTGAATTTGGTAAACAATATTTTTTGATTCACATGTTGTCTTCAAATATACTGTATTATTTTTGTGTAGAACTACTTGTAAATGTTTTTGAAGTAGAGCAAATGTTGCAAACTAAACACCTGGGTTTATTGCAAGGATGTGACCCAACTATCATGTTTTCTTGGTCTTTGTGCTTAAATAATTTTGGATGGACTAAAATATCTTTAAAAACCGGTGGTTTTCTAAATCTTATTTTTGGAATGTATTTGAAAATGTTTTTAGTTGAAGCACAGCTGTCCAATAAAATGTATGCTACTCAAAGTATATTTTTAACTTTATAAAGTCCTGGGTGGTATTTTGTTAAAAACTTTTATTATGCAATCTTTTAAGTCTATCATTTAGAAGGCTGGAACAAATTTTCCTTTAACTACTAAAGCGCTAAACAATTTGTCTTTGTATGATTTTCCGTCCGAAGGATATCCTAAGAAGACAGTCAGCTGCAGACTTAATTTTTTTTAAATAAAGCCGAGTACCATACGAGGCATACTTCAATCGAATTTTAATTAAGTCCAACATATTAGTTTCGTAGGAATACTTGCTTATGCGTGTAAATCTATGATACGGTAACTGACCTTTAATATTTTTAATAGTAACTTGAGAAGAGTTATTAACAAAGCTGAGGACTGGGATAAAGGAAGGAGATAATATGTATAAAGTAAGAAATAAATCGATTTTTTTATGGGCCATTGAATTATCTGTGACATATCTGATAGTCATTTTTTATTCAAGTGAATAATGATAATTTATTTTGACCTAAGTAGTACTTACATCCAAACTGTATTCGTTTATTTTTCTTGTAAGGTCAATTGTTAAATTGAGAAGTTATTTTTTATATAGAACACAATACTGTAGTATTACCAATAAGTATTTTAGCATTATAAAGCATACATTAACTTTATGTTCAATTGTTTATTGGTTTTCTGTTATTATTTGATGATAAGAGACCAAAATATATTACAAAACTTAAAATGTTATTCCTATAATTAATATGATATTATAAACTTCAAATGTCTTGAAAAAGATTATAATATAATAATTGCATAAAGGGAGTTCATTGAAAAGTTTAGGGCGGTTTCTTACCGTTGATGAAAGTGGAAGATAATTCGACTGTAATCTAGAACAAAACGATGCAGCACTCGGAAAGAGACCGCTCTGTTGGACAACGAGACGTTTTGTACGCGATTTCGTTCTCCTAACTCGAGTATTTCCTTTTTCCTTACATTCTGGTTTTTAATTATGTCATCGTTTAAAAAAATCTATATATATATATATATATATATATATATATATATAGTATATTAATTAATTGTATATACGTCCGGTAGAAAAATATACAACCGTACAAATTTAAAGAAAATTAATTTTACAATCTCCATTCAAACATAAGAGAAATTGTGTCAGACTACTTAGTTTTGGGACATACAATATTATAGAAACCATTTTTGTATATGTACAAAAGAAGTTTGATTAAAATTAAGATAAATTTAAAAACATTTTTCCCGAAAGATTTTGTTTTATTATTGAAATAATTTTTTGAAGTATGTCAGGTTTTATACCAGTTTTCAAATAATAAAATTTCTCACAAAGTTCTAAGGGTACCACAATACAAGTGTGCGCAAAAGCCAAATTTTGTAATCTTCTGTTCAAATGATTAACTTTACGACAAGTTCCATTGATCCTATGGATAAATATCACATATTGAAATTTAGGGAGAGAGAGAGAGAGAGAGAGAGAGAGAGAGAGAGAGAGAGAGAGAGAGAGAGAGAGAGAGAGAGAGAGAGAGAGAGAGAGAGAGAAAGAGAGAGACGTAATAATAACTGGTATTTATTACCTGGTCGGGCTGTATCACAACAAATGGCGGCTTATGCCTTCAACTTGTGCCTCTTGGGTGACAGAGGCACGAAGTTCATTACATGTTATTTATACCAAAAAACTTCCTACCTTTTTAAATTGTTATCGCATATTATTTTATCCTTTGTTAACACGACACTTTACAGTTTATATCAAAAACCAATGTAATAAATAAAATCATAAAAATAAAAAAAAATAAAAAAATAATGTAATAATAAAACTTTCAGATAAATCTGGTATGGAGATTTGCATCATCATAAAACACACTGTTGCTCATAAAGAATATAAACTTCATGCAAAATTATTTCGTCTGTTTGTTTGCCTGCTTTCGAGACATTGTATGCACAGAGAGATATTACACTTCTCCAGCGCCTCAAATAGTGGGCATCGCTACTATTCTATCATTCAAATGTAAAATGAAATTCAAAATTAGCTTGGTTCTATTTTATTCCAAGTTTTAAACATTACATGAGAAGAATGTGCGATTATATTTTAGAAGTAAAGTTTAGTTTCTAATGCTGTTTAAAATAGTACTCGCAGTACGCTTAATGAATGCAGTTGAAATTTGAGAGTCTGGCTCTTTCTTAATGTAAAAACTCACCAACTATATGAGTCTGAACTTTAGTATAACATTTCTGGGTAAGAGGATCGAAAAAGACAACTACCTGTTCTCTCTCATCATGGATTATTATCTTCTTGACTACTATTTCGGTTATCTATAATTTGTATAAGTTGATCTAAATAAGCTGTAAATAAATAAAAATAGATTTCATTGTATTGGTAACCCATATACGTTGTAAAGTAATTGTTGGAATACCAATATAGACTACCTGCATATGCACTGCTGAACCATCTAACCCTCAAAGATTAATTGGAAAACAGAACTAGCTGAATTTGTATTAAATACAAATTAAATTACTCATAAATAGGAGTTTTATAAATATATATTAAAATTGAATTTTGATTTTCTTTTAGTTTGTATATATATTATGGGATTTAGTAAAACAAGAAATAATAATTTTTATGTGAAAAATTAAAAATACAAATAATCGGAACAACATATTGAGTTTATTTAGTCACCTATAATTTATATACCGCTTTGCACCATAAATATCATAAGGGCATGTAAGAAATCTATGGATTTCTACGTATTACATTTAGTAAGATTTTATAATAAAATGGTTCAGTAAAAAATCAAGTGACTACATTTTTTAGACCTAACAATTTAAGAATTAAATGAAGTAAAAATATTGCAAAAGCAGTGTATATGTGGAGGAGGTCCTCTTTAATATGTAGGCTACTGCTATTTAAGGTAAGACGTAACCAATCTGTAATGTATAGATAGATTAGAAATAATTCACATTGAGTTCAATATCACTAAACTCGTTATATTCGTAACTACTATAAGTAGATTTTCGACTTGATATCTCAGGAATTTTTTGCTTTGCATTGTATTTTCGCTTGTTATCACAAAAGATTGTCATAGAGGACTCTTAAAATATAATAATATATGTACAATAATGCATATTTTCTATACTATAAAAGCAAATAAGGTATATAAAAAAATAGAGAATTAATTAATGTATCGATAAATTCAATTATTTAAGGAAATGGATTATTTTATTTTTCGTCCTCTTAGTGTGTCTACATAGTCATATTGTCTCTAAAATATAGTGACACATAGAAAGGAATCACTGACATTTCCTTTTATATAGGCGAAGTTGATTTCGATGATGGTATATGTCACTTTATGGGATTTTGTTGAGTATTTGTGAAAATTTTTACATTGATACGGACAACCATGATAGCAACAAAAAAACACTAGAAAAAGAATTAATCAAGCAAATCAGCAAAGTATTTCTTGCCTTAAAGAAATATCTGAACTTACTGTACAAGTATAAATGATTTTGTCATAACTATATATACAGGGTGTCAATTAAGTCTGGAACCGGCCTTCCCAACTCTCAAAAGATTACAGATAATGAAATACCACTTGCGTTTATCAATAGTATACTAAAAAATGTACATGTTTAAGTGATTTCCTGGTTTTCATCACATCAGGGGGACGTCCCACTGAAAATCTTAAATGCAAGCATAGGTCGAGTAGTACATCAAATTAAAGGGCTATGTGAGTGGAACACAACGCCACAAACCAGACCTCAAAAGGTTGACCCTTTAATTTGATGTACTACTCGACCTATGCTTGCATTTAAGATTTTCATGACTTCCTCAGTGGGACGTCCCCCTGATGTGATGAAAACCAGAAATCACTTAAACATGTACATTTTTTAGTATACTATTGATAAACGCAAGTGGTATTTCATTATCTGTAATCATTTGAGAGTTGAGAGGCCGGTTCCAGACTTAATTGACACCCTGTATATATAGCTTTAAGATATAATTTAACTACATAGTATTGACTGAAGCTTGGTGTAGTTACGACAGCAATATTGTGATTATCAGTGGTTATAATGATGGTCTCACACCAATATCAACCAAGATTATGGACTTGTCGGTAATTTCGTCAACATTATCATTGGACCGGTCATGGATGCAAATGGTTTGCGTTGTAATGTAGTTTTCTACTCCACTCTGTCGCGCTTTATTGACACTTAATGAATACTATAAAGCGAAGAACTCAACTAGACACTTAATATTATATTGCAGGTGACTTTACCTGCAACTTTATTTAATTTATTTATTGAAGTGAACAAACTCTAACTTTATTTAGAATCCTTCAGTCTCATGAAAGAGTTATATTTTATAACAAACTCTCAGAATATATTAAATAACAAACTAATTATTTAATACAAACCTAAAAAAAAAAAAAACTGGCCACGTTATACAAACAGTAGTCGATTTAATGGGATAAAAAATATAAATAATTAAAATTGACTTTTACCAAATACAATTTTACAAGTAAAACTATATTCAATTATTGGGCTACATCTAATATAATACTCAGTTTAAGTATGTTTAATGTTATTTATTTCTTTTGGGTAAGATATTAGAAGAAAATACGTCTATTTTATACTTTATTTATAAATTTACATAAATAACACTACACAATGTTGTCATACACTAATAAAATATGGGTATTTGTCGTTATTATTAGTTCACTAGGTTATTTAAGTGCCGACGTGGAACGCTATATTGATGTTCTGTTTGACGTGAGATATGTTACGTATCAGTAAGCTCACACGTCCATCTAATAACTTTAGTGTTAATATACTATTAGTTTCCATGCGTACTAAATTGACTATACAATCTTACGTTTTACAAACATGAAGTAAAATTAGTAAATGATAAAACAGATGAATTAGAAAACAAATAACGTAATAAAAAGTATGTTTTTGAATATATTAAGAATCATATATCTACATAAAGTTAGAACTACATAAAATTAGTACATAGGGTGTACTGATTTTATGCACACTGTAGGAATCTTGGAAAGTCTAAGAGATACAACTAATATTAAATGATCACACTTGTGCGTATTAACAATACCTTTAAATTAATGTGGCAAATTCATTATTAGTTGATTCAGTCTCTGATTGCATTCAAAAGACTATTTTTTGGTCAAAATATTTAAACATTTGCATTACTCTTATCCGTACTTATACTCAAAGGTATTTAGCATCAGATCAGCATTAAATTTATTCTAGTTTTTCATATTATAAAAAAACCTTATCTTGACCAGCAAGCAGAAGCGGTAGTGTTCGAGTTATTTTTTTAAGCAACAATAAATGTTTACTTAATCGAAACAAAAAGAGATTTTTACTGATTTCAAAATACCATATACGTTAAATTATCATCCTATAATTCACCAAATAATTCATAAATTACAATTTCCTGTGGTTGTGTGATGGTAATTTTTACTCTACTATACGCATAGTTGGCACAACCCACCGATAATTCACTGCACACAGTTCAGTAATCACACAGTAATCAGCAGTTTGGTAAAAATTAGAAATTAATGGACAATGTCAGTATAAAATTGAAACGTTAAGGGCATTAGTAAATGTCGAAGCCTATAAATACGAGTAATCTTTATCTGTCTTGAAGTAGTGTAATCAGAACTTAGTTTAACAGCACATGTTATCCAAGCACTACCCAAGTCATTTCCAACTTGATACAAATTAATATAAAAAATTCATGATTGCTTAATAGTAAAACGTACAGATATATGTTAATATAATACTTATTGTGAAGTTTAAAAAAAAAAATATTTTCGAGTTAGATAAAATATGTATTCAAACACATAGAAAATACTGATAAATTATTGTTAAACTTTCTTTATAGAAAATGAATACTTTTAACAAACAAATTATTTTAATAAAATAATATATTCTTATTAATATTATCATATTTTTATAAGCTAAAAATCACAGCATTCAGATGTCTGTAATCACTCGACTTAAAAGAGATGTCAGAGTAAGTAGTGCTCATTCAACATATAGTTAATTTCTGATTGATATTTATACAAAGAAGTGTGATCACGTATAACTTTTTTCACCACATAAACTTAGGTCCAGCTTTGAAGGAAGCCATTTCTAACTTACGTACTAACTACTTTGATGTTTCTACCAAAACCACCAATAGCCGGGCTATCTTGCTGCTTGCAAGGAAATGACAAAATTGTATGGTTTTAATTGTAAGAGTATTACACGTTTTGAAATACCTCTAAACGGTAACCAAACATCAACGAAATCAGTTTAAAACTAGCCAATGGATGGTTCGTGAGAAATTTCACGTTTGAAAGTAGTCATTTCCTAAAACACTGCGATAAAATTAATGAAACAAATTAGTTAAAGGTATAATCCAATGGTTCATGTAGATCTTGTAGAAACCGTATTATCTCTTTAAAAGTATTATGGGCGAGAGCAGTTAGTACTCAGCAGGTGTGTAAGTTATCACCAAAACCGAATTGTTTAAGATTTGTGAAAGGGAAAATATTTAATACATCTATAAGATAGAGGAATAGAATACTAATCTCTGCACGCATTTATAAACAAAAAGAAATACTCATTTAAAACATCTTCTAGAATTATTGATTTCATAGTTATAATTAAAGTTTGTTTTCGTTAATATGGACAGATCTTAGACTGAGGAATGTTGGTCTCTCAATACATCGTACCACCCAAAAATGATAACTCAATAGAAAATTAAAAAGGTTAAATATAGGACTACTCACGGTAATGCAGATCTCAAGGTTAAACAATGTCTGCAACATGTATCATGCTGTGATGTGTAAGAGTCTTGATGAAATAATGTAAATAAATCATGTAACTGTTTTCGTTCGAGTGTGCACGTTTTCCTACGTCAAACTGCGTGTGGGTCCCATTATGAATTCACTGATAAAGCCGCCAATTATCAAAAGCATAATAACGCGCAATGTTTGTCTCGGGATATAAATGAAAACCTCAAGATAACCTCTTCAGTTCGCTTGGCCTCAGTCTCAGAGATTGCGCGACCATGAGACCATCCCAAATCTTAGTGTGCTTGATACACTTTTGTATAATGGCACACATCCTAGGTCAAAATACAACAGTGGTGTTATGTAAGTAGCTTTACTCTCTTTTAAATTGCATAGTTTTGATATAATCAATTGTTAAATTCTATGTTTTATCTAATAATAGATAACTTTGTCGAACATAATATGATTTTCTGTGGTCAAATTGGAATATTTCAATACGGATCAAATAAATAGTAGCATAATTAAATACTTAAATGCTTTGAAATGAAGCTTTTTATTTCTTTGAAAATTATTTTATTGTTTCCTAAGTTATTTTAAATGTAATTTTTTATTAAATTAAACCTTATCTTTTATTTGTGATTAATTTAATCTTATAATCAAGGTGTTTATACATGTAGTGGGTGGTGCTTTCAAGCAGACAAAAATATGAAACTAATATAAGCCTGAGTTTAACTAAACCTGCGTAAATATTTGTCCCTTGTTATAATATTACGCTGTCTGAATTACAGCGTATTAAAGCAGCCGCATTGCATACCTTAAACTGTTTTACTTATTTGTTTTGTCCCAGGAATTTCAAAGATAAACATTTTATAAATACGAATCGTGTTACACAATTGACTTTTATATTTTCTGAGGTATTCATTTGATAAGAGTCTACATTTTTATAAAAATAAATGTTTAAATACTCCTTTAAGAGCATAAGACGAATGTAATTCTAAAATTAGGCGTGTCTCAAAACTGTAAACAATATAAAGAAAGTTAACCGTTTATCATTGAACTGATTGACCAAAGCTGTCTTTAAAGCAATTATTTTTTTGGACGGATTAACGTGCATGCCATGATATGACAAAATAAAATAGTTTGCTCTGATTGCAGCCATTCCACAATGCTTGACACAGAACGACTGCCCTGATGTTCTGACGTGTATAGACATGAAGTGTGTGGACCCCTGTCCTGGGCCCTGCGCCCGAAAATCCTCCTGTAGGGTGCACAAACACGTGCCCTTCTGCTCATACTCTCCCGGACAGTTTAGTAAGTAATCAACAAATCAACCACTTATTATAATATTTCAAAATAAGCATAGCGGTTATAAGGCCAAGTATTTGCTTCGCACTCCCACAGTCACGAGCGCAGAGGATTGGGGCCAGTCCAGCACGTGCCGTTTGTCGTTCTGGGCTATTCCATAACATCTTAGATTCTTGAATAAATAATAAATGTACGACTATTAAAAGTAGTAAAAACGTTTCACTGTACAAATTTTTCATATATATATATATATATATATATATATATATATATATATATATATATATATATATATATAACGATATATTCAATAAAATTTAAAATCAAAACAGTATGAATTTTGCTGGAAAAGTGTGTGGGCCCCAGCCTCAGTCAATATTTTATAATTCTATTGTAATCTTTTAACGTTGGTAGTTTTGTATATAGATAAATATTGGAAGATTAACATATTTTTGTAGGTAACAAATATTGTTATTTTACCTACCTAACCAAATAGGAATACTAGGAGATTTTGAATGACAAATAATAAAGCCACGATATTAATTTTATTCTCTTATAGTGCAGACCAAGTGCTTAGAGAATGCTGACTGCCCCTTGGATAGGGCATGTATAAAACAGAAGTGTGAAGACCCCTGCTTTAACATCTGCAACGGTAACAACACCAGTTGCCGGGTGCACAACCACATCTCTTACTGCACCTGCACGCAAGGCTTCTATGGTGACCCACTCACTGCATGCAATCAACAATGTAAGCTCTTCTTCTATTATTGACGGTAACGTTTATTAGAACACGTCAAGTAGAGTCTGTTGAATTAAAAAAGTAATTCAAAATACTATAATAGATATGACGTCTAAGTATGTGAAGTTTTCTTTTATAAATTCATTTTATAAATCTTAAATAAAACATTTTTCTGTACTGGCAGTGTATAGATGACATGAATCGAGTGTAGTAAATTTTCCCAATAAATTTGAACAATACCTTGACCGTTATTGTAATAAAGAATAAATTAAATTTTTTTATAGTTGGAGACAATAATATTGATATTTTAAAGGATTATTTGAATACAAATAATTATAAAATTTTATTGTCAAGTTATGGATTTTAATCTGTTATAAACGAGCCCACAAGAACAGTCCGTAGTGCGGATGACTTGCACGTCGTTTCAAGCACATGCTTAGACCACGTCTATACACGAATATTGGATAAGAGCAGATTGTGTGTCTTGGGGAGCGTGGTGGAAGCGGGTATAACCGACCACAACCAGTGTGTGGTGCGCGTCGGGGCAGGCCGGACCTGTCGAGACCGCGTCCACTGCCACCGAAGCGGCCGTGGCACGTCGCATTGACTATCAGCTGTTCCACGGCCGGCTTGAAAATGCGGATTGGACAGCTGTTTACAACTGCATTGACGCGTCTCTTGCTTATGACACATTTGTAAACGTTTTTAAAATGTATGTTGAACAATGTTATATTAAAACAACACACATAAATATGGGAATGAAAAATATTAAACCGTGGGTGACAGACAAACTAATTAAGAGGATCAAACTTAAAAAATATTTATTTGAAATAGCTATTCAGGAAAGAAAAAATTTTATACGGTACAGAAATATTCTGTAGTTTCATATAAATCAAACAAAACAAAGTTATTACAGAGAAATGTTCCAAAATTGCAAAGGTGACAGTAAAGTGACGTGGAAAGCTGTAAATGAAGTTACCGGGCAAGTGGCTAAAGGAAGAGAAACATATGCGCTGGAAATAATTAATGTTATTGAACGAGATCCTTTTGTTATAACCAATGAGTTTAATTCATATTTTTTTAGGGTTGTTCGAGATTTGATTTCTTTAGAGGAAAACTATATTGATACCTTTCCTCAAAATATCGTAAATTTTTTTAAACAAAAAATATAGTTATCGTCTATAACTATATCGTCTATAGTTACCCGTTTCAATGTATGAGCTGGAAAATATTGTAAATTCGTTAAAAACTAATGAATCTCCTGGAATTTATGGTTTAAGTACTAACCTAATTAAAAACGTATTTTAAGAAATTTAAAACGTTCTTTTATTTTAAATAAATTTAAGTTTAACAAGTGACATTTTCCCAAATCAATTGAAGGAAGCAGTTGTGGTGCCTTTACATAAAAAAGGCCCTAGTACCAAGTGCAGCAACCATATGCCTGTGTCCCTTCTCTTGACCTTCTCCAAAATATTTGAAAGGTAGCTAAGCAGAGACTGGTTAAATATCTTTAAAAAATGGGTTTTTAAGTAAAAATCTCTTTGGGTTCAGAAATGGGTGTAGTACGGAATCTGCTTTGTTACATTTTATGAGCATGGGATGAATGATACTAAAAAAGTAAGTGGGATATTTTTGGATATAAAGAAAGCATTCGATACGGTAAATCATGAAGTATTATTTAATAAAATGTATAATTGTGGAATTAGAGGTGTCGTGTATGACTTTTTTTGCAGCTATTTAAAATCGAGAAAACAGAGGGTTAGAATAAATGGACTTTTAAGTGATTTTGGGGAAATCGAGCACGGAGTCCCACAGGGATCAGTTTTGGGCCCGATTTTGTTTTTGATTTACATAAACGATCTTTGCAATGCTAAGTTCAAAGGATATGTTACATCATTTGCTGACGACACTGCCTTGTATTTTATTGAAAATAGTCGTGTTGATGTAGAGCAGCATATCAATTTCGATCTGATATTGTTGAGGTGGTGGTTCCAAGTTAATAAGATTGTGCTCAGTCTAGAGAAAACAAATTATATAAATTTTAGCCTAAGGGGACAAAAAACAACTCAAAATCCTTTAGTGTACAGATGTTTAAACTGCTGAGAGGTTCCAACGTTTTGTGATGATTTTTGTTTCAAACATAGGGGGGTAGATACTACAAAGTATCTGGGAATCGTATTAGATAGGGAACTAAATTGGAAACCACACATGGCAATTTTGAAGGGGAAATTGATTAATCAACTTCATATTTATAGTTTTATTAGACAATTATGCCCATCAGACGTACTTCGCACGGTTTACTTTTCTTTAATTCATAGTAGGCTTGATTACGCGCTCCCCTGCTGGGGCGGAACTTATATCGCAATTTAGGAACACTAATAGCAATACAAAAGATTTTTTATAAGACTAATGAACAAAGCTAATTTTAAGGAAACATTCTTATCCCTTATTTGTGAGCATGAACATATTATCAATTCGTTATATGTATATTTATATAAGTTCGTTATAAGTATTAAAGTTGTTTACTATGAGAAGTGATAATGCTCTGAAAAATGTAAATAACGCAGAAATGAGATTAAGAAATGCAAATAACTGTCAACCTCAAAAACCATATTTTACAAATTTTTATTTCTTTTATAGCTCCGAGGACATATAATTTATTGCCAGAATCAGTCAAAAATAGTAGGAACATAAATATATTTTCTAAAATAAATTAGGGGGATGGTTGATAGGTCAAAATGATATTGAGTATATGTTTAAGATAATAAATTAGTGTATGGTTAGTCTTGTCTGCTAAGTTATAAAACTATTTAAATAGACACGGTAGAGCATTATAAAATAATTATTTATAATATAATATTTAATGTTACATGTATCATAAAGCCTGACATTTTAGTTGTAAGTCATGCATAAATCCTTTATATTTAATGCAGCCCAGTAGTTATATTAAATTTAAACTTTGAAACATAATAGTACATTATTTACTTCATAAGCTACAATAACTCATTTTCATAAATTTCATTCTTGCTCGTTTCCGCTTATAAATTTTTTACCCTTTTTGTATACATAATTCCCAACACAGGTACAGCCTTATGGAGTACCTAAATTTCCCTTATTGTATAAATTTATTAGCCTGATTATTAGTTAAAAAAAGAAAGAAAAACCTACAACGCAATCTGTTTTTTTTATATTTTATTACTCTAAGTACATAAATTAGAAATAAAATAATTAGAAAAAAATTTTTTGTATTTGTTATTTACTGCTATTTTAAATACGTTATATAATAGTATTATTTATTATTAAGCACTGCAATAATATTTGTTTGTAATATCCAGTTTGTTATTTTGGGGAAATAAATGATTTATTATTATTATTATGAAATAAAAAATACAAGATTTTCTATTCCCACAATACTACGGCGTTGCGGAAAGGCACATCTGTATACCATGCTCTGAAAAACTATAAACGGACAAAGTAAAATACATTTTTAGACATCCTGTGAGGATAATAGTTATATCATGTTCAACACAATTTACTGCGACAGACGTCTTAAGATACATAATCCGTGTAGAGAAACATGATCACTCAATATTTTCTATGAAAAAGTAAAAATGTTAACACAGACAGACAACAGTAAACTACTGTACGATAACTGTTATCGTACAGTAGTTTCACACGTTGCCTAAAACAGATACCTTACGGCACATATACAGATAAAAAGTACACATATGATAACTATGTATAGAGCCACATTCAAAGTGTTAATAAAGAAAAACACCAATTATTGTATAATAGTTTATCACATTAACTGCGTGACATTCCTTACGTCACACATTACCGGGTAAAAACAGGAAAATTCAACAACATTTTTCAGATATAGCTTATAACTAAAATTGGGTTAAATAATACAATTACAAAATGTTCTGATACTCAGGTTTCAAAGAAATGGTGTATTTTTACATATTTTATCAAAATATATAAAATTACGTGATTAGTTGTGACTCAAGCTAGTTTTGCATTTTAAAATATAACCATGTATCATAGGTGGTAAGTTATTACGTGTTTACAAAGATGATAATGTTTGTGTTTGATTAAAGAGTACTATTTCAAATGATATTAAATTCAAATGAAATAAGATACGTTATTTCTTGAGTCAACTGACCATGAGGAAATGTCCTTCCGTTTACAATTAAAAATTAATATTGATCACTCACAGTCTTTGTTGGTATTAAACAAAATACTTTCTTTATTATCATTTCATATTCGTCGTCTATTTCACTTTTACTACTAGAAGAAGGAATTATTTTGAATAATTTGTAACAAATTTTAAATAGTTATTGTTTAGTTAATAAATGAAATATTTGTGCGATCTTCTTCGACCTTGTTTCGATAGGTATTAATAAGTATAATACAAATCACGTGAGCGATAAGAATTGTTGGTTTAATTTAAATCAATATTACTAACAAACACTCTAAAATGTCTGTAACGTAACATATAATTTTTCAGTTAAATCATTACTTTTTGTAATTTATTATTAGGTACTAATAAAATAAAGATTAGATTATCATTTTATTATAAATAAGTAAAATATGTTTAACAATTTTACAGTGAAATGTTATTCCCATTAGTCCTGTATATGATTTTTTTATCATTTTACATAATTCATAAAAACTTTTTCAGTTCTATATGGAAGTTGGCCACCAATCCCAGGAGCAAAGAAGCGTTTTGAAGTGGAAACCGTTAAGGTAAAAATTATAAACTTAAAATAAAACTATCCATTTTCTTCAAACCGTAATTCTTTCATCAAATGAAGTACGTCCTCATGATATATATTTATTGCCATTTACATAACATAAATTTTATCAATCGTCAATATTACCTAACATTTCAAACACGGAAAATAAATCCCCAGTCAAACATATATATTTATCCGTCATACTTTTTTATTCATATTAATTTCCTCACATCCTAGGTTGTCAGTGTAAGTTGTGAAAGGTCATACCTAGGCGTATGACATAAACACGTCAGCATTGTAAACTGCTTGAAACACTAAAATCCATTCAAACTAGATTTTGTAGCCTTAGGCGTTGTAGAACGTTTTATCATATCTGGCCATTTGGTAATAAAGCGAACCCCTGCCAGTAAAGAGAAGTGATCGTAATCCATGCCGTGTCTCTCCTAGTCTGATAGGTGTCTGCCTCCTGTTTCTTATCATCTGGTAGTCATAGTACATTTAGGATAGAAAATAATTTTGCCTCTAAAAAGTAAAGAATAATTGCAGTCATTATTTACAGCATTTAGGCTTCCTTGCATGACTCGCTGATCTTTAATCGTGCAATTATCTAAACCTCTTGTTTTAGGAAACTTTGGATAACTGGCCTTTTATGGTTGCTCCCTAAAATACTAAACCATACCATAGGTGGGGGTAAAACAATCCATAATACGCAGTCCTCAGAAACTTATTAGCCCAAACAGCTACCATGGGTGCTAACTTTTTGGTAGAGGCTGTTAAACTTCTGGCCACAGTTGTTGGTATCAAATGATAATTACTCCTGAAGTTATGTTTTTGATTCCATCGTGAAACAAAGTGTTGTGTCATCATCGTACTGTACGAGTCTTCCTTGTAACGTTGATGACTCTATGTCATTGGCATAGATAGTAAAAAGAATCTGACTAAGAAGTAATCCCTGAGGGACCACAAAGTTCAGGCGAATCGGTCGAGAGAATTTTTTTTTTTAATGGACATTATGTGTTGGCTGGCATATAACAGAGACGATAAGGCTGATAAATCGCTCATCTGCACTTGAAGGGGCCACCTCTAATGCAGTTTATGCAATTCAAGCTTTTCCAGTAGTTTGTAGTGGACAACGCAGCCAGATGTTTTAGACAAGTCGAGAAACACACGTACAGTGGAATGACCTTCCAGTACCAATACAACTATGTCGACTAGACTTACCAACGCGTTTCTTGCCAACTTACCCCTTTTGAAACTAAATGTATTTTTAGAAATACGGTTGCATTTATTCAGAAATTGAAGCATTCCAGCCATATATAATTTTTAGGTATTTGGATGCTAACCAAGAAAATGTATATATTATGTATTTATTACTTATTTATAGAAAACCAACTATCTTTCTAAAAAAAAGACTGACTTATTTTGATTTTCAGGAAAGAGGGAAAATCTCACTCTTTAAAAGACAGACTGACTAGTTGATATATTTGTTTACAATTTGGTTTGACAATTTTTTAATAACCCTTGCAGATGTCAAATTAGAGTGATTTGAGTTTTTGCCTGACAGCTGCTGGATGATTTTCATAAGATCGTGCACAACTACTTGAGTCAGTACCAATGAGGTTATTGAACTTCACGTAAGATTAACTTGCCGAGGAGATGGGCATGGATGGACTTTGTTCAAATGTAATGTAAAAAAATTATCAAACTCGTTCGTAACCTCAGGATCATCCTCCACTTGTTACTTCAAACTTTTTTTGTGCAATATTTTTAATGTTAATAATGTCCAAAACAGTTTTTTTTTATTTGCTTATAATTTTTAGATACGTTTTCTAAAAATAATTATGTAACTCTAAAAAAAAATATTTATTTTCTTGAAGATAACTATTTAGAATTTTAAAAATAATTAAATTAATTTCTTGACTTACATCGATATGTAAATAACCTTGAAAAATAGATCAATCGTATTTTACATCCATGATTTACCTTCTACATACCGATGGTGAATTCGCCCATCAGGATTAAATCCTGTTTAGAGTTGGTTAGGACAGTTAAATGGGCTTCCAATTTGAATAAAAAGTCATCCATTCCGCCGGGTGACTAGTAAACTCCAATAAATGGTGTTTTGGATTTGTTAGTACTTACTATTAGTGAACCCTCAGATATTTTACAAATGGTATTTTAATAGGTTTAAAAATGTGTTTTCCCCATTTTCGGCATAAAAAAAACTAAATATTAATTGTATAGCTTACTCCACCAACTTCATTATCTGTAAAATTTTGTGCTTAGTACTCTAAAAAGAGATTCAATACCTCTATTGTAAGAAAATCTTTATAAAAGATATTTCCTGTTTAAATCTTTACATTGTTACAATAAAAATCGTCATCCTGTAACGGACGAGACGGGACTTGGGAATTAGATAATCAGAACACTAGTTGGCCGCAAAAATCTGATTTTAATTTAATCTTTCACATTAATAATTATTACGATACTATTCACATTCCCTAAACTGTACTTTTAAAATATATTAATAATTCATCAGCGAAACAGTAGGTTAAAAAAATTTAGATTTTAGAGGGAAGGGCAAACACGGAGCGACGCGTTACGTTCGAGTACCGGCGATCAACTCACCCCACGCACGTACTTTTTCGCTACAAATTTTTGTTAAAATGGCGGACTAGACTCCGTACGGTGCTGCTCCCAAACGATTTACTTGGGCGTAACAGAGTCTAGAAACGACACAACTTGGCCAGACACAGGCTGGAGTCAGCAGAATCAGCAAATTCCTCAGCCAGCTGCAGCTAAAGCTGCCACGGGTATCGGGCTACTTCCGCTTAACAACTCAGTTGAGATCAACTAGAATATTCCGAGCAACTATTACTTGGACTTATATCTTACTAAATAAATATATAATAATCACTGTTCCTTATTTCCTTTTAATAATTTTTAATAATTCAACTTACTCTTTTTGAAACCCGAGTTTATCCTCAGAAAGACAGTTGCATTTATTTAGAAACTGGCGCATTCCAGTCAAATATAATTTTTAGGTATTTAGCTCCTGACCAAGGAAATTGATATATTATATTCATAATTTATTTCTAGAAAACTCTTTCAATCTTTAATCTTTCAAAAACATTTGACTGACTTTTGAGATTTTCAGGAAAGAGTAAAAGTATCTACGTTTAAAAGAAAGATTGACTAGTTGAGATAACTATTTACAATACGGTCTGACCATTTCTTAAAATAAGCGATACAGATGTCAAATTAGAGTGAATTTAGATTTTAGCTAGAAGCTGCTGGATGATTTTCATAACCTCTTGCTCAACTACTGGAGCCAGTGCCAATGAGGTTATTGAACAACCACGTAGGCTTTGCTTGCGGAATGGTCCTTGCTCACATGCAACCAAAGTAAAACTAGCAAACTCGTTCGCAACCTCAGGTTCATCCTCCACCAGTAATTCAAAAATTTTGCTGGCTTTTAGTGGATTAATTTTAATGATTACAATGTCTTCAACACTTAAAACAATTCTCTATGGAATTTTGGATAAATGTACGATAATTAATCATGTCATTTAAAAAAAATTAGTTTCTTTTCTTAAGGATAACTATTTTAAATTTTAAAACAGATTTTGTGTCCCAAACAAAATTAATTTTACTCTCTATAAATTATTTCGTTATCCATTTATTGCTCTCCATTCTGAGCAATCTTCGCTTAATGTTAAGGCACATCAAACAATAAAATAATACTTCAAATCTATGTGAATACTGCTGTCATATGAAACTTAATGGTCTAAAAGTCTTTAAAGAAAGGGATATTACTTGGCCTCTTATCATTTTTGGCCTTCTCTCTTACTCCCTGCCCTTCTTCCACTAATTATAGACTCTTGACGATAGCTATCTGAATTGGCTGTGTTGATCACCGTTAATACGATACTTGTAAGATTTGTAATTATATAGTCGACAGGTGTCTGTGTTGTTGTCGACATGCGCGTTATTGATTTGAAGGACAACGCTAGGTTAAATAATCTTTAAAAATAGATCAATCGTATTTTATATGCATAATTTACGTTCAAATTCACGATGTTGAAATTGACAATCAGGATGACATCCTGTTTAAGATTGCATAGGACAGTTAAATGAGCTTGAAATTTGAAAAAAATAATTCATTTCCGCCGGGTAACTAGTAAATTCAAATAAAAAGAGATGTTTTTTTAGTACTTACTATTACCGAACTCTCATATATTTTACAATTGATAATTTAATCGACATACAAATAATTTCCCAATTTTTGGCTCCTAACAAAAACAATAGATTGAATGTGTAGCTTATGCCACCAACTCCATTATCTATACAATGTTGTGCTTAGTACTACAAAAAAAGATTCAATACCTATATTCTAAGAAAACCATTTAATCATTCTATTGCTACGATAAAAATCATCAACCCAGTTGTAAATGTTACCCAAATCATGGAAAAAGTTTAATTATATATGGTGACCTACAAATCAAAACAATTTTTTTCACATGGAATAATCTTCTGACATATAAAAAAGCACGGTAAAACCGGTAACAAAGTATCTAAGGCATTGGAATTTAGGTCTGACTAGAAGGTTTTGGCAGCGAAGGTTTTGATACTGGGTTTGAACGTTAGACATTTTATCAATATTGTAATGCACCAAACCCTCTACATATGCTGTTTAAAATGATCCTCATATAGACAACTGGCCCATCAGGATGTGCATATGGCTAAAAATGACTTTGGCCTTTCCTACTTAAAAAAAAAAAACTTCATATGTACTGACAATAAGTATAAGGTATTTTTGTGAATAATTTAGTCTTAAACATTTCTATCAATTAATGTTCCAATTAACAATTACTGTTCTGGAAAACACTAAGGATTTAACTAAAGTGATTACTATAGTTATTCTGATTCGCTTATGTTTTAAGATGTTTAAGTTATCCTTATAATAACTAATACCATTCCCTCATCATACAAAGGTAACCTGCTCACTTTGGTAAAGCAGCATCCAAGCAGTGAGACTAAAACTTGCCGTAGACAGAAATAACGTAACATTATAACCTAGTTTGAAACCATCTCAGCTCTACCACTGGGTAACAGGTTAACAATACTATTCTCTACCGTCAGTCAGCATGTCTCAAATCGTACAGTTGTAAAAGAATACAAATGAACTATACATACTGCTTTATTTATACTCACTTCAATAAATTCATCTTTCCTGATTTAAAACTGCAATATTAATTGGAATAAATAATTTATATTATAAGAATCTACCTTTATTATATTAATGGCACAATACCGTTCCATGATTTATCACCATCTTATTTCTTGGTTGAGAATCTAATACTCAACATACTTAATACTCACCAGTATAAGAAGGTCTGATGTAAATAAAACACATTAGTAGGACAAACAAAAAAATAGTAGTAACATAAAGCTATTAAAATCAAATATAAAATGAAATATAATAAAAAAGCACCATTAACATAAAATACATCATCAACTAAACAGCAAGCACATTGTATACAAAGATATGGAATTTTATAATAGGCTTAATGGAATATATTAAAGAGTTTTGCTACTAATAGTTAGGCAAATAACGAATAAAAAATATACTGACTAGGAGTCAGTAGTCAGTAGCAGCTGGATAAGTGAACCTTTTAGATATAGCATTTTTCAAACACAATACCTTTGTTTGGCTTAAGCTTATTGTACGATTTGATCGTTTCTACCTAAATTACAGTGTTTCTATACAGTTTAAATTTTTTGTTAGTTTGTTTTATTTTTTTCCAGAAATATCTCATTTTTTTCACCATACACTTAAAATTCAGGTATTCGTTTTTATTGTGCAAATAATGTTTATATTATTTAAACGTACCATTACAGCCTAGTTTGAAACCATCTCAATGTTCTACCACTGTGTAACAGGTTAACAATATTACTCTCTACTGTCGGTCAGCATGTCTCAAATCGTACAGTTGTACAAGAATATAAATAAATTATACCTACTGCTTTATTTATATGTATTTAAAAAAATCATCTTTACTGGATGAAAACTACAATCTTGATTGAATGAATAATTTATACCATAAGAATTATCCTTTATTATATTAAGGACCACATAATATTCACAAGTAGAAGAAGTTCTGTTTTGAATAACAAAAAACCAGTAGAATAAACAAAAGCCAATAGTATCATAAAGGTAATAAAAGGAAATTTTAAGTTAAATCTAAATAAAAAATATCATTAACATAATATCTTGTTAATATCAGGTTGGTAGGCCTGGTCCTATCGTGTGAACACACAAACGACGACGCTCCATAGTTTTAATTTAATTATGGGTGGATTTATTTAATGAACAATAATCTCGACGACGGAACGTCCTTCCTTATCAGTTTTTTCATAAATGTAGACAGTAAACCGGTCAGCATATCCATTCTGTGAGTAATTAGTGGCTGTATTTCTAACCAACAAACTAACGAGATTAGACTCGTATTCAGCCATTAAACCCACGTTTGTCGTAACTGGTTACGCTGTGGTCTATCAACCAGCAGTATCAGTTACCACTATCAGCTCCAGTGGCAACACCGGTAACGTCCAGGACACTAGCACTAGAGATCATCAGATCGATTCCCGGACTGATCATTTACTTTTTGTCTCTGAGGAATTCCTCCTTTAAATAGACGAATCCTGAAAACATTGTAAATAATTTTAATCTTTTATATTTTAAAACTTGTTATTTATTATCTATATTCTATTAAATTTTATCCATCTATTTATTTACTTATTTATTATTCAATTTTATCACTATGACGCTCAAAATTGAAAAAACTAAGAATGGACACCCCTGCATCGTTTATAATAATATCAAGTACAGGCAGCAGAGAATTCTTAAAAACGGTGAGATTTCGTGGCGTTGTTTAGGGAGAAACTGTGGTGCATCAATAAAAACTGATTCGGGTATGACAAGCGTACTTGTGTGTAATCAGAAACACAGTGGCGTACACCTCGTCACCATGCGCTCTCTACTGTCACCTTTGAGCAGGCCTCAGTCACCCTCTACACCGCCTGCACCCGCCACGCCGTCTTCGCCCAGCACATCACCTGCGCCTGCTTGCTTCACACCCGCCTCCACAACTGCCTCTGAGCCTGCACTGCGCGCCTCCACACCTGGCCTCGGGGGACCAACCCACATCGCCTCCTGTAGTACGCCTGAAGACCCGGCAGCGGAGATTTCCCGTCTCAAATTAGAAATTGAGCGCCTGAATAGTGAGTTTCAGAAGCTCCTGGACCATACCATCGAGTCTGACTCACGGTTGCTCCAATTTACGGACCAAATTTTTCCCGTGAGCACATCCCGCGTTGACCAGACCGCCCGCGCTTCCGCGACAGTGGACTGCGGTGTCCAATGTGGGCTGTCCCTCAGTCCACTGGAAAACCTCAAGCCCCAAACTACGGACTTTAGTGCGCAGTGTGATCTGTTGCCTTCTGAGTGCACAAGATGTGCTGATAACATCCTTCTCGTTAACAGCCAGAAAACGACGATTGAAGTTCTAGAGGCAGAAATTCAGTGCATAACATCGCAGCTGTCATCGTGTGAGTGTCCAGAAACGAACTCAAATCCATGGACAGAAATAAAAACTAAACATAGACTTTTTCCTGCTACACAAAAAAAACACTCAAGCGAAAATAAAATACCCCTAGCAGCCAAAAACAAGCTCCCACACAAACAAAAAAGAAAAAAATAATTATAAATTGAAAACCTCACCCCGTCATGATGAAACCCATAACTTCCCAAAGAACCTAAGATCTCCTCTGACCAAAATTTCCAACTTCGAGTCTGTTGGTATAATGGGTGACAGCCATGCCCGTTTTATTGCAGGACTGGTAAAAAATATAACCGGCTCCTCAACCTCGGTCAGTGGCATATGCATGCCCGGCGCGGGGCTGCTTGACATCGTGAATCAAACACCACATCGGCCTGGTCCCCACTGCCAGGTGCTAATTGCTGGAACCAACGACTTGGCAGTGGGAGAGCAACATAACATTTACCACCACCTGGAAGCTCACATCACTGCCAGTCCAGCCAACACTGAGCTGGCCCTTGTCACTCTGCCGTACAGACATGACCTGCAAGCTGACCACCCCATCCACGATGAGACCGTGCTCGTGAATGCCTACATGGAAGAACTGGCGGCTCGGTACAACGCCCGGGTGATTAACTTCAATGAGATCGGCCGTAGGCACTTCACGAAGCACGGTCAACATCTATCAATGCGGGGCAAGCGACTACTGGCGGGGTTGATTGTGAAGAGCCTCGCATCGCAGAAACCCGCTCGGACAACATCCAGGATGCCTGCGCCGCCGCCTGACCATATGACTGGCCCAGCCACCTCCGCTCCGCCCGCTGCCATCCCCATGTCTGCTGCGACCAATGGAGAGTCGGCTGTCGCCCCTCAACAGAGACTGAACCATCAGCATATCACCTACGCGGAAGCAGCTAGGGGATCGCCCACGTTAGGCAGTGATGTGCAAAAGGGACGCTCTCCGGCTTCAAAAAACTTGACAATGTCACATTGTACGAAGCAGACCTAGGCATGACTTCGGATCCAGTCTTGCAGAAAAAAAAATGACCGAAATCAAAATTTTCAAAAACCTCAAAAAATTCAAAATTCAAATTCAACCCAAAAAATTAAATTGGTTCACCAAAACGCTCAGATTGCAACAAACAAAATTGATGAATTGGCTTTAATGTGCGAAGAGCAAACACGAGATGTGTTTATAGTCTCTGAGCACGGGTTTTCCCCTGAAACAATCCACCTTTTCAAAATTCCAAATTATTTTTTGGCAAAATATTTCTGTCGAACAAGCTTCAAAGGGGGTGGTGTGGCAATCTTTTTGAAAGAATTTTCCAAATTTGAACCTTTCAAAATTAACAGCAGTGCTGACATGGATTTTGAAGCCGATGGCATCAAAATCAATTCCAATTATTTCGGTAAAATAACAGTCATTGGGATGTACAGATCCCCCAATGGCTGTATTAACTCCTTTTTTGAAAAACTAGAACAGCTCTTGAATTTTATTTTTTCAAACTCAATGAAGTTTCTCATAATCGGCGACCTCAACATTAATGTAATGGACCTCACCGACCCCCTCACCCAGCGGCTGCGCGATATTCTGAACTCCTTCAACCTAAATTGGTCTGTGAATTCACCAACACGGGTGACCGCTACGACGAGCACAGCCATCGACAATGTGATCACCAACATTCATGGCACCACGGTCTCTGTTTTAAACACTGCGATCTCTGACCACTTCGCGCAGGAGGTCCTGGTTCATGGATGCAAGCTGGAAAATCAAAACCCAAAATATAAAATTGCAAGATCTGTCAATTTTCAAAACATTTGCCGACTGAATAAATTGCTGGAGCGCGAGTCTTGGGCATTTTTAAATGAGTTTGAGAATGTTGAGGACGGGTTTCAAGCTTTCGGTAATAGTTTCAATTATTATTTGGATGTTGCTTGTCCGTTTAAAAAAACTAAACAAAATCAAATACCACGGAAAAATGGCTGGTTGACTAAAGGAATTCTTATATCTCGAGACAAGCTTAAATTCTACCACAACATTTTTATTCGAACCCAAAACGAAGATTTCAAAACTTTCTTTAGAACATACCGCAGGATCTATAGAAAAGTCATACGAGCCGCCAAAGCCTATGACGTCAATAGAGCCTTAGGTAATTGTGAAAATTTCTCAAAAACTGCTTGGAAAATTATTAACAACCTTTCTCGAGATACAAATTCAAAAAAGTCTTCCCAACCGATTGCAATCAAAATTGAAAACAAAATTTACGAAGATCAATTTCAAGTGGCTAACCAATTCAATAAATACTTCTCTACCGTGGCTACAATGAACTCGTCATTTAAAGAATCTCAGTCACACGTGTGGGAGGGGGAGGTAGCAAATGTCATACAGAGGCTGAACACAAAAAAACCAGTGACGCCAATGGGATGTCAGTATGGCTACTCAAACGTTGCTATAAGAACATTTTGAGACCGCTCACAAAATTGATCAATTTCTCATTTGAAACTGGAAATTTTCCATCTTCTTTAAAGACTGCCAAAGTCATTCCGATTTTCAAAAAAGACGATCCTTGCCTCGCAAGCAACTATCATCCAATCTCAATTCTTCCTGTGTTCAGCAAAATTTTTGAAAAATTATTCTATGAAAGACTAAAAACCTTTCTAGAAAAAAAAACTAAATTCTGAATACAGAACAATTTGGATTCCGAAAAAACAAATCCACAATTGACGCGGTGAATAGCCTTCTGGACCATGTTGTCGATGGACTGGAAGGTCGTGAACATGGGCTAAGCATATTCCTCGATCTTTCCAAAGCCTTTGAGTGTGTGCATCACGGGACACTGCTGCAACAGTTAGAAAATTGTAGCGTCCGGGGTCTCCCACATTTATGGCTCACGTCTTATCTAAAAGATCGAGATCAGCGTGTGATGATCTCGAGCGTCGTTTCCAGCAAAATATAAAATGGCTCACGGTGTCCCTCAGGGATCTATCCTTGGACCTCTCCTTTTCTTGATTTATGTCTGTAGATTGAACTCAGTAATCCAACTTGGGGCACTGGTTCAATATGCTAACGACACGACTCTCTGTTTCAAAAGCATTTCAAAACAAGACCTGGAAATAAAATCTTTTGAGGGATTGAACGCATGCATTCAATATTTCACAGAATTAAACTTGACAACAAACCAGTCAAAATCAAGTGTCATCAATTTTTGTCTTCGTCAGTATGATCATGCGATGCGACCTTCTGTTTTTGCGGATGACGCCCTTTTAGAGGATACAGATTCCACAACGTTTCTGGGGATGTTCCTTGACAGAGGACTGACCTGGAATGATCATGTTGATAGCATCTGTGCAAGAGTTACCACAGGCATATTTGCCCTACGGCACCTAGCAAAGTTCTGTACCCTAGAGGTTCTAAAAACGGCCTATTACGGCCTAATCCATCCACATCTTGTGTATGGATTAAGACTCTGGGGAGGATGTGCCAAAAAGAAAATGGAGCGGGTTTTCAGGCTCCAAAAAAAGCAGTCAGGATAATTTTAAAACTGAATTATAGAGAGTCGTGCAGGGCATCTTTCGGGGAGCTGGGATTGATGACATTGCCCTGCCTTTACGTTTTTGAGGTGATCGTGTACTGCAGATCGAGATGTGCCTTGATAAGTGGCAGGGACGTTCACCAATATGAAACTAAAGGCAGGGACAACTTGCGAACTCATCAACGCAGACTGACATTATCGCAACACCTCCCTCAGCAGGTGGGTGTCAAAATAATCAACAAGCTCCCTGAGGATATAAAAAAACTCCAACAACCTCAATCAATTCAAAACTCGTCTCAGACGCCTGTTGGTGTTTAAAGCGTTTTACTAGATTGATGAATTCATGACGAGTCGTTGGGATGATTGAAAATCATGGATCCGAAGTCTGTGTGATTGTGTCGTGAGAATGCTGAGATGTAAGTATGACTGTGAGTGAATGTGTAGTTAGGATATATTTTATGATGCATTTGACTATTGCAATACAATGTTACATATTGTCAAACACGCAATAAAGAGATTATGAATTATCTATAGTTAACTGGTAACCACATTGTATACACAAATTTGTGATTTAAAATAGGCTAAGTGGAATACATTTAGAATTTTTTCTAGTAATAGTTATGCTAATAACGAATAAAACACATACTAACTAGAGGCAGTTAGTAGCAGTAGTTGGATGTTACAGGTGTATTGTAATTCGTATAATTTAGCTGTTTATAATCATAATTACAGTTTTATTAAATGCACGTGTCAGAGATAGCATTGCTAAAACAAGTTCTGTGTCTTAAAGCCTATTGTATCATTTCAACATTTCAACCTACATTACAGTGTTTTGTTTACAGTCTACATGATTAATTTGATAACAGTTTCTTCTGAAATTCCTCACTCAGTTTCACCTTACACTTAACATTCAGACATTATTTTTACTGTGCAAATAATGTTTAAGATGTTTTTCAATAGGCAAACTGGTATGGTGCTATGGTCTATTGTATGAACCATGGCGGAAGGCTTGCCACCATCTCGAATTTTGAGGAGAACGAAATAGTCAAATCGAAGATCAATGAGTCGGGTAAGTTTTATATTATTAGAATATTAGGTTACTACCATCTATGCAATTTTATGAATATAAATAAACAAGTCATTTGACACGTATTTGGTCTTCGGATTGTATGCTGGTTTGGTTATTTAAAAAAATAAATACTTGTCGGAAACGGCACAAAATAATTGAATTGTAAAAAGTAAGATATCTGTGGTGTTGTGGTAAGCACACTAACCCGGCAAGGAATATATAATTTCTTCCTATCCCGGCGGAGCAAGTACGTATGCAGCTCAACGTTTATTTAAATTATATATTCTTTCTCTCTTGTTAGTAAATAAGTTCTTTATCATAAATCTATTCTAAAAATATCGATAGGAGATTCATTTAGAAACAGGTTTTATTTCTACTTTATCAGGTACTTAATACATAAATTTAATCACGTTTAACTTGGTTTATATACTATTATGTTGTGTTTATTTAAATAATTACGAAATTATTTTATTTGTATCGATATAAATTTAGTACTAAAATATAATAATATAATGCAGTTGATAGAACACTGTAGATAGTAAAAAATATTAATATTTGTTTAGTTGCTCCAAGGCAGAGCTATATAAAAAATATAAAGTATAACAAGTAAGAAAAATAATCAATGTAACAATATGTAAACACTAAGACAACAATATTTTACAGCAAGTCTAAAATTCTGAACATAGTTTATTGATACAAAATATTATATTTAATAAACAATATTTACAATGCATTGCAGAAGGAATTATTTAACTCATCCAATAACTTGTTTTAGGACAAATTTAACAATTAATATCGTTAAGGTTAAGGATTTTTTAAATTATTTAAAGGTGTTATGGAGTAGTAGGAAAGTGCTTTAACGAGAAAAAGATGTCAGTGAATCACTGAAGTAGTCTATTATGTCACATACTATTGACTATTTGTTCTATTCAATACAGAAGATCATGTATTAAAAACTTTGTTCAACTCTACAAGCGACCGATGCGCACTCGAATTGTAGGAATCGTAAAATCAGTAACAGTTAACAATAATGTAATTTTCATATAGACTACTAAAAATTTGAAATGTGATTACTTAAAGCTTCCATTCAATTTCGAAGTTTACGATTTGCACAAATCTACATAGAATCCTCCGTAGTCACATAATGAGATAGAATTGTATAAAGCACATACTCAAATAACTGATGGATTATTAATTCTTTCTTGTTACTAAACAATATAAATCAGGCGGGTTCACTTTTGCTTCGCGCACCTTACAGTTGAACCACATTGGGTTTAGCAGAAACCGATGTGTCATTTGTATTTGGGCAAGCTCAAAGAAATCTAAGATAAGCTAATAATTGGCAGCAAACTTCAAGGTATTGGAGTAAACGGGGATAAACAGGTCTAGTATATTTCAGAGTTAGATTTTAGGAGTAGATGGAGCTCAGGCTTTTATTAAACTAAACTTGAGAGAGCTATCAGTGCCCACTTTAACAGATATAATAGGAACTGTACTAGGGTTACCTTCCTCAATAAGAACTCGGATATAGACTCCATATGACTCGAGTATAGAGCCCATTATCATACAGGAGGTACTTTCTCCCCCAAATATTTTGTATCCTGAAAATTCAACCTATAAGCAAACTCACTGGCTCTTTTAGACCTAACTCCAAAGAAAAGTCTTTCCTCTTCTTGACGTAAGTTCAGAAATTGAGAATAACAACTAATACATTACACATTCGTAAAGAAAGATCAAAGAGTTAGTTGACAGATGATTTGAAGATTTATAATTAATTTAAAATATGTCATTTTAATCCTTTCTATAAGGTAAGCGTCAAAAAGATAATAAAACGTCTTGGTCCATAAACAATTTATTTGTTAATTGAAAGAGAATGCATTACTCTATTCAAGATTTTGATGAAATCATAATAATTGTGGTAAAAAGCCTGTTATCTATAAGTGAACATAGGAAAATGGATTCACTATATAGAAAATAGTTCGTAACTGTGCTACGCCTTGCACAGCACTTGAAGCTTTGTTGTTTAGAAGGATTTACCTCGTTAACAAATAACGTAAATATACATAGTACAACAGATCTTTCCAATTAGTAAATTTTTTCTCTTTAGAACTCTTTTTCTATCCATCCTTGTAAATTTTTATGAGAATTTTTTTTAATTAGATAGGAGCATTTATTTCCTTAAACTACAATTATGTCAGCACTTTTGAAGGAAGATTGTAGATTGGTGTAACGTCACATCAGACATTAAACTTTTATTTAAATATATTTCAAAAGGGTACCTAACTGTGATGTCTAATTTATGGCATCAAGCCGCAGTTCTGAGTGTCAGGGATGAACCTCACGGTGGCCACATGGGCACGGATGAGCATGAAGAAATCCTTTACATAGGTTTGTGCGTAATTATAATGTAATGCGTAACTCCAGGGCTGAGTCCTCACTTCTGGGTGTCAGGGATGAACCTCGCCCTGACCGACACGTGGACATGGATGAGCACAGGGCAACCCTTCACCTTCACAGACTGGACTGCTGGACAACCCGACGTCTGGTTGAATCTGGCCGTGGGAGAACACTGCGTGGAGTTCTGGGAGGCGGGGAACTACAAGTGGAACAACTTTATGTGCTTGGATCAATCATATTTCATTTGTGAATATTATGGTTTATAGTGTTTCTGTAGGTTACATTTCATACCAAAGCACAGAAATGGTAATTTCACATTGTTATCAATAATTATATCAGAAATTTTAAGTTTTATTTGAAAATAAAACATTTATTACAACTCTATACAATATCACTTTTTATGTTTATCTACAAATAATAAGTGAGATATTTTATTTGGAAATACATTAAAATGCACTTAATTGTTATCTATAACCGACGTAAGAAAGAGATTATGGAACTCGTCCACGTCACTTACCAATAGAAACAACATGTTTTCTCATGATCAATGCACTAAACTTCTATATAAATCGTTTTTTGTTTTTGTAGAATGTTCTATCCAATCAAAAACCAATTAAGAGGTCTCCCACTAGCAAATTCGGATAGGTCATGGGTTATTACTCCTGTCCGTGATCGTGATAGTGAGACCCGTATTGACCCTGTCTGTAAATTGGTTGAATAGAGACGGACCCCTGACTCCAGAAACTTGCTTTTAGACCTGCCACACATTTGGTCCATTAATATACAGGCAAAGTGTAATGTCTAAAAGAAACAGCAAAATAGATCTTCATGCAATTGAATCAAATTAAAGCTCTTTACATTCAAAAAGATGACCCCAAGTAACTATCTTTCAATGCGTAAATGATTACATCACCTTAGAATTACTCCCCGACTTAAGATGGCGGTAGTGTGCACATCTCTTCAATGACTCTTTAATTTGGTTACCCTCGACTCGTTAAATAGTCTTTTTCATTAGGCAATGTAATGAGAAATATAACTATAACCATTCTACTATTATGGTAGTGGTTAGTAATTGTGAAGGAGGATGCTTTGGACATTTGCTACACTTCAGTGATACCATATAACACAAAGCAAAAACAAACTTCAAACAAAAGGATATTAATTGCTATTGTGGTAATTATTTTATTATAACAAGTTTAATATTTGAAGTGTTACGAGATTTATTCTTAACAATAGTAATTAACGTTGAATAGATACGAGAGCAAATTTATTCTATAAATTATTTCCACAACGAATTGAGACTTTTTGTTTGCAGAAATAATTGAACCCGAACAAATTAATATAATATTTGTTCCCTACATCATAACAAGTTGATCATTTTTATTTAAAACAGCCTTTCTTATAAGGTTCTTCAAAAACATTTAAATAACCGATATTTTCACAGGTGCATATTAAAAAAAAAATAAATTAGTGTTTATTCTTTAATTTTTCTTTTTAGTTATTCCTATCTTATAAACTATATCCATCTTGAATTTTTGTTATACTAATTTTTTATTAACCTCATTAGTACCGTCTAACTGAGTGGGTTAAAAATAGTAGATAGCTTAACAACGGACTTTCTTATTTCACACTTAATATGTAGAGTTTTACGTTTCAGAAGTTATATTCTAGTCTTTTTGGATATGTCGTTATGAAGGATTAGATTATAAATTTTTATGATACGTATGCTGTAATATTATGGCAATAGAACCAAACCAAACTGTCTTTCCAATCCCTTCCTTCACCCATTTGCTCTCTTCGTAACTCGTAAGCAGTACCGAATCGCATGTCTTAACTCGTCCGGGGGCGAAGACTGCAAACTATTTGTTCCTTGAAACAGAACCATATGTACCGGGACGTTTTACAAGGGAAGAATATTTTGGTATTCAAGCTTTAACCTGTTGTCAAGGCAGGAGGCAAGCAACAGAGTGAGAGGGAATGAACCGACTAACAATAAGTTATTCCTTTCGTTAGTTAGTTATTTTAACCAATGAATAAGTGCCTCATTTTTCTAATTTAATCCAGATTTACTGTTTTAGTCTGTTATTATTTTTATTTATTCTTATACTTAAAGTTTAAAAATGTTCTTAATAGTGTAAATTTTCATACAGAAATTAAAAATTCCATTTCAATTTTTCAGGGAATCCATATAAAGTCGCAAAGGAATAGAAACATTTATTAGTTAAAATAGTCGTATTTAATAGCAAAGACCATTATAAAAATACATTATAAGATTATAAATTTAAAACTGTTAACAAAAAAAAAGACTTTTCTCTTTCAATTTTACAATGGTATATACACATTCATTCTTCTACAAATAAGACAACCAAGAAACAAGCCCTGTCACTTCTATATTATTAATTAGGAGCGAATTTCAAAAATATACAAAGTCCTTATACTAATTAGTTAAAGTGCCTATGTTTTAATGTGATAGAATTCTATGAAATTTTTGAATCGTAAGCAGGACATATATAGTTTTAGTAATGATGGTTAAGAGAATTAAGGTTTTAACTACCTTTAATATCTCAATCAATCATATCAATCTTTGAACGTGTGAATGCCTTGTTCAAAATAATTATATTTACATTACCGTATTAGAATGTGCCTTGTTGCCCTGAGAAAGGAGTACACATACGTAGATTTCGGAAACCTACTTCGGACAAAAGAGTTTATGTATAGCCTTTAATATATACTTCCTGGCTTGTATAATACATTTCCAGTGACACATTAAAACTTTCCGTCTTATCTAGTTGAAGAAAAAAATATACACACATAGAACTGCGAAGCCTACTTTATTTAAACCATGTCTTACTTAGACTGTCGGAGTTATTTTAGTCGCTGCTATATGTCCCCTATCAAAATGCTATATGTACATGTATAGCTATCGGAAATCTTATTTATACACAATTTAACTACCTTAGAATTTAGAAATCTAGAATTGGTATAGGATATTTCCAGTGCCTTTGTTGAGTTTGCCTTGTTACCTACCTCATATCTGTTTCAGGTATAAAGGGGAAGTTCTTATTAAGTCCATACATAATTCAAAATAAGGCTCTGAGTTACATTTTTTTTTAGATTAAATTGTTATTGTTTTTTCACGTTTTCCCTTAAGCTACCATTTGAATGCGAAATCACAACGGCCCGGCAGGTCACCAGATTAGAGTAACTTACGTAAAAACTTCCATAGCTCTGTTCATTAATGTTGGTTTTATACAAGTGTTAAAATATTATTTACAGTGTGCATTATATGTTTTAATTCACTACTCGCGCAATCTGGAATAAAAGTTAGATTTTCGATACCATATTATTTAAATGGTAGACCTTAATGGAATTACTTACATCCTTAATCAAAGGCATTGCAAAGAAATAGTATATAGACAGTTATATTAAATGATATCCGCTGAAAATACAGAACGAAATCGACGAACTATCAAAAGAAAATGCTACTTGAGAATAGTTTATGTTCCATAACAATAAAATACAACGACAATATATGGTTTTAGCAACATGCAGTATGTGAGGTACCATTAAGCTAAATGCATCCTATGGTTCAAGAACTGTTATTTATGCGAATTATACACAAAACAGGTAGCAATAAAACGGTATGTTAGATTGAACCATATAATTATAAATAAAATATTTAATTATTATTTTGATTAAAACCATACACTACTTAAGTTTAAGTATAATAAATACACCATTTGTATCAGTGAACATATCATAGACAAATTTTGATGGAAGATATTTTTTTGTGGCATAATATAATGTATCTCAGTACACGAGATTCATATCAATCTATTTTAAATCCTGTGTCAAGGAATTTTTAAACGGTATATATATATAAACTCATTAAGACAAAAGAAATTCTTCGTCAATAGGTGTTTCCTAGAAAGATTTATCAAACATGTAAAATATCAGTACATTCCATTGAATTTTTTTTATAATTGAGTACTATACAAACAACCTTGCGGCTGGACATTGTTATTTTTATACAATAGTGCAGATGGAATGGTATTATATTTGTGATTGAATTATGGAAATAGAATAATTTCCACTGCGTGTACGCAGACGTAACATACAGCTTAAAATCCAAAATTATATTTAAACTATTACAAAATTCCAGGATATTTACAGATAAGAAAGCAACAGCCTCCTACTACAGGATTCCACTTAACTGTCCTAAAATAATTAGAGTGCTATAGAAGTCCTAACTATTCAATACAATATGATTAAATACTACAGAGAAATAATATGTCTTATTAAAAACCTTCACAGTATTCATACACTAGGCCCTAAAACACGTGTGAAATTATCATTCAAATTTAATGCGTAATAGTTATGCAGTATATCAGGAATGGGTATGTATTCCTAATATCCTCATTTATTGAACGTTTGCTGTGCCAAAAGAGTAGGTCTGTAACTTTCAGAAACTTTCATATACAAATGATTTAAAATGCAACTGCTTGTTAATGTTTGTCCAACCCACCGAACTCTGTTTATACTCATTTATACCGATTTATCTCTGTATTTCCAATTTAACAAATCGACTGAACTTTAAATCAATTTGGTACCCTACAGCCAGTCCAGTTACTCAATATCAGATGTTACTGTATGCGTCATAGATATACGATTGAAATCAATCCATATTCTATTATCAAGCAGAATAAAACAAAGACATAAAACATTTGTTGTAATCGAATTCTTTTTTATGTTTTAATGGAGTTAAAAGTTACTACGTATTTTATTTCTAATAAACTTTCTATAACAAAAGTAAATTGTATACAATACTTGTTATCATATATAAAATTATAAGGATATATAACAGCCATGTATGTTATTAAATTAAGGCTTAGAGCAAAAGTTAGATTAACAGATTCTTGCAAAAGGAATTTATGGCAAAACAGCTATTCAATAGGTCTGTTGAATTCACAATTTATATTTAAGTTTACTCGTATATAGTGTATATCCGCAGGTGTTTTCTATAAGTTTGAACAAATGTTTATATTGTTCGATATTAAATTTCTTCTGTATACTTCTGTGTTTAGATCATTTACGTGTAGTTTTAAAGATTTTTAATATAGTTTTATGTTTTCATAGATTTAAATATAAAATAAACGGTAGTTCTTGATGAATCCTTAATTTGTAAAAGGTTGTTTTTAATATAGTAATGTAAAAAGTCTGTAAAAATGCAAGAACCACACTCGGCATGACACAAATTTATATCTTATTAACCATGTGTTGTCATTCAATTGCTGGGATCAATCAACGAGTTACAGGATTATGACTCTTTTAGATATTATATAAAAAGGCCAAATTTTAAGATATTTTTAATAGTAAATATAATGTTTATTTAACCTACGTATTGTCAACGACATAAAATATAAAAATATTCATGTAAATATTCGTATTTATTTGCCTTTTTCTTCATCTGGTAGTGTGGTGTCCTAGTTTATAAATTATAAGCGTAAGACGAAATGGTTTTATTGTTACGATTAAACAATTAAATAAATAAATGAATTAAAATACTATCCAAATGTGACTAATCATTATATTTTGCATGTTCAGTTTTACATATAAATAATGTAGAACAAACAAACATCATGGGATTTAAGTAATAAAGAAATATTTCTATTTATCATCCATTGATTTAAAATAATTCTTGTGCGTGTTTATCAAAACTTTTGTATCAAATTTAATACATGCAGATGTAATCAATGATACGTGTAATTTGCATAGTAAATAGTTAAAATACCAATTAAATTTTCACATCCTCACTACAAGTTTAATATTAATGCTATGAATCATAGAAAAGTTGCCTACAAATATGGAACATTTTCCTTAACTTTCAGTATTATAGACTTTTAAGTAGTGTTCACTATGCATATTAGATGTGTAGAGTATTACCATACACTAATTAAAATGCTGTATATAATATTAGCAACTTCGTTAGCTATTTTCGACTTGACAGAAGTTTCAAGAACTACAAGATACCAAACTCTCAATAAGTCTTAGAAGGTGGATTCATTTACTTGAAGAAAATGCATTCTATATTGACAAATGTTTAACCTATTTTCTATGTTATATACGTATAAACATTATAAAAAACAATATTGATTTAATGCTGACATATAATGACAAATTATTGCATATTAGTAGATATTCTTCACACTAATACACTGTTTAATTATTCATATTTTACAGAGCCTTTAATATGAGTTATTTTAACTAGATTGTAATGGTGTTAAAGATATCAGGTATGCACTCATTAATAGAATTCTTCTACGGTAGATGTGATTTCATTAAAATTGTTAAATGCTATCACAAATAGGTTGCAGGATATTTTGAATAATATACAATACATGCACTTAACCTCGCTCTATTTTCAGTTTGTTTTCCAAAAGAATAGTCATTTTTATTATTAAAATATATATTACACAGTATTTATGATAAAATAATAACGGTGAATAATGAAGTTATTGACAATTTAAATTTAGTTTTATCCTGCAAATAATTGTATACGAACACTGATATAGTGTATTTGGGAATGTTTTTCACAATTTCCGAATGTACACACAAATCATAACAAAACTCTTTATTTCAATTTACACAAACCAAAATTTCTGACCTTATTGATATAAAATTCGTAAATACAATATTTCATAATATTGTATTATTTCCTCAATAATATCCAAAATTGATTTTCCAAAGTAGTGTCAGTGTACCAAAAGTATATATATTTTCATAAAACAAACCAAAAAGTTTACTATGGATATATCGTAATTCTTAAATTTACAACTTCAACTTCAACATCAACTCTAACGATATGTTTATGGACAAAAGTACACGTATTATTAATATAAATGCTACACTTTTAAGGGAATAACGTTTGAGTCTTTTTATATAACTATTTTTGGGCGATTTAAAGATTATAATTTATACTCTACACATAAAACCTCTTGAACAGATTCCGACGAAATTTAGCATAGAAATTGATTAAATGGAATAACACACACACATACACGCATATATAAATTGTTATTTATTACAAAAAAAACTATTCATTATAAAATATGAATTTCATGTTGTGTTGGATTTAATCGAGAAAAAATATCTGTCAGTGATGTACAAGTATTTATGAAATTAGAGTTATCTCAAGTTTACTGAAGATGACATCAATGAGGAATTGTTATTTATTTATTTTTGTTTCATTTCAATACATGAAATTTGCATCCGTTGACATTATGGGCGGCATATTTATAGTGAATGAAGAAGCAAACATAGATTGACCTTGAGTTTATGTGACTCAAAGAATCATTATGTCTGTTCTGTACTGTGCCTACTAGTATTTCTAAAAATAAATGAGCACAATAAGCTTGTTATCATTTTATATGGAATAAAAATACTTGGCAGTTGACCGTTTTGAAATAAAGATATATAGGATACTGCTACAATCGATACCTAACAATAATGATTAGGTAAATGGAAACCTGTATAATTCCTACATTAAACAAAAAAACACGTTGGCTAGGGAACGTAAATTAGAATGCAAAAACATACAGTGTACCTAATCAGGTTTACATAGTGCATTCATAGCTTTGAAGGTAAAATACTGGCGGGAAAAACATAAACAGCAAGTTGGATTTCTCAAAAAGAGCCTTTTATTTTATTGTTAGGAATAAAAATATTATTAATATATAGGGACTATAACACAAGGTCTTGGCGTGTGTTAGGGTTCTTGTACTGGATTGAGCAAGTTTTGACGCGCATTTATATGATATATTTTGCATTATTATTGGTCTATTGAGAAATAAAGCACTTGCGAAAGTAATAAATTTCAGCCTTTACCCCCTATTGAGGTAGATTCAAATTACTTAAAGTAGACGCTGTTTGATCACATAGGCTATTTAACTCGACTATATTTTCTTTATTGTGGCGGGAAAGCAAATTAAAGTGGCGATTGAAATATAACCCATTTAAAACTCGAAGTGCTCTTACACGCATTAAAAACAGAACTAATATTGAATAATAGTTTTACCTCTGATTCTCTTTACAATGATAAGCTGGAATAATATATATAATAAAATATCTTGCATAGTTTCAGAGAAATACGATGGATTTCAATACATTTGTGAAAACTGTTTCTCTCTCTGACTTCAGAGTTTCTAAACACAGTTTTTTTCTTTTTTAACTTTAAGCCCAATTGGTCAATAAAATACGTAAAGATTATAATATATTCCATTAGCCATCATTTAGCCTAAGAGACTTGGGTATGTAATTTAAAAAGAAGCTTAGTGTCCAAGCTGTTCAACAAGACGTTGCAAGTGACACCCCTGGTCAACTGCTGGTAAATAATAAAAGTCAAACAGCCATATATTTATATATTTTATAACAAATTTACCTTATCTAAGGAAAGTGAACTGTTAAAGTTAACAACACCCGACAAAAATTGTGAATAATATATTTTGCCTGATCTACAGATTAATAAATATAAGCAAAAACCTATTTATGTAATTATTTTACCCTGGAGAGTAGGTAATAAGTAAAATAATAAGTTGCCATCCATGAAGAGATCCGAAAAATATCCCTTGTGCAAAACAGAAAGATAATGTATTTGTTTCCCTTCCGTATAACAATTGCAGAGTTGATTATGCTACTCGGAACATGATTGTAACTAAATAATTGAGGTTTGCAGAACATATTGTTTTGCAGCCAGTGGGGTTTAATAATTGATACGTGCTCATTAACGGAAAGCGAACCATAGAATGTGACATGTTAAACCACACTTAGTCTATGTGTTACCAACCTCACTTTATAGTTACATTGCTTTAGGGAACTTTAAATTGTACGTGAGTGTTATTGAATAAAATAATATTTTTTCAAAATATACTGTAATATGCAATGGTAATTAAAATGGTGTATTTTTATGGTAGTATATAAAATAATTCTTGTGTTAATAATTCAAACATTAGTATTTCCTATTGTTATTTACAGTCAATAGAAGTAATATTTTAAAACTCCTAGAACTTGTCTAGCAAGGGGTGGATATCTGGAGAAGCAATGTACCGCGGGGCGGGATGGGGATTTCAGTACAGATTGTAAGTGCAATTTCAAGCTATTTTTCAATAGTTTTGTTGTCACACAATGAAACATATAACGGCTTACCGATGATATATAATGTGTTTATTTGGTAACACGGTTGAGTTTTTAAAGTGCTATGTACCTTCAGATACTACGTGGCTCGTGGCCGTTCAATCACGTGTCATTAATATTTGATATATTTGTGGTAAATAGATTTGGTTTAAATTATTTTAAAAGTATTAATTAGTAGTGTTTTAGATTTAAAATATGTATATGTTTTAGTCTCACATATAAGACATTTATAGGTCAAATATATCCCCTACTGTTTCTGTGACTGAGATATAAACATAAAATTCATTCCACTAACAGTCCTACGTTGCCAACAAAATTATATTTTCTCTTTATGCAATATTGAATTACTTTAAATGTTTAATACCAGTGAGTAAAAGTTACATTTATGTACAGTATCTTTTTGATAATGAATAAAAAATAACTATCAGGATGTTAAGCAAACAAAAAGATAAATAACCTGTAAATTGTGTATTATACTGTCGGGAAAATTTAACATTGAATCTTAATTTAATCATTAAGTTATTTAAATATATTATGAAAAATGTTTAAAACCCTTCCGATAAAAGAAAGCAGAAGAAATTACACCAGTGTAGAGACTCAGTAAATATACAAACTAAATCACGTTGCAACGGTTTCATTGACCAACGTTGCGGCCGCTTTCCTGTGCTGCTTCAACGTGTTATACGTGTATATTACAGTCGAATAACATCCTTTCTCTCATCGTCTGTTACTAACCAAAGTGTTTACCGAGTTTCTTTGTGTAAGCATTTACGTCTTTTCATCACCTTCACATTAAAAAAAATTATTTAAAAAGGTTTTCTTCATTTTAGGTATAATATTTAATTTATAACAATTAATTTGTTTTTATATAAGTTAAAAGTTTTATTGTGATTAGTAAAAAAATGCTAATAATTTATTTGCAACTTGTAATAATCAATGTATTTTAATAAATGACTGATCGTAAGGAAATACTATCGGTCACTTCGCTGGAAAACTAAATTATTTTATACATACGAGTATCTCTCTGCTAGAAATATATTTCTAAAACTAATCTTTGTATACCTATAAATACACTGTAGCCTAATTAATACATAAGGGACACTTTACTTACAATTTCAAGAATTTTTTGTAAATTTTTTTAATTTTCTTAATATTTAAATTATAAACTTTTTATCAATACATTTATATTTTTCGATGTTTTTTGCTCAACCACAACAATTTTATTGGGTAACTTTAGAGTAAATTAGGCATCTAAATTGCCTAGATTACAATGAAACATAGATATTTCATTCCGAAATACTAGCAATGAATACTTTAAAAAGTAATTTAAAGAAGATATATTTGCTATTCAGATAAATAAAATTGTTTATCGAGTCTCTAAAGCAGTATCTCAAGTAACTATACACTACACACAATACATAACAGTTTAACAACTGATCAGCATTAGGAAATTAACACATTCAAAATAATTTGTGAGCTGTTATTATTTCCATCGATTGAACGTTAAATTATTGAAAATTTAACTTTAAATCACAAATGCGTGGTCTAACCAAACTTGCAATGAGTAAATCCGGTTTTCCTAATGTTAAGTGTTTTTCAATTTTTTTACAATTGTACAAAAGATGTACACTTTTTTTAACAAATTATAATCAGTACTCTTAAAAAAATTTTAGTTTACATAAATTTTAAGTTATTACTTTTTATAAATAATGTTCCACACTCAGAGTTTGCTAAGGTTTCGTTACCGTTTTTACTCTGACATATAATAAACATTTTTTAAATAATGAACACACACGCAGACAGGCTGACGGTGATCGTAATGAGAAAAAAGACTGTTGGTTTACGTTAGTGTATGGGGCTCCTCTTCGTCTGTTAATCAAGATTGTGAAGTATTAAATGAACGTTTTCAAATACGCTGCATAATAGTTTGATGCGTATTAAGGAATTAAAAACTATTGAAATCGATATGGAAAAAACAGAAAAGATAAAAGAGTACTAAATATATGTTTAAGAATAGAATATAATTTAATGTTTCTTATAAGAAAATGCTATTTGCATTTCAGGCTGTTTCGAAAATTGCGTGGGGAAACGTATTCGGATCTATTCTCTGAAGATGAATAAAACCAAGTAACATCCCCAGTCCTCCCAATGTTGTAAGATATACGGATATTGAACCATAAAATGTGAGTGCGAACGATTCTCTTGGAACAGTCACAAATATGTTTCACCAGTTTAAATATCGTCCTCTCATGGATACTATTACATAGTATATAGGGGAGTAGCAATACTATTTATAGTCTTTATAGTCTAAACTAAATTTTAGCAAATTGGAATTGTATTCAGTTAGGCAATGTACTAATTAGGACAAAAATAAGGTTTTAAATACTGGCTGTTTGAAAAAGGATATATAATCTTAGCTAATACACTAGTAAAGTTGAAATTTTATGTGTCCAACTAGTGCTACACAAAATATATAGTTATAATTCCTGAGAATGTAATATAAATAATATAATCTACTTTTCAATATTGGAAGAATGTTTTTAATAATTTTGGTTTAAATTTAAAAAAATTCTTGTAAGTTATTGTTTTCAAAACAAAGCAACATAGTTTTTAAACAAGAAAAGAACAAAGAATATCATATTACAAAATTTTAGTACATTTTATTATGTTAATGTTTATTATACTTAAAAAAATTATTATCATTGTCTTGTCGACCATATCAGTATTGTTGTATTTGCTGTGTAATGTCTAAAATATCTGATACTTGCTTCACTCGCATCAAAAATTTTAGCCTTAAGAACTCCTATGATATGATCACCATATACTGAGGTACATAATGAGCTTGAGGAATATAATAAAATAAATTTTTTGACATCACTTTAAAACAAATTAAGTGAATTATAATTTTGCCTAAATAGGAAACGTACAGCATCTGATCAAACTATACAATCAAGGTCTTTTCATCCATTTGGGTAAAAAAATAGCATAATATAATTCAATTGTCCATCGCCTTTTAAACGTTCCATTAAGCTACCAAAGTTATAAAAATAAGCGAATATTATAAAATAAATTGCGTTATGTTATTTTTTTTAATAAATCATTATATATATAATTTAAATTCTTACTATAAGAAGGTAAATTGTAAAAAAAAAACTAATGGCCACGATTGAGGACAACAAAAAGAAATGGTATATTAGGGTTGAATATATCCAAACTATGCAAAATTCCCTTAGTAAAAAACTGAATCACTCAGGAATAAAATTAGCCTTTAAAACATCATACAGAAAAAGTAATTCTTACCGCTAATAAAAGGGACAAAACTAGTGCATACAAGTTAAAAAGTCGGGAATCTAACAGAAATTACATCGGGCAAACTGGTGCGGCGTTTGAAACTAGATTCAGGGAACCTCGCCCAAAGCCACGAGCAGATAAACTAAAATCATCGTTCACCCAACGCCTTTATGAAAAAAGCATGATATAAATGAGAAAGATATTAATGTGGTGGTTTTGGACGTATGCAATAAGGGCCGGAAACTTGAAACCATAGAAGAATAAGAAGTCTATAAACACTTTCTAAACGAAAACAAAAATTGTGCAATCATTAATGAAAAGATCCGATTGAGTTCCCATTATATTTTTAATGCGATTCTTGGTATTTACAAGAATACTGTGTTACCTACTTTTATAACTCAATTAGATAAGTACGGTCCAGAGAGTAGGGGAAGAATACATTGCGCTGCTGACCGGCCGGTTCGTGTCAGCGGATGTACGGTAGGCCTACCATTTAGATAATGTGTTGATAATTCAAATAATGTGTTTAGGTACAATTTTATCTTATGCATGTTTTATTTAGTCAATTGTATTATATATATATATAATATATATATATATATATATATATATATATATATATATATATATATATATATATATATATATATATAATACAATTGACTAAATAAAACATGCATAAGATAAAATTGTACCTATATGTATATATATATATATATATGTGTGTGTGAATGTGTGTGCGTGTTTTATAGAGTGTTATGTGGTTTTTAAATTATTTGACTTCCACGTTTTATAAACCTGACGATGGAACGTTCTTCCCGAAACACACTATTGGCAAACTACAAAAGTAAATTTTGGACCTGTTGTCAAGGTAAAGTACCATACATTTTAAATAACCATCAGCCACTTGATGCCACCATTTGTCAACTAATTTTCCGACAAGAAGCTAGGTGTGCATCATAGCATCTTGATCATTCCACCAGTTGAAATTGAATACCTTACACACACAAAAGGCGCGATTTTTCACTCTCCCTATTGTGTTTCGTAGAGAAGAAATTGCCTATGGATCAACTCGAATGAATTAAATAGTTAACACATAATTTACAATTCTGTTAATATTCACAATTTTTATTTTAAAGGCATTTTTTCGCTTAAGTCGTAATTTGTATTATTTATAGGAAAAATTTTATACTTATTACTAATGGCCAAAACTTTGTTGTAGTAACAATTAAAAAAATGTTTAGTCTAATATATTTATTTGATATTAACTTCAGGGCATATAGTACTATTTTAAATATTATGATTAAATATTAAACTGATATTTTATTATATTCTATTACCATAATAAGTATTAAATTCCAGAATAAATCGTTTTAAATTTTACTATTCTAATTTATTAGCAGTAAACCAATTAAGTTGTTCGCATTTATTCAGGACTAACAGCATTGTCTCGAATTTGCTACTGACACTTAATCCTGTACCATTGCTTTATTTATATAATATGTTTTATGCGGCACTTCTATGTACGTAGTTAAAAATTTAAAACAAATCAAAAAAATATCATAAAATAAAGAAATTAAAAAAACACTACTCCTAGCATTTTAAATATATAGGAGTATTTTTAGACAGTAAATTTTCATGGGAAAAACATATTGAATATATACAAAATTCTTTAAAGCGTCAAATTGTGAAATTTTATTATATAAGGAATAAATGTAACGCAGATCTATTACGGACTTTATATTTTGCTCTTATACATTCTAGGTTGCAATATGGTATTCACTGCTGGGGAGGAGCTTTTAAAAATTCAATAGGAAAACTTAGGGCAACCCAAAACCATTTTTTGCGTATAATTTTATTTATAAAAACAAAAGAGAATCATCTTTTCCTCTTTATCAAAGGCTTAATATTTTACCACTCCAACATTTATTTATTTATAAAGTATTACAATTTTTTTCCCAAAGAAGCGGAAACAATAGAACAGAACATTTATATAAGCATAAGTATATGACGCGGAACGTAAAAAACAAAGCAGTTTTAAGACCAAAAGTTAAAAAATCGTTTGTTTTTTTTAGGCCCAAAGTGTTTTAATATGTTACCAGTTGATATAAAGAAGTGTAAATCGAATAAAACATTTAAAGTTCACCTGAAACAATGGCTTATGAACTCTGAGGAAACCAAACTATTAACAGATATAATTGAATAAAAAATTTCTGAATGTATATGTGAGTGTTGAAAAGGTTGTATATGGAGTATAGGGAAAATGTAGGTTTCATGAGTTAAAATAAAATAAATAAACCACGAAAATAGCAGTAATTTGATAAGTGTGTACAATTGTTCTAGTAAATATGTTTTGGTTGCTTAATTTTATATTAATAGGTAAGGTTTAAGATTTTCCACAGTAATTTGTAAACAAATAAAGTGATAGCACTGCAGAGGCCGAATGCCAATTATCAGTGTCAGAAAAGTAGTGACTGATAGTAGTGTATATTGTTTGATTGCCGGCCATCAAAACTGTGTAGGATGGTCAAGTATATTCCTACCATTATATGATGCACGAAGTGTAATATTGCAGAAGGTATAAAGATATTTTCATTTCATTTCATTTAAATTATCGCTTCTGTCTCACATCATATATAAATTAGGAGCACTCTACACCAGGTGTCGCGTAATAGGCTTTGCTAAGGATGCTTGCAAATTGGAATATCTGGAAATGAATTCATTTTTAAAGTGATAGTCAAACATATAATGACGCAGAAAAATAACACCTGCCAATCAGACAAAAAAATAATTGTGTCAATTTCCTGAATCATAAGCTTCTATAACACTCAAAAGAATTGAATGGTTAGGACATGCTGAATCGTTGAACTCCTTTCTCCTAAGAAGTGGAGGTCAAATTGTAATAAAAAGTTCACAAATATAAGCAATCTTATCGTATTTTGCCTCATGATACAATCACATATTGTTCAATAAAGTAGGTATCATAGCAATTTTTAAAATGTTACATTTTTGCTGAACAAGGGTAGCTACTACAACGCTACAGTAAACATACATTATTATAGTTAACAATTAAAAAACTTTATCTTTCTATTTTATTAATTTTTACATGTATTTTTTACCATGTAGAAATTCCACACGCTTCATTGTTATCATTGTTACATATAAGACCAATGTTAAAATATTGAGTAAATTTTTAGATAATATATAGACATTATATAGATAAACCTCCTGCAGTGACTTGAACAGTTACCGAAATCAGTTTCCCTTTATGGATAATAAGTTTTCAATAAACTTTCAACTTTTCGCAAAGATGTTTAATTTGTATAAAATTTATTTTAAATTTTTATTAAATAATAAAACACACACCATAGAGCAAAAGAAATTATAGTAAAACATTTTGTTATGAAACTATTGTAAACACCGTTTGTTTTATTGAAACAAAGCCACAACGTTTAATAAATCCGAGTGAAATGATGCTTTGGAACCCTTGCCACAGAACTGGCCAGGTTGGACGTGGGTGACGTTTATCAGAACATTGTTTCCCTCTATCAGTAACGACTTCTCTTATCACTTTTTCTGCTAACATTCCAGATACATATATGTATCAACTAAATCGTAAATGTTCTTTTAGACGTGTTTTATCACTTCTCATTGTTAACACTGTTTATTATATCGTTGTCAAACTTATTTCAGTTGATCATGCATTGCTCTTTATATGTAAAAGACTTTCTTGTCGTAAACGTAGAACATTTACTTAAACTATGAACGGGTTTTACCAATTATCGTACATAATTGTATTTTGCCTGAGTAAATTTGCTATAGTTAAAACAGTTAATATAGTATAATTGAGATAAGAGATGTTTATAAACTTAGAATAACTATTGAATACATTTTATACCGTATGTTTGATGATTGAATTTGCTAAAAACAGTTCTTCAATTGAAAATAATTTAGCAAAGCCTATCACTAGACAATCTAGAAATGTTTATTTCTGTCCGCGTGTCTGACTGCACAATATTTCAAGAATGATCTGACCTATGAACTTGAAATCGATTATAGTCTATATCATTCAATGCAATTTATCTGCCTGGTAGCAAATATATTAAAATTAGTCTTACGTAAACCATAATATAATCGAGAAAGTTTTAGATTAAATTTATTAACAAACTCAATACACCCATAATAGTTTCATACACGTGATATATTAACATAATATGTAGCGTAACTCTAACAAAACAAAACACATATAGGTGCTTTGTGTGTCGAATTTTATGATTTAAAGATTACTATTACATGTAATTTAAAGAAAAAAATATTCGGCAAGCTATATAAAGAGTATTACATTTTTATAATTCCCATATTCTAAAAATCTTTATTTCTACACGAATGAGTTTTTAAATGTGGGTTAAATTCTTTTACAATTATGTGTCCATCTATCTGTCAACAGAGCATCTATAGAATAAAATAAGCAGACATTTAAATTTTGAATGCAATCTTAGCGAGACTTTTTCTAACAAATGTTGATGACAATTGTATAAATAATTACAAAATTTTTTCTTTTGATGAAATGATGTAATTGATTTGAGTGTAATCTGGATGAGCTGTATACTTAGGGAATGCGTTTAATAAATAATTTCACATACATTTGAATTCCAGGTATTCACGTTACTCTCATGTAGAACAACGGTTCTTACTTTCAGAAATTGTAACTTGTCTCAAAACATTGGGTCCGAAACACGATCGTTTATTATGTTTGCTTTCTTTATCAATTGTCGACAGTGGCGATTTTTTTTACCTTCGATTAAATGGCTAATTTCCTTTTTACATCGGTTACACAGAAAAGATATAATTTTATAACATCGTAATTATTTATCATTTCACTATAGTTTGTTAATTTTTGACGTGGATTATTATTTTACGTTACTTTTATAAATACCGCAATTGTATATTACATAGCTACTTTATTAAGGGAATATATAACTTTTGTACAATATATAACGGATTTAGTTTAAAAGATTTTGATATCGCTGTAAATAATCCTATAGAGAAAATGAAAAAAATTGGGGTAACAGGCACGCTATTCATAGAAAAATAATTTTTAATATTATTATAACATCTTGAAAATTAGAAAATGTCTAGGTGAGTGTGTGCGTGCGTAAGACCTGGAATTAGACATTTATGACCTTAGTAGACCTCTTAACTTAACTATATTTCCTTTATTAGACTAGAATTTTAAAGTGAAGAGCGGTGACCTAAATATGACTCACTTAACCCAGAAATGCTTACATCCTACACGAGCTAAACTTGAATAACAAAAAAACCTCCGTACACGATACTTGTCAATTTCTTTTTAAATCATCTCATGGTTCCATCATTTAATATTATTCAAAACTTTAATAAAAGAGAATGCGGATTTTATATACAACTTTATTACTCCTGCCCACTTCATTTGTTTATATTACATATAAAACCATTGTTTTTTAAGTATGCTAGATAGATATAATAATTCAAATTGTGTAATCGAGGTTTGCTGGACAGATTGTTTTGCAGCTAGTAGGGTTTATTAATTAACATGTACTCATAACATGTTCTCTGCCTTGTTTGTTAATAACATCACTCTGTCACTACATTGGTTCTGAGAACTTGGCGAGAGAGTAAGTGAGGATTACTGATATCAATTATCGGTGTGTCAATATACCATGATATTGAATATGCTATGGGTATTTATATTGTGGACATGTATGGGATTATATGAAATATTTTTGTACTCATAAGGTTACTATTGAAACGTTCCTACTGTTAAGCCAGCTTAAGTTTCTTTTCAAAATTACTAGCACTTTTTATAGCAGGCTGTGGAACTTTTTAGTATACAAATTGTTAATTAAAATATATTGCACACTACAACTTTTCTGTTACAGTCTTGACTTCTACTCAGATGTTCTCAATTGGTTTTCATAAAATTAGCCAAACAGCAATTCAACAGACAACTTTCTTCTCCTGCCGATTTACTCATACAAACTTTACCCTTAGAAAATCATTATTTGTTTTCATCATTTTCGTTTTTTATGATTATCGGGAATGAATATAGATATTTTTTTAAGTATTATTTTTCAATTTTAATCTTATATTGAGCTTATACACATCGTATTGTTTTTAAGTCACCGCAAGAGTATTTTTATTTATGGAAGCTACTGTTTTGTGGGAGGTATATAGAAATATATTTCTTTAAGAAAATATATCTCGTAAAGTCATTCATGTGCCTGGATCAGTATGGATGTACCCAGTTTTTATGAACTGTAATGATTAGAAGATCTAGCAATGTAAAAAGGATTGTAATATAAAACTTTCAGTTAAATTCAGTCTTTAATTCTGACCTATTTCTATTCGAAATAAAAAGATCCTATTTTTATTACAACGTGCATATCAATTTTTATAAAATACTCTGCTGGTATTGTATACTTAGTGTATTTTTTTAGCGTCTAGAGTTACCACACTCCCTTCCAAAATTATAATTGTAGTAAAGGTTTACAGTTAAAATGCAGTTATTTGCATCTATCTGTCAACAGAGCATCTATAGAATAAAATAAGCAGACATTTAAATTTTGAATGCAATCTTAGCGAGACTTTTTCTAACAAATGTTGATGACAATTGTATAAATAATTACAAAATTTTTTCTTTTGATGAAATGATGTAATTGATTTGAGTGTAATCTGGATGAGCTGTATACTTAGGGAATGCGTTTAATAAATAATTTCACATACATTTGAATTCCAGGTATTCACGTTACTCTCATGTAGAACAACGGTTCTTACTTTCAGAAATTGTAACTTGTCTCAAAACATTGGGTCCGAAACACGATCGTTTATTATGTTTGCTTTCTTTATCAATTGTCGACAGTGGCGATTTTTTTTACCTTCGATTAAATGGCTAATTTCCTTTTTACATCGGTTACACAGAAAAGATATAATTTTATAACATCGTAATTATTTATCATTTCACTATAGTTTGTTAATTTTTGACGTGGATTATTATTTTACGTTACTTTTATAAATACCGCAATTGTATATTACATAGCTACTTTATTAAGGGAATATATAACTTTTGTACAATATATAACGGATTTAGTTTAAAAGATTTTGATATCGCTGTAAATAATCCTATAGAGAAAATGAAAAAAATTGGGGTAACAGGCACGCTATTCATAGAAAAATAATTTTTAATATTATTATAACATCTTGAAAATTAGAAAATGTCTAGGTGAGTGTGTGCGTGCGTAAGACCTGGAATTAGACATTTATGACCTTAGTAGACCTCTTAACTTAACTATATTTCCTTTATTAGACTAGAATTTTAAAGTGAAGAGCGGTGACCTAAATATGACTCACTTAACCCAGAAATGCTTACATCCTACACGAGCTAAACTTGAATAACAAAAAAACCTCCGTACACGATACTTGTCAATTTCTTTTTAAATCATCTCATGGTTCCATCATTTAATATTATTCAAACTTTAATAAAAGAGAATGCGGATTTTATATACAACTTTATTACTCCTGCCCACTTCATTTGTTTATATTACATATAAAACCATTGTTTTTTAAGTATGCTAGATAGATATAATAATTCAAATTGTGTAATCGAGGTTTGCTGGACAGATTGTTTTGCAGCTAGTAGGGTTTATTAATTAACATGTACTCATAACATGTTCTCTGCCTTGTTTGTTAATAACATCACTCTGTCACTACATTGGTTCTGAGAACTTGGCGAGAGAGTAAGTGAGGATTACTGATATCAATTATCGGTGTGTCAATATACCATGATATTGAATATGCTATGGGTATTTATATTGTGGACATGTATGGGATTATATGAAATATTTTTGTACTCATAAGGTTACTATTGAAACGTTCCTACTGTTAAGCCAGCTTAAGTTTCTTTTCAAAATTACTAGCACTTTTTATAGCAGGCTGTGGAACTTTTTAGTATACAAATTGTTAATTAAAATATATTGCACACTACAACTTTTCTGTTACAGTCTTGACTTCTACTCAGATGTTCTCAATTGGTTTTCATAAAATTAGCCAAACAGCAATTCAACAGACAACTTTCTTCTCCTGCCGATTTACTCATACAAACTTTACCCTTAGAAAATCATTATTTGTTTTCATCATTTTCGTTTTTTATGATTATCGGGAATGAATATAGATATTTTTTTAAGTATTATTTTTCAATTTTAATCTTATATTGAGCTTATACACATCGTATTGTTTTTAAGTCACCGCAAGAGTATTTTTATTTATGGAAGCTACTGTTTTGTGGGAGGTATATAGAAATATATTTCTTTAAGAAAATATATCTCGTAAAGTCATTCATGTGCCTGGATCAGTATGGATGTACCCAGTTTTTATGAACTGTAATGATTAGAAGATCTAGCAATGTAAAAAGGATTGTAATATAAAACTTTCAGTTAAATTCAGTCTTTAATTCTGACCTATTTCTATTCGAAATAAAAAGATCCTATTTTTATTACAACGTGCATATCAATTTTTATAAAATACTCTGCTGGTATTGTATACTTAGTGTATTTTTTTAGCGTCTAGAGTTACCACACTCCCTTCCAAAATTATAATTGTAGTAAAGGTTTACAGTTAAAATGCAGTTATTTGCAATAAAACAATGTTACTAAACGGTTTTGTTACAGTAGTGTAAATAAATTAAAATATTTAAACTATACGAACCCAATTTTAGTTTCCAAAATAAAAATACTAAACTGTGTATTTGAATGCAGTACTGTAAACCGATATAAAATGTTTAACTATCATCACCAATTGTACAGATGATATCAACAAACTTGAGTTCCTTAAAGGCAAGTATTAGAGCCATAGACGACCCATATATGATTGCTGGAATGGGGACAATAAATCAAGCCCTAACAAAGAACAACGTTTAACATCATAGAACAATTCTTCCACACGGTCTAGGCAAGTATGCATATTTAAATATGCAGATTTACAGGAAAGTTTTCAATTAAAATAAACTTTTCTACCTGCATTTTAAAGATTTTTTTACACTGGTAAATCAGAATATAGAACATTTTATTACGTGTTTAGAAACTGACAGGGTATTTGCATTCACGCGTGAGGCGAAGGCGAGCTATGCTATAGAACCCCGCAGTGGATCTGTTAAGACTAGTATTTAATGATAATATTTATTACGATGCAATAAAAACACATAGAATTTTTAAAAGACTATCTGACACATGCAATTATTCTTACATAAGGAAACATAACATTATTTCAAATAAATATCGATGCAAATAAATGAATCACACTGATATGTTTATATAGGGAAAGAATTGTTTTATAAAGTAAAGATAACCTGACCTAGCTAATAGGAAACGATTACTTACTTTTGTAAGGCCTATACTACGAGTGCTATCGCCAAACTTCTCGTGATCAGACCTTATGTACTCATGCTAGTTTTAATTGCTTACTTTTATTTTATATTAAGCAAATAACAATTTTTAATATGTTATTTAACGTATAATGTTTTGTTTACCACAATTTCTCTTACTTCGTCTCTCACTTTAACTATTTGCAATCTGTCCACCAATCTAAAATCTCTTCTAAATTAAATAATTAATATACATTAATAATGAACATTTTTTAAGATTTGTCATTATATAAATCTATATAAGACAATTAAGTTATGAAGAAGGATAACATGTCCGTCTCCGACTATTAAAGCTCAATGGACTGTAGCATGAGCGATATGTGCTAGAACAGTGCGCCTGGGTCCATAGTGGAAGTCAGTACAGATGACCGTTTACCACGTTCTGTACGCACAGAGTTCCATGTGAATAATAACTTAAGCTTAATTTCATCTTCCGCTTAGGGCGGGGTCTGATATCTTAGGCTGTCACAGACTTGATATTTGGTATTTGGAATCTACGTCCATCTGAAAAATAAAAAATAAAAATATACCTATGCTACAAATGAAAGTGTAATCTAAATGAAGAGGTATTATCATTGTCTTCATTATCTTTACAAGCTTCAGACCCAGTATTAAGTGAACGGTGAAGTGGAGCTGAACTAAACAACGCCTCCTATCATAGCTTTGTTACGTGCACCGTTTCTATGGAGACAGGACTGACCGACACATATTATAGTTTAGTCTTTGTAGCTTAAATATATATTTTTTCTATAACTATATCTAATAAACAAATAAAACAAATATTTCCCGAAACATAAATATTATCTATCATAATAATAGATAGTAATTTTCTTTTATTTCGAAAGCATAAAAAACAGCAAAACTGCATTTTAAAATACATTATAGTAAGTTAGTACTAAAAGCATGGTATTTAGTTTAAAAAGTGGCGTATTGAATTTATCTATTAGTATTCGTTTTATATTAAAAGTATCGCAAGTATAAAAAGTATTATTTATGAGTAATAATAAAAAAATATCGCAGTAAATTTTTTAAACTTTTATTGCTCTAATATTTACAAATACTCCATGACAAAGCATTTTAGTAGTAAATATATTTGGCCACAGTATAATTCTAGAGTTTTTAAACACACTGATTATTATTTTACATAACATATTAATGAAGGAATTGAAACTAAATTATGTATTCAGACTTATAAGCTGGAAAACTAATTTAACATTTAGAATAATTCCCACTATCAGCGGTTCAATCACTGCATTCAAATAAGACAGGTAAATTTAGGATTAGCAAGCCGAGATAATTTCGCGAGTCATTTGGTACCAATGAGGTTTAAAGGTGGAGTGTTTAAACGATGGGATTTTTTAAATAAACCTCTAATTTACATGCTACATGCAGTGGGCATTGAATTTTTACTTTATGTGAGACTCTGAGTCTGAGCAACAATTAGCTTACATCGTGCAAAAATTTGTAACGTGAGACATTGCGTCTATATTGAAGGAAATGAAATGAACTAGAACACAATGGCATTTAAGAAGTGTACCATTGCTACACTTTATTGTAAGGCCGTTCGGAACATTGACTTTTAAGGTTACATATCTCATGAGAAATATTACTATTAGCATTTCAGGTAAATTAAATTTACTACTTGAATTTTAAACAAGGAAAATGTGCTTATTAGTACAAAAATTTTAACTTTTTGTTTCAGAAAAATGCTTCAATTAACATTTAATGATGTCTGACTCCGCAATATGGTTTCCTAGAATATTTGTCCTATAATATGCACATTCCTGACAAAAACGGTTTTATTACGTATTTATTTAAACTCAATATTACTGAGATAGGAAACAGATAATGTGTTAACTCCAACAGGCATAAACAAATAAATGACTGTTGCATGAAATGGATTTCAAGCTGGAGATTTATAGATACTTGGTGTTTTCCAAATAATATAGAAAAAATAACTTTTAATTATTATGGATGAATTTTTCATTACACCAGTCATTATGTGCTGACCATAGATTTGCTATTTTAAACTGATGGATATGTGTCCAGCGTTAGTTGCAATGCTAAAAAAATATAAAGAAATATTGTTCCTATTGATTTTAGTACAATTTTGTTTTTAATTATGCAATAAAAATTTCTCTTTCTACCCCTCCGTCCAATCTCTCTCTCTCTCTGTCTATATATATATATAATTTTCAACCCTTAGGGGCTAGACCATGGCAGGGATTCTCCTAGGAGCGAGGAAGATAATAAAAATCTCATTGGAAAAGATTTAATGGAACCTAGAAATAACCGTTCACTATGGATTTTATGATTTTTTGTTGAAAGTTAACGAACATTATATATGTGAAGGTTAATGTTTATATGACGATTGTGACAAACTACAGTTGCTGTAAATCTATGCATTTTCTCGTTTAGGAATGATCAGTAGAAGTAAAAGTGTGTACATTCATTGTTCCATTATTCTTCTAAACTATTTTAATTTTACTGTCGAAATTGTTTTGCAGTGAAAATAAAATCTGTTCCTAATATCAGTAGTATAAGAACCTCAAAAATCAGTGCATTTACTCTTCGAACCTATTACCACACTAAAAAAATGAATAAGCAGCTAATTTGTTGTTGCTTCCCTATATCATAAACCATTCTAAGCCCAACGCCGTTAACCAGTCAGATCGTATCAATCCAGGTGTATTCATGTTCAGTTAGATCGAGGCATTAATCACAATCTAATTACTAGATTTCATGTACTCTAATACGTAGACAAACTTCATGCATGACTTTTGTGTAAGGATAAATTCTCAGAGAAATAAAGTTCCTTTAAATACTGAATATAAATTATGTAGGAATAAATAATCTATATCATAAGTGAGACAGTTTCAAACTAAGTAAAATATGAAAAAAGAAACAGTTAAATGCAATATAAACTATTACTTGTTTACTTTAACTCTCAAGATTACGTTACCGGTTTTACTACCTAATGTCGCTAGTTAAAAATCAAGTCGAACATTAAATTTACAATTAATTCGTGAAATATGCTGACCTTATTGTAGAGAGCCATCTTCTGTGAACAGATGATAAACCGACACGGTGAGTTCTGAGGGTTGGTCTTTATCATGATTGGCTGATGCTTAAAATATAATAACTTGACTACCAGTTTTTTATAGTTTTATGCTATTATATTTCTTGAAGTAATTTATTTTATTAATCATTTATAATATTTTGCTTAGTATCTCTGGATATAAATAAAAACTATTTTCATACATTTTAAATTTATAATGGTATTTTATACTTATTTTTTAAAATGTGTTTGGTTACATCTTATTTTTACTTATCCTAATGCTTCGATCACTCAATTTTTCAGATATACTTCAGCTCCTTAAAAGTAAACTGAGTTACACTCTCATGGAATATTGAGGAATAAAGGATACACGGCAGTTTTTTATATTTCACCTATTTTAAACATGTCGTAAAAATGTTAGCCTGTCTTGAATACTGTTTAAATATTGTGTTTCCTTTACAATCTCCCAGCTTTAACTCTTATCCCTTCGTATTAAGTAAGATAGGCTAGTTTTGCTATTGCTTAAATATTTATTACTTTGTCTCATTTTACACGGCTACAGTTGGTAGGTTTTTGGTATATGAGCATTAAAGTGATAATAACAAGTCTTGGTAAAGACAATATTATCTCGAAAACTAACCTGCTAACATAGCAGACATTGTGTTGTACGTAAGTGAACTGATTCGTCCTAATCAATGCCTGAATATTTATAAGGCAGTTTGTCATATTCATGAATGACGATTTTTTCCGAGATTGCATCCAGACAGAAATAAGACAAGTATTTTACTCTGACATTAGTGCCTTTAAAATCCAATGCTTACACAGTAAAGCAGTTGTATACGTATTTTACAAATTTATAAAATCAATGGCAACTTAGTATTAAATTTAATACTAAAAATTCATAAATTAATAAAATAGATAAAATTTGTAAATTATCAAGATTTTGAAAGTAGAGCAATGAACAAAGAATATAATATTAATCGTAACATATTTTGCTCCACAAATAATTTAATTTATGAAATAAACTGCAAATTATGCCCAACAGTTTACATTAGCAAAACTATCACCCCATTATAAGTAAGAATAACCAATCACCGGTTTGAGTTATTGAATAAAAATGCACGGAGAAGATTTTCTGCACATACGAGTCAATAGAATCAAAATAAACTTGAGAATAGCTTCAATCCAAAATGAATTTACCATTTACAGCTAACCTCAGAACTTATTACTAATATTCTTAATTTATTAAATGTTGAAATAGCACATTTATTTTAAAATCAAGATAAATAGATGACTTGAACATTAGATGGTAGTTTTATCTTTCTTTGAAATAAAATCTTATTTCTATGTAAATGCTTACAAATATTATACACGCATATGATTAAAACCTTGATATATATATAGTATATAAATATATATATATGTATATATATAAAGACGATATATATATATATATATATATATATATATATATATATATATATAATATATATATATATATATAGTATATCGCCTTTTTAAAAGTTGTATATTGGATCTTCACACAATGTTATAGCTATAGATATATCTACGATAACTGAGAACCTCTTGAGGCACGCGCCGGGGCTATTAGTGTAATCCCTGAAGGGTGCATTGAGCAGCACTTAGCTAGGCCTCCCTTGCTATATATAGTCTGCTATAGATATACAGAGTCTGGTAACTTAGTTACAATCTATGCACCTCTTATTATAGTACGTTCAGAACAAGGAAATAATATATTATTGATAACGTTTCTGGTACTTTATACATATTCAGATGGAAATACTTACAAAATTTTGGGTTTTTACACGTATTCGATAAAATTTGATAAATTAAATGTTTAATTCATTATATATTTACCGTAGGAAGATTTGTATCTCATACTGTATCTTTGTATCTAAATCGGTATTAGTACGTACCTTCTAATATTGTAATTTCCTTCCACTCCAAAATATTTTCGGTACCACAATTAAGTTTGCTTTGTAGGCCTGATCAAAAAGATATATAGACAAGTAGGTATGAAAATCCTACTTACATCACCTTTGTCAATTAATTTTATCTCTTGCAATGTAGCAAAAAACATTTTCACAGCAATGTTTTATGTGATAACCTACATGGATTATATGATATAGAGAATATATATAAAACCAACGTGTTTGCCACATATTGCACAAATAAACTTTTAACGGATTGAATACGCAGTATCGGTGAACAATCCCTATTCCCCAGTCGAGGGACGTGGGAATATATTGGTAATACTCCATGGTAGCTTATCCTGACATGTTTGTATTACACTGTAAAACACCGCATTATTGATATAACAAGTATTTGTTATTCAACCGATGAGATCTGTGCAAAATATGTTTATACAAAACACTTGTACCCATTGTTTGATAGTCATTAATCGGTAAAGACCATTATCAAACATGTTTTATACGAAATATAAGTACTTATAAGCGTTACCGTTAATCGTATAATAAATAAAAGAACATGTATAACGGTAAATATGTTCTACTACTATTTCTAATACAAAAATCTAACCACCAATAATAGATGAATGTTAAACATAATATTATTTTTTTAATATTAGGCCTTTCTTTATGAAACTATAAATATTTGTTGAGATACAAGGAACAGTAACATTCTTGTAGGCTTTCGTCCCCTATTAAACCAGTATCAGGGTATAATTGAGAAGGGTTTTCGTCCCTTTCATCTGATATATCGTTGATGTTGTCTAGGTTTATTAATAGGTCTACATAAAGCTAAATTCCATCCCCAGGGTGGGCCAATGTGTTATGTTTTGTTCTGATGTAACCCAATCACTATTTTAGGATCTATTTTCATGGACATAATGTTGTACTATGTATAACAATAAAATATATTGACAGAAATCTTATTCTAAACCAAAAAATACATTTGCGTAATTTTTTACAAAAATCTATAAAACCATATCTTAATAAATAGCAATCATTGTTCATATTAATCTACAAAATGTGATGACAGTTGCTTATTGAAGTATTAAGTAGGTCTAGCTGTAAAGAATATCAGATTAGATTAGTTAATACTATTTAAAAAAATGAATTTAATTTAATTATACGTTATTATGAAGTGTAATTAATGAATCGTGATGAACTATATTTACTATTGTGAAGCTAACCTGGTGTTCTTTTCAAACAAACTAGCAATAGGGTTAATTTTAAAAGAACAATGTTTTTCTTTTTTAGACTAATGAATTTGTTAATAACAAATGGTTGTATTTCTAGAATATCCACAATAACTAAAGATATTATTAGAAATGCACGTACATAAGACAATTACAGTAAATATATTTTTCTGTATAGAAATAAATTCGTAATAACAAAATTAACAATACTTAGTATAACTCAGCACAGACATGAATATATTTATATCGAACATTCACAATGAATTAATTCATTTAATAGAAAGTTTTTAACGTCTATGAATGTATGTAATATAGTAATGTATATTTTAAAATGTAGTCTGTGAAGTGTGAACGTTGCAATTGTATTTTCTGCTTCACACCTATTTTGCCCCATTTTTCAGTTTTGAAGTCAATTAGAATGCATATTTTATAAATTATGATATAATTGTGATATGCAAAATTAAACTTATCTAATATGATTACATCACAAAAGCGATCACTTTATCTTATGAAACTGGAGAGATACAGAACAGAAACAAGGCAGTTACTGTAATCCCGAGTGGGGCATTAGCCAATCCGTGGGTTATCATCCTCCCCTTCGCCATCAGGCTTCAGCATCGACTCATAGATAATCCACTGATAACTACATCTATAATGGCATCGTCACCAATAACAGGTGTTGCTTGTTTGGATTACAATATCATCATTTACGAGAATTCACAAAAAGACAACGGTTTATATGATTTAAACAAATAAAAATTAATTAAGTTAGGTACTATTTAATGTAACCAATTTATACAGTCATATATTTTTTTACATATATACAGATATTATTTTTGGAACCATTATAATCAGAGTTCTTTCAACTTTAAATAACGAAATAAGTCTACACCCTAAAATAAATGTATTAGGAAGATTTTTTTTTATTGCGATGACCCTAAGTATTCTTCTGACCTAATATGGAAGTCATGTCAAAGTGTATCGTTTTAATCTACGCTGGATCCTTGATAATTCCGGCATGCATTTCAGGACACTAAAACGTGCTATTCAGTTCTCTCAGTCTGCCTTTTCCTTTCTGTAGTTTTTTTTACCATTCATTGGGAAACGGTTTAAAACGTCCAGTTACCAGCTCTCTGACATAATAGATATATTTCGTATTCAAATATATAATTTTTGTTAGTTAATATTATTTTTTTAATTATTGGATAATAATAGTTAAGTAGTCTTTTTATCTATTTGTCATAACATTTCTTAATTATGAACTGAAATACATTTGCATACATATACATTAATAATACATGAATATTAGTTTAGGGTGTAAATTTAAATTTCCAATGGTCGAAAACATTACGTAGTTAAAATAATAAATCATCCTTCTTGCATATTTAGACAAATTTTGCAAGAGTTTACGACAATTGCATCATAACTTTGATGTTGATACATGATATTTAGTTATTCATTCCTCCAATCCAGATATTTTGAGAATGCTCTTGACACTATTGTAAACACATTAGTGCTATGAGCTAGAATACAAATCTAGGTTTATTTTCTTGATTAAATTGGTGCCCCCTGTGATAATTAGCATTGTCTTACACATAATATTTTATATATTTATTATTATTATTATAGTATATACTACATATTAACTACATTATAAATTTTATCTCTTGAAGTCTACCATTTAAGACGAAAATCTAATAAAATTTTTAAAATAATGACACAACATTCTTAAAGGTAACGTCAAATTTTAAGAAAAACGTGTAATAATACAATAATATCAATGCTATACATTGTAAACGCATGTAATTTTTATTATAGTCCTTATAAATATTATATTATTTTTTCAGATTCATAAGCAATTAAAGGAAGAAATACAAAGGTTTAATTTGTAATTAACTGACATACATCAATTATGAATTAAATAATTGAATGTCAATAGGCACAGTTGATTATCAATTGTGCGATAAATGTGAAAACATTAACAAACGAATTAGAATTTTACAAGTATATAACAATAATATACATTGTTGGGTACTTATACCGACCACACCCAGACATGAATCGTTATTTCACATTTCGTTTCTACTGATTACTAGATTAGCGTAGAACAATATTTCGTCAATATAAAACAGGAATTGTCTTATCGCAAACCCCTCCCCATCCTCAGACAGAGGTCAAAGTCGAGCGTCTAGTAGATAACGTGATTGCAGAGTCTCGCCGCCCGTTCAGCTGGTGCATCGCTTTGTTGTACTTCCGTGTTTTACCTCTACATTTCTCCAAACACAAAAATTCAACAAAAACAAACATTTACCAAACTAAACTCTTTATTTAAAAAAACACTCAAAACTTGTTTTTATTCTTGATCACATTCCGCCACCCAAAATGCGAGTGCCTCCGGCCATCAGCGCGGGCTTCGGCAGCACCTTCGGTGCTGCCCCGCGCTGATGTCGACGAAAGAAAAACATCCCTCGAGATAGTACCTATCAGTAAAATATCAAATTCTAGAGGGGCTAATCAGAAATATAAATTGAATTGTAATGGAAAGGTAATTATGTACCGTGCAAATCACGTGATGCCGCGCGGCCTGCCGTAATCAGGATTCTCGAGAAAGATAAGATAACAGCGACAACAATACCGATCACAATACCTGGAAATGCTTGTAAGTTTGTAATTTTGTAATTGAAGAGTTGTTTTTTTCGTTCTATCATGTTTGTTTCTATAAATTTCTATTTTTGTGTTCTTCATACTGGTGTGGTCGGTATAATCCCAAAGTACCCATTGTTGACTTTTGTGCAATACTCAAATTGCTTTCAATTTATTTTTTATCACGGTACTTCTTTTCAGCCTGTTTAAAATATGGCAACGCCTAAGCATTATTGTGTTATCGACTCTTTATTTCTACCTATTTCATTGATTTTATTCCAGTTTTATGAAGCCATTTTTTTGCATAAAAAGCTTATTATTCATATTTTAATTGGTAACATATAGTTTGATGATGGTTCGTATCTCTTTATAGGATTATTATGTACCATTGCGTATATATTTATATTAGTAATGGTTAACTATGATAGCAATAATAAAATAGGGTGGTAAATAAATTTGTAGCCATTGTCATTAAAATAACATGAGACTATGTCATTTATCATAGAGACACATGACCTATCTATTATATATACACGTATAAATTATCAATTGGTAACTTGGTGTAACGACATTTAATGATATTATTTATTAGTAACATTGGCATGAACTCTAAATGCAAACAATAAAATGTGTAAATGTATTAAGAAGGGTTAAATGGTTAAAAACGTTAATATATACTATTATTACGACTGCATGCCTACAAGTTGTTAATAGTAGCTGTAGTAGTTTCAGTTTAGTATTCAATATTACATTTTTTATATATATTTATTTATAAATAACATTTTGATAAGAAACAAACAGAATAGTTTTTTGTAGGTAATAAAAACTAACAAGAAACTGAAGGGTAGGGTAAATTGTAGTTTGGGTTTATATTATTAGTGTTAGTTAGTAATATCATTGGGATTGTAATAGTAGAATAACATGCCTGTCAGAGGCGACGAGAAAATTCATAAAAAGCACAATTAACTAAAATGGTTTGAAAAAATACGTTTACACTTGCTTTTGGGAAAGGTACATAAATAATTAAAAAATAATCATATCGAAAGTGGAACTGAATTCACAAATGGACTATAGCCATCGTAAATGTAAAGAATATATACACTATGGAGGGCTTTCCAAGACCAACTGCCAATTATTTCAGGTAGAATATTATTTTGTACGAAAATTCAAATCAGAATATTGTATTTACACATTGCAAATGTTGAGATTTATCCACACAGCCACCATTTTGTAACAATTCACAATTTATAATTCAGGAGCAGTTTATTTTAATAAATTGAAATTTGGAAATAACCCAAAACCCTCATTAAAAATGTACAACTTTTATTTTCATAAAGGAAATTTCTCAAAAATTATAAACATAAATATACGCAAACTACACATAACATAGAATTACAACCTCTATGTTATATTTATAAAAAGTAATTACAAATCCAACGATACCTGTTTTAAGAATAAAACATGATGATATATAAGAGAGATAATTAGTTCTGGGGTACCCTACAGGATAATAATGAATGGATGTATAATTATTTATTCGTCTTGAACAGTATAAAACAAATTAAGTAACTTTTATATGTTGTTCCTTAGGTAGGTGTCGTTTCTTGTAAGTATAATCAAAATTCAAAATATATCATAATATTATTCGATACTCAAATAAGTTTTGTTCTATAGGTTTTACGGGTTATTTTTCATTTTAGAACTGACAATTTAATCCAGTAAGGGATTTTTGAGTAATAATTTGTAAGAATTACAAACAAATCTGAAAAATACACTAGTCTATCAATGAGAATAAAGGGAAATCGTAAATCAAGTGGTGGATCTTACAGTATGGTTAATGATAAAACTGTAGGCTATAAAGAAATTATATTTTTCTATTTTATTAGAATATATTAATAAATGTCTTTATAACTTATTTTTATAGCAGTGTGTTTATTCAGAAATTTGTAACTGAAGATTTTTCAATTAAATTCTTAGATTAGTTAATTTTAATTAATACAGAGACAAAAAGCTAAAATCTCCAAATTTCCATGGCAAACATCTTTAGAGAAACCATTTGTTTTATTATACTCTATTATAAACCTATAGCTGTAAATGTTTATGAACAAAGTATATAAGCTTTACACGTGCAAGAGAAAATCTGGTCCCACTGAAATATATTTCCGACACCAATGTAGAGTTTGCCTTGTTTTGGTTATCTTAATTTAAATAACGTCCTCGTAGTTTTATGTCGTAGTTGATTGCGTCTTGTTTCCACGTTTAGGAAAGTATACATACATACATACACATGTGTATGAAGCTTACTTTTGGCCATAATGAAATTACATCCATCCAGTTTAATATACTTTCAGTCTTAGGTATATATGGTTTCACACATGAGTATACTTTTTTGACCTGATCAAGAAAATATAGGTAAGCATGTCTGAGAATCCTATTTCTATACAGCTCAGATGGGTTTATCACAGACGTTAAATGTATAGTGGAAGTTAGATAGTAACTTTGTCTTTAACATCTGCATTAAAGTATTTAAAATGTATTAACAATGCAAAACATACTGTGAACGAAAAATATCTGCTAAAGTTTAAACTAACTCAACTAGATATTTTCTTACTCTGTGCTGAAGAGCGGTTGCAGAATAGGTTAAAACAAGTAGTGTTGTAGCTATCACGTTTGCCTGACTACCGTCACGGCCATCAATTTAAGCGAATTGAAAATAGAGTCAATTACTAATGAATTAAATATTGATTTTGCTGTCGGTAAACAATGTTTACACAGAAGAGATGATTGCATTTAACAGCCCATTTTAAAGTATTAACCATCTTTTTCTTTAAAGCGACTTTAGAGATCTAGATGAGATTTTCCAAGGCTTTAGACACCGGGCATAGCTCAGAGGAAATGTTCTATTTCTCTTTAATTTACTATTTTCTAATGGTTTATGCTTACATGTTAAACAGAGCCATTAAGAAGGTCCATGTAAAATACCAGTACTATCGATCCAGTAGTTTTACGCCATTAAGCAGAACAAACACAGACTTTAGATTCGTATACAATAGTAAAGATGTAACAAAATATGTGTTATTTTGAGACTATTGGAACTTTTTTAGAAATTTATAAAATGTTAGGTTAAAGGAGAGAAACTTTTAGACTACAAACATTAACTTTATGTGGCTTCCAATAAAACTATACAATAGTGATACGGATAACCTTACACTTTTATATTTTTTATATAGTTAATTACAATGAATCATGACAAAGGCATATTACATAATGTAGGTACGATAAAACGAGAGGTGTTTAGAAATTTTACAAAAACCGTTTAGTGTTGAAGCCGATTCTAGTACTGCTTTTTTTCTTTTAAACAAAAGCCACATCGCTGAATAAATCCGAGTAGAATGATGCTGTGGAAGACTTGCAACAGAGCTGGCCAGATTGTGCAAGGGTATCGTTTATCAGAACATTGTTTCCCTCTATCAGTAATGACTTTTTTATCCTTTTCCCGTTACCATTACATTTATATATATATATATATATGTATTTATTTATATTTATATATACAATTTGATGTACGTTTTATAAAATCACACAGAACTATATGGAGATATTAAAATTAAATTTTACATTCATTATATATCAGAATGATAAATAGATATACTAAGTAATACATAAAAACACTTTTAATAGTTATTTAACAACAATAATTTATTGTATTTATAGTCCATTTAACTTTTACAGATGATTGAGTAACATAAATTAACGGGAGACTACGTGTTTCAGTATTTTGTATTCATATGAATAAATATCAGCTGTCGCAGTCTGATATTCATGAATATATTACACTGAAGATAGCTTGAAGCTGAAACAAGTGTATTTAAAATAAAACCATTAAGAAGAATTTACGGTTGCTTGTTTAGGTATTAATGACGAACTGTATTCTCAAATTTATTTTACCTGTAGCAACCAAGGTCACGTGAAATCCACCTATCAAATTATTTAGGACCTCTAAATAATTAATAAATTAATTTGAAGTTTGTATATGTACTTGAATTTGTCTCCAATGAAGTTGTAGGATTGCATATTCTCAGTACCTGAAGAAACAAAAAAGTTATCTGTGATGTCGAAACGATGTAAATTGTTAATTATAAGTTTCTTCGTCATCAGACACGCATAGCTCCAGATTCCAGAAATTAAACCGGTAACATCAGATTTCAGGCGCTGCATTAGGCGGAAAGTTAATCAGAGCAAAACGTAACATTCATATTGAAATTTGTAAGTGTTTTGCTATGTAGATTTTAGTTTTAAACTATTTATTTGCTCTAAAATAATCATTACACTTAGATAACTGTACTGGCATTTTATTGTTTCACCTAAACTATTATCTAACAATCATTTATACGCAGCACGCTGGGGCAGTAAAGGAAATCAACACCTATTACTAAATCCTATCCGGTTATCGAAAAAGGTTTCAAATCCTCTAATATTTATATTTTAGCATTAATAAAACAACAGGTGTTAGAATGAACATTAAGTATTTCATTTTTGTAAAATATCAAAAGTTAATTAATTTAAAAACATTCATTTTAAGAATGATCATGTCTATCATCAATGTGGCAATCGTTAGGCATCTTCTTCTTACGTATAGAAGTAAGATTTTGAGTAGTATTTTGTTTAATATTTGGTTATATACAATACTGTTGAATATTCATTGAACCTAAACAATGACTGGAAAGGGTCAAACCAGGTAATATTTTAAAGAATAATAATAAATGATCCATATATTTGACATCTATATCAATAACTAGTATCTCGGTTTATTTATTAAAAAAAAAACCGTGATATAAACATTATTGAATGGTAAAAATAAAGGATATGATTACTTTTAATACTGAAAAAATACACACCATTTACGAGAATCTTTAATATATCTAAAGCAGTATATAGCTATACCAAGGTCAATGTAAAATCATCTAACCATAGCATATCACAAAAGATGTATAGGAGTATAAGAAAGCAAAGTGTTGAATTATTGACGAGTAGGCTATTATCAGTTATTGATGGCACCATTTATCAGCTGATTGTCTGTCAACAGCTGTTTGCCACAATGATCGAGTCACCATCTGACACCAAATACCTTACTGCTACCCATGTAGAATATTTTAGAGGTATAATTGTGTGTACACCAGTAATTGTTATATTTATCATTGTATGCTAATTCCTCTCTTATTTTTTTTTGTAACATCCTTTCTTTCAACACTTAATGATTTGTACAATATTAGATAAGAAAATAAATATGTCTTATCTAACTTTACAAACAGTAATTCATATTAAATATAATTAGATATAGTTAAGTTGCAGACAACGGCGATTACAATGACGATTAGTTTAGGTAAATAACTCTAATTTAATGAAATTTTTATTAGAATGATTAGAGCCACATTCAAGATCGTCAGTTTATGTGAAATTGTGGAAATCTTACTTAGACATTTTCCGAAGAATTATATTCTTTTTTTTCAGTTTAAAATTTGCTATAAAACAATACTCCACAGTTAACAAACTCTTTATTTCTATATACTTCTAGACTACTAAGGTATGCATCTAAAATTAAAGCATAGTTAAAAAAATACATTTCAGAATTAATATTAACATTTGCTTATAGTAGTCTTACATAACCATAAATGTTTTAACTGAAAACACATCTTATTCTCAAGGAAAATAAATATTCTATTATTAATTTCAGATATACTAAATTAAAATCTTGGTATTAAATGAAGAGTAGTATTTGCAGACAGTAAAATGGAGTTACTGGAAATACAAGAATTTGATCATAGTAGTCTTCCCGTTCAAATATAAAAAGCTATTCTCACCGAACAATGCTTTCATTTCCTTACACTTAAACATCATAATTGACTAAATACTAGCTGTTATATATGGATTCGTACGCAATTATGTTTTTGACGCCAATTTAGAGTGTGACTTATTGTTACAAACAAGAATTTACGTCAAAAAGAGTATGTTTATGGCTATTTTAATTCTTACTATTTTTTTTTCTTCCATAGTTGATTAGGCCTTACTTCCAAATATAGGAAATAACTATACACAGTTCTGAGAACCTTGCTTTTTTTAACAGACAGCTAAGATGGGTTTTGTAAAAGTGTTTACATTTGTATTAACTTTGTTAATAAAAGATGTTTTAAACCTAATAATTAGATTTGCTAGGCATTTATAGCTAAAATTATATCTGTACTAGACATTTTTATTTTCTTATTAACTTACACTGTGCTTAACAGCAGATGTAGAAAAGGTTGAGATAAGAAGTGTTTCTCCAACATACTCACTTTATGCTTTCACACTATTAATAAAAACTAATAGAAAATAGAGCTCAAATATATTGAAAATATTTAAGACAAGTTCTTTGAATTAATATTTCGCTAATTTATTAACCAGGATTTGACTTTACAGGACTTGTCGATTGGGGGTACCCCGTAGGGATTTTCGGGATTAGAATACCGGTAGCCTATATTCAAACGAGGGATTTTAAGAATATCCATGTAAATATTCAGTACGATCGGCTGAATATTTTACGCATACTATTATGATCTTCAGTACATCTGTTAATTATGAATTAGTTAATCGAGGTTTGTTAACCAAACTGTAGTATGGCCAGTAGAGTATTACAATTGGGTTCTGCTCTACTAATCATTCATGAGCAGCGGACCTCCCACCACAGATGTGAAAAGGGTGGTTCAACCGCACTTGTTTTGTCCCTCTGTTACCAACCTCACTCCTTCATTATATTACTTCTGAGAATCCGCTATTAGTATAACAAACGGATTTTTTGCAGTAATTCAATTTCAATAGATTGTCTGTATACTGCATTATGTGACATTGAAAATACGATTGAAATATATGAGTCATTATTTCTTATTTTAAATATTTAAAAAATAATATGGTTTTTGAACACAACCTTTTTAGCAATAGAAGCAATTTTGCATAAGATTTGGCATGCCAAGTGATAGGAGAGCTGCAGAGGAGTGTACTAAGTCGAAAGGTTTGGGTGTAAGTTAAATATAACGTAGGTTCAAATTATGTTTCTGACCATTTCAGTTTTTACCAATACTGCCAACCTTTTACTTTAAAACTCAAATCCTTATTCTATTTTATAAGATCATCACACAAGCTAATCGGTTAGATCCTGCCACAAGGATGAGCAGAATAAGGATAAAAAGGAGATCGGCCACTTCCTTTAAAAATATTATACCAATGTTGAAAAGACTGATTCTGAGGCATGGGATATAGGTTTGTAAAGAATTAAATAAGTTTATATAGAAAATATTATAGTGCACAATGTTCTATGCTTAATCAGAGATGATGCAATAAAACAAACATGTTGACTTGTTCACAGTGATGTCATAAATTTAGCAAATCTAAAAATATAAATGTTGATGCCATCAAATATGTAAAAACTTTGCACAATTACTAGACAGAAAACATTTTTATTAAAATATTGTTATTACCTTGTATCATATGCTGTGATGTTACTCCAAATAAATAACAATCACCTGCTAGAGTTCGTGCTAGTATGGTATGTGACGTTTCATGTGGGTTTTTAAATATTTATTTCTGTAACTTTAGGTATGTTCATGGTTATTTTTAAACACATTATGCGAAATAACTCGTAGGGTATGAAATGGATGGTCGTGTCAAAAAGTGGTCCAGCACAAAAAGGATTTGATCCTATCTTTGACCCACATCCAAAGACATACCTAATCCATTATATTATTTAGTATTCTCAATTAATTACATACATTACAGTATTCTCACCCCGAAATGTTGTTAATTAAATGATTAAGACAATGATTTTATCCCGAACCCTCCAAAAGTAATCTTTAAAATAACGAGTCGTATATAGTATTATGTGTTTAAGTCTTTTAAAATTGCAATAGCAACTCACTCATAGACTTAAAATTTTTCATGAAGCTTAATTTAAATAAATGTAACTTTAAGTTGGGTAATTCTGAATGTCACTGAATGGGATTTGGATGATTGTTCTTATGGGTAACTATAATAACATTAACGAAATTACATAATAAATAAATAATCAAACTGAAGCAATATTATCACATTTTAACATCTGACATTGGGGCATATTTAAACTAAGCAAATGAGCTATAGCCGTGAAATGTTATAGGACGGTATGGATAGTTAATAAAATATGTTAAGGGAAACGTATTATAACATACTCCTACCATGTTATAAAAGTGTGTGTTAAAACACATATATTTTTAAAATATTGATACACATAATTTTCTATAAATCTCAATTTAGTATCTTTCTTGCTGGACTTAACCTCATTAACGTATTTTCAAAGAAATAAAACTCTCACAAGCGAAAAATCAGGGAATAGAATTTCGCAAAGTAATAAAGCCGTAAATAATAAGCATTCTGTATTCCAAAATTTGAAATCACATACTATTAAAACTTAAAAGATCATCAAATCGATACTGGCCTGTGGACTTGAATTTTTCATGATGCTTCATGTCTATTTTAATGTAAGTCTTACAATTATAATACAGATATTATAAAAAAAAATGTTTTATTTTAATAGAAAAGAATATATATATATATATATATATATATATATATATATATATATATATACTAAAAAGCTTGTATTTACGTAGCTATAATGGTATATAATTTAATTAATTCGTATAACAATATTAACTGTCTACTTTATTTGATCGATACGTTGGTGGAATTCAGTTTAACATACCTGACCATACAACCTATAAATTACAGAAGCCAACAAAGTATGTTTTCTGTGTAGGATGTCAAAATGTTACTAAAGTGGATATTTTTATTCCAGTTTTATAAGAAAGTTTAACGTTTATCAAGTCAATTAATAAATTAATTATAGAATTCATAGAATAAATAGTACATTCTCGTTAGCATTGATCGTAGCTCGTCCATGCTACTACTGGGATTGACAATTTATAGTTCATTGGTCAACTTACAGTCTAGTCAACAATAATAATTGGCTTATACAGCTCATGAGTTGAAATTAGCTCATGTTTCTAGGTTCCCTGCTGAAGAAATAAAACTATCTGTTCAAGGGAGAAGATATAGCATAACTGTGTGTGTTTTAAAAAAAATCATATTGAAGAGCACTTTATAAAATATTAAAAAAAAACCATTTACATATGGTTTTTTCCTAATTAATAACATTTTCTTTCATCTGATTATGTAATAGCTCGTCATGGTATAGCCTCCAAAGTGCAACTGCAGAATCGCACCGATAATGAAGATAAATAATTGGAAAACAATTCCTTGAGAAACATGGATAATACTCTGGCCCACTATCAATGTAAAAGAAACAGACCATGATAATAAAAATGGTTTTGAAGCCTTGATTTGTATCCCAACAAATACTGTTACCAGTAATAACAAAATAATATTTAAAAGGCCAAAAAAGATTGGGAGTGCCGATGGCCGATTGGGAGTGGTCTAACACCTTGGAATTTGAGTCTGAGTTAGAGATAGCGCAGGTTCGACTCCTGTCCGTGACCGTCTAAACTTTGAAAGAGCTAAGTAATTGAAAAATTATTTAAGAGTATTATTTTGAGAGCTATATATAAGGTAAATCTCACTGTAGAATCATTAATTATGGTTATTAATAAGAAATGAGGCTCGGTAATCTAAATGAAAATAATGTGGGATGAATTACTGTATAAACTTGGTAAAGTGTTACATTTGCTAGAGATGCGGTCACGTCCAAAGCTCTGTCTTGTGAAAAAAAATATCTAGTGTACGAAAAGATTGTCATGTACAACAACAATATAAGTTAAACAACACTATAAGTTTAGGAGTTTAGATGATATAATAGAATTAGGGAATAAAACAAATGCGGAGAAATAGGTCCTAAAGGGTGGGTAAAGAAACTATGACTCTAAGCACAAGTTTGTAAGATTGTATCTAAAGGTACCGTGTAATTAAAGTTTAGCAGAATAGAAATTTGGTAACTAAGAAGTCTGGAACATAATAAGACAAATTTAAATAAAATTATTTTTTTAATTATAAATGTCATTCTTTCACTTCCAATAACTTACTATCATATATATGTAATTTCCTACATAAATATAATTTCATATATAAAATGAATTACAAACATAAATGTAATTTTTATATACACATGTTAAGGGCATGTTGAAACTCAGATATATAGAAATTCACCAAACACCGGAAGGTGTTATTTATCACGCATTCAGCTCTCTTCACTGCGGACGTGACTATTGAAGGATTGAATGGTAAAAGGGAATCCATTCGTTATTCAGCTCTCTCTAAAAAGACGTGAGTTAATGTCCGTATTGAACCTTTCCCGAGCGTTAAATAGTATTCTGTATCTATTAACTGATCTTTTATAGCAATACAACAGCCAAAATACTTTAACTTGTTCATTGTTTTCGTATTTCAAATACACAGTTTAAAAGAGCGTATGTAGTTGGTTTTAAATGAAGATAATAATACAATTTATAAGATTTATGGGATGAATACCTTAAACACTATATGATCAGTTATCTGTTATTATTGAGCGTGAAATTCCTATTGTAAACACAAACTTACTACCTTACCCAATACATACGATACGGAATGATCCACTAATAATACATAATTTAATTCTCAATATAGAGTTCCATATATTTCAATACTGCTATACAAGGTAAACAAACTTTTATATCCATAAATTCGATGTGAAACACATTCGTATAAATAGTTCAGCGTTAGTTAATACATAAAGAGTTGTCATATCTGCAATAAGAGTCTAATTTAATTTCGTTATGTGGAAATCAGTAATAATTAAAATGGTTAAAACTATGGTTATAAACAGTTTCACAATTTTGCCTCACCAATAAACCGCATTATTTAATGCTGTTTTCATGTACTTCAGTTAAACTCGTTTATTATTGATATAAATGCACAAATACTGTTCTAGGTAATTTATTTTTTAACCACAGCCCATACTTTTATTGTTATATTCATAATAACTTATTTGTATAAATTACAGTATTAAACCAATTTAGTCAGAAAGTGCTGCAACGATATTGCTATTAGATTTCTAATATTATATTCTATTATTTCATTTTGATTAGAATTTGTATTAGAATAGTTTCTCATTCTTATGAATAACTTTGACATACTAATAGAAAAAAGTATGGAATTTTATTGACAAACGAATTTCATGTACAAAAGATTTGATAGCTACGATGTCACTATCTATTAAGTATGTAAGTAAATACATGTAATGTTAAATGCAATAAACAACGATCAATAGCAAATGGTATTAATTTAGTAATCATTTAACCAATATGGCTGTATGGTAATAGATGACTCAAAATTTACTCGATTAAATTGAACATGAACTATTATTGGTCCAAACACTAATATCCTCAGCCTATTTAGGATTTGCCTTACACACACACACACACACACACACACACACACACACACACACACACACACACACACACACACACACACACACACACACACATTAAACACATAGATTAAAAAATATGTAAGCTCGAAGTATAAATCTGCGAATTACAAAATAACCACGATACGTTTATTTTTTAAATAAACCGTAATTTTTTTAATAAATTAAATTTACTGGAAAAATATCGGATGAGTATAATTTTTATGAAGATAAATACAATATTATTGAAATGATACACGTTTTTGACAAGTGTAGGTTATTTGAACGAAAAAAAAACGTTAAAATCAATGGAAGACTACAAATATTTTAATATATTTATAAAATTATAACTTTCACTATTATAATAAGAGTCATGTTTTAAAAGAAGAAAATGTTATAGCAATGCATTATGCTAGTTTATTATATGACATAAAAATACATTAAATCCATGCAAATTTTAAAATTTACTATTTATAATGTGCAATTTACAAGTACTACGTGAGTTACTAATTATTTATATGTTAAAACTTTAACACTTCGTTTTAAATATTAAAATCTATGATCTTCCTCGGGTGCCAAGAAACATAATAAAATGTCTAAACATTGAAAAAACACTCAAAACTACAAACAGTGGCGTTGAACTTGCCACACGTTAAACTAAATATGTCAACATCCCACGAAAAATGTACGGAACCCTATTATATCTTAGATATAATTATTGTTAGCATATTTATAGCAACAATTATTACTAATTAATTAATAGGATGAACACAATAGTCTAACTGTGAGGTATTCTTGTAGGTCGTTGATTCTTAAATCATTTTATTTGGAAGCAAATAAAAGGATTAAGTATTCGGTTACGTCTTACTCAATTCAAAAGCTAGTTCAGAATTTACAACGGTAGTTACTATCAGTGATCCAGCATTAAAAAGGTAAGGTAAATGCAAGATTCTGTTCATTTGTCTTTTACCAAAGAGGTAAAACTTAGTTTAAAACTATAATATTACTTAATGGCGTTTGTTTTAATAAACCCCCAATGTACATGCAACAGTTGGCACTGTGATTTCTACTTACCTAGAGATTTGGAGTCTGGACAACAATTAGCTTACATAGTGCACTGATTGTAACCCATTATAAATTGCTAGAGTAATAAAGCAGTATCTATGAAGAACTAAAAGTGAACCAGAACTTAATGTGTTTTTAAACGTATACATTACAAAAAGGGACGTACTATGAAATTTATTTCTACCCATTTTTTTATTGTTTTGATTCTGTATAGATACAAGTACTTTCAAATGTCATATTACGGAATCACGAAAAAATTTTACTGATGAATTTGCAAGGATATATATTTTATCGATTATATAATTTCCTGTTCTGTTAAATAGGTAATACATGAACAAAAATTATTTTATTCACTGTTTAGGATTTTGGAAAAATCTAGGAATTTGAAGTTTTTCGATACCAAATTGCACAGTTTTCTATATGCTTTTAAGAAAAATTATTAAACCTGAGTATGAAGTTACTCGTTGCATTAATTGAATGGTCAAGTACCTAACATACTATTATTAAATGTTTTAGATGTAAAACATTTCTTTGGTGGCATTATATCTCTGGCCATCAATGTGGAGATACAATTAATAACGGCACTATAATCTAGTTCAAGAAATGGGTGATAAAATGAAACAAAGACATATTTTTGTTTAAGTATTGTTTACAATGAGCGATTGGAAAGGATAGTAGGTTTTCCAACATATAACGTTTTATGTAATAAAAAATTTTACATTACGTTTCGAGGATTGAAATCCATTCTGTTTTTTTGGTGTTAAAATCCCTAAGCCAATGAAAATAAAACGTTGGCTATTGACTGCCATTTATATTTATAACAATCTTTAAGTAATACAAGATTAATGTCATAACATCCAGAGAGGTGAGAATAAACACCAGTGATGTCACTGCACAGGAGCCGAGAACACAAATCCAAAATAAGGATATTGGAGCGATCCAATCTCCGATACTTAGAACTGTCCATTTTTTTAAAATATAACAATGGCAATCAATCAAAATGCTAATATCATTTTAAAGGTTTTATGCTATTGGTCGTATTCCTTATTAGTGGCCACGCTTTATACTAGAAACAATTGAAACATTAAGATCCCTTACTTAAGATCCTAGGGCTAGACTATGTAACTAGCTAAAGGAGATTGCTAACTGCATTATATTTTATTGGGAGAGCCTTGAGGTTAGAGAAGAACCCTGTTTAAAACTTTGCTGCCAGCTGTTATACTCTTTAATATTTCTACCCAGCATTAGGTAGAATCTCTGGGACCTCGTTGAAGGCATAGGAGTAGGGAGGCCTTATGAGCGTAATAAGTACTGAACCAGGTTAGTTTGATGTTTCGGGAACTAATAATCAATCAATCTACTTTAATTTAATACGAATTTCGTTAGCCTTACTGACTACCACCACAATAACAATAACAGTTAAGAAGCTGTATCAGAGATATTTTTGTAAACAATACCTGAAAAATTTAGTTATCAGTATAGCATATGTATGAAATAAACAGAGTAGCATAAATAGAGTTTAAATAATGCGTAAAGAACTGATTTTGTTTATTCTCCTGACAGTACATTAATATATCAATTAAATTATTTAGAAATAAACTTAAACAAAAAATATGGAAGACACTTTGTTCCCTTTCACAAACACAATCGTTCAGGAAGCACTTAATCCTATTTGTTATACACTATAGAAGAACATATTAGGTAAAACATAATGTAATATTCCTCCAAAAGAAATATCACATGTAAAACATGTTACATTAAAAGTTACATAAACAGAAACTTAACAGGCATTGGTAGCTGCTCTTTAGCACCCATTCAGCTCTTCTCACTGAGGGATTTACTATAGAAAGTTTGAATGGGAAAAGGGAATCCATTCATTACTCAGCGCGCCCTTGAAATACGTGGCTTTGAGATCCGTATTACATATTTTATTGTGATTTAAGTTCCATTTCTAAATCTGTTAATTGCTTTTTAAAAGTAACGTAAAAATCAACATACTTTACCGTATGTAAGGATATTTCATTCACTGCCTCCCTTCATGAAATGCGCAGTTAAGAAGAATATATCAGGTATAGATTGCTGATATTATCACCTATTACACAGGCCAACGATCGAAAAGCTTTTTTTCTTAAAATATCTTATTCTTATGTTTTTAGCGCTATAACCCAAAATATGACACTTATTAGGCTCTATCACCTAAAATATTTTTCTTATTTGCATATAAATGCATTAAATTTGGTTTTTTAAGAAGTTATCAGTTTTTATATAGTCCTAATGTGACTGTACAATATTTGTACTGGCTGTAGAAGAGTTGGCAGCACTGCTGAAAGACATTTAATGTCTAGAAAAAGGGGATTATATTTTTCTGTTCACAACTGATGTGTTTTTTACTGCAAACCTATGCTCACTTTCTGGTTTTCAGTACATGTGCTCAGTAAAATGTCTAATCGCGGTTGTAAGAACTCAGCTGACAGTTTTTGTTATATTTGTAGTGAGTATGTTTGTGTTGAAGAACTTAGAACATTGTCAAAAAAGGAGAAAAAAAGAGTTTACATTTGCTGTTCCTATGATATGGAGGGAACCTAGAAATCACACTGATGATTGCTACTTTTGCAGTATTAACATTACTGTCCATAACTCGAAAACAAGAAGGTAATAAGCTACCCAAACTTAATGTCCACCATCCGACCAGTAGGTTACAGTGTAGATTTGCCGGTCCCAGAACCTCCAGGTGATATGAATTCTGTTCAAACAGAAATGTTTTGTGATGTACAGTCAGAGCTAGATAAGCAAGATGATGAAAAGTTCTATATATATTGTGCTACAGGAAATATAGAGCATAAACTGTTTACGCAGATCGAGCTTAACGACTTGGTTAGTTATCTTGGGTTAACAAAAGAGAAAGCTGAATAGCTTGGTTCTAGACTAAATGAAAAGAACTTGTTGGCAGTTGAAACCAGCATATATATGTATAGGAAGAGAGAGAAGCAGTTATGTTGAATTTATTGAAAAATAAGGTAATTTAGTGTACTGCTTAGACATTCCAGGTCTGATGAACGAGTTCGAGCTTGGGATCAACTGTGTTGCAAAAAGGACTGGCTGTGAAGAAGTCTTTAAAACCTGGCGAGAATGACAGTCTCCACAAAAGTCTTGCAAGATCCTAAAAACATTTCTTACCACCTCTACATATAAAGTTAGGCCTCATGAAACAGTTTGTAAAAGCATTGCCTAAATATGGACCTTGTTCGAAAAAAGATATTCGATGTCACCTTTAAAACCACAATGACGATGAATGAGAAAGAAGCGTGGGTATCATTCAAGCAAATTGTTACAAAATTCTCAGGAAATGCAAAAGACCCAGAATAAAGTACTATTGTAGCTACCATGTTAAAACAGTTTAAAACATTATTATGGTTGATGATGCTGAAAGTTTACTTTTTAAACAGTCATCTTGATTACTTCCCGGAAGATTTGGGAGAGTTTAATGAGGAGCAGGGAGAGCGTTTTCATCAAGATGCTAAATTAATGGAAAAACGCAACCAGGGCCGCTGTAACATCAAGATGATGTGGGAATACTGTTGGTCACTTCACTGAAAAGCTCAGCATGCGACTCATCACAAAAAAAGCTACACAAGAAGCTTCAAAGAAAAAAGAGTAAGGAGCTATAAACAAATTCCATCTGACTACTTAAAAATACATTACTACACTTTATCATTATTTCAAGTAACCTACTGTAAATAAAAACCATGATTTTGATTTAACATAGAGTTTCGCTAATTTTACCATATACCGTATAGAGATTTTAAACTAATTAAAAAAGCAGATTGCTCAAAAACTATGGGTTATACAAAAAACAAGTACCAGATTTGGATTATGCACATTAAAAGTTATAAAAATCCGCTATTAAAGTGAAAAAAGATCTCATAACAAATTGTTTGGTGGCCTGTGTTATCAATACCACTCTAAAACGTCCTATTCTATTAGTTAATTATCTACCTCCAATGCAACATTTATTCAATCACAAAAGTAACAAGTATATTTAATCAAAAGAAACAACTTTTATTACAGACAATTAAGCATTAATATAGATGTTAAATGCTAAAGTTTAATATATAAATTAGGTTTTGGCTAGTAATGTTACAAAAGGCGGTGTTTTACCTTCAATACACCAATGTTATATGATTAAAATAATATTGTTTATTTATTTTATTATAATAATATTAGTAACTCACTTGAATATCGAAATGTAGTATTTGCTATTAGGATGCTGATTTAGTGATATATACGAACTAGCGGCAGATAGTCTGAGCTGTGTATGCCCTTCATCATTCGTTATCAAAACGAGATGCCATTTTAATCCTTGCGTTCCTGTTAATCTTATTGCTTGTATGTCTTATTGTAAACTACTTTTAGACTAATAATATTTCACCATAAATAAAAAAATTAATAATATTCCACCCTTCAATAATAAAAGATTTAATTAGAAAAATTTTTAAAGGTTCATTTTATTTTTAATCTATAAATTTGTAATATTCATTCTGTTTTAATTTTGGCCAAAGCGATGCGAAGCAGCGCACATACATTTTTCCATTCAGGCTCATTTACTAAAGAAAATGATTTTATTTGTGGCGCTTTTTTCAAGCTACCTGCTCTAATAATTCTTTTTCGATTACAAGTGGATTTGGCTTATTAAACTGATATCACTCTGGTGTCAACCATTAAATAAATGTTCTTTATTATGTTTGACTCAATTTGGCTACAATTTGGTAATATATATATATATATATATATATATAATATATATATATATATAATATATATATATGGTTCTACATGTAAGGATTTTCTTCGAAATAATATTGTCTAAGTTTTTACATTTATATGCCATTTTAATGTAAATCTGGAGAAGATTTGTAAACCAAAAGGCATTTGCTAACAGCTTAGATGTACAAATTTGAGATATAGGTTAAATTTTCAGTAATTAGTAGTGGATTAACTACTAACACTTGATTAACTCTGGAATAATTTCATTACCTCCTTTAAATAAATATTAAAATGCAAGTACAATAGAATTTTAAATTTATGTATAAGAATATTGAATTGAATGGTAATTATATGGACCATCTCTAACATGTAATTAAATCATTAACAACGTTAGAGGTATTCGCTAAGTAATATTTTTTACACAACTAGCAACTGATATGCATTCAAACCAATTAATTTCATAATAAATTAGTCGATATAATTTATGCTAAACTCTGAACTTAGTGTTAATTTTAAAAACGTTCAGATATTATAAACTAGTACGGGTTAAAAATATTAAAGTTAGGGTTCGTTATTGAGTTTCACTCCCTCTCAGATATATAATGTTTCTTATATACGATGAATCCGTTAGGAATATGTCTAGGTGTATCAAGACTTCATCTACACGCTTTATATATTCAAAAAAGTTTTGACTTTAGTGAAGTGTCTAAGAGGCTTTGTCATGTAAAGGCCTCACAGAGTAAATATTCTTACATATTCGTTGTTGTACACTTTTGTATTGTTATTGAATATGAAATTACACAAACACCATCTTGATCATTACTAACCTAACAAGTCTTAGAAAGAAAAAAAACTACGCACTTCATATTCCTCTCACCATGATGTTTCCTTAATCCATCAGCTGGTTTTTGTTGTATTATTCTGTGTGTTAACTTTCTATATTGTATTTATGTCTATAACAGTTTTAAAACATTGAGTCTCATTTGGCTTTCTCATTGTAAACAAGTTCTAATTCTGCTAACAAATTCTTTACATTATTTTTATTAAATCCATTTTAGTAGGCCAATGGATTTATTAAAAATAGTTTAGAATTGAAGTTCAAATATCATTTGTCAGAATCTGTCACATACATTTGCCGTCGTTATCTGTCAGGGGACCTGAAACCCACTTTCAGTTCTGTGCTACATTTGCTGTGCAGACCAATTTCGGAAATGGTTTCTCTCTTCTAGGAACTGGAATGTATGTGTAATAATTGTTTGGTTTAAATTTTATATTTCATCATTAGAATTTTCTTGCTTATAAATTACATTATTATATAATTATTATTTATTAAAAAGTTTTTTCTTAGAGATTTTATACTTAAAACAGCAAGGAGACACCAATTCTTCAGACACAGTTTTCAGGCTTTTGTAATACATCAAAGTGCAAATTAAAATAAACCTTTTAGTGACGAAATCGCACAATTTCAGTAGAAAATCTTATACCTTCAATTCACAGGTAAGTTGGTATAGTAAAAAAGCCAAACGATTACAAATTATTTGATCCCATTTGGGAAGAGTTTTTATTCTCTAGGAAATATTTGATTTTACAAATGAATGAGTTAAGTAGGAATTTCAATCGTATAAATGGAGTATTGAAACTATCCTGTCTGTTCAAGTGTGAGTACTTTCGAAGTACATGAAAAGCGTCATTATAATTCATTATAAAGAGAACATTTATAATATAAGTTGTTCTATTTTAGTTATAATAAAGCCACGATTAATAGAGAGTTTATAATCAATAGCATCATAGATTATATAAGTCTTACTGCTACAGATTTTCATAATAGAATATTGTGGTAAAACCTTTAACGGTTTTTGAACAAGCAGCTAGTATTTTACAGTGTAATACAAACATGTCAGCATAAGCTGCCCTGGAGTATAACTAATGTATTTCCATGTCCAATGACTGGGGAGCAGGGATTGTTCACAGATAACGTTTATTCAATTCGATGTTTAATAATGCGTGGTAAGCCAAATTTTATGTATTATCTATGTGTAAAATAATCTTTCTTTTGATTAAACAAAATATTTATGTTAAATGAAATCCATTACGATAGTGAAATAGTTAATAACTGTAAAAACCTTTACATTTATCATGATTAGAGAGAACCTCAAACCGTAGGATTATTTCTGAATATTCTCTATTTTAATTAAATAAGCAAAAGCAGTTATATTTTCTCTTTCATTTTCCCATTTAATGTGTATTCAAATATTATTTTAGGTAGCAGAACTTTAAACAAGACTTACTAAAGTTTAATGCATATTTAAAGGGTATTGGGTTTCATTTATTGTTTAAATTTCTTTAAGATATATTATTTTACCGTCACATTTAAAAATTAAATATGATTGGATGAACTGTTTACAAATATATATGACGTATCGTGTATGTTAGCTAACTATCGAAATCGTTTAAAAACTTAAAATCTGTTAGTTTATGGTACCAATGGTAGCGGGGTAAAAGTCGTTGACGCTCAATATTGCCTAAATTTAAATAAGCCAAATGCAATAATTCTACAGGTCAGTTAGTTCTCGAGACTTGAGCAACCAGACAGACAGACAGAAATTAATATTTTCAACCCATAGAGAGATTTTACTCACTACCGCTTAGCTACTAACATAACATCTGTTACTGATATTTAAAACTTAATGATATTTTAAAATATCAGCCTCATTTTTATGACGTATACTATTGAGGAGAACATAATATGACATTAAGACTGATTTTTTAGGGAAATATCCTTATTTATATCAAGTAGGTTATATTCTATAAAATCAAAATAATAATTTTGAGAATTTAATAATAGTATTTGTCACATTTTTTCTACTACCTGTTTTAATAGCTCGAGATAGAAGTGACATATAAGCACGTAGTATAAAAAACATTACTAGTAAGAAAAATTTCCTTAATCTGAATTTCCACTAAAAATATCATTCGCAGGTGATAATTATTCCTCAAATTTCATAGTACTTCTTAAGCTTCTCACTGTGTAAAAACATTTGTTATTTTTTATATTGCTTATAGTGAAATACTGAGATCAATTTCGTAAAAAATTTATAAATCAGCAAAACGTATTCTGTTTAACTTTTGATAAAAGCATTTGAAAAGAGGTTTGTAGGAATGTTTGTGTAAGATTATTTGCTAAAAAAGAATAATTTATAGAAAGGAACGCATGAAAGTGTGAAAGTAAATTTATATGGACACTTACTTCCAGTTGATAGTTAAGCCACGGAAACAAACAAATTCTTCTCCCCAAATTCCCGGGCGTTGTTCTAGATACAGCGATAAAATTAGTTTTTTACATAGATTTGTATTTACTACCGGTTGAAAAACAGAAGGAGTAAGAAATGCTTTCACATTATAATTAAATAGAAATTTAGTAGAATATTGTTAAGATATCTTAATCAAGGGACTGAATAAATTATGTTATTACATCTATACTTCTTTAAGTCAATATAATTTACGTTACATACTGTAGAAAAATTTACAATAACAACTAAGTCAACATGAGAAAGACTAAAAAGTTATAGAGAATAGCGTTACATACTTTTTAAGAACATAAATAGTTTGAAAATAAACCTCTAGACATATGTGTATGTTTTTAATCCAAGAGTTTTAAAAGATTGTAATTTGTAATAATACGAAAATATAATTTATTAATATTTACAGGAAGACATTATTTATTTGGATTATGAAAAATACAATTATAGAAGAACTATGTTATATTTTTAACCGATAAAATAACAACAAAATTAAACGAATACAAGTAGGGAGAATGTTATGCAATGTATACTCGTATTACAAGGCGTTCTTTCATAAGATACTGTTACTGTAAAATAATACAGGTTGAGTGAAGGAGCTTTAATTTACTAAAATATAAGCGGAATATCGTTACTTCTCCAAATATCATTGACTAACGAACAATCCAAAATTCGTAATGAACAAAGAAAAGAATGAATATTAAAATAATGACTGTTATATTACTGTACTAAATATTACGTTTCTGATATCAACGATCAAGAGCAAAGTCTTATTTCTGATTACGTCACACCACTTGCTTCACTGAGGTCATATGCAGAATTTTAAGCGATTAATAATAGTTTCGTAACGTAGGATGTTAAAAGTTCACAGAAAAATTTAAATTCTAAAGATTAGCTCTTCTCCAAGTATCGTGAGGACAGAAAGGCATAGTATCCAACTCCTTTAAGAAATATGAATACCTAGGTATAACTAGCAATCAGTATATAATAAATTCATATTAGGTTTTGACCAGGGCGGACTAATATGGCTTCATTGTACAATATAAAGACAAGAATATGTTGAGATTAATTTTACAAGATTGTGTACTAATGCCAACATGAATATAACACATTTTCTGTTGTATATCTACTATTTAACCAGTTATGATATACATACAGCTAACTACTTTTCAGAAACGTAATTAATAGGAGACCATTTATAGCACGAGGGGCCAAGCTAATTGATGATCAATGCACCGTTAAGGGATTACACTAATAGCCCTGGCGCGTGCGTCAAGAGGTTCTCAGATACAATAGCTCTATCTACAGCAGTGTAATTTGATACGTTTCCCCCTGTAGGACAAGATATTATAAGATTATGTTTTAGAAAAAGAGTATATGTTAGTATATTTACCTTTCTATTATCTATTGAGCCCGATTATTTATTCGTTCTCTCTACTTTAGGTATTCAATAGATTTACAGTTTAGCTATTTGTCATTACTGATCCGTTTTAGTACAATACTATTTTTGTCATACTCCTCTTAACGTGTAAATAATATACTGTATTTGTCTTCCCGGTAATTTTGAATTTGATCTGATCATGAAACAAACTGTGAATGAAATTGTTCCTCAATTAATTACAATTTACTACTGTTAATTAGAACTTACAGGATAATAGGAATTACTTTTTCATATTAGGGCAATCTATAATGTGTGATCTTGATTGCAAATAATAAAATTTTTAACATTTACAGTCTCTGAATTGATTTTAAATTATATGTGTAACTTTTTGATTTGACAAAGCAGCGATTTTATTTCTATCAATTTTGTAAACATACGAAAGTGTTTGAAAAGAATTTTGGAAAGGTTCCCTTATAACAATAAAGTTAAAAATACTTATACAGTGTATCCATCAACCTGATTAAAACATGAAAGGAAACCCGATTAAAGCAAATGTTTTATTACGTTTGTTTGTATTGCTCAACAATGGAATATGCATTGGATTCAATCACAGGTCAATGACGCATATTATATCACTGAAATTGGCTAACAGGATTTTTATTGGATAACACATTGAAATATATTTAAGTCGGTTTGATTTAGTTACATAGATAATGGATGATTGTAATATCACTATCAATTAACAACTATTGCTATTTACTTTGCTTATAATTTTCTTCTAAACAAAACATACTTTATAGTTTTATCCTTTCTAATAGCAATAGATACCTTAAAAAAGTTTGGAAAATAAAAAATATTCCATTTTTTTGTAATTTTTATAATCACTTTGCATTCCTTTAAAAAGTGCTGCGATTCAAGATCCTTAAGTAAGACTACGAGAGTGTTAATCAAGCCAGGTTGCTCCACTTTTCAATACAAATTGCGAATTCCGCAAAGTAATAAATATTGCTCTTGAACATGAATACTAGAAGTTCTAATATGTGTATAATTAATTTATATGGCCATCCATGGAACCTGAAGTTCAGAGCGTATCCGGATGTGCTCACACTTCTTGTGGATAATTTCTTCCAAATAAAACTATTTGATATTCATGTATACAACCACACCACATGTCGTAACAATCTCCGCTGAGGCTGCATTCAAATTTCAAATATGTCATTCTGTTTGCATAAATGTTTGGGAGACAGATAGACAGATATAGAAACATACGAAACGCTTTTAGCACACGTTTAATTGTACTAATACTTGTAGAAATAATTCATTAAAAATATTAAGATATCGTTTTCGAAATAACTTTAAATCTTTTTTCTTTAAACTGATTGTCATATCATTATTTACATAATAAAATAAAGAACATCAAGTCCATATAAAATAATGTTATTCGTGTTTTGGCATAGTTACGCTACACGTGTAAATATGTGTAATCTTTAAATCTCCTATGGATGTATTGTTTTTATTTAGTGATTTATTTTGCTACTCTATATTCTCGTTTCCATAATGGTTACATATAAGAATGATATCAAAATATATCTAAACTTTTGACCAAATCCTATTGAGTGACTTATACTTTATAATCAAAACGTGTTACACGTGTAGAAATGGAGCTTCATGCAAAACTTAAAGTTTATAAATTAGTTAAATTTCATGTATACAAACAGACGGACAAAAAGCAAAATAAATTTTTAGCAAACTGGTGATAGGCTTCTGGTGAGGTAAAGCTCAGCAATAATTAGTATAAAATGACGAAATGTTATTAGAAAACTCTATAGTGTCCAATAAATTATATTTTTTTTACAATATATCCTGTAATTTTCTAAACTGAATTAACTTATTTATGTTATATTATTATTCCTCCAATGACAAACTGACTCATTTAAAATTAAAAAAATATATATTTGTTTCAAATTTGTAAAAGTAGTTTATAATATAATACTGTATGTTTATGATACATAATATTTTGGTAAATACAAAGCAATGTATTTACTACAGAAACTGTTAAAGCGATATAAACATTAGGTGGTATACGAAAAAACAATAATTACATTTAAAATGGCGTTTATCATTTAGCTCATGCTAATATTTAACTGGAATTTTTTTCAGAAAAGTGATAACAGAAGTCGTTATTGATAGAGGATAACAATGTTCTGATAAACGACACACGCGCCCAAACGGGCCAGCTCTGTGGCAAGTGTTCCCAACATCATTCTACTCGGTTTTATTCAACGGTGTGGTCTTGTTTCAATAAAACAAACAGTGCTAGAAATGGTTTCAACACAGAATCGTTTTCTCATCATTTCTTCTCTTGTATGGTAGATTTCATACAACATGATATTAAATATCCACTCTAAATAAATACTATTAAAATAAGATATCAATGTAAAACAGTGTATTGATTCGGACTGCATCATAAAGTATCATATTCTAGTATCGGGGAGTCGGACATGCCTATCTTCCCCATGTTAAATTTGCATATTTCATGTCCCTTTTTCTCAAAAACTGTTTACAATAGAGCTATGAACCTTTTACTGTGGTTTCTGTACATCATTTTCTTGTGAATAATAACTGTTAAAAAACGCATTTTAAGATACAAAATACTTTTATTCTTAACTTACATGTTACTTGTGGTTTTTTAATATAATCCAGCGTCATAAAATGGTTGTCCAGGGCCTTTTTCCACCCTATACCACTCTTTAAGCTGTATTTTTGCCTTGTTTCTTGACTGACGGACTTTCTTTTGAAGTTCTAACAGTTCTTTCTCCGATTTTTGGATGCGCACTATGTCAATGTTTTTTAAAACTGCAGCAGATTCTTTCCCTACAGGTAAACCTACAGGTCACCATGAACCTCCATACCTCCACTGGTTCCAATATAGTTTGCCTTGCAGGAAGGTTCATGTATGTTCTGATTTTTTTTAGGACAAAGCACAGTGCTTACTCATAACAGCAATGTCAACAACATGGCCAGTATCTACACTAGTTGCCGATACTACTCCATTTAGGGAAACATGTCCTCGCTTTTGCCAGGTGCCATCTAACCCTACACAAATGTCACGTTGACCGTCATTCTTTTCCACAGTTACCATACCTGCAGACATAGACTCTTTAGCAACTTCAGTTACAGCAGAAACAATGTGTGTCATATATCTAAAAAACTTCGCCAATGGCTTCGGCATGTTCATAACTGCACAAAACACATTAGCGTTACCCTGGCCCTTGCCGATTGATCGTAAGCCTCAGGTTGACATCAAACAATTTTCTTATCTGAGGATTAGGATGTTCTACAGGTTTAGGGGAAGTAAAACAATATTTTTGTGTCGCACACGTAGGCTTAGTACATTTCACTGTGATATTTGCCGCAAGACCAATTCCCTTCACCACATCATACTGCATTCCAGAGCCACACTTCTTACAACTAGCCACTTCAAACTCTGACTTCATGAAGAATTTTAGTTCCACAATATCAAATATAAAATCAGAATTATCAAACTGTTCATAACACTCCAGTTGGCCAGTAAGCTTTGATGCTGATGCACTTACCAAAGGTAGGCCAACAGCAGCTTCAGGTTTTGAGGTTACGTCACTTGTTGATTGGATATCTAAGCCTATATTTACACTTTGCGAGGGCTGAAGTAGGGGTAGGGTCCAATAAGCGGACCCGGTTTTTTATATCGAAGAATATAATCATCGATACCTAATATTCGCATATCGACTCATAGACTATCAATCGATATAAAAGTAATAACAATCATATGTTTAAATTAAAATGTGAATTTAATTATAACAAATAATAAATGAACATAACCAAAATCAGGGAAACTCATAACTTTAACTAAATGAAACAGAACGAAAACGTTTTTACTAAAGTTGTGTCCACCATTACCTTCTTTTTTTGCATCTGAAGACGACCATGTTAGCTCCTCTGACAGTTACATTTGTTACCTTTCCACAAATATCACATAATGGATTCTTAGGTACTAACCCAACATCCTGAAGCCATAAAAAACATATTTTATCGTCTTTTAAAGCAATTTCGTGAAGCTTCCTAAGATTGACGGCCATTTTAATACACAATGTTACGTGAAATTTAAAATATTACCTTGTATTATTTGAAAGTGTTTACAGCTGTTCATATAGATTATTTAAGTTGTTAAAAATAATTCATCAGTATCGATTGATTATATCGATGGTTATGATTAAGTAATATCGTTTGCCAATTTCGATATAAAAAACCGGGTCCGCTTATTGGACCGTACCCCTGAAGTAGTTTTGTAACTACTTTTCTTCCGATAGTGTTTCCGCTTTTTTTAAACTTTAGTTGATCTTCCCATTCCTACTTACTAAATACAGATAAATGCTGCACAAACAATATCAAAGTAAAACTTTGCTAACATAAAAGAATGAACAAGCAAGATTTGACAGCTGACTGATACAGCTACGTAAACAATAAAGCAGACAAATGGGAAGTCACTGCCAACATAGGGAAACAAAATTGTAGGGAACATAACATAAAACTAATAGAGGTATACTATGTTTAGAGCCGAGTGGTGAATAGCCTACTTGGACATCAGTTTTCTTGCATTACATCACTACACATAAACAGCTGTAAAAAACTAACCACTCATCTGATTGAGCTAATTTAAACGTTCAATTACTCCTCAATAAATGCATAATACAATTATATAAAAATCTTTAAATTTTTTAATTTTTTTATGTTTTTATGTCCGACTGCCCTTAAAAATATCCCGCCTAATGTGCAAGTTACCAAAACTATAGAAATTCATAATCTTTTTTTTAACTAAGAAGGAATTCTAAAGGAAAATTTTCGTAGTTACAGTAACTATATTATTTTTATATTAATACTTATGTATAACAGAAAGAGGACTTTTTTCTCAAGATTGACATCCTTCAGTCATACAACAAATCAGTTACTTTCAATTTAAGATTATATACTAGCAAACTCTATCGTAACATTACGCCACGAAATCTGCAATTTATTTAATTCCACAGGTGCATAGGTAACCTATTGCACAGCTACAAATTAGGTTAATATAACAGAATCATTTAGAATTCATTATGATAGGAGTAAGTCAGTGATCACAATAAAAATATTTTTTATAAGCTACTAAATGGCTTAATTAAAATAATCTAAGCGATTCACTACTTAGCTGAGACGACTTTTCAAATAAGAATAATAACAATTCTAGGTTTTTCAAACACGAGGATCTCGTCTTGGCTCTATAAATAGGTTACTTAAATCTAGCTTCCAAAGGCTAATTCCATTTGGAAACCGTCCAAAATTAACTGAAACATAAATTTGAATAAGACACTCCTAACAATGTATACGATTACAATTTATACAATATTTAAACGATCCTAAAATCTAACCTTCCACCTCCCATTGATTGCTACAAAATTATATTCTGTAACATAACTTTTTAAATAAAAGTAACTATTGGCTGAGCGCTAGTAAAGCCTATAAATTTATAGACTGAAAAGTACGTTTTTGTCTCTTTCCCTATCTATGTTTGTAAGTGCCAGCACAATATTTCGAAATAGGACTCATCCATAGAATTGATAGTTTGCATAATTAAATGTTTGTCTATACAAGTAACACTGTTCGGTAATAATTCATGTCACTCAATGGGGTTTGGTTAAGCCTTACTGAATATTAATACACGGGCTTTATGGGTAACAATGATAGCAACGAGAAAATGGTATCGTAAATAAATTTAGAAATTTAAAAATATTTAGTTCCATAATAGAGGATTTCACCATGAGAAAATAAAACTTGATATTAAAAAATTCAAGGATATAAAATGTTCGCTATATTTAATATCTGCATTGTAGTAGCCTTCCTAGTTTAACGAAACTTTTATTATGCAATCATTGTTATGTTACTTAATATACGATATTTTATTGTATCATATAGCAGGATCATCCAAACCACATCAATCACCAAAACACTAATCTACAAAAGTTCTATTTTAAATAATAACTTTTTGTGAAAACAACGAATTCTATGACTGTGAATGTCTAACCAATAAATTTTCTTAAACATTTTTGAAGCCCATGATTCAGGAAGTTGACAGAGTTTCCTCTTTTGCCTACCGGGGGGAGGATGTAGTTTCAGTTTGAGTACATGTGTTTCTATATCTGCGTACTGGTTTATCTGCCTGTTGGACACTTTGAGAATAAAACGAGTTTTATTATTTGAAATTTTGCAAGAACCCGTAGCGAAGCCTGTAAGAAGACGCGTGGTATAGAGTACTCCTACCTTGTCGATGTTATGACACGGAAGCAATTTGTGTAAATTTGTTTTCAATTTCCACCTATGAAGTCAGAAAACGAACCACACAAAAATATATTTAAGAAATGAATCAATAAAACCGTAGTATTGTAAGTACTAGTTATAAAACACTCGTGAAACCACTGTCGTGTCTACCTAAATACGAGCAGCTTAACTGGTTTTACTGCTTTACTAGTTAACTATCTTTATTAACTTTTTTATTGGCGGATGGAAACAAATAAATGGCTTTTAAATAAAGTTACAAGATATTACCGGATCTTAAGTTATGTTTTAATACCCATTTCATCCATTTAAGCTGATCGATACAGAGAGAAATTTTCCTTTACAAAACAAAATAAGGAAATTTAAAAATAGCTCTTTTATGTCTGTAAGTTATTCAATGCCACCTGCCTGTTGTCAAAACAATCAGATGATAAATGGTGGCACCAGTTGACTGATAGTAATTTATTGTAATTCTGTGTTTGACCTCAGTTTGTGTTCATTGTACCGTCATTCTTCTTTCTTCTTTAGTATATAGCGCCACCACAGTGATGTATCTAAATACACGATAAATATATCCTTTGATGAAAAAAAAAAAAATATATATATATATATATATATATATATATATATTGATAACTTTGGGAGAATTAAAAAATATCCTTATGGATTATGTTTTTAAGTAAGATATGGGACACAATGAAAACTTTTAAGTGGGATTACTCAGTGAGTATAATTTAAATATATGTAGCCATAAATGCAGTCCACATAATGGTAGAGCAAATTGGCGGAATAAAGTCGTTAGTTAATTTGTTAGGCAACCTTCAGAGACTCTTTATATCAGAACTTAGGTAATTTGTTATATTTTTAATAATAACTGTAATGTATTTTCAAGGGGATTGCTTGTTTTTGTAATGTTTTAAAGATATTTAGGTACAAATATGGCGCTGAAATGTTAGTGAGAGAGCTCCTCATTAATAATGACATATATACGTAATGTATGAATATTATCCTCAATGAATACATACACTCTGGCATACCATCATAGTTACTTTTTTCATACAGTATAACTATTAGAATAATCGCAATTAAGTGGAATGATATGAAATATGACTTTAATTGTTTTATTGAGTTGGTGGGCTGGTTAGTATTTATTTCACTCAATCTAAAGGTATATTCAGTACTTTTAACATTCGTATAGAATAACAGATGATTGTGTAGTCTTACATTTATATAAAACAAATTAATTAATAATGAACTCCGTGTACATACTAAATTAACAGGAATAAAAACAAAATGCAACAAAGAATTTAAAATACTAAACATTTTGTAATAACACGTATAACAAAATCAGGTTTATTAATGTAAACCCTCGCACATTCAACCATTTGAGTAATCCGTGCAAACGCCAACCAAATGCATTACCAACGTCTACCACCGGGTTGCAAGAAGTCCCAAATAAATAAAGGCCCTTCACATTTGTATTATTTTCAGGGCGAAAGGTCCATAACAGGCAAGGTGAACAATTAAAAACCAATCTTATGCTGATAAATGGTGGACAGAAATAGCAAAAAAATAAGCTTCTCTACAAGGTGGTTGTCTACTGAGATCAGATATAAAACTACAATTGTATGACAGGTAACTTGGAGGATTTGACTTGAGGATTAAAATAAAATAGTGAGGATAACATACTCAAGAATCTATTAAGGATTCATGAGAGATGGTAGTTGGAAATGGGGAGACCAGTTTTGCGTTAGTCAACGATTAAAAAAATCTACATACAATATACATTGTACATATAGTATACTATATACATACAGATGCAATTATTTTGGGACCGATGCAGCTATCCGAAAGCTCAAAGAGTCAATCTCTAGGCTAAGAGTTGCATTTTTAAAATTAAAATGTGTTTTAAAAATATTACTAATAAAGAATACTCTGATAATACTTTATTTATATTGTAAATTGCTTAGATATTATGAAGCTACTGTATTCTATATATACATAGTTAAGTTCGATAAAAAGGTTATATATTTTAGTTTATTGAACATTTAGACCTCAAAATGAATAAGAATTAGTAGACTTAATTTTTAATAGTAATATTAAGTTAACGTAGATGGATTTCTCTTAAAATGGGATGGTATGAACTTAGATACTACGTACGGAAATTTCAATAACAAAAGCGTGGTATATTAAATAGAAATATACTCGTAGCTAAAAAGATAATAACAGAGGTATGAACATTATAATTGGTTAGTGTGTTGAATTCATGTAACAAGTGAACAACTTATAACAAAATCATGGTTTTGTTACTCTAACCATTTCTTTTTTTTACTGTATTGAACTTTCTAAAGAGGATGTTCAATAGAAATAAAAATTGGCGACGTTGCAACCACTACGCTGAAGAATGAACGGTGTCAAAGCGTTTTTAATCAAAATTTAAAACAATAAGACGTTACTGTACAACTGCAAAATGAATTGCCAACGTTTGGAATATCCATATACTTAATTATTAAGACAGCAATTATACATATACATGATGAAAATGTCCAACTATTGTTACGTTATAACAGGATTGCGCAAATTTTCTGTTTGTAGACGTATTGGTTAATATACTTTTTCGCATTAAAATTTAGATAAGATTGAAAAGAAAATGATAGTAATGCATTATTTGAACATATATTGTAATAAAAATTAACTTAAAATATTTCGCTTCAAAAATAAAAATTTTCATTATGCTAGTATTTTTTTTACTGTCTTACACACTGTCCCTTTGTTTTGAAAAGAACAATCATCATCAAAATATTATTGTTTTGCAATAAAAATAAGAAATTATTTTAAACCATATTAAATTTATAATTATGTCATATTATTTATATAACGTACTAATTGTAAAAAGCTGTATATTTTAAATTACCCTACTTAAAATTCTAACATTATTACTTAATTAAATAAGACGTTTTATTTTCTTTCTTATATCAAATAATTTAAATTTGTTCAATATTATACAGTACTGTAAGTACCAGAATTTATGACAACTAGATATCAATAAGTAAAAAACGTTTTCCAGCTAGTATTACTTACAACATATTCCATTAGGTTTAATGAAATAGTATCATAGAAAGAAACATATTTAAACTGATGAAAAACGTTTTTTAGCTGTTCCGAAGAATGTGTTCAGCGGTTTTTTAATGGTTTAATAGCCGTATATATTACAATGATGGAAGGACTGGGGATTTCATTTGGATTTTTTATTTTAGAAAATATATACAGATGTTTTCCCCACGCAATGTTTAGCACAGATTTTATAAGTTCAAGCGCCCTTTTCTTGTAACAAACACTTACAGATAATGTTCTTCTTTAACATAAACTTATTATTCTTGAATATTTAATATCAGAGAATATTTATATATATATATATATATATATATATATATATGTTTAGAACCTCAGCACTTGCTGGTCCAGGAGCGTAAATCGTGCGTACCTTGTTGGTCATCGCGCCTCATGCTGGTCCGGGCCTTGAACGTGTTGGTCCGGACCCGCAAGTTACGAGGCTCTGTATAGAGCGTGTAACATCCTGGACCAAGAAGTGCTGCTAGCCTGTAAAGTTCATTTGATTGTACAGTAGCTCGCCTAGCGTGAGTATAACGAACTAAATACTCGAATGAGGGGAAATCCCCCACCATTCTCGGACAAAGATTTGCCGGGTTTCTGTACAGGGCATACTGTCGAACATTGAATAAAGTGTTTTTTCAAATCAAATCAAATCAGTCTTTATTGCCTTTTAACAGCATACAATATTGTATAGAAGCAGTCTGTATTAGCCAGTGTATTAGCCTATCTACTCATTCACACACAATTATACACACAAAAAGTTCCTCATCCAGACAAACATGCAATGGCTAATCGGATCCTGTTAAAACGTGTTTCGATTTTAATTGTCTATTTACGGGCGGCTTTCCATGAACTCACATACCGTGTCAACAGCGCCTGACACCAATAGGCATTGAAGACGAGATTTAAATTTGTTGGTACTGCCAATGTTTTAAGATCCTCAGAGAGCCTATTAATCAACCTAACACCAGCCTGCGATGGCAAATTATGAGACGCCACCGTTCGATGTGGTTGACTGCGATAGTTGTCCCTGTCTCTTGTCTCATACTGGTGAATGTTCCTACCCTGAGCCAATGTGCTGTTTGATTTACAGAACACAGCCACCTCGAAGATGTAGAGGCAGGGCAAGGTCAGTAAACCAAGCTCCCTGAAGGCATCCCTGCACGACTCTCTTCTCTTTAATTTTGAAATGATTCGTACACAGTTTGTTGTTTGCACAGCTGCCCCAGAGTCTTACTCCATATGCAAGGTGCGGATAAACAAGGGCAAAATAATGTGTCGTGAGAACAGTGTTTTGCCAGATTCCGCGAAGCATACAAACCTGAAGTTACTCTGGAACAAACACTTTCAACATGATTGTCCCAGGTCAGACCTCGATCTAGGTACATCCCTAGGAATTTGATGGAGTCAGATTCCTCTAAGAGTTTGTCATCTACCAGGACAGCAGGTCGTGCACTACCTTCACGCTGTCTCAGACAAAAATCAATTGTGTTTGATTTTGAGGTGTTTGTTTTCAAATTGATTTCCGAAAAAATTGGATGCATGAATTCACTGTGACAAATAAATTAATTTCAAGCTTCTGCAACGAATTTGCAGTGACGCAGAGAGTCGTATCGTCAGCATATTGAATCACCTTTCCATTCTGGACCGATGAGTTTTAAATTGTTTAACGTAAATAGTAAAAAGCACTGGCCCATGGATCGATCCATGAGGGACGCCAGTTGCCATTTTCAATTTTCCTGACATGGCATTTGAGATCTGCACGCACTGGTCTCTATCCTTATGTAGGACGAGATCCACCTGTGTGGTAGACCCCGTAATCTTCATGTCGCTAATTGATGCATCAGTGTCAAAAGCCTTAGCAAGATCGAGAAATATGCTGAGCACCTTATCCCGTCTCTCAAAACCATCGACAACAATATTCACAAGAGTTGAAACCGCATCAATTGTTGATTTGTTTTTATGGAAGCCGAATTTTTCAGGACACAGTATGTCAAACCTTTCCAGAAAACTTTGTAGTTCATTCAAAAATACCTTTTCAAAGACTTTGCTGAAAATTGGCAAGATTGCGATTGGGCGGTAATTTTTGGTTTGATGAGGATCTTCTTTCTTAAAAGTCGGGGCAATTTTTGCTGTTTTCAAATCATCCAGGTAAACTCCAGGTAGAAATGAGGAGTTTACCACTTTTTTAGTGGAGTCAAGATACGCTTGGAGCATTTTTTGACTAGCCACGTGGACATACCACTGTTGTTACAAGATTTCTTTTAATTTATTTTTTGCACAATACCAGCCATTTCAGCCTCATCGACAGGGGTCAAGATCATAGACGATACCGGTTCTCTACCAAGGTTGCGGGAGAGGGTTTCAGTGTAGCACACATCACACGAACCAACTGAGGCAAAATACTTGTTAAATTTGTCAGCAATTTTTTTAGGATCATCTATAAGTTGGTTTTCAACGAGCAGTAAAACATTGTTTCGATTTTGTATTGGATGTTCTCGTTTTACGGATTAATTTTCCATGCTGTTTTTGAAAAGTTCTCGGTATTCTTTAATAGTTTTGTTTAATTCATAGGCTTTAGCAGCTTTTATAACTTTCTTATATATTCTTCTATAATTTTTGAAAAATCTTTGAAAATTTTCGTTGTTTGTATTAATAAAAATTGAGTGATAAAGTTTGAGTTTTTCACGAGATGTGAGAATACCTTGTGTAACCCAAGTATACTTATGTCGCTTACTGCGTACTTCAAATTTTCTGTAAGGACATTAAATATTTAAATAATAGAGAAAGCGTTCATTAAAAGCAGTGTAAACTTTATTTGGACACTGAATGTTATTTAAAAAATTCCAACTTTCTCGCTTAAGGTGATAAATTAACTCGTTAATATTTTGAGGGTTTAGAGCTCTTTGGACCGTATTTTCTGCAAGCCTAGTCAACGGATCAAGTCCATTAATCAATCTCCTGAGCGAAGTGATCAGATATGGCAGGATTGAACACGACAACGTCAACTTTCGGGATGTTGGTGATAACGTTGTCGATGGTTGTACTCGTCGTGGCACATACTCGTGTAGGAGAGTTCACTGACCAATTTAGACCAAAAGATTAAAAAATATCACGCAGCCGCCGAGTGTGGGGGTCGGGGTGGTCCAGTGCGTTTATATTTAAATCGCCAATTAAGAGAAATAGTTGATTGTTTGAAAACAAAAATTGGTTAGCAGGCTCTCTGGTTTTCCAAAAAAGGATGAAATAAAACTTCGGTTGTTGTTTGGACGGTACATTTCAACAATATTAACTTTTTCGGGTGAATTTAAATTTATATTAATACCAGCAGCCTCAAAATAAAATTCTAGAGTATGAATTACTTAATTTTTTTTCAAATTTCAAGGGGAGTTTTTACAAAGATTGCCACACCACCTCCCTTAAAATTGGAACGAAGGAAAATATGTGCCAATTCATAATTTTACATTTTTTTAAATGCTGATCGGTTGTAAAACAGTGTTCCGATATTACAATAATATCAGTTTTTCGCTCATCGCACATGAGGTCCAACTCTTTTAACTTATTGGTAGCGGATTGAGCATTTAGGTGAATAATTTTGGATTTCGAAATTTTATGAAAATTTTGAGTGGTTTCTGAAAACGTGTTCTGAATAAATAACGGGATCTGATACCCCTCTCTCGTTTTACATTCGTCATAGGCTCTTTCGTTTTTTTTTTTTTTTTTTTTTTTTTTTTTTGACAGGAAAGCGTAATATTGTTTTCGTCAGGTTTTACAGGCGAAGTAGCTTTGATGAAGTGTCATGCTGCATGAGACGGTTCTAGGCAGGACTGGCGAGCGACTCACAGGTATCAGCAGCAGCAGGTGAGGCAGCGGGCACTAGGCAGTGTTAGAGATAACTCAGGCGCAGCAGGCGGTCCGACAGCAGCAACCAAGCCCTCCACTATCATTTCGACTAGCAGCTCTTTACCCGGCAATTGCAGATGCATGCCATCCGTGTGAACCAATTTCTTCCGATATCATTGATATCGAGGAGCTTGAGGTTTGAGTGTCTCACGCATAGCTCCCCTATGTAGTAATTGGAGAGAATGGTCCGTTGGTTCACAGGATGGCTAACGAGCAGATCGTGAAGATAAGGGATCATTGCCAAGATGACATCGGCCGAACTCAGTCGAACGGTGACTCTTTCTTCCAGGCGATTATAGATGTTGTGTGACTCACCGGCAGCGATGTCGTTGGTTCTGGCGAGCAGGATGAAGCAGCTAGAGGGAGGCGAGGGGCTGCTGGACGTTGCATTCAGGAGTTTGGCCCCAGGCTTACATATGCCAGTCACTTTGGCAGCCGATGAGACGCGGCGCTGCACAATGCGGGCCAGGAAACGGGTATTACTGTCACCCTCAAACACAACATTCCTGAAGGAAAGCAACTCTCTTTTAATTTTGCCTTTCAATTTTGGCCTTCTACCAGGAGAAGACTTCGGAGGGGGGTGTTGGCCGGATGGTTTAATATTGTTGCAGGTTATTGTACGGGGATATTTTTGTTGAGCTGCATTAGTGGTTGCGATGGTTTTGAGAATGGGTGGTTTTTCGTTTGTATTTTCGAGAGGTTCAAATCTATCGCTGGTCGTAATAGGAACATATTTTTTATTTTAACAGACAATCCAATCACCCGTCGCCTGAGAGTAGCCACAGGAACACCCCTGGACCTCCCTCTCGGCCCGTAGACATTCAATCTCTGCCTCGAGTACCTGAATAGTTGTCCTCAGATTGGTGACGAGGTCGCGAGTCTCGTAGCACTGTGAGACTTGACAGCAGGTGGTCACCGGTGGCTCGCACTGCACAATGCAGTCTCTTACAGAACCTCCCGCTGATACTCCGGACAGCGAAGATCTCGCAACAAAAATGTCATTTGTATACCGAAGAAGCCTTGTGTCCGATTCAATGGAATGATCGACAACCCTCATCAGATCGACATTGAGCTGACTTATCTGCTCCTTTAATCTGCAGTTTTTTTTGACGCAAGTTCGTCAGCATCAGCGGCTACCGACGAGGCGACAGGCGTAGGCGCTTCGAGTGAGTTTGTAGTAGCGAGCAGGTCAGGTTTTGTTGCAGCGACAGGGGTCGGTTTCTCTCCCGTAGACGCGTGGAACGCAGTAGTCTCGCCCGCCGGTGAACTGATCGATGTGGAGGATCTGGATGGAGTGGCGCTCAGCGCAGGGTCCGGGCCAGGCTTGGAGCAGGCAGGCGGCGAGTCAGATGCAGGTGGAGTAGGTGAAGCAGCGTCGGTCGTAGACAGAGTCCTGGACAGCGGTGACAGAAGCGAACGCATGGTGACTGGGTGTTCGCCGCTGTGTTTTTTATTGCAAACAGTCAGTGCCGTTATATTTGGATCAGTTTTAATCGATGCGCTGCATATTTTTTCCGAGACATCGCCAAGATATGTAAAGAATACAGGGTTTCCCGGTTTTTGTTTTTTCTATTGTAAATTGCATATTTTTGTCAATAATAAATTAATGAATAAATAAATAAATAGATAAAATGAAAAGTCACGATTATTAAAAGAATCTAAGTAATAAATTTATAAGCAAAACTAAAACTTATTAGATTAACAATAAAAACAGTTTCTCTACAGCAAAAAGGTGCTTCTGTCGGTGGGAATCGAACCAATGTGTACTGAGATGCTGTGCCGTGACCCCTACTGTTGCTGCCACGCAGATAGACAAGATGTGGTAGTTACTTCTTGTTCATACGGCTCGTCGCTCTGTGGTTGTGTCAAAAATGGAGTTGCACAGTTGTATTGCAAGTCTAACCTTGCTATTTTTGCGACTAGGTTTAGAGCTAAAACTTACAGATAAATAAACTAATCCAACTCACTGTAAGGCGTTATTTATCGGTAACTTAAAAGTGTTCTTCAGTAACTAATTCTAACAAAACTGTGACGTAAAACCTTGCAAAATTTCGTCTATGCCAGTGCCGCGCTTGTTTGTACTTTCTTGACAGTATGTATACTTTGATTATCAGTAGGATATTAATACGTACAGATTCGAAGACCGTAATGTTTCATTTTATAGAGCCTAAAAGTTAGTTTTGCTTTCAAAAAATATTTTTCAAAGTTTGTTATTTCACTTTTCATTCTTCATGTATATAAAACTAGTTCAGGTACATTAAATCAAGTAAGCTGATCGTCTGATTTTAATTTCTAACATTCACTCTATTCGCAACAATTTGAGTGCGGGATTACTAAATATATACCTGTAAACTTATTTTATTTCAGTTTCCTTTTTCTATACACCTATTGTTATATTCATACATGTATTTCTTATATATGTTACAACCTTTTATCATATGTACATGTTAAAAATTTTATTGACTTGACAACGTCTTAAATTAGGTTGCGGCTCGGAGTCACTCATGAAAAAGTGTAACGCCCGGTAACGTTACGATGCCCGTCCAGTGGGTCCGCCGCACGGGATCCGCACGGGATAAAGCAGATAACTGTGGGTCCGCCGCACGGGATAAAGCAGATAACTATGTTTATTCGTGAAAATGTGGAGTGCTTAGATTCGTCATTTACAACAACTACAACAATAAAGGTAAATAATTGTACACTGATATTTCATTATCGTAAACTATGATTGATTGATTAATTGTTAGATTGACACAAAAGTTGAGAAACTGAGTTTATAGGTTATGTCATACTATTGACAAATGTTGATAGTGTTAAGTAAATTATTAGTTTAAAATCACTCTGCAATCAATCGTAATTCAGTCGATTGAGAAGAAACAGCGCGTATTGCTAGTCAAACATTTAAAATAACAAATTATAACCTCTAACCTGTCATAACAGTGCGACCAAACAAACGAACTAAACCGACCAATCACCACGCGCGGAGTTAGAATTTAACTGTGTTTAGCAAGAATTTCAAATTCCAATTTTAGTAAATGTTTTATTCAACTTTACCATTTACAATAACAAATTTTAATTAATTTCAAATTATGTACAATGTTTTAGTAAACAAAATATATTTCTATAGTTAAAATTTGTGCAATTCTTATTTTCATTCAATTCCTTCTTCCTATTGTGCAATTTAATAATATTCATATCAATAAATATTCTACCGAGAAAAAGACGTTGTCACGTAAAATCTTCGCCCGTAAAACCGACTTTACAGGCAACCATAATTTTTTCTGATGATAAATAGGCAGTTTATTAACTATATGAAATACCTTGGATAATTACCGGTTTCTCAGATCAATGTAGACCAGAAATTAGATGAACTACCGTTTGTAAAGACAACCTTTCGACACTGCGTTGAAAACCCAATTTCAAATGGTCCTGACGTTTTAAAAAAAAATTAGTTCCTCAAAAATTTAGGTAATTACTGTAATAAAATCAATTACTCGAAAAATTAAAATATCTGGGAAAATATTTCAAAAGTCATGGATATAAAACAAAGATAAAGAAAGGATTACAATTAATTGATCATTTCAATCAAGGGTCAACGAAAGGTTAAAACTCTTAAAACAAAGATGAAGCAGATTTATTCAAGAAATATTACGCGAACGTCGGGGACCGCCTAGCCCAGTTTTTCCTGTAACCTAGGTCGCCACGAAAGATACTGAGTACATGGTGGACGCTTACTTCCGGGTAGAATCTATAAACGGGCCCCGAACTCCAGCACGTATTCACGGATATGAAGGGCGGCTCGGCTCCCGGCAGTGATAACATTCTAGCTTAATTCCTTCAAATTTATTTGGCCTATTTAATTTTTCCCTTGCTTCATATAATAAATCAGAATATTAATGAGCACATTTTCCCAATCACTTTCAAACTTGGAAAAGTAATCCCGTTTTATAAAGGGTAAAGTTGTAATGATCATGATTTTGGGTGGACTTCCCAAATACGTTCATTATTAACAGTAAATATTCATTAAATTTATCTAGAGTAATGAATGTGATTTAATGATAACATATAAAATATATCTTCTTACTGGCCGTTCTTGTATATGTTTATTCTTTACGCCTCTGAAACTACTAAGTTACCTATTGACTGTTTACATTTCTTTCAGTGAGTGGCAATCCCAAATTTACCCAAAGAATTATATTGCTTGTTTTTTTACGGTTTTTAACTATTGAATTATGGTATAAGAGCACAATCATATTTTAAAATTTTTCCTATGACCAATTTTAAAACGGCGGTTACCCATCCAAGCAGCTGCCACGCTCGGCGTTGCTTGATCCCGAACCGTTACACTGTGCCATTGGCAAGAGGAAATGTTCGTTGCCACAACTATAAAAAAAAACTAAGGTTCCTATGGGCTAATGAAACAAATCATAGGATTTAGTTACAAATACTGCTTTATCTAAAACAGTGGTTTGCAAGAAGACCTACAATATTTCGTGAAAAAATATCCGTATTGCTTTATAGTACCTTGAGAATGAAATTATGTTCAGATCAAATATTTCCCCCATATCTGAACTTCCTAGTTTAAATGAGGATAAATCACTATAATGGCCATAGTAGGATATTATTAGTATTTAGGAGAACAAACAATACAAACTTGGAGATGAACTATTTCGATATATTTTAGCGTTATGCTCCTTATAAGTATAATGGGTATTTTTGTGCATTCAATAAATTAAGGGAAATCAAGTTATATGAAATTAAAGTTTAGTTTATCCGTTTTCTATACAAATATTTCAATATATTTTAATTTTAGAATGTTTTGTTCATACGCATTTTATATACTTAAAGGACGAAACAAACACGATAATAGCACTCAAGAGTGTACTTAATAAAACCAATATCCGTAAAAGATTTAAGGGTATCGTAGGGGTAACACGTTCACGGTCAAAATTTGTTCAAAGGACTTTTATAATTACTTTCTTAGAAAGAGGGCTGCAGGGTGACTTGAACAAATTAGCAGTTCTACATCAATGAACCGCAGTTTACAGAAGTTGATAATAATGAAGCAAATGGGATTTCCAAAATGGTCATTCCAATGTATGTCCGCTATATTTTTCACTAGACCAGCGGATGTGTTTTGTTATGGGTGAGAGGTATTACGGTGCAGTAACCATATTAAATAAAACCAAAGTCGCAGTTATTTCCGGTGAACGATTCCCTTACGGGGAGATTTGTGTTCATGGAAGATTTGTGAAATGGCCATATACTCATTTGATCTTTACATTCATGCAAACAATGTTTTGTATAAATAATTTACGGAGTGTTGAATGAGTAGACTAGAAAACAAACAACGCATGGGCGTTACAATAAATATATCTATTTAAGATATAAAAACATCCTCACTACATGCACAGCACATAGAACGCCATTACGTTTTATGTAATACTTACTTATGTTAACGAAAGTGATGTATTGCATTTCTCAGTCAACATAATTTGTTTTAGATAAAATATATGTTAAGCGAAACGTACAACTTTCCTATATGACTATATGACCATTCCTATCCAAAGGCGTATCCAGGAGGCTTTTGGGGTAACCCCCTCCCCTTATTGATACAAACATTCAAAGTAGGCTTATATTTTAACTTACGTTAAACAGAATTTATACTCGTTGTCAAACAATGAATCACACTCGTAGTTCAGTTTTGTTTTTTTATTTGTTTCGATATTTTAACTATAACAGCTGACATATAGTAAAACACAGGACTTGTGCTTTATAATTTTTCTCGGAATGATAAGTCCGTCTGCTACCTCTAGGGATTGACAAAATATAATAAGACACTGTCGCTTATCAAAAGTTGTTTTATAGTTGACCAACATTTAAAAATCAAATAATGAACTTCAACCCTCTGGTAGTGACTTAAAATACACCAAAAGTTACGTAATAACCCATGTAATTTATTTTATACCATCTTTTAATCAAATATTTACAAAAACCATTATTCCACAAACAACGTAAAGAAATATCATGTTAATCATAATATTATTGTTATCATAATATCTGACTTAAAGTTCGTATATTTTTATTTACTTAAGTTTTTATTTAAATAAAAGAACATATTTTAGTTACATCAAATTCCAAAAACAATATATAAATAATAGACTAACATTAACAAAATATTATCATAAAGTAAATGTGAAACTCTTAATGATATCAAAATGAACTCGAGAACTTTATGGAAACAGTAAAAAGTCTTTCGGATCAGATAACTTTTGAGTTTTGAGACATAAATAATGTAGGACTTAAGTAAACAATTAAATGTTTATAAATTTTTAAGTTCAATTTTTTAATTTTTATATAATTTTAGTTTCTATTTATGAAGCTTTGTTGTGGACTTTCAAACATGTGTTAGTTGTGGAAAGCAATATAACTGCAATAATAAATTAATTAATAACAGAGAATTGAGATGCTATATCACGAAAAATATTCAAGTATTTTATTTTTAGAAAACATATATCAGCCTATAGACTGAAATATACTACCGTAAGTCCCCCTGAGAGTATCATGGTCGGTAACGTCAAAACCGTAATTAAACAGAACAGAGAAAAATATTATGCTCATTTCACTCAACGGCGGTAACTGCTTTTGGAACAAATAAAGAAAGGAAAAAATTGTCGAGGCATTATGAGGATTAGGATTTGGATGAACAAAATGTATTATTGTTTTTAATAAAATAGTGTTTTATGGTAATGTATTTGAGTAAGGTATTCTAGTCCAATAACGTACAGTAGATTTTACGTTATTCAGAAATGTACTATGTTCTCAATATTAAAAAAATCTTATGTTATCGAGATATCAAGGTTAAAATTTAATTTTTTAAGGATTTTGAAAGGCCTTGCTAATTTTAAAATCAGTTGAGAAAACACCTTACATGTTTGAGGATAGTAAAAAAGTCGAGTTAAGGAATAGAGAAATACATGTTATTTGACTAGAAGAAGACAAGAAGAAAGCTGGATTCAAACAATTCGATTTTGTAGAAATAAAATTAACTAAATATACTCGTATTATAACATAACAGTTAACAGATCTAGATTGAATACTATAAGACTGACCTGTTTATATATAAGTCTGGTCTAAAATCACAACACAGTAACTTTAAACTAATGTAACTTTTGACATAAATAGGTAAGATTCTCGACAAATGTGTAAGAATTCAGTTACCGAGTTACCTAAAGCAATTTTACATTGTAGCTAACGAAAATTATGGTTTTAGAGAAGAAAAAAGTACATCCGATGCTTTAATTGACGTTACTAAGTTAATTTCACATACATAAAAAACACGTTATAGTGGCATTCCTAGACCAAGATAAGGTTTTTGATTCCGTTAATAGAAGAAATCTCATTAGAGAACTGGAAATTACTGGAGTTAAGAACAACGACGTGGAGTCTCTGCAGGAATTATTCCAGTACATTTATCTTTTTTGCAAATTTCTGTAAGTCAAATGTATGTATGTATTGTTTGGAAACAAGTAAATGAAATGAAATGTTTTACTGGAATAAAGGTAATTCGAATTATATGTAGCCGAGCAGTCCATAAAGTTAGTATTATAGTTTTACTGTAGAAATTTCTTTTAGATCGTGCGAAATAAATTCGTTCAGTTTAAAATTCTTACATCTCACGTTTATATCACGAAGATTAGTAACAATTTTCCAAGTTGCACTCAAAAGGGTTCCCACCTGTCAAAATCTACTCTATGTTAGTTAAAACTTCTTTAACTGTGAATAACTATTAGTTCTATTGGGCCATTGAATTGTAAGATATAAAGTATCTTGAATTTTTTTTTGTCTTATCAATTAAAAAAAATTATTAAACAAAATTAGCTTCTTACAAAGTGATAAGTGAGCTTTGTTTAAATAGTCTTGAATAGTTTCGAAGACATATTAACAATTTAACGATTTCTCTAACGATCTAACATCAATATATCGAGAACACTCTACTCCAATTTTTATTATGCATTGTTTTTCGTTAGTTTTCTTACTAAAAACTACCACCACCTTTACTTTTTCAGCGTATCAACGTTCTAAGAAACTGAAAAATAAAATGCTAATTTGCTACGAAACAGATTTACGAAAATGTATATTCCGTGCCTGGGGAGGAAATACACTATCATCTCAGATCTATCTTATTGTCAGATCTCAGTTTGATGACTAATAGTTTGTCTAAAACTGTAAATACAAAGAGTATCTAATATGACATTAGAGTCTGTGGCATAATTAGAATATTGAAATTAAAATTGTCAACAAACTAAATAGATTTTTTTTGTTGTCCATTTATATTGGTATACCAGCATTAACTTTTATGGTGGTTATTTCCCTATCGCTATAATATTTTTGTGTCACACTTTGTGTGTGAACCCTAAATTTAGACAATGGAGGTCAACCACTCACATACAAGGTGGCGGAAATACATACAATTACTGATTATTTGTCTAAAGATTTGTGCAGTTGTATTTACAGTAAATATATCCTTTATAATGCCTTCGTATTAATAGTATATCGGAGAAATTTTAACCTATATTGGTTAGAATGTAATTTAATTATACTTTATAATCTGTCCTGCTGTGATATTTGAAATTGCAGATTTGCCCTTAATTCAAAAATAGTTACCTTAGTGTGTCTTTCTCTCTTTAAGGACTTCCTGATACTTGTGACTCTTTGCAAGTCACGTTAGTCCGGGCAGGTATTCCCCTCGGCGCTCGGAGTATCGATTTAAAATAGGAAATTGACAATGGTCAACCCAGGCGAGCCACACCGCCCGGTTCAGAAGGGCCGGTTTCGTCGTCGGCCTGTTGTAACTGACCATCAGCGCTTTGGCATTTTGGTTGAAATAACCACAAACGCACTCTTCATTAAAATTCAAACCATTGATATAAAAAGTACATGCACAATCAGCCACGTTGTTAGTCTACATTTCCACGAAATGAGATCAACCCGGCGATGCCTCAGTTTGAAACTACTGCTGCCACGTATTTAGCTTTATAGTTTGTTTATCGTATGATGGTTGTTCCAGATCAGTATTTCATGAACGCAAATTTAATAGAATAGGCATTCCAAACTGGAAAAAGCCTTCCTCTTTTCGTTAATATGTTCAATAGACTGTAATGCATCTCATATGGAGCCTAATTTTGACATATCTACTGTCTTATTGAAATAAAATAGCTGGCAAAACTTAACACGGCTACTTTCTTCAAAAGGTCGCCTTCATCGGGTATCAATCCCTCTTTTAGAAAAAAATATATTAAAGAGCCTTCAGTTTTGTCATTAATTTATATTTTCATCTAGATAACTTCATTACTTTAAGAAGTAATGCTAGTTGGCTTCCGGCCACGCATCTGAGTCAGATTTTGCCGTAGGGCCTTGCAGATTTTGCCTTGCATACCAATTGTGTTTCTTAAGAGACCCTTACTAGTCGTATCCTGTCCGTCCACATAGGTGACCAATCAATACAAGGATCTTATGAAACAGAATAAGGAGGAAATTCGGTACAGAGAAGAACGATTGTATTAGTAAACGATGCAGCGGTCACAGAGGAGAATTGATTTTGCGCTATTATTACTTCAAAGTTTTAGGTCGGGCAACGAATGCGCTAAACACTACAACTAGGTCGGGCCACCGTACTCTGCTGCATTGATATCACATTGAAACCTTATGAAAAATAAATTCCTCTTAAACTATAACCAAAAAACCCCTTTTCATATCAAATCCATGGTGTTTTTATATAATTTGCGGCGGTAGTCAGAATTTTAATGACGGTAAGTTTATGGCCGACCAAACTGATATAGCAAAGTGCACTGATGGTCATTCTTTACTGAACAGACGATAGCAAAGCCGCATCTTCCGATCATTTATGTATACAACTACTAGATAGATAACTGAGCAATTTAAAATTTGTCTTGCCGACTGGGATCTTTGGATCTACCAGACGACAATAAGACGGCAGCTGCAGTAATTACGTATGTTGTGATCGCCTCGTTTTTTTTGTACTTGCTCAGTCAGGTACGTAGTTATACTGAATGTATGCTTAATAATCATGTATATTTTTTACCCGGTGATAAAAGGTTTAAGAATCATGAACTGAGCATGAAGAATTAAAAATGATGAGCAAATCAAGAATTGATTTACTTCTTCTTGCTGTTTGACTCAAATGTCACATGTTTTAATGATAGACTTGTCACATCCGCTCGCAAATTGTAGAAAATTCATTGCTATTCGAGGGTAGGCATAGTTGGTACTTTTATTCTAATAATTTTTAAAATATAGGAATTCACACATTGGTAAAAACCTTTTAAACTATTTGTAAATAGTAATTTATTCAAAGTTTAATATTTACTGTTAAAAACAATCGTTTTTCTCAGGGAAAATATTTATTTGTGATAACTACATTTTTAGTTATATATTATCCAAATACTACTACAAATCTCGATTACATTAAATATGTGCAAAAATGGATCTTGATAAAACAGAATTATTTTTTCTAACACGTAAATGCAATCTTTTTTTAAATCTAACGCATCCTTCCTAGTTTGGCAATTCATACAAACTGTGCAGGATGAACTAAAATAACTAATTCCTCTAAAATAAAGAATGGTGAAAGAATTGCCAGATAAGTTTTTTCAATAAACCGAAATAATCGAACATAATGTGAACACTTACCAACCACTCAGTAGCTATTCTCTCGTTATAACTATAAAGATATTGACGGTATCTAATGACCTCACTTCCATATTAAACTCCCGGGACTATGAAAGGGCTCTGTTCACACAGAAGATAAACAATTGCAGTCCTTCCAGGAACCAGGCTTCTGAATCGTCCTATGCCGGCCCGAAACGAGGGGCAACTACTTATGCTCGGCGCAATCTAGCCAAATTTTTTCCCCCAGAAGTTTTAAAGAATGGTCTACTAACGCCTAATCCATCTTCATTTTGCGTATGGAATAAGACTTTGGGGAAGTTGTGCAAAAAACAAAATGGAGCGCGTCTTTAGACTTCAGAAAAAAGCTGTCAGAATCATTGAAAATTTGAATTACAGAGAGTCGTGTAGGGAATATTTCAGAGAGTTAAGATTGCTTGGCTTTGCCCTGTCTCTATAATTTTGAGGTGATCATGTACTGCAGATCAAGGTGCAATCTTGATTCGTGGCAGGAACGGTCATCAATATGACACTAGAGGTAGGGATAACTTTCGAACTCATCAACGCAGATTGACATTAGCGCAACATCTACCGCAATAAGTTGGTGTCAGATTAATCAACAGGCTCTCTGAAGAAATCAAAATTTCCAATAATCAAAATCGAATTAAAACACGTCTCAATCTCCTTTTGGTGTCCAAGGCTTTCTGCTCTGTTGATAAATTCATGATAAGTCACTGGGATATTTGAGAGTGCTGGATCTGAGGTCAATGCGATTGTGTCTTGAATGATTGTGTGAATTGTGAATATGAGGTTGCGTTAATGTGTAGATAAAATCATGTAAATTTACTTTAAATATTGGCTATTGCGATACGATGTAAAAATTGTTAAAATAATTCAATAAAGAGATTATTATTATTATTATTATTTTATTAACGTTTACAGGTGTGACAAAACGATTTTGTGAATTTTTGTGCTCTTAATTGTCTCAGCGATTCATCATAAACTCGTCAACAGAGTAAAATGCCTCTGGCACCAAAATAGTTTTGAACTGATCTTTAAATTTAGTTGTTTAATACCTTCAGGGAGACTGTTATTAGTCCGACACCAACTTGAGAAGGCAAATTTCTGAAAGCATTTCTTCTGTGTTGTTGGACTCGAAAGTTATCAAGTTACCTCTACTGCCCTGATGGTGAAACCCCCCCTTCCAACAAAGCGCACTTTGATCTGGAGTAAAGGATCACCTTGAGAATATAGAAACCCGACTTTCCCTAAAAGCATCTCTGCATGACTCTCTGGCTCTCAAACCAAAAATCATTCTCACAGTTCTTTTTTGGAGAATGAAGACCCGTTCCAACTTGTGTTTTGCACAGCTATCCAGAGTTTAATTCCATACCCTAGATGAGGATAGATTATGCAAAAATATGCCGTTTTCAAGACTCCGATGGAGCAATACTGTGCCAAGTTGCGAAGAGCAAAAATTTCTGATGCAATTTCTGCACAAGCGTGGTCGATGTGATTATCCCAAGTCAAACCCCGATCTAGCTACATATAAAGGAATTTCGTGGTTTGAGTTTTTATTGTTTACATGTTTTATACTGTAAAAGTTCCATTAAATCTAGAATACAGTAAATGTTTTGCTGATAGTGCTAATATTGACAGTGTCCTGCACTGGGCACCAAAGAAAAAATTTAACTTTTCCTGTAAAGTGACGAGATCTATAATATTTATTGAGAAATTTGTTTAAGGAAAACTGGTAATAATGATTTATTAAAATGTCCTTAGTAAAAAAGCAGCAAAGTATGGTATTGTTTTTGATGGGGAAGGATGGGATTGAATTTAAAACCTTTGATAAATGTTTTATAAGAATTAAATATAGAGTAATATGAAATATTATTATATTGTTTACCGAGACTCGGCCGGCAAAGCAGATTCGGGACGACTCAGACGAATTTCCAATATCGGTTTGCTTCCGGAGTGAAAAAACTCGTAGAATCATCTATTAAAGTCTATAGTTTTATATTTAAATACATCCATGACCTTTTTTATTGATACAAAAAGCCAATGTAGTTCCTAAATCTGGCAATAATACTAAATATGATTGTATAAACCTCCCACATTTTAAATTTGCCGTTCTATAGATCTCCCCGAGATACAAACGGAAAGACACACATTTCTGCTTTAAAGATTTAGTGATAGATTTTATTTAATGTAACATTGTTTATGTACAATTCAAAAATTTAGTTCAAACAAATTTAAAACCTTAGAAATTTATTACATTAATGAATAGTGTTAGTGCTATTGGTTTCAAAATTAGTGAAGCCTGTAACTCGAGGGGCTGGAAAAACTTAATTTATGATTCTTTGTCTGTCTTTCCGAACGACATTCCAATAAATAAATGTGCTATTGACTTGAAATTGTGCATGAAGCTTCACATCTATTTGAGGAACACCGAGTTTCATGATAGTCTGTGTCACTCTATAGAGTTTGGTTAGGCACTAGCCAGAGAGTGGTAATAACACTAATATATTTATTCGTATTGCGCACAAAACTTGTATACAAAATTGTACACTATAGATTAATAATACTTAATTTTTTCTATTGAGTAATTATTTGTGCAGGATATTCATAAAATAAATAATAACTAAAGAAGAAGTTATCAACATACAAAAAGTAAATATTTGATTCGTGAATGCTTAGCTGTTAGCTGTGATATTTTTAGGAAAGGGGTAAATTTATTTAATTAACAATAAATTCTACATTTTCAAAAATAATATTTTGGCCTGACAAATTGCCCCCATGTGCATACTAGTATGTCTAAATTTATTTTAAATCATCAACACACTACAATGATTTTTTTATGTATCAAAGGAATTTTATATTGTGGAAAATTAGCATTTCTTTGTGAAACTCTTTATTTTGCTCGAAAGGTTTTAACAAATACCACACAGTTAGAAAACATTTTATAATACTCTTTTTAATAATATGCACTGTTAAGATATTATAATTGCGTTATCGTATTCAATTCAAGAGTATTGTCTTATTTAGCTGTTCTCTCTGGAGCGGTTCCCTGATATTTATAACTCCAGGCTTTCGCTTTCTAGATAATAAACGTGCTACTCAGAACACTCAACCATTGAAACCGTTGGCCTAACATAATATCAACTTACATGATGTTCCATTCCAATTGGCTAATTAGATAGCAATATAATCAAAAATCTGTCATAAAGCAATCATTTTCCAAACTCCTGCCTATCATGAAAATTTACATTGAACTAAAATCCTAGTTACAGTTAAAATATAGACATGCGTAGATATTAACTACTTCATCATTTAGCTAACGCACTTTTTCCTGTCTACAATGTCATTTACATCGTAAAAAAAATTCAATACTCATGCGATAATTTTATGTAACGCTGTTCTAATGTATTGATTGACTTTACCTACCACGTCATTCATGAGAGGGCGCAAATAAAGCTGATTGAAAAGAGGAAGGAAATTACTTTGCTTGCTCTCAATCTGAAGTATAGGTTAGGTTGCATCTTGAACCTAATGCATAGATGACCACTGCGGTGCTGGCTCGGTATATTCATCACTGCATGACAGATCAGGTTCTATTACTTCGGTGCTCAGTGCACAGTTTTCAGCTCTGCGATCAGAGCAAACAGTGCATTCAGTGCAGGTGCAGGACTCAGAGGAAACTCGCTTCCAGTCTTCTGTCAAAAATGGGGCGAGTGGGCGAGAGAGAGCGAGCAGTCGAATGACAAAGAATGAACATCCGCCCCGCTGACCAATATAGTACTCTTACTACCACTACGACGCGACAACAGTACTCTTGTCCTGCGTTGCCGTGACCGTGGTCAGCACCTCCTGCACTTGGCCAGGGATTTCATTCATGAGTTTTTCTAAAACACTTCAATAACTAACGCTCGCTCCCACGTAACTCTGTGTTGGCAGCCGATCTTTAAGGTTGACTTTTTGATTATTCCTAATGACTGCAATTTTGGGTATTAAAAAATTGTTTAGATTCATCTCATAACCAGAACTAAAAACTGTTAATGATAAAGATATGAATTTTTTAAAGTAGGTGCAAGTAGTTTGGCTGAAGAAAATGTCAGGAATTTATTTATAAAACATTTTTTAACTATTTATATATTTTGTAAACACATTTTAAAGCTATATTTAATCTTAACAAATTTAATTTTCTCAAATCATTAAAATTAAGAAATGTCACGTCCTGAAGTTACTATTTATCTACATACAGTACAAAATTCACTTTTTTATCATCGGCATCGGCCGTTTAATGTGGACTTCATCACAAACATTTTCTCATTTACACATATATTAATCGTAAATCCTGTAATATTGCTGTATTCCTATATTATTAACTTATTCCCGTACGACTTATATTGAGGTAATATGTGAAAAGCTCGTATCTATGATTTGATGTAACTCATTATGTAGTGAGGAAATACTTCCTCCCGTGTTTTAGTAACTTTAAATTAGTATATAGCGGTTTCTTGCAATAAGACGGAAACATTTATATGTTATTTGGAGAAAGGAAATCAAGTATGATCGTTGGATAACATGCAGTTAATTATAAACGAAATGGGTTCAGTGAAAGGTTAACATCGAAAGTTACAGTATGTATTTAACATTTAATGGTAAATAAGAAACAGTATTGTGCATTGGTGTCCCGTAGCGTTTGAAATGTTGACAGAGTTTAAATCCAATCAAATAGGTCTCAGTTCCTTATAGGACATATTTTGGTTAGGGATCATAAGTACTATCAGACACAGAACTTTGTGACACACTTTTAAGAACGCCTTGCTTTAAGATTTTTGCACCAGAATTAGTGCAAACAAATATTCTAAACTCTAGGATGGAATCAGTAATTTAACGCGATTTACTGAGTGTTTATCCATCGTATATACATAACAGAGATTAGGAGCATTTGATAGCGATGCTTCTTTTCCTGGGAAGGAGCGGTGGATTTTCCCATATGATATTTTTCTTATATGGAGTAATCTTCATTCGTTCATAACTGTTACAATATTTTACTATATGTGCTCTATATAGGTTTATTTGGAAAATCTGCCATTTATTCTTGGATTGGTATCCGCAAAGCAATGTTAAGCGACCATCTATCTTATCGCTGATTGCCAGGTTCACATCTTAAGGAAATTCTTTAAAGCTGAAACAATTTTAATTATTTTCATTTCTCATTTTAAATACGTTAAACATTTTTTTAATTTTTGTTAACATCATGTTATTAACCTTAATTATTAAGTAAAAATAACACAAATAGGACAATATTCGTATTGTTTTTGCTAACATTAACCATAACAAAAAAACATATTTACTTTGTAAGTGTTTATTATTTTTCAGGAAAATTTTGATTTAATTAAAACAACCATATACGGAAAACTAAGGCGCGGGCGTTGAAGTTTCAAAATCAAGCAACATTGGAAACCTCTTCTATGTTTATCTCATAAGAGTATATTTAGCTGTTATTACTGTGTCGTGTAGTGTTTAAATCGATAGAAATATCTTGAATTCGTTTTCATGATTTTGAAAGAATTGGGGGGGGAGGGCTTATTAGGCTAGACCCCCTAATCAAGTGCAATGCACATATGAGTAAAGCAGCCTTATTCGGCTTAAGCATTAGGTGTGTAAAAACGTTGATATGTATTAAAAATATATATATATTTTTAAACCTTTTTATCGGTACTTTCACGCCATTCTCTATTTGGGGGCGGTTTCCCTAACACAAAGAAATTTATAATGATAATCATAAAATAATCAATGTGCAAAATTCGCACCTATAATATTTTACAAACAGTTTACATTTAAGAGGCTCTTTTAATTAACAAACTTTTGTAACTGTAGAGACGGAAAATGGAATTTTTTAGCTATTTTATAGACCAATAGGGCGTAGCCCGAAGAGATTTTCGAAATAAGAATATGCATATATTCATCCAAGGAATCCTAAGAATGTCTACGTAAAATTGCAGTACAATGGGTTAAATAGTTAAAGCTTGAAAGCAAAACAAACAAACATAAGCAATTTTCCATTTATAATATTATTAATACCTTCATGTTATATCCAGGCCTAAAAATCATTGATAATAAGGATAATACATTTTACCGTACGTGCTAGAAAAGTGGCTTGTGGGAATATTTTTATTTTATTCATAATAAAATTCTTAAATTATATTTGATTTAAATATAGACATTTTTAAGATATGTGTAACTTTAAATAAGTAATTATTTATGAAAATATATGTTTTCCTTTCCTAAAGTTCTAAATTACGTACAAAAATAAAATTTTGATATCCATCCGGTTTTTTGGTCCTAATTTATGAACTTAACAAATATTTTCTACATTCAATGTATTTAGGTCTTAAAAGCCATTAATCATGCTTTATATCAGATATATTCTACGAGAGTGGTCTGAAATGTTTCCGACCTAACAAACATGACATAATTTGTGAAATAAAACAATCAACATAATCTCCTTGTCACTCTACACACTCCTATCAGCGATACCATCTCTGTAACCCATAAAAAATTGTACTCGGAATATTTCTCTGAAAAAATAATTGTTCACAAAGGTTATTGCCTCTTCATTTGACGATCACATTGTCCTCCGAGCGCAATTTTGAGATAAAGGAACGAAAGGAATTCGCTTGAGACTGGATCTGGTAAGACGGATGGTTTAAGCAGTTAAACCCGTAATTCATGGATTTTTCGCCATCATATCCGCTAAGGGGACGAGAAGGTTCGCAGACTTAGTGAAACATTATATTTCACAATGTGGGCGTTTCTTTAAAAAATGTCTACCTTTACCTTGTCAAGTAATGATGGATAGTATGCTCCTGTAATGGTTTTCGTTTTTGAAGCTAATCTATTAAATTTAATTCTATTAATATCGCATAAACAATCGTCATGTCTTTCCTAACCAAAGAAGCAGCATTTTTTCTTTTTTTTGAGTCTGTTCCCCTTTTGTAATTTTTTTCGGGTGTATAATGGTGTAGTCAAGTTTTATCTACAGTAATTAATCAGCGCATTTGGATTATTTTAACCTGAAACTGCGCCAGAAGAGCGTTGGAAATTTTCATCCTCGAACCTTTATGGTCCTAAACGTGAGCAAAAGCGACATTAAACGAGCGGACAGCTTTCTCATGCCTAAATGTTGATATATTTTTCACTTTAATTCGGTGGTCGTCTAGCACCATTTGGTTAACTCTGTCGATGATTTCATGGGTAGTTGCAGTTTTTGGACGTCCCGAACGTTTCATCGTCTCTCAAGATCTTATGGCTATTTTTAAATGAAGCAGCCCAAAATTTCACTGAGGTAAATGATTGTGCAGAGTTTCCATACACAGAATCCAACTCATTTTTTATTTAATAAGGCGTATTGCCTTTCAAACACTAATAGTTAATGGCAGCACGATAATCGTGTCCATATCACAAAAACACTCACATCAACTGACTCGACTGTTACATGAAACGGCACGTCGAAAATAGCTAAAGCTTTTTTTAGTAACTGTCAACAGACGAAATTCAGTAGCTTTTGTTAACGAACCTTCCATCTTCACGTTCAGAAAGCAAACTTTTCAGACCACACTCGTATACTATTAACTATCTCCGATATGTTTAATACAGAATTATACAGAATTAGAATGTGAAAAGATCTATGTTGCTTTTATGTACCATCTTTTAATGCAGAGTATAACGGAGAGTTGGCTTTACCATCTGTGAATGTAGAGTGTGAACATACCTTAGCTATATTTTATGGTTTTATATTATGCTATATGGAGATATGCTTGTGTAATATCTCATTGTGTAATACCAAAATATTTCTTCCCAAATTCAGTAACTTTAAATTAGTGCTCAGTGGTTTCTTGCAATCAAACATTTAATATGTAATTTGAGGAAGTAAATTCTTTTATGATTGTTAAATAAAATACAACCATAACCAGTATAGGCTAAAGTAGTGAAAGACTAACATCACATGTTACATTCGATATTTACAAATTAAAAGGGCCAATAAAAAGGGGTAACATAAGAAACAGTATTGCGCATTGGCCTTCTGTATTCTTAAAATTGTTAAAGGTCCCAATGACCTAAGAAATAGGCGAATTTAATAAAATAATAAAATTTGTGCGCACTTATATTTATAAAACATTTAGGAAAAAGGAATAAATTTTAAAACTTTACAATTAAGTGCAGTTCCTGAGAAACTAGTAATATTTTACAAGATGAGCTCAAGATTTTGTCCACAATAAATTGACATGTTAAGACATTATTTGTAATAAACTTGGTATAATGTTTCTTTTTTAGCTTTTAGTGAATTCAACTCCCTTCAATATCACTTAGTTATAATTAAATTTTTTTATGGCATATTATTATACAATGTACAACTTTTATTTTTCATTTCATTCCGTATTTATAATTTTAGGAGAAAAATATGTTTGCTGGTTATCTTATAGTAATAAATGGGTAGATGTAATTCAGCAGTTAGTATAGAATTAGTAGGCCTATACGTGTATACATTCCTGGTATCATATTCGAAAATTAGTTTAATTAAAAACAATTCTTAGATTTAAGTTCATCATTGATGATTGGTGTATTATTTTTAAAATGATTATAATGTAGAATGTTTACATTCTTTTAGTGTGTTAGGGTGATATATGTGATGTAGATGTTTAAAATTTTAAAATAAAAAATATTTTGAATAGTGCTTTAAAGTTTATAATGTTCTGGCAAATAAAGCTGTTATTTTATCTATTTCAATGCAATCCTTTCGCTGATTTGCTGGCCACACAACTACCCAGCAATAATTGAGACGCTTGAGGCATAATATTCTCCATGTGTAAACCAGCCACTGTCAATTAACTTTTATGTTAAATTTCACTACAGAAACGCGACCCATTAACAAATTAAAAAACAGTATTATGAACAAAATGCACAGCATAGATAAATATTACTTACATTAAAACATGGCGCATTACCATATCTATTTATAATTGTAAATATAGAAATAGTTTAAACTGAAAATATTTTTAAAGCGTATGATTTAGAAAATGTCATTTTATTGAAATATATGTTTAATATTATGAAATACAATAAATGTCTGTGGGTAATAAGGAGGCCACAGATCAGATGCAAACAGCAATTTATGTTTTAATATTAATGATAATCCAAGATATTCTGTTACTTTCACCCAAGGTAATATTATTGATTACCTTAAAATGAAATAAAATATGTGAAATGAATGCTTTACAACTTGGAGTTTTACAAACGAAAGGCAAGTACAGGTCTTTTCAATATATTACAATCAAAAGGCAGATGCAGGTCCCTTCCCCTCTTTCTCCCACCACCAACCACAACGACCCGCGGATCAACATGTACCGCTTAATTGTACGGTGTATAAAAAGGACCAACATGGACCGCTCATTACACGCGGACCAGCATGTGGACAAAAGTTTTTTATATATTAAAAAATATTAGCATACATTTATCAAGCAAGTTATAAAACATAAATGTATGCTGAGAACAAATTCATAACACGGTTATATGAAGGTTTAAATAGGGGGCTTGATGGACCTGCATGGGTCCGCTGTATAACACAGGACCATCAAGTGCCTTGTTTCCGTAAATATATATATATATATATATATATATATATATATACGTTGCAGTAGGCTCCATTTACAAATTCAAGAACATTCATAAAAATTATTTTACAGAGTATTGGAACACTCTCACTACATAATTTAGGCTATTTTTACACAGACGAAGAGGATCCAAACAATAACAGATATCCATGCATTTTTCGATCACTGCTTAGAAAATTTACATAACATTCATAACGGATAATACACAAATTTATATGGGTGAAGAGAATACGTGAAATTATTAATGTGATAGTCTTAATATATCTGGAGGTAAAAAATTATTAAACTATAGTAAGACAATAAACTATTCCCATATCTTCTGGAGCAACTTTTAGAAACCAAGTCAATAAAAGACAAGAAAATGTCTCTCTAAATGTCGGTGTAGAGAGTTAATGAATATAGAAACCAAGACACGTACGAAAGGTTTCATTGTCCATTGTCCAACAGAGTGGTCCCTTTCCGTTCGCTGTTTTAGTGTGTTCTAGATTACAGTCCAATTACCCTTTTTCTCATAAATTGACACTAATAACCGATTACAGTTCACCTATTACTGCTCCTTTGTGTTACCAATAACTCTGTCTTTCCATTACCTATATCAACGAAAGGTTTCCGTGGTTTATTACATTACGTTTTCTTTATTATAGATACGATATTTCGATTTGTAATATTTAAAAACAATTATTACTGGAATTAATAAACAATCTGTGTAATTTAATTGCATTTTACCATAAACCAATTGCATGTAATAATTGAGTGAGCGTCACAAAAACTCAAACAATTTTAAACATTTCTTATATGTCAGTTTTTTCTAACTGTCCGACTGTCCACATTTCATCTTAAAAAGGAACAGACCTACACTCTTGAAATTTTGCATTAAGCTTTATATGTGGAACATTGGGTACAATATTGGAGCATGTTTTCTTCATTGTCTGTTATACATACTTTTATTCTCTACCAAAACTACTAATCTTGGTAATAGATTTACTTCTTAGAGAAAAACTAATCTTTCAATATAATAAAATGTAGTTGTGTACTTCTAAAGTTTAAACTGTCGCTCGTAGAACAAACCAGTAATAAACTACGAGCAAGTATTGTAAATTAAAGATTAAATTAGTATTACTAGTGCTAGTACTACCAATACCTATTAATTTGCAAAATTTATTATTTTTGCACTATATTCTATGTATCGTTAGTTAGAATTTTAAAATTATTTTTGAACATTCATGCGACGTTTAATATAACCTTATTGAAACATTGACATATAATGCTTTGATTTTCAGTATAAATTGACTGAGGTGTAGTAGATCCTGACAGGTCCATATTTTCAAACATAAATTAAAAGTAATAAAAAGCTTATGTTCTTGGACGACTTAAATTTTGTATTTAAAATGTTATTATACCATATCTTACTTCATATAGTATAAAATTATTTGTTAAATTAAAGTTTATTAAAATACAAAAATTAATTCACAATAAAACAATAACTTTACCAGAGCAGTATAACATGTACGTGACTTAACTGGAGTCTGAGATATTACACAAATTGTGAGTCCCTCCTGTCATTACAAAAACACAACACTATACCTTTGAGCAAATAGTTTTCTTACAATTACTTTCACCGTCAATTAAAAAAACAATATTTTTATGCGAAACAACTTCATTGTTGTATTATTTGTTACTATACATTTCATATGATGGTACAAAATGTAATATTATGTGTATTGTATATAATATTTTTACGTACTAGAGCACTGTGCGTTTTTAGTGAGAAAAACTTTAGCATCATATATGATAGTTTATTTAGTCTCGTTAAACCATAGAATTTTACTGAAAGTACTTGCCTATACAGGCTACTATACTCAGATTATTCGTGTTTAATAGACTTTTATATTGAAGCACCCAAAGTTTTTTCATTGTTTCATAAAAGGCTTATTTGAGGTAACATGAAAAATTTTGCGAGTTTATCTCACCTATTGCTGATTGTTGGTCATAAATATTAACATAAACATGTTAATTCTTGTTCTGGTAATTTTTCTTTGCCATCCTTGTTGCCTACAAGAACAATGTAAAAATGATGGCTAATACTCCACCAAATCCCATACAGTAACAACTAACATCATCGAAATCAATTTTGGCTAAATAAAACAAAAATATAAATAAAAATGTTTTTTATGAATATATAAATATGTTAATTGTTTTCTGATATTTTCTCATTGTTAACATGGTTGTCCACATCAATGTAAAAATTTTCGAAAATACTAAACGAAATCTCATACAGTGACATATACCATCATCAAAATCAATTTTGCTTATATAAAACTAAATGTCAGTGATTTTTTAATATGTCACTTTGTTTTAGGGATTGTATGTAGACAGGCTGATAAGACGAAAAATAAAATAATCCATTTCCTTAAATAATAAAATTTAATAATACATTAAACGTTAATTTTCATTTTACTTATTTATTTTTGTGGTATAGCTTATTTGCTTTTCTAGCACATATATTAAGCTTTATTGTATATATTTCATTTTATTCTAAGTGTCCTTTGTTGCAATTCTTTTGTGATAAAAAGATAATATACAATGCAACGCAAAAAAGGCCTGATATATCAATTCCTAAAATCTATTATACTGTGTAAAAACTGATACATTTTTATGCCTAAACTATTTAGTCATTTGTTTTTTGTTTGAACGGTACTATTTAATTATAAAATCTCACTAAATTTAATACGTATAAAGCCACACACAGACTGTTTTTGTGATATGCTCTTGTGATAGTCATGGTAGAAAGATGTATATAAATTATATGCAACTAAATAAACTCAGTATGTTGCTCTCAATCATTTTAGGTTTACTAGTTTACACACACAAATTATTATATCCTATTTTACTAAATTATATAATATAAACCAACTAAACAAACGTTGAAAATGAAGCGATTTAATTTTAATATTAGTTCATAAAATCTCCTATTTATGTGTAGTTTTATTTGTATGTATTATACATTTTGCTATTAAATTTGTGTTTTCTAATTAATCTTTGTGGATTAAAGAGTTCAGCAGTGCATCAGCAGATTGCCCATATTGATATTCCAACAATCAGTTTACAACTTATATGGTTTACCAATACCGATACAGGTTACAGCTTATTTATATAAACGTATACAAATTATAAATTTCATAAATAGTGGTCAAGAAGATAATAATCCACGATAAGACGGAACAAGTCTTTTTCGATCCTCTTACCCAGAAATGTTATGCTAAAGTTCAGTCTCATATAGGGGGTAAGTTGGTACTTGAAGGAAGAGCCAGACTCTCAAACTTCAACTGCATACATTGAGTGTACTGCAAATACTGTTTTAGACAGAATAGGAGCCTAAACTTAACATCTAAAATGTAAACGTACATACTTCTCATGTAATGTTTAAAACTTAATTTTGAATTTCGTTTTACATTTAATTGGTAGAATGGTAGCGATGCCCACTATTTGAGGAGCTGGAGAAATGTAATATCTGTCTGTGCATACAGGTACAATGTCTCGAAAGCAAGCCAACAAATAGACTTGAAATTTTGCATGAACTTTTTATTCTTTATGAGCAACATTGTGTTTGATGATCATGCATGTTTGTGATTATTATTACACTGGTATTTTATGTAAACTGTAACGTGTAATGTTTACAGAGGGTTAAATAGTTTACTAAAAAAAGTTTCAAAGGAAGCTTTTTTAATCTAACTAACATGTTATGCCAAGAGGCACAAATTAAACGGATAAGGAGCCATTTGGCGGGAACCAGCCCAGCCAGGTAAGACACACCACTGAGTTTAGTATAAGTCCGCTGGCTAAAAAAACGACGGTGCGCCTTGAAAACACAATCTCTTTCTCTCTCCGTCTCTTTCTCTCCGCCCCAGTATACGGCGCGCTAAGGTTCGCTTAAGTCGTAGCCGTATTGTATATTCATATAGTTAGTCTACTACACTTGTATTTTAAAACATATTCAGCAAATTGCCTCTTTAAAAATACTTAATCAATTATACACAGTATGTTGAACGATATTGATTAGTTTATTCTATATAGGGAAATAATCTGATATAGATAAATCAGTACATGAATAAGAATTAATACTGTTGCTAGTACCGAGGAGTTCGCGATTGGTTTTTATTAAGTTTATTGTTTTATTTTAAGGGTACGATGGTAACAGCGTTCCTGTTTTCGAGCATAATACGAGCTACGGGCAATTTCTAACGGAATATTTTATGCGTTTAGTTTTCATTTAGTTGCCCATTCTTTTCAGGCCTCTGGGTCACTTGACAAAATTTGGCACTAGTGGTCATTAGATTCTAGAATGATTCCGATTTAGTTTTTATTTAAGAGTCGATTCTTTTCGAGGATGCTGTTCTATCCGGTGTCCTAGGGTAAGTAGTACTATAAAAATATGCCTACTCGACTATTAAAAAACATGGTTGCAAAGAGAAATAGCATTGTAATTAAATTAGAAAACAAAATTATTACAACCTTGTAAGATTGAAATAAGTAATATTTATCCATAGAGAAAAAAAGAAAATGTCGTTAAGTAAATTATTGGAACAGAAGGTTACAAGATTTTACTTCAACGCACTCTTGCATTGTGGTATCCTTACCAGCTGAAGAGAAATTTTATTATTTGAAAACTGATATAAAACCTAACATACAGGAAAAAAAATGTATCATAACGCATAATTTTTCGGGAAAGATGTCTTTATATTTATCAGAATTTAAAATCAAACTTCTTTTGTACATAGACAAAAATGATTTCTATAATATTGTATGTCCCACAACTAAGTAGTCTGACACAATTAATTTCTCTTATATCTGTCTGGAGATTGTAAACTATATTTTCTGTAAAATGTTAAGGTTGTATATTTTTTACCGGACGTATAGAAAATTAATTACTTTATATATATATATATATATATATATATATATATATATATATATATATATATATATATATATATTTGAATGAAAAACCCTATAAATAAACTGTGACTGTATTTTCCAATATTTTTTAAAACAAATTTAATGAGAACAATACAATATCAATGACCAACTTAATATTTTAATGTAAAACGATTAGATACATAAAAAGCGGAGTGGAAGTAAATACTCGATAGAAGAGAACCAAATCACGTACGAAACGTCTCGTTGTCCAACAGAGCGGTCTCTTTCCGTGTGCTGCATCGATTTGTTCTAGATATCAGTCGAATTACCTTCCACTTCCACGAAAAACAACCGCCCTAAACTTTCCAATGAACTCCCTTTATGCAATAATTATTCAAAAATCATTTTTATTTGAAAGTTGAAGTTTTTATATCATATTACATATCACACTTATAAGAATAACATTATACGTTTTGTAATAAATTTTGATTTCTTAACCAAAAACATAACAGAAAAACAGTAAAATATTGAACATATCGTTAATGTATTCTTTTTAATAGTAACATATTTATTGGTAATACTAATGTGATCTCCTTAAAAAATAACTTTTCAATTCAGCAAATTAATTAAAAACATAATCGAATACAGTACTACTAAGGTAAAAATACATTGTTAATATTCACTTGAATAAAGTAGGTTGACTATCAGATGTATCAGAAATAGTTGACACATAAAAATAATTTGATTGATTTCTTTATATTCTTCCTTTATCCCAGTCCTCAGCTTTATTAATAACACCATTAAAGTTACTATTCCAAAATATTAAAGGCTAGTTTCCAAATGAATAGGAAAGTATTCTTGCGAAACTAATATGGTGCAAGCAAAGCAACGTGATTGAGAAGTACACTGCAGTACTCAATACTTAATTTATATTATTATTGTTTACTTTATACTATTTTGCCACAGTACAGAAATACATTGGTTAATACTTTACTTCTTTCATTGAGGTTATATACATTCATCTGTTTTTCTGTTTGTAAACTGACATTTAAAGAATAAAATAATGATTTTCTATTTATCTCGGGAAGAACTGAGGAAATTAAAAGATCCTAAAAGTTGTAAAGTTCAACATGCTGTTTGTTTTTATATACTTGAGAGGGCACTGACAGCTAATCACACTCATTATATAGAACATAAATGCAAACGAATGAATTTTTGGGTTAAACCGTTGACATGAAAAATATCAATTAGTTAATAGTTAATGTAATGAAAATAACTAAAACCCTTTTAAATTAAAACTTTTTTATTACATACACGTGTTTCGGTTTTTAAAACCATCTTCAGTGTAACATTAACCTCTAAATAAATAAATAAATAATAAACAATGAGATATACACATGTGGACCTTTTAAACATATGTTAAATTTAAATGACACAGTTGTAATTTTCTTATTAGTAATCTGTATTTAATATTTTAATTTTTTCAAAAATTGGATTTGTCTTATTTTTCAGATTACTATTTAAAATGTTATGAGGATCTTTATTATAATTTAGATAAATGTGTAATTCTTCTTCTTTTGTGTTTAACTTCTCTCCTTTCCTTTCGATATCTAAAATTTCCATGTTCTTTTCAATATTTGTGTAGTTATGGTCAGTCTCCAATAGGTGTTCAGCAAAATTTGATTTTATTCTAGACATGTTATTTGTTTTTAAAGCTTGTATGTGTTCTTTAAACCTTTTATTAAAATTTCTTCCCAGTTTGCCCAATATAATAGCTTTGACAGTCACTACAGTTAATTTTGTATACTCCAGATTGTTTGTATAATTCCTGTTTGTCATCATTTTGGTTGACTTGTTTTTCAAATAAGTTTAAATGTATTATTTCTTGTTTGGTGACTGATGGAGAATTTTGAATTTTTGAAAGGTTTTTCGAACAGCTTTGTTTAATTTAGTATTGAATGGTACATATATATATTCTTGAATTTCTGTAGTATTATGATTAGGTAGTATTTTGTTGGTTTTTTATTAATTTTTCTTGTTTTCTTCTTAATCATTTTGTCTACAATTTGGGGTTGATATCCATTTTTGACAGCTAGATATTTTATTATTTTTATTTCTTTATTTTTATTTTCATCACTCATTGGTATATTTAACATTCTGTTTACCATTGAGTGAAATGCTGCTGCTAATTTGTAAACAAGATGTTAAATAGTATATTTAATGGTAAACAGAATGTTAAATATACCAATGAGTGATGAAAATAAAAATAAAGAAATAAAAATAATAAAATATCTAGCTGTCAAAAATGGATATCAACCCCAAATTGTAGACAAAATGATTAAGAAGAAAAACAAGAAAAATTTAATAAAACCAACAAAATACTACCTAATCATAATACTACAGAAATTCAAAAATATATATATGTACCATTCAATACTAAATTAAACAAAGCTGTTCGAAAAACCTTTCAAAAATTCAAAATTCTCCATCAGTCACCAAAACAAGAAATAATACATTTAAACTTATTGAAAACAAAGTCAACCAAAATGATGACAAACAGGAATTATACAAACAATCTGGAGTATACAAAATTAACTGTAAGTGACTGTGAAAGCTATTATATTGGGCAAACTGGAAGAAATTTTAATAAAAGGTTTAAAGAACACATACAAGCTTTAAAAAACAAATAACATGTCTACAATAAAATCAAATTTTGCTGAACACCTATTGGAGACTGACCATAACTACACAAATATTGAAAAGAACATGGAAATTTTAGATATCGAAAGGGAAAGGAGAGAAGTTAAACACAAAAGAAGAATTACACATTTATCTAAAATATAATAAAGATCCTCATAACATTTTAAATAGTAATCTGAAAAATAAGACAAATCCAATTTTTGAAAAAATTAAAATATTAAATACAGATTACTAATAAGAAAATTACAACTGTGTCATTTAAATTTAACATATGTTAAAAGGTCCACATGTGTATATCTCATTGTTTATTATTTATTTATTTATTTAGAGGTTAATGTACACTGAAGATGGTTAAAAACCGAAACACGTGTATGTAATAAAAAGTTTTAATTTAAAGGGTTTTAGTTATTTTCATTACATTAATATAAATAGATAACCCTATAAGTGGAGTTAATAACATAGTTAATAGTTGTTTATCTGTTTAGCAAGCAAAATTAGCAGTTCAAACTTTTATAATTTTTTTCAACAACTTAAATTGTAAGTTCAATTTAAAATGTTACCTGTGCTCTTGAAGGTATACAATTGGAGTAAAACATTTGGAGAGCATAAATATGCATGTACATACTTCTCTGGTAGTAATCAAACATGGAAATGTTTTATTTAACCACTTAGAATGTTAAATAAGGTTTATGTTTTTGCTAGTACTACATTGCAGGAACAAGTACACATTTTCAAGTATAAATTGTTACTTATATAGTGATAAATATATTTTTATCAACTATTCTTGATTTTTCAATAATTATTGACAATAGTTAAACAATATCTTAATGTGTAAATAATATATGATATTTTTAATAAACAATATATTGAATCCCAACTATAAAAAGTTACAAACACTGTTGTAATAACCCTGAGTAATTATAATGGATTTATTTTCAGTTTATCTTACAGAGACGTAGATTTTGATATATAATTTCCAGAAGGAGGAAATTGAATTTTAAAACAACGTTACTTATCATTGAAAGGACTGCTTCGAATTAAAACGTTTAGAACAGAGTTCGAAATTGGAACTTTATAATTTTATATTTGAACACTATAAAAGTATGAATTTATAGTAATAATAAAATGTTATATACATATGTTTATATTCCACTAAATATTATAATTTTAACATAGGGATTAACTTTTTATACATTTGTATATTTATCTATAATTTGTAATAGCGGACGATGACGTGTAATCAAGTGGCTGCACGTTTCATTGCTCAACGTATTTACCACTTCTAGGCCTCTAGATTGTAATGACGTCATGTGATAGGGATTAGGGGCATCATTTCCCTCCCGGCCGGCAACCTTTCAATATAATGTGGACGGACAGATACACCGACGTACATACAGTCTTACTAGATTAGTTTTTACCAACCCTCGTGATAGGCTTCATTAACGTTCATGCAAACACAATTTTGGATTAATGATGGGCGGAGTGAAGAGAAAATTAATACAAAATTAAAAATCTTTTCTCAATTAGGACCTGAACGTACAATAATGATTAGTAGTACAGTACATATTGCACAAAGTTTTTCAATAATTATTTGTTTTAATTATTCTCATTTAGGATAAGAAATATATAAACCTCTCATTGAATTAATCCTGAAAGTACCTTAGCGCTTGCTTTCCGAGTAACCTCTTATTCAGTATTGATTAGTTTGTAGGACCACTTCCTACTTAGATCCTACGAGGAGGGAGACTTGATACTCTACGTCACCTTGGAAGGTGGGTAACCAGCTGTGTTTCAGCCTCTCCAGACGAAGGGGACAGGATTATCACTCCCGAAAGCCCGGTGAAGTAACATTCATTAACATTAGAGAGCATCCGATACTCCATCAGTCATCATGCACAGAACACTAATAAACAAATTGATCTTTCCTTCCTCCATAATCTAGACATTTGTAGTTATTGATGTGACCTACTATATATCCATGGGGTTGTCAAGTATAAATGACGCATTGGTTTTTTATGGTACCCAATGTATGGTAATGTGGAAGCGATAAATCAACAAGTATAGACACTTCCATTGCTTACAGTTATGCTTCTTTGCTTCTTTCAATTCATTTAAAGTTTACGATGACTAATTTTGGTTCAAGCAACAATAAAAATATCAAATAACTTTAATATAGTAAATGTATATCTTAATCACATGAAAAGTGTGGTTATACTTTCTATAAAATAACTGTAAGCTTTAAAATAATTAAAAATGACCTATGTATAATATCTTTATTTGCGTAAATTATAAAAGTTTTTATATTATAAATTTATATGTTTATAAAACAAAGTTTGATGATTTTTAAAATATACTGATATAAATATCTTGAATGTTTTAAACATATTTCTTATTTCTAAAAGATTAAATTAGTTTATGAATACATTATCACAGATTTCAGAGGTTACTTACTTCCTCTATTTTTAATAAATCCTTCAACACACGCTTAATTATATACTTCAGTTCTACATTGTCGATAGAGATATGTGGATGGGTATTTATGTACATTGTAACTACCTATTACAGTTTACTATTCTTAATCGATTATTTACGAAGATAAAATAGCATTAGCGAAGTTATTTATTATTATTTCATATTCAGCGAAGATAAAATAGAGGAGAGTAAACTCTGAAAAATAGAAGGATATAATTCAAAGAAAGAACTAAATGGCGGGATAAAGTGGCAGGTAGAGTAGTTGAAATGCCACCAGAGACTCCTTATCAGACCTCGTAACGCTATGAGCGGGTTTCTAAACTGAAAGCTGCAAAATAAAATAAATGAAATACAAAGTTTTATTTATTTGGTGTTTTGAACTAAACCTTGTTGAGTAGCCTGTGTGTGATTATTAGAAATGTATATTTCTGAAAAATATTACTGTATAGAAAATAACATTTGTATCTAGTGGCTTTTAAATTTGTCAGTTTTTTGTTAGATTAAAAAAAAGTATACCTATATTTTATTAATGCATTTTACCTTATATTACTTAAAAAATGTTTTATAATTTATATTAAAGGAAACAATTTTTCTTGTTAAATAGTCCTAGAGCAATTTTTCTGTGTACTTCATCACTTTAGTTTTTCGGGTTTTTGGTTATGTAGAAAAAAGTAAGCAAACTTAGTCCGATCTTTCTGTACGAGGTCCAAACGTTTTATACCCTTTAGTAAAAAAGTATAAAAACAAATATTTAGCTTCTTCAATTAATACGGTATGCCAAAAGTCTTTCCAAGTATCGTTGAAGTTATTGTGAATGTTGCAAATAACTCTCACCTCTATCACGTCACTCTTCACACTTCGTAGTAGCTCTATCTAAATGTAAACTACCACCTGAATTAAAATGTTAATAATATCCATTAAATTGTTGTTTTAAGATAACTGGAGAAATAACTGTTTTCTTATATCTATTGAGATAGCTTAGTATCAACAGACGGGTAAACGCACGGGACTTGATTCTTACGGGATTCAATCTTGAGAGCGTGACCAAATTAGTAGTATAAAACAATATATTTTTCCTATGTATTACTACAGTAATAATGGTCTTAAGGAATTATGTTGTAAAACTTTTTTTTTCAAAAGTATTATTAAGAAATTGTTTATATCGTAGCAAAACAGTCTACGGAATGCCTCCATTTACCATAATAAATTAATTTTACTCCAACTACACTGAAAGTAATATTTTGATTGAAACGCCTGATATTTAAATGGTCTAGTTGGCGTTACGATAAAACGTTTTAATGGCATTATTAATAGTCATTTGTTCTAGTTCGTTTTATTTCTTTCATAAAAGCTGTTTTAGTTTTCTAGTAGCGTACTTAGACACAATAACTAGCGCTAAAATTTGTGCACGATGCAAGTTAAATGTTGCCCAGACTCCGATTCTTCTTTAGAGTAAAAATCCATATATCACATGCATTTAAAGTCTATTTTAATAAACACCGTTGAAAATCATTCCACTTTTAAACTAGATTTTCTTCATTTTAGTACCAAGCGATTCGTGAAACTATCTCCACTTGCTAATATTAGATCTACCGTGTTTAATTGAACCACTGATAATGGTTCTTCTTCCAAATGTTAAATTAGTTTGCTAACATGTTAAGGCTGAATATCTCGTTTTTATATTATTTTCCTTTACTGCGATATATTAGGAATATTTATGATAGAACCTACCATATGTGTTATTTAAAGGCATTCTCAATATGTATAGTGATCATTAATAAATAATAGTGTTATAATTTATATTGTATTATAATGATAAAATTTCTAGATAAACACAGTAGATGAGACCAATCATTTTTATATTAAAGGGTCCTAATTTAGAAATATAATGCGCCACTTTTTAATCTAAAAGTCAGCTTATTAGTATTGTATTATATTGTAAAGAGCGATTTTGCACTGAAAGAGTGGTTTAGGCTTCAACCTTTATAATTTGCCGGTAAGCTCAGACTAAAAATTCTTGTCACTACAGAGCCACTAAACATAAAATAGCCAAGGTGAGAAAGGTTGATGTCATATTGTGCCAGTGATGAATTAAAAATATCTAATGCATAATTTAAATACTATTTAAACACTTAATGAACAAAGTTATGAATTGTTTTACTTAAGTTTCTCTAAACTGGTGATATGTCTGGCCGTTGTGATATGGCATTCGAATAGAACCTTAAGGGATAATGTAAAATAAACAATAACATTTTGAAGAATCTATTCTTTCCAAAAAAATTTTTTAACTTAAAGCCTTGTTTTAAACGTTGTACAGACGTAATAAGAACTTCCACTATATATCTAAAACAGATATTATGAGTTAGGTAACAAGGCAAACTCAACAATGGCTCTGGAAATGTCTTATACCAAAAATAGATTTCAAGAGTCGAAAGTAGATGCTTTTTGTCCTAATTAGATTTTTGATAGCCACATACGAATATAGTTTTTTATCTGGGTTATAAAGAACCGACTAAAAAGGGGGGGAATCCTTAATTAAAGTAAACAGCCGGAAGAACACACGGTTTAAACTAAAGCGGGTTTCTCAGTTCTAAGTATGTATATTTTTTATTCGACAAAACAACAAGGAAAATTCTAATATGGGACTTGAATCCAATACAAACCAGGAAGTATATTGTGGGGTTAAAATAAACGCTTTCGACCGAAATAGGTTTCCGAAATCTACGTATGTGGTCATCTTTATCAGGGCATCAAGACAGACTTTCCTACGGTTATGGAAATATAATTATTTTGAACCAGCCATGCAAACGTTTAATGACTGATATTAAAGACAGTTAAAACCTTAATTCTCTTAAGGTCATCATTACTAAAACAACATGTACCTGCTTACGATTAAAAAAATTAATAAGATTTAATCAACTTAAAACATAGGCTCTTTAAATAATTAGTTTAAAGACTTTGTATATTTTTGAGATTTGATCCTAAGCAATAAGCAGTCATAGAAGTGACTTGACCTATTTCTTGGTTGTCTTCTGTTTAAAAGAATAAATTTGCATATAACATCGTAAATGTATTTTACAAAATTACATCTGCTTTTTTAAAGAGAAAGGGCTTTCGTTATGTTAACAGTTTTATATATATTTATTCTTATTGTGTATTTTCATAATTGTCCTTGTTATTAAATACGAACATGTTAACTAATACATTTTTCGATTCCTTTTGCCATTTTATATAGATATTTACTTTTAAATTGAAATGCATTTTTTTAGAATTAAAATCACTATAACTAAATCCATTTTTTAACTTTAAGTATAAGAATAAATAACAGGCTAACCAATAAATCTGGATAGATTAAGGGAAATTGGGCACATATTCATTGGACTAAAATAACTAATTAACGAAAGAAATAACTTATTGTTAGTCGGTTATAAAAACCGTTTGTTTATGCCATCACTAACGAGACATCTCCTTAACTCTAGCTCTGCTCCTCACTCCCCCCTCCCTCTTACGCTATTGCTTGCCTCCTCACTTGGCAACAGGTTAAAGCATGAATACCAAAATATTCTTCCCTTATAAAAACATACCATTACATATTATTTTATTTCAACGACCAAATAGTTTGCAGTCTTCACTCCCGGTTAACACGTGCGACTCGATCCTACTGCGATATACGTGAACTAGTGGGTAAATGAAGCGATTAGAAATACATGTTGGTTGGGTTGTATTGCTATGCTATTAAAACATAAGTATCAGTAACAGTATATAATCCAATCCTTTATAACGGCATGTTCAATAAGATTGGAAAATAACTTCTGAAACTCTACACATTAAATGTAAAATAGGAGAGTCCGTCTTAAGGCTATCTACTATTTTTCGTTTCCTCAGTTAGACGAAGGAGTTAATAAAAAAACTAGTATAAGCAAAGGTCAAGATGGGTATAAAACTTTAGTCTCGTATTTATTCCACAATACCTATCGTGAGGAATAAGTCACGTAATAATATAATATTTAAATGTAAATATAGTATTTAAATGTACGTAGTTTAACAATAAAAATTTTCATGGATAAATAATAACCATACTGGCAATCTATATTCCTATGTTTGAAATTTGTTTTTGCTTTGTATTTTATGATATCACATATTTGTGGCAATTGTCCAAAGAAATCCTCCATTATAATTACTAAGGACTACTATAATAGTTTAATTGTTATAGTTATCTTTCCCATAATAATGTATTATGGAAAATATCTTTAAAGAGTCGAAGTTAACCACAATTAAGAGTGAGTGAAAAGATTTTAACACTACCGCCCCCTCTTGACGGACAGTCTTCTGAGGTGGTATTAATGGACCAAATGTGCAAAAGCAAGTTTCTGGAGTCAAGGATCCGTCTCAATTCACAGACCTGGGCCAGTACAGGTCTGTTTTTCATATTCACGGATTGGAGTAACAGCCCCGCGAATGGTAAAACCATCGCATAGATTTGTAATATTTTTTTATTTTTAACTAAAAATTAACATTTCTGATAGAACCATTGATAACAATGTTGAACTACCATTTCTGTGTGTTGGTATGAAATGCAACCTACAGAACAACTATCAATCGTAATATTCACAAATGAAATATAAGATATCCAAGCAGTTTCTGTCATTCCAGCGGTAGTGCCCAGGCTCCCAGAGCTCCAAGCAGTGTTCTCCCACAACCAGATTTAACCAGCTGTCAGGCTGTCCAACAGTCCAGTCTGTGTACGTTAAGGGTTGTCCTGTGCTCATCCATGTCCATGTTTCGGTCAGGGGGTAGTTCATACCTGACGTCCAGAACTGAGGCTTCTGACCTGAAATTGACATCATAATTACGCTCAAACATATGTGAAGGATTTCCTCATACTCATCCATGTCCACGTTCTGGCCAGCGCGAGGTTCATCTCTGACATCCAGAACTGGGAATTTATCCTTGGAACGGACATTACAATTATGCACAAACCTACGTAAAGGATCTCTCTATGCTCACCCTTGCCCAAGTAATGGCCAGCGCGAGGTTTATCCGTGACACCCAGAACTGGGAATTTAGACTTGGAACGGACATTACAATTACGTACAAACCTATGTGAGGGATCTCCCAATGCTTATCAATGTCCACGTGCTGGCCAGCGCGAGGTTCATCCCTGACACCCATAATTGTGGCTTGGTGCCATAAATAAGACATATCAGTTAGGTACCCTTTCAAATGTATTAAAATTAATGTTGAATGTCTGATTACATCTAACCTACAATCTTCTGTCAAAAGTGCAGACCTAATTGCAGTCTAAGGAAAAAACTGCCCTTATTTAATTTAAAATAAGTTGTCATCCAGATTTAAAAGAATGGAGAGAAAAAGAATTCAAAAGAGACCAAAAGTTATTAATTGGAAATTATTTTGTACTAGATAGATTTAAATCCATTGTTAACGAGGTATATCCTTCAGAACAGCAAGATTAGAGTGATATGTAAGGCGTAGCACAGTTACAAACTATTGTCTGTATAATGAATTTATTTTATTACGTTCGCTTACATATAAAACTTTTTTACAAGAATTATTGTGATTTTATTAAAATAAATATATCGTGAATAAATATAGTATTTATTTATCAAAATAAATATACCAAAATATAGTAAGGCGTTCTCTTTTACTTAGATAAAATAAAATATTTAAAGAGAAAGATGTTTCTTCTTTCTTAGAAGATTACCTATAAGAAAGATGGAGTAAAATGACACATTTGTAGGGTTAGCCCAACTTTAACTTTATTTGTGTATTGTTCTAAATATATATGTATATGGTTTGCTTATGAACATAAATTGTTTGGAAGAGTAAAGAGAGATTATGATGGAGTTCTATAATAACCATATTTTTGTTTCATAGCTTCCAGACTTTTAGTAAAAATTATAAAGACCCTCAAAAACACCTGTCGACTAACTTCCTAGTCTTTCGTTACAAATACGTACTTATTAGTTTTTGTTCTTAATTTATAAACTTATGTCAATAAGATGAAAAACCTCCTATTGGATTTAAACCTAAAACGACCTTTGAGTTTTCTTCCTAATGAATTTTCAGGATACGAAAGATTTGGGGGTGGAACCACCCCCTGTCAAGCTTCCATGGGGAATGATAGTGGGCCTAAACTGAGTCATATTATGTATATTTTGTCAGATAAATTGGAAAGGGATAGCTCCCTCATTTTTAGGTTAATAACAGCCTCAGCTCCACCTACTCATAAATTAAAAGTCTGAAATATACGAGACTTATTCACCCCCCCCCTTTTCCACAATAACTGGAATATTGCTGCTAATGATTTCCAAATCTTAAATTTCTATGAAATTTCCCAAATACAAATGACACTGGTTTATACTGTATCCAATGTAGTTCAACGGTAAGGTGCGAAAAGGAGAAGTGAACCATCCTGATTTATTTCGATTAGTTAACGAACAGAAAAAAATAAAAATTTCAGTAACCATCATTATTTTAGTATGTGGCTTTTTATGAGCTTTATACAATTTATCTCAGCCTGTGACTACGGAGTATACAATGTAGATTTGTGCAATTTGTACTTTTCGAAATTGAATGGATGCTTTAAGTAATCACATTGGAAAATGTAGTCTCTATGAAAACTCAATTATTGATAACTGCTACTGATTTTACGATTCCTACAAGCAAGAGATTTCGAGTATCCATCGGTCAACTGTAGTATTTAACAAAAGCTTTTAGACACGATCTCCTGTATAGAATGTAACAATTAGTCAACATTATGTGATATCAAAGACTTCTTCTCGGTAACGCACTTTCCTACTAATCCATCAAATCTTTAAATAATGCAAAAACCCTTAACCTTAAATATATTTAAAGTGATATTTTTTCTTAAACAAGTTATTGCTTGAGTTAAATACTTCTCTCTGCAATGAATTATAACAATTGTTATAAAATATCATATTTTTATTTAATAAATTGAAAACTTTAATTGATTCAACTCAAATTTTAAAACTCTTCTGTAATATATTGGTATCTTGGTTTTTATATTTTTGTAAATTGATTATTTTTCTTACTTGTAGTTATACTTTACATTTTTAACATAGCTCTGCCTTGAATAAAATAAGTAAACAACAGTATTTTTTATTATTTACAGTGAATTATCTCTCAACTGCATTATATTGTACAATTGTGGAACTAAATTTCTATTCTAACAATAATATAATTTTACAATTCTTTTTATAAGACATGCAACTGAATAGTACGTGATTAAATTGACGTATTAGGTACCTTATAAAGAGGTAATAAAACCTATTTAAAAACGAATATCCCATCCGACTTTTTTATAATATTTTTATGACATAGGACTTCTTTATTAACAAGAGGGAAAGAATATAAATAATGAAAATAAACATTGAGTCACATAAGTTCTTGCTCCACCGGGACTAGAAACCGGATCTCTCACTTGCGGGTTAGTGCACTAACACAACATGACAGAGCCCTTTTTACAATTCAATAATTATTTTGGTGTTTCTGTCGAATATTTGTTTAAGTAATCAAACTAGCATATGATCTGAAGACCAAAGACGTGTTAAACGACTTTTTTATTTACATTCATTAAGTTGCGTAAATGGCAGTAAACTAATTTCTTAGTGATATTAACCATACCTGACTTGTTGATCTTCGATTTGACTATCTCGTTCTCCTCGAAACTCGAGATGGTGGCAAGCCTGCCGCCATGCTTCATACAATGTACCATAGCACCATACCAGTTTGCCTATTGCAAAATATGTTAAACATTTTATTTGCACAATATAAACGAATACCTGAATTTTAAGTGTATGGTGAAATTAAATAAGATATTTCTAGAAAAAATTTAAACAAATTAACATTTAAATTAAATTAACAAATTATACAAAAACACTGTAATTTAGGTAGAAATCATCAAATCGTACAATAAGCTTAAGCCACACAAAGCTATTGTGTTTCAACAACGCAATCTCTAAAAGGTTCACTTATCCAAATACTACTGACAATTGACTTCTAGTCAGTATGCTTTTATTCGTTATTTTCCTAACTCTTACTAGCAAAACTCTTTAATATATTCCATTTAGCCCATTTTAATGTCCCATATCTGTGTATACAATGTGGTCGCCGTTTGGTTGATGATATATTTAATGTTAATGATGTTTTTTATAAACATCTAATTTTAAATTTGCTTTTAATAGCTTTATGTTACTATTTATTATTGTGTTTGTCCTACCAATGTGTTTTATTTACTTTTGACCGTCTTTTACTAGTGAATATTAAGTAGCGATTCTTAACCAAGAATCAATATGGTAATAAATCAGAGAACGATATTGGGTCCTTAATATAATAAAGGTTCATTCTTATGGTATAAATTATTTATTCCAATCAATAGTACAGTTTTCAATCACGAAAGATAAACTTATTTAAGTGAGTACAAATAAAGAAGTATATATAATTTATTTCTTTTATTTTACAACTGTACGATTGGATACATGCTGACCGACAGTACAGAGTAATATTGTTAACCTGTTACACTGTGGTAGAACTTTGAGATAGTTTCAAACTAGAGTGTAATGGTACGTTATTTCTGTTTAGTGTAATTTTTAGTCTAACTGCTTGGATGATGCTTTACTAAGGTGATCAGATTACCTTTGGATGATGCGGGGATTATTAGTTATTATAAGGGAGACTTCAACGTCCTAAAATATAACCGAATCATAATAACCATGGTTCTCACTTTACGTAAATCCTAAGGATTTTTCAGTACTCTCATTGTTCACTAAAACATTCATTGATAGCAATTTTTAAGACAAAGTCATTCTCAAAAATAGCAAAACTGTTAATTTTTTATACTTATTTAAAGTACAATATTTAGTTTATTTTTACAAGAAAAGACTATCTAATATTTAGACTTATACTGCAGGTCCTCATGGACCAGGATATGAGGATCTTATGATAAAGAATAAGTAAGAAAGTTTGTACATTACAATATTGATATTATTGATAAAATGTCCAACGTTGAAACCCAGTGTCAAAACCTTCTCTAGTCACACCTAAATTCCAACGCCTTATATCCTTATGTTTACCGGCTATCCCGTCTTTTGTTTAACATGTAAGGAGGTGATCCTATGTGACAAAGTATTTGTTTTAATGTGTAGGACACCCTATATAAACAAAATGTTATCACGATTAAGGTAACAGTTACAATTGGGCTGACGATTTGTATTGTAACAATAAAAAGATTTCGATAGAACATGTCTTTTATGGAAATTTTCTTAGAATAGAGGTATTGAATCTTGTTGTGGAGTACTAATCACTAAGTTGTATAGATAATGAAGTTGGTGGAGTAAGCTATACAATGAATCTTTTGTTGTTTTTTTTTTTTGAATGCCGAAAATTTGAAAACACATTACATGCCATAGTACAGCAGTATGAATACTATTCAGATAGATTTATTATTTTAATGTTTGCTGTATCTAAACATTAATTGAAATTTGCACCAATATGTGAACAATAAATGGATCGGGAAATAATTTTCATTGTGAGAGAGAATAATTTAATTATTTTTGAAATTTAAAACAGTTATCTTCAAGGAAAGAAATAAATTTTGTTAGAGGTACATAATTATTTTTAGAAAATTTAACTAAATATTATTAGTAAATAAAACAATTGTTTTGGACATTATTAACATAAAAAAAATTATGGTTGCCTGTAAAGTCGGTTTTACGGGCGAAGATTTTACGTGACAACGTCTTTTTCTCGGTAGAATATTTATTGATATGAATATTATTAAATTGCACAATAGGAACAAGGAATTGAATGAAAATAAGAATTGCACAAATTTTAACTATAGAAATATATTTTGTTTACTAAAACATTGTACATAAATTGAAATTAATTAAAATTTGTTATTGTAAATGGTAAAGTTGAATAAAACATTTACTAAAATTGGAATTTGAAATTCTTGCTAAACACAGTTAAATTCTAACTTCGCGCGTGGTGATTGGTCGGTTTAGTTCGTTTGTTTGGTCGCACTGTTATGACAGGTTAGAGGTTATAATTTGTTATTTTAAATGTTTGACTAGCAATACGCGCTGTTTCTTCTCAATCGACTGAATTACGATTGATTGCAGAGTGATTTAAACTAATAATTTACTTAACACTATCAACATTTGTCAATAGTATGACATAACCTATAAACTCAGTTTCTCAACTTTTGTGTCAATCTAACAATTAATCAATCAATCATAGTTTACGATAATGAAATATCAGTGTACAATTATTTACCTTTATTGTTGTAGTTGTTGTAAATGACGAATCTAAGCACTCCACATTTTCACGAATAAACATAGTTATCTGCTTTATCCCGTGCGGCGGACCCACAGTTATCTGCTTTATCCCGTGCGGATCCCGTGCGGCGGACCCACTGGACGGGCATCGTAACGTTACCGGGCGTTACACTTTTTCATGAGTGACTCCGAGCCGCAACCTAATTTAAGACGTTGTCACGTCAAAATAATGCACAACATAACAAGCTGAAGTTTGAAGTTACTAGTGGAGGATGATCCTGAGGTTACGAACGAGTTTGCTAATTTCTTCACATCGCATTTGAACAAAGTGCATCCATGCCCATCTTCTCGGCAAGCTAATCTTACTTGAAGTTCAATAACTTCATTGGCTCGAGTAGTTGTGCAAAAGCTTATGAAAATCATCTAGCAGCTCTCGGGCAAAAACTCAAATCACTCTGCGATCAGGACACCGATCATTTAGACAGACGGACGTCTTTTGTGATGACATTATTTTGGAAGAAGTTGGTTGCCCTAAATTACTCGGAATATTGTTGGATCAGTTTTTGATGTAGAATGCTTACATCGTCCATATTTCATCTAAACTATTTTTCAGCTGTATAGCTAAATAATGCCCTATTAATTTTCTGATGACTGCGTATTATGGATTGATTTACCCCCACATTAACTATGGTGTAGTGTTGTAGGGACACAAAAAGCCAGTTATCCTAACCAAGAGGTTCAGATAATTGCACAATTAAAGATCAGCGGGTCATGCAAGGAAGGCTAAATGCTGTAAATAATGACTCTAATTAGTCTGTATATTGTATAGATAGCATTATCATGTATCTTAAATGTTCTATGACTACCGGTCGATAAGAAACAGGAGGGAGACACCTATGAGACTAGGAGACTCAGGGCATGGGTTACTATCACTTATCTTTACTCGCAGGGGTTTGCTTTATTATCAAATGGCCTGATAAATCGTTCCACAACGCCTAAGGCAACAAAATCTTGTTTGAAATGGTTTTTTAATGTTTCAAGCATTTTACAATGCTGACGGGTTTATGGCATAAGCCTAGGTATGACCTTTCATAACTTACACTGACAACCTTGGAAGTGGAGATATTAGTATAAATAAAAAAGTACTGTAAATAAAAATGTCCGTCTGGGGCTTCAATTTAGCGTGACTATTGGAAATGTTAGGTTAATATTGTCGATTGACATAATTTATGTTTTGTAAATGGCAATAAATGTATTTGATGCTAAATGATTTATTTTGATTTGAGAACTACGGTTTAGAGAAAGAGGATGGTTTTATTTTATTTTTATAATTTTTACCTTAACGGTTTCCACTTCATAACGCTTCTTTGCTCCTGGGAATGGTGGCCAACTTCCCGAAAGGTCTGAAAAAGATTTTATGAATTATGTAACATGATTTTAAACAATCAAATATAGGACTATTGGGAATAACATTTCATTGTACAAATGTTATACATTTTTTTACTTATTTATAATAAAATAATAATCTAAATTTAAAAAAATACATTACATTTAAATTTTTTTACCCTAAAATCCCATATTAACTTAAATGTATAAGTACCAATCGGGTGAGAACAAAATATGAATATATTACACTTCTAATATTGTTATATATATATATATATATATATATATATATATATATATATATATGATTTTTGTTATTATTAAAATGCTTAGTTACTTTATTAATACCTAATAATACATCACAAAAAGTAAGGATTAAGGTGAAAAATTACATGTTACATTAATGAAATTGTGGAGTGTTGTTCGTAATATTCATGTAAATTAAACCGACAATTCTTATTGCACGCGTGATTTTTATTTTATTTATTACTTCCTATTGAAACAAGGTCCTAAATAATTGTTAAACCATTAATCCTAAATAATTCCTTCTTCTAGAAGTAAAAGGGAAATATACGAAGAATATGAAATGATATTAAAGAGAGTATTTAGTTTGATACCAAAAAAGATTGTTAGAGATCAAAATTAATTTTTAATTGTAAACGGAAAAGTTAAGGACATTTCCTCATGGTCAGTTGACACAAGAAATAACGTATCTTATTTCATTTGAATTTAATATCATTTGAAATAGTACTTTTTAATCAAACACAATAATGTTTATCGATGTAAACACGTAATAACTAACAATCTATGATACATAGTTATATTTTAAAATGCAAAACTACCTTGTGTCACAACTAATCAAGAGCAGACAAATTGAAATTTAACTGAAATATTGTAAATTTATATATTTTAATGCACCCTTTCTTTGAAACCAGAGTGTCAGAACATTTTATAATTTTAATATTTAATCAAATTTTAGTTATAAGCTATATCTGATCAGTAAGAAATTTTGTTGCATGAAATCAAATATTTTAAAGAATTTTCCTGTTTTTACCCGGTAATGTGTGAGGTAAGGTGTCTCACGCAGTTAATGTGTTAAATTATTATACAAAATTGGTGTTTGTCTGTATTAACACTTTGAATGCGGCTCTATACAAAGTAATCATGTGTACTTCCTGGCAGATTATGTGCCGTAAGGCGTCTGACGCAGGGAACGTGTTAAAGTAGTGTACAATACAGTTTAAATAAGTTTAGATTTTCGTTGTAACAGTTCCGCTTTGGTTCTATACTAAGTGATCATGTGTATTGTTTTTATGATTATGTTCTGTAAGGCGTATGTTGCTGTCAACGTGTTAAAGTACTATACATTAACTGTCGTTTGTTTGTATTAACACTTTGAATGCGGATCTATACTGAGTTATCATGTGTACTTTCTATCTGCATATGTGCAGTAAGGCGTCCGTCGCAGGCAACGTGTAAAAGTAGTGCTCAAAAAGTTTCGTTTATCATTGTTAACAGTCCCACCGTGGTTCTATACTAAGTGATCATGTGTATTGTCTTATGATTATGTGCTGTAAGACGTCTGCCGCAGTCAATGTGTTAAACATGATATAACTATCATCCTCACAGGATGTGTAAATATGTATTTTACTTTGTCCGTGTGTAGTTTTTCAGAGCATGGTATACAGATGTGCCTTTCAGCAATGTCGTAGTATTGAGAGTATGGAAAACCTTTATTTTTTATTTATAAACGAAAACTTCACATACTTAGACGCTATATCTATTATAGTATATTGAATTACTTTTTTAACTTAACAGACTCAATGTGACGTGTTTAAACTAATAAACAATACCGTCAATAATAGAAGAAGAGCTTACATTGTTGATTGCATGCAGTGAGTGGGTCCCCATAGAAACCTTGCTTGCAGGTGCAGTAAGGGATGTGGTTGCGGACCCGGCAAACTGGTGTTGTTACCGTTGCAGATGTTATAGCAGGGGTCTTCACACTTCTGTTTTATACATGCCCTATCCAAGGGGCAGTCAGCATTCTCTAAGCACTTGGTCTGCACTAAAGAGAATAAAATTAACATCGTGGGTTTATTATTTGATTTTCAAAAGCTCCTAGTATTCCTTTGTCGTTAGATGTGTAAAATAACAATATTTATTACCTACAAAAATATGTTAATCTTCCAATATTTGTCTATATACAAAACTACCAACATTGAAAGATCAATATAGAATTAGAAAATATTGACTGAGGCTAGGGCGCACACAGTTTTCCAGCAAAATTCATACTCTTTTGATTTTAAATTGTATTGAAGATATCGATATATATATATATATATATATATATATATATATATATATTACACTTATATATATATATATATAATAATTTATATAATACTTATATATACAAAACACACACACACACACATATATATATATATATATACATATATACTTACACTTATATATATATATATATATATATAAGTTGTTGATGTGAAAACTTTAAACTACTTTTAATAGTCGTACATTTATTATTTATTCAAGAATCTAAGATGTTAGTGAATAGCCCAGAACGACAAACGGCACGTGCTTGACTGGCCCCAATCCTCTGCGCTCGTGACTGTGGGAGTACGAACCAAACACTTTAGCCGCAATACTTATTTTGAAATATTACAATATGGTGGTTTATTTGTTGATTACTTACTAATCTGTCCGGGAGAGCATGAGCAGAAGGGCACGTGTTTGTGCACCCTGCAGGAGGAGTTTTGAGCACAGGGCCCAGGACATGGGTCAACACACTTCATGTCTATACACGTCAGAACATCAGGGCAGTCGTTATGTGTCAAGCATTGTGGCATGGCTGCAATCAGAGCAAACTATTTGATTTTGTAACATCACGGCATGCACTCTAAACCGTCCGAAAACATAATTGCTTTGAAGACTGAGCGTTGATCAATCTCGTCAATAATAAACGTTTAACTTTCTTTATATTGGTTTGTATAATTACATCCGTCTTATGGTCTTATAGGTGTATTTTACCATTAATTTTTTATACAAATGTAGGCTCTAATCAAATGAATACCTCATAAAATCTAAAAGGCAATTAGTGTAACACGATTCGTATTTTTAAAATGTTTATCTTTGAAATTCCTGATACAAAAAAAATCAGTAAAACAGTTTAAGGTATTCAATGAGGCTGCTATAATACGCTGTAATTCAGACAGTGTAATATTATAACAAGTGAAAAATATTTACGCAGGTTTAGTTAAATTTAGGCTCATATTAGTTTCCTATTTTTGTTTGCATGAAACCACCATCCACTACATGTATAAACACCTTGATTATAAGATGAAATTAATCACCAATGAAAAGATAAGTTATCATTTATTAAAAAATTACCTTTACAAAAAAATTACTATGTAAACAATAAAATAATCGTCAACGAATTTAAAAAGCATGATTTCATAACATTTAAGTATTTCAATAGGCAACGATATATTTGATCCGTAATGAAATATTCCAATTTGACAACTCAAAATCATATTATGTTCAACAATGTTAACTATATTAGATAAAAGATAGAATTTAACAATTGATTTTATCAACATTATGCAATTTAAAAGAGAGTAAAGCTACTTACATAACACCACTGTTGTTGTATTTTGACCTAGGATGTGTGCCATTATACAAAATTGTATCAAGCACACAAAGATGTGGGAGGGTCTCATGGTCGCGCAATCTCTGAGACTGAGGCCAAGCGAACTGAAGAGGTTATCTTGAGGTTTTCATTTATATCCCGGGACAAACATTGCGCGTTATTATGCTTTCGATAATTGGTGTCTTTATCAGTGAATTATTAATGGGACTCACACGCGGTTGACGTAGGAAAACGTGCACACTCGAACGAAAACGATTACATGATTTATATACATTATTTCTTAAAAACTTTTACACATTACAGCATTAAACATGTTGCAGACATTGTTTAACCTTGAAATCTGCATACCGTGAGTAGTCTTATGTTTAATATTTTTAATTTTCTATTGAGTTATAATTTTTGGTTGGTACGATGTATTGAGAGACCGACATTCCTCAGTCTAAGATCTGTCCATATTAACGAAAACAAACTTTAATTATCACTATGAAATCAATAATTCTAGAAGATATTTAAAATGAGTAAATCGTTTTGTTTATAACCGCATGCAGAGAGTAGTAATGTATCCCTCAGACTTATAGATGTATGAGTTATTTTCCCTTTCACAAATTTTAGTAGTCATCATGATTGGAATAATTTTAATATAAGCGATAGAAAATCTTAAACAATTTTGTTTTGGTAATAACTTACACACTTGTTGAGTACTAACTGCTCTCGCCCATAATATTTTTAAAGAGATAACAAGTTTTCTTACAAGATCAATATGAACCGTTGGATTATAACTTTAACTAATTTGCTTCATTAATTTTATCGCAGTGTTTTAGGAAAAACTACTGTCATACGCGAAATTTTTCCCGAACTATCCATTGGATAGTTTTAAACTGCTTTCGTTGATATTTGGTTACCGTTTAGAGTTATTTCAAAACGTGTAATACTGGTACAATTAAAACCATATACTTTTGTCATTTCCTTGCAAGCAGCAAGATAGCCCGGCTATTGGTGGTTTTGCTAGACACGTCAAAGTCGTTAGTACGTAAGTTAGAAAGGGCTTCCTTTAAAGCTGACCCAACTTCATGTGGTGAAAATATATATGTACATCATACTTTCTTTGTTTAAATATAAATCAGAAAGTAACTACAAAAGGGTTGAATGAGCACCACTTACTCTGACATCTCCTTTAAGTTGAGTGTTTTCTGACATCTGAATACTGTGATTTTAGCTAAAAACAATAATAATTTAAATAAGAATGTATAATTTTATGAAAAGGATTTGTTTGTTAAAAGTATTACTTTTCTATAAAGAAAGTTTAACAATATGTTTCCAGTATTTTATATGTGTATGAATATATATTTTATCTAAATCGAAAATATTTTTCCAAAACTTTTACAATACGTATTATATTAATATATATATATATATATATATATCAATACGTTTTACTATTAAGCAATCATGAATTTTCTAATATTAATTTGTATCAAGTTGGAAATGACTTGAGTAGGGCTTGGATAACATATGCTGTTAAACTAAGTTCTGATTACACTACTTCAAGACAGATAAAGATTACACGTATTTATAGGCTTAAATTTTTACTAATCCCAGCTATATATATAGTTATTACAAAATCATTTATACTTTGACGGTAAGTTCAGATATTTAGTTTTAAGGCAAGAAATACTTTGCTGAAAGATGCATCTTTTAAGTCTATCATTGAGAAGGCCGGCACAAATTTTCTTTTGAATACTGGAGGGCTAAACAATATGTCTTTTTATGATTTTCTGTCCGAAGGATATCTCAAGAAGAGGGTCAGCTGCAGACTTAATCTTTTACAAACAAAGCCGAGTACCATATGAGGCATACTTCAATCAAGTTTTAATTAAGTGCATACCCAAGATGTGTTTTTCCCTAATCACTTACTTACTAATTAATCTTACTGTTTTATACTAATTGGTTCTGAGTCCAAGAGATTCATGGTACTTTACGTTGCCAAGTATATTGAAGAAAATTGACAATCATTTATCGTAGATCGCTTGGCTGCACTATCATATAGCGTTAAAATTTAGAAAAATACTTCATTTAAAATTCAGAAATATTTTTAAAATATATTAGTTGTGTACTGTATTTTTATCGCAGCAATACAAAATTTCATGTAAGTTTATGACTCTTAGTAAACCTATTTATGAAGCCAATCTACATTTAGAATGATTAGTTTATAGTTTGTTTTTAATTTTTAAATAACATTTTATAGTGGAGAATTGGCCTAACAATATGAATGATATTGGTTATTATTATTATGAAAATCTACTTTTAAGTATTTATTAGTTATATTTATATGATGTAACAGTTTTTAAAATATATTTTATAGTTAGCAACGTACACAGTTTAACAATTTACAAGTTTTTTTAAGAACTTCGTAATATATTTTAAACTAACAGAAATAATGTAAAGTCCGAAACCCATAATGAAACGCTGAATACTAAAAAAGATTCTTCAGCAGGTTTATTTATTTTCTATTTTAATTATTTTCTCAATTTTAACTAAAACTAGATGCATATTTCCAGAATTTTAGCTCATACGTTTAAATACCAATATTTACAACGAAATAATATATTGGTATAAGAAACTACATTCTGCACTAGCTTAATTAATTATTCTTTAATGCGATCATATACATATATTTGTAGATTATAATAAACTAGCTGTTACCCGCGGCTTTGCACGCAATGTTTAGTACCGAAATCCTTATATTACTTAGTAAAAGCAATTATGATGTAATATGATGGGAGTCCTATAAAACTTTAAAAACGTAAGTAGACATACATCAGATAGATATTAGTTAAGTTCGTGGTAAATAGTATCAGAGTTTAACTTAATTACTATACAGTATCATGTTTAGCACGTGTAGCAGCATTTCTGGTTCTAATTAATTATATACATAACGTCAGAGATGAATCTGCCTTGTCATTCCGATCAAGAAAACATAAATCTCGGATCACACAGGTCTTGGAAAATTTCCAGTCTTTGTCATATATTTCAGGTCTAAGATATTTCCAGTACCATAGTAGAGTCTGCCTTGTTGTTCTAAAGAACAATGTATATATATACATATATATATATATATATATATATATATATATATATATACTTACGTAGGACCGACATACCTATTTCGGTTACATAGTGCCTACTTAAGACCGTTTAAATTCATTTACCTACTACATCACAGTTTAGCTTACCTCGATCAAAATACTACATACGTACGTTCGATTATCTAGTTCTCGGAAATCTATTTTGGTCAAAATCGTGTTGACATAGTTAAGTTTGCCTTGCCCTGATGAAGAAAATACACACATAAGTAGGACTGAAAAGCCTATTACGAACTAGGGGGAAGTCATACCTACTTACTATGTACTTTCAGTATAAGAGGGATATCCTTATGAAGGTTTAAAAACATTCCAAAATAATTGTTATTAAAGATTAAAGTTTTGCGTTGCACTTGTTTTTTGGACTGTATCCAGGGAAAGAATGAATCGTTGAGGCATGTTAATATTCATTTCTCTGTTTTTCCATAGGCCATTGTTAAAATGTAATATCATAGTGTCAAGGAAGTCCACTAGTTTAAAGTAACTTATGTGAAAATATTCATACCTTTGTTCATTAAGGTTCGTTTTATGACAGTATTTAATACACTAGATGATTTTAATTCGTCACTGGTGCAATCTGGAGTAAAACTGATATATTAATGTCTTATTTACCATCTGCATTACACTACCGATCAAGCAATGTGTACTTATTATTAATAAAAATTAAATTTATACAGATGTTTCAGATAGTTTTTCGAACTCCAGCTGTCAACTGCTGTTTAGTGCCAGTTTAATTTGAATTATGAAACGTAAAAGCTACAGTTTTTTTCTGAATTCCAAATTGTTTCGTGTAACTTTTCTTAACTGTTTCTTCATAAAAACCTACTTTGGATTTCAATGGACATTTTACAAATAGAATTAACCGCATTGGTCCAGCTGTTATCAAGATTTGTGCTTAGCAACACATTTAGCGAATTATTTTTATTTATAAGATTTTCTAAAATTTAAATGTAAACATATGTTTCTGCCACTGATGAACTTCAGCTGAAAGTGCCAACAGCTGTTTATGGATCAGTTAACTTTGGATTATGTGTCATAAATATTACAATATTATCTTATCATAATATTGGAATGTAAACAAACTAATTTTTATATTTGAATTCGACTTTATTTGGTGAAATGAATGTGTTATGGGTGGTAAAAAGCACTCTAAATCAGACCAAAATCTATACCTGTTCCAAATTTCAGCACAATCCGTATAGCAGTTTCAGTGTGATTCGAGGACAAACCTCCAAACATCCAAATATACAAACATTTAAACTTTCGCATTTTTAATGTTAGTAGGATAATATACAAAAATAAAAACACTTTGCCTCACTGTACTTTCATTTCCCACCCAAAAGGCATGAATGCAGTTTTTATTCATAGAATATAAATAATGAAAACAAATGTTTATATTAATGTTGATGACAATACAAAGTTGCTTGTACCCCGTAAATGCTTGCCCAGGATTTCTGGTATATATAATAATATGTAATTTCAGTCGCTATTGAGCTTAGATTTTTATAGCAAACAACTGTAAGAAATTTAAACGATTATGAAATATTTTAGTCAGGGCGAATCATGATATAAAGATGAGACCTAACAGCCAAGTTTATTCTTTCAGTTATTTTACCAAAAACTTAATCCATTATGTTACAAAAATATTATCATCTGTAATTTTGGTTTTGGCAAGCAGAAAAATACAAAAAAACATAATTAATCAAAAATAACATAGCTATAATACATTTAAGTACTATAATACTAAAAAAGCCGATATAGTACAGAAACAGAAATTTCCATTATTATGTTAGGATCCGTGGTAGATAAAAAGTAGTATTTATTTTAGTAATTTAAATAATATTATTAATTAATAAAATAAATAATAAATTAATGGTGGCTACTCACGAATTTTAATACATTTATTTACATTACTTTTTGAAATTTATCTCAAACATATAGAACACTGAAGCAATATTTTAATGTTTAAAAATGTTTCATAAATTATTTAACATAGTATAATAGTGTAGGAATATAAAATTAAATCTAATATGTTGGAAAACTTAGGTGACGTAAAAAATTCCAACTATCAGCTATTCAAAAACTGCATTCAAACAAGCAAAGTACATCCAAGATTAGCAAGCGAAGGTCATTTCACGAGTCATTTAGCAACATTAAAGGAACACTCGGTTTAAATGTGGATTGTTTGCCAATGGTGTTTATTTAAATAAACCTGTAATTTACATGCTACAGTTTGCTCTGAGATTTTTACTTTACACGAGACTCGGAGTCTGGGCAACAATTAGCTTACATTGTGCACAACTTACAGCGCAATATTTACGTCTAAGTACGGTACTGAAAAAGTTGAAAAAAGTTTTACCAATTAAACCTTTATTTTAAGGTTATTTGTACTATTTACATTTCAGGCATTTTACGCAAAATATTACTTTCTCTAGAGTAAACTAAATATACTATGGTAGTGTTAATTGGTAAGAAATTTCCTATCATAAGAACATTAGCGATCCTTCCTTTGTAATAATGTTTAAATATTTGCAATCCTAAATCATACGAACAATCAGGAAATTTAAAAACTGTTATAGATTCCTTTAAATTAATTATTTCATTTCCTGAGTATGATTAGCTGGTAAGCTGATTGAAACTGACACAAAGTTGTAATATTATACTTGTAAAGTATTTTCAGTTACGTGGTAGAATGAATAGACAGTGTGCAAACTTACTGAGTTTTAGGTTTCAATGATATTAGAATCAATATAATGGATGAATGTAAACCACGATGTAACTCATTTTTGTATATTTAGAACTTAGTAGTAATACGCGAAGTTTAAATTTACAAGTGCAAGCTTCCTCGAGATATCTTATGAATATTTAGGTTGTCTGTTGTAAGAGGTCAGATGTTGTAATGTCAATTGAATATTCTCAGTTAGTTTACATATTTATTTATTGATCGTGTGATTTCCTCGTTGTCATCATGGTTATCCATAAGACCAATATAATAATGTTCCTTAACGTTCGGCGAAATCCGATGGAATTATGTACTGTCATCAAACAAACGTTTTTATTTCATAATAATTTTCAGATTTTGGAACAGTTTAATTATAAAGTTGAATTTTTTTTGTAGTTTATTTACATAAATAAGTTATAAGAGATATTTTGCTATATTCTCAGAATGATATCCTTCGATAACTCTTATATAATGAAGTACAATGATCATAAAGCAATATACGTCGTATATTATTGGTATGGCTAACAATAATGATCTCGATTATAGAATATCAATACATATGTACACTAAATTAAACCGTTATGATATGTATATATTTATACTTTCTTAATGTTTATAACATTATACAGTGTTTAAATGTATAAGAGAGGAAAAAGCTCAGAATATTAGTATTAAATACGTTATAGGATGATTGAGGTAATGGTATATAAGACAATTAAACGATGTTACTAAAAACAAGTAGTTATTTGGAAAAAAAACTGATGGAAAAGTGATATATAATACCATAAAGTTAATATATAACTTTATAAGTTACTACTTATAATGTTGTATGTACAATCTTAGTGAATAGAATGGATTATTGTCTTCATTCCGACGGATACATAACTCAACAAACAACTTTTTTGTTCATATACTTACTTTATGGATTTACTTAAAAGTTTTTGAATAACCTGCACATAATTATACGATCTTTATTAAAAAACATTGCTTTGCTTCATTATGCACCTAATTGTAGGATATGAACCACGATATAACTTTCTGAAAGTATTTTGTTTTTAAGTAAACTGTATTTTTATTTAATAATTTTTTATCCAGTATGACCACACTATCTATTCCATATTATTAACTGGAATAAACTTGCATGATAATTACAATGAATAAAAATAAAACTAAAAAATTTAAATCATTTATAATATAGTTTCATCTGTTCAACAAATTATATTTCTGTATATATAAACTTTTATGTCATTTAATTTTTTTTCTTCTAACTCTCTTAAATAGGTCTCTAAACTTTCCAGCATAGAAAAATACGCACTTAACTGTCCTTATTCCTGCAACCTCTGCACAAAAGCTGTCATCAATCACAGACTGATAAAGCATAAAAATTTCCGTCACTATTGAAACACGTAAAAAAAAACGGTAGTTCTAACATAAGAAAATACAAGATAGGAATACACGTAACAATCAATGATTAATTGATTTATTTTTTAAAATTAATGTTGTATGTTTGTTGTCTGCACAATAATAGTGATATCTTAATGAAGTTTACAAATCTGCTACAAAATCTTCTTAAAGGTAGTAAAAGAAATCAAAATTATTTTTACATATTATTTTTTAAATGCATGATTTATAAGAATAATAAAAGCAGGGTAATAATTCCAGCTATAGAATAAAATAAAATAACTAAATGAAAATAATTCATGCATAATGTCAATGTAAACCCTTTTGAAATAAAGTTATAAATAAAGATCTTATGAAATAAGTTATAAATTGGGTAAGTAATTTACTACATTTAATCAAAGTCACCGTCTGTGATACATATTTACCTATTAGCGAATCGTTAATTTTTTTAATTGGATATTTAGGTGTGAACAGAATTTAAAAAATATTTTACAAATCCCACTAACAGGCCTTCTTTGTGCTACATTGCTTCCATTTTGCTCACAGCGTAGATACTATACGAAATTAATGATTCATTTGTTGCAACTAGTAATAGTAACGTTTCATATCAACTTCACTGATAATCAATTGGCATTCACTTGTGTGTGTGTGTGTGTGTGTGTGTGTGTGTGTGTGTATTTTTACATATATATTTAGTTAACTTTCATTTTGTGGCACATGCTTGAGTTTTTATATAGCTTATAAGAACAATATTTTCATATGCATTAAACACGTACTTGGTGTAATCATAGATTACACAAAACTCATGATTGGACAAAAACATAGTATGTTTGTACCCTTTTACAGATATTTTAATATACTATATAACCTTTTTTTATTTAAATATTTATTTAAGAAATGCATTTAAATTTTTTTATCTAATTTTATATTACAGTTAAATTTTTATTTAAAAATATCTTTGATTAGAGCCATATTTTGTTGAATAAAATAATAAGAAAAAATTTATATAGATGGTTAAAAACTGTTATTTACACATATAATACCAATATATAAAGAACACTGTAAATTGAGTCCACTTCACACCATAAATGAAAAATAATAATATATTTCGTTTATTTAAATGTTTACTCGTAAAGCAGAGAAACTTCATAGCAGATTTTGAATACTAAACTAACGGAGTAGCCCTATGCATTCTAAATAAATGTACGAAATTGTACTAGCTTTTTTTAATTGGGTTTTTTTTAGTGATGATTTAGGATACTTATCAATCACGTTGTTTTATGCGACCATATTAAATTCGTAAGGACAATATCCTGTGACTGTGAATCTTTAATTAGTTAACTAACATTGATATATTAGAATAGAGTGGTGAATATACATTTATGAGTAGTTCAATTGGAACATGACATTGGTAACACTTAGGCCTAAATTGTATTTGTTAAGGTATTTTTTGTATAAGGAAGGGGTTATCTGTGTCAATACACTGCAGTATTGACAATGGATATTTTTGCATTGTAACCTATAGCCTACTCTGCGCGTATGTTACAGTACTTTTCCTCTTAGTATAAGATTTTTCTGTTGACATTCAACAGTTAAGAAATTCTAAAACACAAAACTATCAAATATTATTCATAATAAAGAGAATGTAACATAATCGTATCAAGGGCAGTGTTTCTCTAGTGAAAGGCAATGACAAACATAATAATAATTACATATAGGGAGTTCAGTAAACGGTTTTCGACGGTTGATGTTAATCAAATCAAAGAGCAGGGTCATTCGACTGTAATCTACAAGTCGATGTAGCACAAGGAAAGAGACCGCTCCGTTTGGACTTCGAGACGTTTTGTACGTGATTTTGGTTTATACACGTTCACCATTTTCAGTGAAAATATTTTCTTACAATACCCTTTTTGAGAATCTCGTAAATTTTACAAAATATTTGCAGTAGAATATGGATTTAGTTCTAAGGATTTAAATTGTTTATTCTTATTATATTTGCTTTGAAAAATGTATTGACAGTATATTTATTCTCATTTTATACAAGATAGGAGTACACCCCACCTATTAGGTTTCACTAAGGTTGCACACAACATTTAAAATCTACATAGCTTATTTAATTTTCTAGATATTCTCTGCATAGATAGAAAGCCAAAGAATACGCATTCTTATTTTATACTACAAAAGGTAGATGTGCAACAACGTACGGCTCACCTCGTAGGTTTCATCGGCATTGCTATGGTTGCATAAAAACATTTCAAATCCGTATAGATTATTTCATCTCATACATTTTTTGTGAACACACAACATAAGGCATGAATGACAACAAAGGACAGATGTATAAATTATACAGGAAGAAAGTTTACATCCTCCGGGCAGACATAAAGAGGAATTGTGCAGCCGACTGAGTTGTCGGACATACACCACCACAGAAACTACCATCAGATTCAGAAACTACATAAGAAAATTTTTGTCTGTATAGGAATTGTTTCATGCGAAATTTAATTTGTACAGAGAAAGCTTTCCCGAGTTATCTTACTACCTAGTACATTTACAGTTTTTCAGTAATTTACGTTATATATATCAATGTACAAATAAAAGTTTCCGGTAAGCTGGCGAGGGTATAAACGACGCAATAGTGGGCTGCAATACAATATTCTGATGCAACTCTTTTAAAACTCACTCTGTCTAATATATTTGTTTTAATCCAATAAACGGAAAATTTCAACATTGCGTGCTTATAAAGTAGAAATTGGCTTTGACCCTCTTAGACATATTTTGTTCTCTTAGGAGAAGCAACTTATAAAATGCAATTAGTCCTGTAAGAAACTGCGCTGTTTCCGGAGTGACAGAACATTCAGAATGGGTAAGGTTAGGGAGTAAGGGCCGCCCTCCTATCGATATCCACGAGAAAGAATTAGGGCACTACATCTCAAAGTCATGTCCCCCCAGAAGAAGGAGAGGCCAGCTCTGAACCAGCCTCTCCAGTCAAAAGCAGGTAGGGGGTGGCAGACTATTGTTCAGGCTATAAAGAACCTTTGAGGTCGGGGAACAAACCAACACCAACTCCGACAGCCATCTCCCTCATTAGACTAGACCTATCGAATTTCCCATGAACCCCAGAGTCTCGACATTTTTGGTTAGTGATGTGCCTCTCCTGGACATCATAAGGTTGGTTTTGAGGTTTCTAAATTTAAAAATTATGCGAAATAAAACTGCAGTGTGGTAAGTACTTGTTATATTACCTGTTAGATATGTTTATATATCAAAAACATTTTTGTAATTCAGCTGTGTGTGACAGAAGCTGCATAGTTAATATTACAATTTGTATCATTGCACCATAGAATTTTACTGGAAATAAACAGGTGTACAGGCTTCTCGTACACGTCTGAGACGTGTTAGATGGTCTTAAGAAATAACTCCCTGAACTTCATCATTTACGCGTAAGTTACATATTTGAGGTTTTATTCACTTTTTACTTGTGTAAAGTATTTCATTTAATGCTGATAGTCATTTTACAAAATTTAACATATAAAATGTTAAAATCTCTTTAATATAAACGTCTGAGTAAATTCGTTTTTTATATTAGTTATGAATATAAGAAATTATAATATTAAAACTAAATGTGCTTATTAAAAATGCATTATATATTGATGAAATCCTACTTAATATCTCCTAGTTTTCATGTATTTTTCCAACTTTTTCGATTCTCTTACCAAGAAATGTAATACTAAAGTTCAGTCTCATAACTCATGGTAATATACCGGGTGTGTTGATACTTCAAGAAAAAGCCAGAACCTCAAACTTCAACTGCATACATTGTATGTTCTGCGAGAACTATAACAGATAGTGTAGGAGGCTAAAATCTACTTCTAAGATTGTAATGCAAATACATCAAATACAAGTTAGCAGATTTTGCATTTGACTTTATATAAAATTTGCTGCGATATTTATAACGTTAGCAATGCTGTTTACTGGAGGGGGTAAAAATATTTTATATATGCCTCAGCATCTGTTTGTTCAGACAATTTCTTAAAAAAGAGCTGACTCATTGCCCTTAAATTTAGCGTCAAGCTTTCCTAAATGATCAACACTGAAATAACAACAGCTACAATAACTCATTTTTATAATTTCATTCTTGTTCGTTTCCGCAATTTTTATTTTTTACCCTTTTTGTATATAGTATCCTCAACACAGGCACAGCCTTATGGGGTACCTATATTTCCCTTATTGTATAATTATTAGCTTAATTATTAGTTTAAAAAAAGAAAAAAAAACCTAAAAGGATGTAATATGCTTTTTATATTTTATTACTCTAAGTACATAAATTAAAAATAAAATAAGTAGAAAACATGTTTTCGTATTTGTTATTTACTGCTATTGTAAATACGTTATGTAATAGTATTATTTATTATTAAGCACTGGCAATAATATTTGTTTGTAATATCCAGTTTGTTATTTTGGGGAAATAAATGATTTATTATTATTATTATTATTAAATGTATGATAGTAACTGTGGGAATACGGGACATGGCAAAAGTCATAGACTATTCTTACATTAACCTTTTGGGTAAACACGATAGCAAAGGAAAATATCAGATTAAATAAATTTGAAAACAAACTGTGTAAAATCATTTGACAATTTCCTGATAATAAAACTGATGATCAGGATTGGTCATTTGTCTGTGTTTGAAATTTTAAGGGTAACAATAAAATGAAATGACGTGCATTATCGTTGACCACAGTGTTCTTCATATAAAAATGAAATTAGTGCACAATTAAGATGTGTTGCAGACAGTCAGACAGACTAACTGAAATGAAATCTTTACATAACGCTGAGTAGCAAACTAAGAGAGACATCGAAGTAAAACTAAACTATACACATTTTTTTCCAATTCAAGTAAATTTTGAAACATATGCTGCTTATTCCAAAACTAAGTATTAAATTTATATTGAAACCCGTAATGTAATAAGAAACACAATTTTTTTGTCGACGAAGGCTATTATAACCAATCAAATGGCTATATTAATGAGGCCAGTGAACTGTTACTAGTGTCACTCGATAAGAAAGAAGGGACCATTTGACTTTAATCTAGAACACTACGGCAGCACTAGAAAAGTCACTGCACCGTTTTACAATGAAACCTTTATACGAGATTTGGTTTCCATATCCATTGATTCTCTACTCTGAAGTATTTGCTGGCCCTTTTTCATAGGGGTTTTTAAAAAATTTTGAAGATAGATGGGACTAGTTTATTATTTATATTTAGTTTTATCGTTATTTATGTAATGTACAATTTACTAAAACTTTGTATTTTTATATTTATTTATTAAATATAAATAGTTAGTCCAAAAGCTTTCATAACTGCATATAAAATGACAAAACAACTTGAAAAAAGCAATAAAATTACGAACTATTAAATACTTTAAGTAATTGAATATTCATTAGGTATAGAATTGACTTTTAATGCCATCGTAGACTTTTAATACTATGTAATGAGCCACCACGATTATGCTCAACATTTAATAAGACAACATGCCCGTATGGGACAAAAAATCTGATCTATTCTCTTTACCTTTCTAAATTTTCGTATTTTCCGCAATGTTACTATTTATTATAATATTGAAGACTTATAATACTCGTATTATCACTCATAATAATATTAATATTAAAAGTCATGAATATCCAAATTTTCTTCCTCATACAACTTCATTCCTTCACATACAAAGTTTACTAAGATTTCGATGATGTACTGTATGTTGTTGTATGTTATATTTTGGATATGTTAATAACAAACACACAGACTGACAGTTAAAGTAAAGAGAGAAAAAGAAATCATGAGTTTCCGTTTGAGTTTGGCTACTCAAATAGACTGTAAAATAATGTCCTAAATTATGTAGTAAGACTTTCAAATGCCCTGTATAATAACTTTAATTTAAAAATCAATCTTTTATTATTTTAAGCCTATTGCAACGTACATACAAAAGTATACATAAGAAAATATTACTCATATTTTTAAAATAACGATATCAGTAAATGTTTTTAAAAAAAAAGGCGTTTGTATTTATAAACAAATGTGCTGAAAATTGCAAGGGAGAACATACTTGGATATATTGTCTATAATGACTAAAATTAATAAAATCCCTAGTTCTCCCAAATTTGTAAGATATAAGGATAATAAATATAAAAAATAGAGCGCTAAACGATTTCTCGGCACCGCTACAAAAACACAATAAACAAGTTTAATTATGATCCTGCCTTTTTAGGACACTATTCCTAAGTGTTTTATACGATGTAATACTAGTTGGAAACTTTTTTACTACATTTTTAAAATTTCATAATGTCAGCCAAAGTACTGTATATTGCCTACTCAACCATTTTAAATATTTTATATTTAACAAGGGATAGTACAGCTTATGTCAAACTAATGTATCAAAAACAAATACTATTTTTACTTTACATAAAACATAAATTAAGTCACACGGTTTTCATTGTATTCACAATAAGTCTATGCTTTATCTTTTAGTATTTTTCTCTTTTGTAAAACAAAAGTATTTTTCTCTGTGATTATTGTCTTATAAAAAAGCAACATAGCGTTTAACCAGAGAAAAGAGAAAGTACTTGAAATTCAAAAAGAACTTAAATGTATTGTTCTTTTTTAACCTTTGTGTGTTATACGTAAAACATTCACTATTATCATTGTTATTTTGAAATTGTCAGTATTATAATGCAAAACAGTAGATCAAGGAATCCCGGTTATAGCATAACAATAATTGATCATTCCATTGTGTAAATGTATATTCTATGTCCTAATAATTATGAGTATTATTGTTCCTTAATATGGGAATTCCCGCTGTAGTTGTACAGTAACTCTTTTCTATTTTTTTTATAATTTATATAACAAACTCTTAGAGAGCGCTCTTTCTTCAGCGCTAGAGTTTGCAATGTGACAGCTATCGTGTTGAGTCTGGGATATTCGAAAGGTACAAAATGACGGATAAATAACTTGACTATGGTGTTGTTATACATTATTCACATGTTACATGCATTCAACAAACTCTAAATTTCTAATATTCACACCACTCTTATAAACTCTTTACCTACCAGTATGTTTCTATTTATGTTGCAACTCTGTTGCACATAGCATCCGAGTTCCTACCGTCCCGTTTTGTCAGTAATCCTCCTACTATAACTAAATAATACCACTAAAAGTTTAGTCTACTACTCTCTATTTAGTTAGTGGTATAAGTTTTAAGTAAACTAAATCATTCAACTTTTTTATAAAACCTAACTACACTGCAAAACAGCTTAATCATTATACCTTACTGAAGAAATAATTGGTTTACTCTCAGAGAATACTTTTTTAACAATATATTTACACCATATGTTAGTTCCAAACATGGGAATTTTACAACCGGTATAAGTTCTTATTCTTCTTACTGACTCAAACTGTCAGATAGGCTTCAATAATTTCATTTCACTTCATTGCATTATCACTACCTATAGAATAATGTTAAAGGAAATAAGTAACTCTATGCCATTGATGATAGGGACTTTTTATTCCTCAGATTACGCATTTAGCTTATATTCTAACTTTATGTATACTACATATTATAGTTATTATAGTCAATCAGAAGCTACCACCCTTACATCCCAGTACTATATTACTGTATATATTTTTGCAGTTCAACAAACAAACAAAAATCCACCATTAAAACAGATTGCAGTTTTTTCATTTCATTATTCGACTACTAACGTTTAGAGGCCTAATAATATAGTGTCTGTGAAGTCGGCTTAACAAATTCACCTATCACATTATTCCGCTAGTTTGCTTTGCCTCCTTGGGAACTGAAGTTATAAGTAAATTTGTGAAATATATTCGATGAGTAATCCCATTTTAAACTTTTGTTTGACTTCCACCCCTTACTTAAAAACAACATGAATATTTAAATCTATATGGAAACCGGTTATTTTGCTTAATTTTATTTAATGATTCTTTGTATAGATATAAATCAAAGGAGATATGTATCTATAATTAGATATTTAATTGTGACTTCTCTATATATGAAAAGAAGAATAAGGGTACAATGAGCACACACTGATGTAAAACATCGATATACAATAAATTACTATCAGTCATGTGGTTCCACCATTTATCAGCTGATTGTCTGACAACAACAGTTTACAACAAGGCAAGGGTGATCGTTTCACCAGGTGACATTGAATACCTTACACACACACAAGAGGCGCCATTTTTCACACTCCCTATTGTGTTTTAAAAAGGTAAAATTGTCTCTGCATGGATAGCTTGGATGAAATAGACAGTATAACAAAATTTTCGATGCGGTGATATTTTAAAGCAAGTATTATTTTAAAGTACGTTTTTCGTTTGATTAGTAATTTTTAAAATATAAAGCAAAGATAGTTCACCTGCTATTGTTATGTATTAAAAATTAGGTCTTTGTTTATTCTAATGTCTTTAAGTTATAGAAAACGTGTTTTGATACCCCTATTAGTCATGCCGTTTTGGTAAACACATTTTTAAACATAATTAAATTGTATATGAATCCATTATTTTATTAATTTAATTCATTTGTGGAGTCATATTAAAGTTTGTGGTATATTAATCTATACCGATGAGGATACTGTGTGAGAAGCGACAATGTGCAGCTGGGCGTAGAAATGAAGTCATCGCCATAAGTATTGAACACTAATATTACAGTAATATTAAGTAATTTTTAAAATTTAGTTTAATACGTACATGTTTCGAACACATTAGTTGATACAGTGAGTATTGCAACACTTTGGGCTGATTTGGATATATTAAACTATGTAACTATACTTTGGGTTAGCTATCCACCTGAAGAAGAAATCAGATTGCAGATCTCGAAACGTAGTGTTAATGGTAACTTGTATGCCTGAAAGATAAAACAAAATTTCTTTCACTATTACTACCTAAATTATTATAAATAATTTCAATTGATCACAAAATTGTTTTTATGCTCATATTAGTGTTATAATTGTTTTGATGGTGGAATCAATTTATAATATTTACCCTACTTCCAAATTGTATGGATACTATTTGATCGGATACTACAAAATATTACTTTATGATCCTGAAAACAGTTCGGAGCAATATACTCGTACATTTTCGAACCGATATCTTATTCTCACAGTATTTGGAGTTAATATGATATGAATCGTAACATTATACAATATGAATTATTTTATTCAGGAATAGAAAATATGTAATAAAAGTTTTGAGATGAAACCATTACTAATTCACTATTTTCATTGAAACAAAAGCCACACCGTTGAATAAATCCGAATAGAATGATGTTGGAAACACTTGCTACAGAGATGGCCAGATTGGGCGCGTGTGTCTTTTATCACAACATTGTTTTCCTCTACCAGTAACAATTTCCGTCATCACTTCTCTGCTACCGTTTAGTTAAATATAGTTGATATCTATTAAATTAAAAACGCCCTTTTAGACTCTTTTTCATTTCTCGCTGTTAACACTAATAATAATAATATAAAATGCAATAATAATAATTTATTCCATTAATAATTTACAAAGTTTAATTCACAATAACTTTTTTCGGAATTTTCTGGACACTTAATCTAGGGTCCAGCAATTTAAATAGTTATTTAAAATTTAGTTTCCAATTGTGTTGTTTTTTTATTATTTAATTTAATTTAAAATACATTTTTTTTAAGGAGAGGCCGATCCCCTTTTAAGCCTTATTCTATCCGTCCTCATGGGCCACTGGCCTGTGCGAGGATCTTATCAAACAGAACAAGGGGGAGAGTCGATACAGTACGAGGTCGATGGTACTGATAAAAAGTGCAACGGCCACAGACAGGATTTTAACCTGCGCCATCTCTAACTCAGACACAAAGTCCAACGCCTTAGACCACTCGGCCATCGCCACTCAAATTATTGACGTGAATCAGAGCTGATAGGTTTGTATGAATGTCCAAATATTGTTAAATAACGCCGGCTAACAGTGAATTTATTTCCATTGGTTGCCCAACAAAGTTCAGTTTTGCTGTTTGATACAGGTCTGCCTAAACTGTGCCGGACTCCGTCATGCATTATCCGGCATAATTCTGTATACTCAGTGACACAATTCACCATAAATAAACACTAAAATATCCATTTTCAATTTAATATGCTATCCACATTTTGTTTTCCTATATTTTATTGAAACTGCCACAAGCGGTGTTTTGAAAATGAATAGTTGTGATTGTGTTGTCGTAATTAATACAATTATTGTGTTGTGTGTAACTAATCTCTTACTGTGTAAACTAATCTTATTCTAACTTTTCCTTCCTTCTTGTTACTGAGTGCACTCTCATTTTACTGTAGATCATGTACAATATATATGTACAATATGTATGTTAATTATATTCATTATATTAATAACTCAACACACAATAACAGCAATGAAACTACTAGCAACGCATCAATAACAATAATGACATTTTAACAACAACCGAACTGAATCAACACTATATCATTCAACACATGTAACAATTAAATAATGAAATAACAAATATATAAATATAAAATGTAAATATACAAATTCATGTTGAGTTAAATGAACTAAAAAAAACTGTAAATCAACAAATCAATTACCTTTATTTAGACTCACTCTGGGCGGAAACATTTTTTAAATTGATGAGTGTTAGTTTTGAGCGGAAAATTCGCTGTCACCCACAGGTTTACATTATTCATATTAGTGGCTGTTTGTTATATTTTCAGTTAGTAGGAATTGCTACAGCCAATCACGAAGAAGCTCCACATATATCATGTCATGACTAGTTAAGTATGCACTTTTAAATTATTGCAGTGATATAGACAAGCATATTGGCAGCTAAATATTGATGAAGCATACTTCTTACTACAAAAACTATTGATATATAAATATAAAACCCTACTGCATAACTATAAAGCCCTTTTCTTACAATATTATACATTTATTTGTCGTTACTTTGAACTATTGTTTTTGCTGAATTAACTGAAATAATTGAAAGCAGCGGACTAGAAGGTAAATTATAAATGATCGTTTAATTACACCAAGTAACTAAACTGAGCTATTGTTTTCATACCTGAATTATAGCTCTATTTTTGAAAAATATTTTCCCGTTTTATAAGGTACTAGTAATTACCTGCGGTTTTCCGCCCAAGTTACTCTTGAATAATAGGTACACCATAGGTATATCCGTACGTAATAACACTCCTTAAAATGATTTATTGTCACTGGAACATACTCTAGTTCCTTATCAATTTCAGAATAGTTAATATTTAAGTATATAAAGCAATTTCTTATAATGAAATTAGCGAGTTCTGAAACCGGATAGATGAACAGTGTTTACATGTTCCTATGAGATACACCAATTTCTCCGTAACATTCCATAATATTGATATAAATAGCTCCTTCAATTTTTAGTGAAAGTTTAATATTTTAATCCTGAGTGAAAAAAACTATCGTTATATAATATGATGAAGTTATATTTTATATGATTTTTTATAATATCGTTTCGTGTTATCCAAAGTTCAATATTTAATCTAAAAAAACACCTAGTCTTCCAATAGGCTTAATGAACATTTAATCTCCTCAGAAGTATACTGGGCTATCATAGGTCATAGTCAGATGATCAAGCAATCAAACAAAGCTCATACAATCGAGTATTGTTTAGTAGTGTCGAGTGCATTCAACCACCTTTAGTGTGATGTGTACTTCACACCTTGTATGGGACTTAGCCCACTCTTCTTCATAACAATTATACGGGCACCCTCAATTTAGAAAAACTAGTTTAACAAAAGAATATTCGGCTATTGATTTATATTAATACGTAAAATTTAATTGAAATCCATATAGTAAACTTAAACATAACGATTTTCCTATTACTGTTTAATTTAGATATGTCTATACTCTAAGAGGCATTTAGGAAGTTCAGACAGTCTGAAGACGTTAATTACAACAAGTTTTAACTGAATATTTCTATAGAATATTCAGATTTATATTGAGTACAGCGTATGAGAATTTAATGAATGTTTATTTTGGTAATACTGAGTTTTTTTATTATTGAAACAACTTAAACTTGCAGAATTTTCTACCAGATGTTTATTCCAATACTGGTTGGTTCTAATTGTTAAAATTTTCATGTTAAATTATTCCTATTCGTTTAATAACATTCTGTAAGACAACGTGTTACACACTCTTTCGCTAATTATTATTAATGAGGCTAAGCTCAATGAAATAGGATGATGGTTACTTAAGGAAGATTTAGTACTGAAAGTATGTATTAAATATTTGAAAGTTTGGATGTACAATTAATAAATTAATTTAATACCAATTAAAGCTCAGTAAACGATTCAATATCGATCCCGACCCACGTCTTTCAATTGAGCGCTGATTAACGAATGGATTCCCTTTTACCATTCAATCCCTCAATAGTCACGTCCGCAGTGAGGAGAGTTGAATCTGTGATAAAAGACAGCTTCCAGTGTTTGGTGAGTTTCTACATATCTGAATTTCAATGGAGATTTACCATGTTCAAATTTAGAAATAAGGTATTTTTAAAAATGCATGTAACGAAGCACACAAAGCTAATCTAACTACACTTTACAAGATTTTAGGCAAAATACTTGAAATAGACTGTTATGAATCTCGCGAACTGAGATACATTAGATTATCAACCACACACACACATATATCTATCATAAAAATTCATCCATTTGTAAGTTAACTGATATACAAATAGTGTATGTAATATACTTATGTACTGTATAGTTATTATCGAAACAATAATTATTTGTGTTATCTTTAATAATATGAGTCCAACTTGACATAACATGTTATTAATACAAGTTTTATGTACAATTCGCATAACTAACAGTAGTCTTGTACCAAAGGATGCATTTAGCTTAATGGTTCATGACACTCCATACATTCTCGTTAAGTGTTTTACTGTAATAGAATTTTGATAGTTTCTAAAATAAATATTTTCAGCGGCTATTATTTAATGTAATTATAATACTCTAATACTTATTCATTGTATTTATTAAATGCAAAATGTTTTGACGCTTCGCAATGCCTTTGCTTCATAAATGTAAGTAATTCCATAAAGGGTTACATGGTAAATATTATGGTATAAAAAAATCTTACGGTTATTCTATTGCTCAGTTAAGCTCCATTTTAAAAACCGCTTGGTTTATCTTGTGAAACATGGCGCTGACACATACAATGAGAATATCCATAATATAGAAACTATGTCTCTCTGAGGGCGAAATATTCATAGTTGTATTTAGAGCATATTCTTTTCTGAGCATATTTTTTTGGATCTTATCAATGGATGTATTACTTCACCTATTCATAATTTGATCTGACGTCTAAACAGTGTAAATGTTCCTTTTTATCTTCTCCAGATTTTAGTCCAGATTTTAGAAGTGAGGTTTTAGACAGAGTCAGATGCTAAACACTGCAAAAAAAAAAAATAAAGTGATCTGGGCTAACGAAAAATTCAGTTGTATAATCCCTTCCTACCATAGCTACGTTATGTGTAGAAAACTCGGTTCATCCACCTTGTTTAGAGATCGTGTCTTTCACATCGCAGTGCACTCAATTGTGTACCTGATGAGACGATATGACTACCACTTTACTGATTTTATATGTGTCTCTGATGTCAAAACGATATAAAAATTTCAAGTCCATATTTCAGGAGTCAGGTCACAGAAAGTGTGAGATACCAAATGCTGCAATAAAAAGAAGGTGAACTGGGGATAAATCAAAATTCAATTGAATAATCCCTTTCTATCACAGCTACGTTATGTGTAGAAACTCGGCTCCTTCACCGTGCTTATAGATCCTGTCGATCACATCGCAGCAAACTCAATTGTGTAACTGATGAGACAATGAGATTAACACTTCGTCTATTTACAGATGTCTGTGATGTTGAAACAATGTAAATGTTTCGCTTTGATCTTCCTTAGATAAATATTACACCGAGATTCCTGGAGTCAAGTCTGATAAAGCATAAGATACCAGTCGCTGCAATAGAAGGAAGGTGCACTAGGGATAATTTAAATTTTCTATGATCATAATTTTTTTAAGATTTTCATAGTGTTCTATATATTTTGACGAAACTGCTTGAGTATTCCGTACTAGATTGACTGGGCAAGGACCTGCGGGAAACCACCAACTATGAATTGTCAAAAACTTTACTAGCCTAAACTGTTATTATTATAGCTGATTATTTTTAAACTTTACATTCTATTATTACTTATTCTGATTCCTACGAAATTTACCCAAAACAACACGAATTCCCTGGAAACAGAAAAACATATATTGAGGTAAAGATATTTTCTTATATTATTTGTAATAATTTAAAACATAATTGTAATAGTTTTATTAACTTTTACAGTAATATTTGAAATTCTGAATGGTTCTTTGTATTTTCAAAAATCATGAACCAATTGAAGTCACTTTAACTTAGTGGATTTTATTGAATAAGTAATATTTGATTAAAAATTATACGATTAAAATTATATGACTAAAGAGTTTTTCTTTTATTTGAACAAGTTTTTACTGTAAGCTTTAGAATAATAGAACCCAAATGAAAACACTTTCTTAAATGCCTCCCGATTCTTGTACAGTTTTATAACGTCCTCGTTATTTTTATATATCTATTACCATTTTCTGAAAGTACTACTAGATGAAATGTGCTAAAAACGTGCAATTGTGTATTTAAAGACACCTTGTTCCAAGCTGATAGATCTGACTGTCTACAAAATAGTTTAGGATTGAAGAATCATAACTAACTTGGAACAAACATCTTGGTAGGATAACTACAAAATTTCTATAATTATTTTTCAACCTAGTTTATATTATGGCTTAGAAATTACTCGTTTCTTATGTAAACTCTTTGTAGCTCTAAAAGAAGAGCCGAAAGGACTTATAAATATAGTATTAAAAATGAGGAATGGTTTAAAAATAAAATTGTGTAATAATATTCTGAACTTAGCAGTCAGTTGTATCTAAAACACATAAATATTATGAGTCACCGTTATGATTTTAAGCATATTGATGAAACAAAACCATTAGTCAGTCATAGTAAAATACACAAAGAATTTTTTGAAAATTTATATACAGTAAAACCACTACGATCAATAAATAATAAATCAAATATATCAAAATTAAGAAATGTATAACAAACATGTCAAATTGTCACAAAATCTAAATTTACTGATGGAGATATTCCATACGGGCCCTGGCCTGGCGATGCGCAGTGGTCTACTTGTCATTTGGAGGAGTGGGGGTAACGCTTCCTCAGTCTGTATCGCGGAGCTGTGTAGTGCGGACCTCGCGCTTGCTTGTTCAACACTCTTCTTGCCTCTGTGATACTTGCACTGTTTTGCCGCCGTTACTGCTTATAGGATTTCCGTGTGATATTTCTGAAATGGCGGGTGTAAACTTCTTGAAAAAAGTTGGAAGTGGTAAAGTGTATCATAGCCAAGCTCAAGAAATCGTAGCAAACGTTTATGAAAAATGAGAAAGAAAGTGGCGCCGCAATAAACATAAACAATGTTCTCGTCCGTGTAAAAGCTGCAACTGGCGTGCCATTGACAACTATTAAAAAAATAGTTTCTGAGAGGAAAAAAATAATTCAAGTCAATGCAGAATTCAGCACTCCGAAAAAGAATCGAAATCGTACAAAACCTAAAACCGATCTTGACAATTTCGATGTAGGTGTTATTAGGAGGACTATAAATGAATTTCACCGAATTCATGGCGAAAGACCAACAATAAAATCTCTGCTATCTGTTCTGAAGAGTTCAATTAATTTTAAAGGTAGTTCTTTCTCTCTTCGATGCATTTTAAAGAAAATTAATTTTAGATGGAAGAAGGCTACTAATGACAGAAAAGTATTGATAGAAAAAATTAACATCCGAGAGAAAAGAGTAATTTTTTTGAAAAAAATTACTCAGTACAGATCTGATAACAGACCCATTATTTATATGGATGAAACTTATATTCATACGACTCATGCAACCCCTAAAGCCTGGACTGACGACAGCAATGAGGGATGTAAAGTACCAGTTAGCAAAGGAAAAAGATTAATTATAGTACACGCTGGAAACGAGAAAGGGTTTATAAAAAACGCGTTGTTAACTTTTGAATCAGGCAAAAAAACCGGCGATTACCATAACGATATGAACTTTGCAAATTACGAGAAATGGTTGAAAAGTAAATTAATTCCCAATCTCCCTGAACATTCTGTTATTGTGATTGAGAATGCCCCATACCACAATGTCGAAATTAACCGAGCGCCAACATCTAATTCCAGAAAAGGTGACATGATTAAATGGCTATCAGACAGAAATATAAATTTCCAAACAAGTAGCCTATAACCGGAGCTGTATAGTTTGATTAATTTACACAAACCTAAATTTAAAATGTTCAAACTTGATGCAATTTTGGCTGAACACGGTCATTCAACTCTGCGCTTGCCTCCCTACCATCCCGAACTTAATCCTATAGAAATGATATGGAGTGTCATGAAACAGAGGGTGGCTAAACGTAATGTGTCTTTTTCAATGGAAATAATAAAGCAGCTTGTGGAAACAACATTTGAGGAAATAACTACTGAAGAATGGTTATCTCGTGTAAACCACGCCAAAAAAGTAGAGGAAGACTACATTAGGTTAGAGCCTCAATTGACTAAATGACAGAACATATCGTCATTAATTTGCAATATGATAGTGACAGTGACAGCAGCATGAGTGAGAGTGGCAGTGATGATGATAATGGTGACTTTAATCTAAGTGGGATCGAAGCTCTACCACAGTAACCAGTTTACAGCATTCAGTAAGTAAACAAAATTATTGTTCTTAAATCCTAAGTTTCAATTGTATACATTAACGTTTAAATTCAGATAGAAATATTTTAATTGTTACTATTGGAAGTATGTTAACTATACTGCCAATGTTAAATTTGTCTAACATGTGTTTAAATAATCGTACGCAGCACGCAGATCCAGCTCACTGACAATAGTGACAGTGGCAAGCTTTGTGGCGCGACGGCGCGGCGGCAGACAGCCCCTCCCCTCTTTTGACGGCTTCTCCCACTCCGTACGACACCACTCCCCTGTTGCGCTTCTCAGGGCCCGTATGGAATCTCTCGATGTATACCTATGGATTAAATCTTTGATGGTAAATTTAAATCATCTGAACACTCATTACATCTTTACACTCACAGTTTAAACGTATGCTTATCATTTCCAAAATATTATGCTTATTAATTTATTTACCTCTTTACATTTATGTTTTTGGCTATTTCATGTGTTTCATTAAGTTGTTCCTTTTGACTTGAAGAAGCGTAATGCGAAATATAGTGCATTAATATTAATATTCTTGAGGTGTCATGCGGAGAAACACTTAATTATAGAGAAAAGCAACTTTAAAAGGCACTGGGGATAAAAAGTTAAACTGTTTCAACATAAAGAGTGATCTGCTTCGAGGAAGCTTAGACAAACGAAGTTAATTTCAAACTGTTAGGTATAAGGTTGAGATTTATGTATACGTTGGGGATAAGTAGATAAAAGGTATTACAGTGTCACATTTTCAAAAGGCACACCTACTCAATTGTCTTATATTTATATTGCCTTGTATTACTTCGAGATGTTTATTGATACCTTAATTCTACAGGCTAATTCATTCTCTAGATATCATGGAGAAACACCCTTACAGAAAGTAAAATTGGTCCTCACCCCTCTACTCAAATAATAGGCTTCGGTAACACTAGGTCAATGAATACAAACAAAAACTTGTGTTACAATGCTAAAAGAAATTGCTCAGTAAGCTGCAATTTTAGAAATGATAAATAGAAACTACTCTAAATGTTGGGAACAAGAAATCGTAAATTATTTAATACGATTTAAGTATATCACAATATGGCGGTCCTAGACCAGTTTTAGGAACAATCCCGTGTACTGTATACATTTATCATCCACCAATATTAATCCAATTTAGCTTACAACAGTTTAATTATTTCTTTACAACGGTCTAAACAATGATTAGTGCAATAATAGTGCATCTTCAGTTGACTTTTCCAGAGATTGCATCCACGTACAGCATTAATCCTACTTGCAACAACTCCGGATCATTTTTTAACTAGCTGAGATGTATTATGACATCACAACTAACTTTTTCTTCATTTTCTATTATTTATAACTCTATATAAAAATTTTAAAATTTACCTAATTTTTATGATGTATTTCCATATATAATTTATGCTGAGAAACGTATGTCATTCAGCAGCATATATGTTATATATTTTTAATAACAAAACGGATTTTTTAGATATCTTCATAATTTTATAAGCTGTAGGGTAGAAAAGCAGTTTGTCTTCAGTTTTATTAAAACAAGTTATAAGCAAAGCAAGCTGTGTAAAGAAATTATTTGTAAAACATATAATTGAAAGTAGAATGCAATTGTTTCAATTTATGTAAAATTTATTTATGTTACAAGATTACCATAAGTAACTAAAAACCTAACTTTTTGTATACTTTTAAATTTTAAAATATTTATAACTAAAATAGAAAAACTAGTACTACTAGGCAAAATAATACATTTTGATTTGTATTGAATAATTGTATTTATTGCACTATACCATGATAGTTACAAGTACTTTTCAATTGTCAAAATACATTTTACAGTTTAAATACATTTTAATTAAAGAAATTTTAAATACGTAATTTTTGTAAACGATCCATTAGTTACAGTGATTACACTAACTAAATATTTACTGACATGATATGTTTAAGAATTCAAACTGAGTACTAAGAATATTGTGGTGACAAAAGTTTCCTTTTCTAAGAGTAAAATGTATATCAAACATTGTATAATTGTTTTTGAATGTATGTTGCTAACTTAATAATACCTTAAGTAACTTTACAATAAGTGTTAAATATTAATTTTACCATTATAGACTTAGTTTTGTTTGTTTTAACAGCAATAAAATCAATCCGTATTCAATTAAAATTTTTTTCGGTATACGTAGTAATATATATGTATTAAACTGTGGCTAATACAAACTTGTGATAATTATTAATCAATCAAAGAAATATAATCAATCAAAGCAATAATTATAATCAATCTCTCAGGTTCTTGGTTTAATGTCTTAGTAATTATGGAGTGAAAGGCTCATTAACATACGTGCCACTGCACGGCGTAAAGAATCAGACGTGAATAGTAAATGACATTAAGTGAGATTAATTGATATATGACAAATTTTTCTATAAAGAAACATTCGTTCATAAATATAAACATATATTAAGGTGTGACTTTAATAAAATTACCAATTAATTCATCGTTTCACACTACTTGAATTCATCGTTTTGGTTTTCTTTAAAAGATAGAGAAAACTCTAATAACTCTAATTTATTACTAAATTTGGGATTTATAGGGACCACTGAAGCTTATAATTGAGTTACATAATAATTTAGACAGTATAATAAATAAAAAGGAAATGAAATATAATACAACATTACCAAAATTCATAGACTATAAAGTGATATTACGTAACTTCATAAGCAAAATTGTTCTACAGCTAGTTGTTGGTGTCTGTTTGAGGTTGTGTGTTGAAATTTATATGATTGTGTGTTTAAGTGTTATTGTTATATAAGATGATATTTGGAATTTTGTTGTATTAGTTGAGATTTGGCATATTTGTTAAAAAGTTAAATTTCTGGTTGCTAAACTAAATAAAATAAAAATAGCTGGTGCAATTAATAAACATGAATAATAATAAGAAAGTGTGACTGTCATGAAGCTTAAATAAGTATATGAAATTTGTATATTTATATTATCCTAACACTCGCCTTTTTGGGTGCTTGGGTAAAGTACTTTTGCCTAAAAAGTAGATGAAAAGTAAAAAAAAATTATCGATTGCCTCATCTGAAAGATGTCCTTTTTACAAAACATAAAAAAGTTATCTGTTTCATGTAACGATCGCAGTCTGTTGAAATATATATATATATATATATATATATATATATATATATATATATATATATATATATATAGAATAGGAACACTAACATGCTGTTAGTATGTTAATTAATACACTAGTTATCCATTATTATAAATATGTAAAAAGTAAAAATATAAAAAGTAGATCTTTAAAAATTAAAACTGCTTTCTCGTTTCATACAGAAAAACCAACCATCAGACGTATACATAATAGTGCAGTCACTCTGAGACAACTATATAAAGTACTTTATGTGTGTGTGTAACGTTAACTGAAGCTGATATTATTTATTTATATGTCTGATGGGTGGTTTTAAGTCCAATAGACAAAAAATGTGGTTTGGAATAAAAATATCTTTTCATATTTATAACTCTTTTGATCCCAATTTTAGTTACTAATAAAACTACTAATCTTGACAATTGATTTATCTTTCAGGAAAATTTCAATATCGATTTAAGAAAACCAAATTGTGTACCTATAAAGTCAAAACTGGTTCAGTCTCTTAGACTAGTAGGATTTTTAAACTTAAAATCAGATTATTATTACTAGCACCTGCATTACCATTATTTATTAATTTTTTATCTTTATTATTTTCCAAAATATTATTGGTTTCTTTATTTTGACGTATATTATCACCCCCATTGACAATGAAGCTATATGTGCTACATACGGGTCGGCCTATATTTAAAACATAAATTAAAAGTATGTACATTTTATGCTCCTTGTACATTTAAACTTTATAGTTTAAATATTACTATATTTTACAGTATATAGTAGAACTAAATTTTTTAATATACAATGATCAATCTACAAATACTATCTAAGAATAAAACACTCGCTGTACTACAGCGAGAACAAGTACATGACTAACCTGGACCCTGAGATATTACACAGACTGTAAATCCCTTTATTTACTACCCGACACCATATTGTAACTTTGACAAATTAGTTTTCATACACGTATTTTGATTATTTGCTAGAAAAAACGTGAACATCCCTTTTTTTTAAATTGCCACATTTAACAATGATACGAGACAAAACTGTAGTATTGTAGTAAACTATATTTTACTGGTTAAAAAATTATTACCAAATTTAATATTATGTTTCATATTTCTATAAGATTAAAAAGAGATGTATGTAAACGGTGTGGAGTTGCAGCGAAGGTAATTTATCTTTATGAAAGACTAGCTGTTTCCCCCCGGCTTCGCATGCTTTTCGTAAACTTTGCTCGTGCATAAGTACTTCTAGTTCTAGTGAATTATATTTCCAACGCCAAAGTAAAATTTACCTAGTTACCACTATAAAAAATGTTTGTAAAATGTATATTTATAGTAATTATAAACATAAATGTACTTTATTATAAAGTGTTCCAACAGCTAAGCTTTAATTTAGACCAGATATTTATTTGTAAGACAAAAATACACCAAAACAAAGCGCCTTCAAATAGTGTTTGGCTATTTACTTAGAAAATTGTATTGTGATTGTATTTTATAATGAGCAGGCGCTTGGATAACATCAATATTTTGAAGCGCCCTCTGCTGGTTCATCAATGGGCATAGCGTAAGAACCTTCAACGTGGAAAATATACATACATAACAATATTAATAATTAATATTTAAATAGTTTCGAAGTATATACAGGACATACATACTCATATATATATATATATATATTTATTTATTTATTTATATAATTCATTATGGATTATCAAACGTTGCGCGTGTAACTGAAAATAAAAAACAACTGTTTTTGAATAGTTTAGTTCCTATCATCTTGATATGCTTTAAGACTTTCTGTAAATGTACTATAAAATCATCGAGAACTTCTGTTTCAAAAATCATAAACAAATGCGACATCCAGATAAGGAAAAAATAACAAATCATATCTTTTTATAATAAATATATGCATACCTACAAACCTAAAGTATTCTTTTAAATGCGCGTTTATGCTTTCAATATTTGCTTCAGATAAGTAAAACTATATATTATTTTCTCAAAATCTGTTGATAAACTGCGTTTGTCTGTCACCTCTATTTTTAAATTTTAAAATAAGATTATTGAAATGTTAGCTGTTTTTGTGAATTAGCTGTTTTCTTTTTTTACATGTATTGTGTTCATAAGACAACAAAAGAACACATTAAATATCTTTCATCATTAACTTGTCCTTTCTTATTACATTGATAACAGTTTTTATTAAGCACATCATCTATTTAATAATTTTTTATTTTAAATTAAAAGAGAAATTATGGAATTAAATCTGCCGAGATATACGTTATTAAGCGCAGATGTTTATTTTATATTTCATCTACTGAGATAAATAGATATTATGTAACATTATTATAAAACTATGTATTATATTACGTTAACGATTATACAGATTGTTAAGGAAGAATTTAGAATCTTTCATCAGCGAAATAGTATATTTTTGAATTTGTAGAAAGCATTAAGGAAAATAATAATAAAATATTATTTCTTAAAAAAAGTTATTCTACTAAATAGTCAAATTTGTCAACTAAATATTTTGTTATAAATAGCTAGCAAAAAATAACTGCCCATTTTGTGATTAAGATCTTTTAAAGAAAAGTTATAGTCAACATTACAACTCTAAAAAGCATCTTGAAAATATTAAAATTAAAGATAATGAATTTATTTATTTAAGATTGGGGACATAAAATAAAATTTATAATTATTAAAAAACTAAATGCCGACAAATTAAACGAATAAATCCAAGCAACATAAAAAAGATCTCAGTCTCTATAACTAAGAAAAATACAAGGTATTGCTAATAAACATAGTATTAGTAGTAGATTTATATGATCGTTTGTTTAGTCTCATTGAACCATGGAATTTTACTGGAAGTACACGCCTGTACAGACTACTATACACATATTAGGCGACTTTTGATAGACGTTATAAACATTGAAGGAAACAAACTTCGTAATTGTTGTGTAAAAGGCTTATTTGAAGTAACATTTTGCAAGTGTAGACCATCTAATGCTGATAGTTTGTTATTAATATTAACCAGATATGTTAATTCTGTTTCTGGTTTTTTCTTGTTGCAATCATGGTTGTCCATATCAATTTTAAAAATGGTCACAAATACTCAACAAAATCCCATACAGTGGCATATACCATAATCGAAATCAACTTCGTCTATATAAAACGAAATTTCAGTGATATCTGTCTATGTCTCACTTTGTTTTAGAGACGATATCACTATGTAGACACACCAAGAGTACGAAAAATAAAATAATCAATTTCCCTTAATGATCGAATTTATTGAAACATTAAACATTAGTTTTATTTTAATTATCTATTTTTGTGATATAACTTATATACTTTTCTAATATATAAAATACGCATTATTATACATATCTTATTTGATTTTAAGAGTCCTCTATGACAATATTTTGGGATAACAAGCGAAATACTATGCAACGCAAAAAATGCCTGAGGTATCAACTTGAAAATCTACTATAAAATACACATTTTATAGTAATTACGAATATAACGAATTTAATAATATTAAACCCAACGTGAACTATTTCTAATCTATCTATACATTACAGATTGGTTACGTCTTACATAAAATATCAATAGTCTACATATTATAGAGGACATTCTCAACATATAGACTGCCTTTGTAATATTTTTACTTCATTTGCTTCGTAAACACCGATAAATTGTTAGGTCTAAAATATTATTTAGTCACTTTATTTTTGACTGATCCATTTATTATAAAATCTCAATAAATGTAATACAACGTATATGGGTTACCAATACAATTAAATATACTTTTATTTATTTACAGCTTATTTAGATAAACTTATAAAAATTATAGATAACAGAAATAGTGGTCAAGAAGATAATAATCCAGGATGAGACAAAAAAAGTAGTTGTCGTGTTCGTTTCTCTTACCCAGGAATGTTATACTAAAGTTCAGTCTCATATAGGTGGTGAGTTGATACTTCAAGGAAGAGCCAGACTCTCAAACTTCAACTGTATACTTTGAGTGTTTTTGCGAGTACTATTTTAGACAGTATAGGAGCCTAAACTTTACTTCTAAAATACAAACACACATACTTCTCATGTAATGTTTAAAATGTAGCATAAAATACAAGTAAGCCAATATGAAATTTCGTTTTACACTTTATGGGTAAAATGGTAATGATGCCCACTATTTGATGAGCTGGATAAGTGTAATATCTGTTTGTGCATACAATGTCTCGAAAGCAGGCAAACAAACAAACTTCAAATTTTGCATGAAGCTTTTATTTTTGATGAGCAACACTGTGTTTGATGGTGATGCATATAACCATACCAGATTTGGTTAAAAGTGAAAGTTGAAAGTGCATTGGTCTTTGATGTAAACTGTAAAGTGTCGTGTTTACAGAGGGTTAAATAATATATGATTTAAATTTCTAAAGGAAGTTTTTTTGTATAAATAACATGTAATGAACTTTTGTGCCTCTGTCCCCCAAGGAGCACAAATAAAACGCATAAGCCGCTATCTGGAGGGATGCAAAACGACCAGGTAATACATACCACGGAGTTAGTTTAAAGTCCGCGGGAGATCCGCCCCACTATACGACGCTTTAAGGTTAACGTAAGTCCATATTTTATATTAATTTTGCTAGTCTATACTTGTCTTTTTACACGTATTAAGAAAATTGCCGAAGCTATAAAAAACACTTAATAAGTTATGCTCAATATATTGTATGATATAAACAAATTTGGCACCAGTGTGCATTAGATCCGAGAGTGATTTCGGTTTAGTTTTTGACCTCCTTTTTATTTAGTAGTCGATAATTTTTGAGGCCGTTATTCTATCCGGTGTCTCAGGGTCTATGGTACTATAAACATATCCCTACTCAACTATTACAAAACATTATAGAAAAGAGAAGTAGATGATAATTAAATTAGAAAAAGATTGGTACAATCATATAAGATTTCAATAAGCGATATGTATCCTTAGGGTCAAAGATTAATGTAAAGTAAATAATTTGAACAGAAGGTTACAAGATTTTACTTTAGCGCACGCTTGCATTGTGGTACCCTAAGAAGCGTATGAGAAATTTTAGTATTTGAAAACTGATATAAAATCTAACATACTTAACAAAAATGAATCATAAGGCATAATCTGTCGGGAAAAAAATGCCTTTATATTTATCTGAATTTGAATAAAGCTTCTTTTGTACATAGAAAAAAATTATTTCTATAATATTGTATGTCCATCAACTAAGTCGTCTAACACAATTTTACTTATGTCTGCCTGGAGATTGTAAATGTCATTATCTGTAACATTTTACGGCTGTATATTTTTATACCGGCCGTATATATATATATATATATATATATATATATATATATATATATATATATATATATATACGTTAAACATTATAAATGGCAATAGCCTTATTTAATTTCAATAAACATTGAATCGCAAAAAGTACTTGCTCCGCCGGGAGTCGAACCCGGATCTCTCACTTGCCGGGTGAATGTGCTACCATTACACCACAGAGCGCTTACTTTTCCCGATTCAATTATTTTGTATTTGGCCGTATCTGTCACATATGCGTTTAAATAAGCAAAACTAACATATGATCGGAAGACCAAATAACTGTCAAATGACTTTTATTTACGTTAAACATTATAAATGGCAATAGCCTTATTTAATTTCAATAAACATTGAATCGCAAAAAGTCAATGTTGTATAATAATTGTATAATAAATGTTGTATAATCTCAATCGCAAAGAGATAATAAATGTCATACATGCAAATATGACAGTTATTTGGTCTTCCGATCATATGTTAGTTTGCTTATTTAAACGCATATGTGACAGATACGGCCAAATACAAAATAATTGAATCGGGAAAAGTAAGCGCTCTGTGGTGTAATGGTAGCACATTCACCCGGCAAGTGAGAGATCCGGGTTCGACTCCCGGCGGAGCAAGTACTTTTTGCGATTCAATGTTTATTGAAATTAAATAAGGCTATTGCCATTTATAATGTTTAACGTAAATAAAAGTCATTTGACAGTTATTTGGTCTTCCGATCATATGTTAGTTTGCTTATTTAAACGCATATGTGACAGATACGGCCAAATACAAAAATAATTGAATCGGGAAAAGTAAGCGCTCTGTGGTGTAATGGTAGCACATTCACCCGGCAAGTGAGAGATCCGGGTTCGACTCCCGGCGGAGCAAGTACTTTTTGCGATTCAATGTTTATTGAAAATATATATATATATATATATACATAGATTTTTAAACGATGAGATAATAAAAAATCTTAGTGTAGGGAAGTACTCGAGTTAGGAGAACCAAATCACGTACGAAACGTCTTGAGCTCAACAGAATGGACTCCCTTTTTGCAAAAATTATATTACAATCGTTTTCAAAGCACTTGAAGTTTAAAATATCATATTACCTTATAAGTAACATTTTAAGTTTTGAAGTACATTTTAATTTTTTACACCAAATAATACCAGAAAACAGTAAACAATTGAACACAAAGTTAATGTATGCTTCATAGTGGTAAAATAATTATTGGTTATGCTATTGTGTTCTTTCTAAAAAGTTTCTAAAAAAACTTCTCAATTTAACAAATTAACTTACACGAAAAAATAAACGAATACAGTTTGGATGTTAGTACTACTTAAGTCAAAATACATTATCATTATTCACTTGAATAAAAAAAAATGACTATCAGATATGTCACAGATAATTTAATGACCCATACAAAAATCGATTGATTTCTTGCTTTATACATATTAATCTCCCTCCTTTACCCCAGTCCTCAGCTTTGTTAGTAACTCTTCTCAAGTTACTATTCTAATATTACAGGTTAGTTACCATATCATAGATTTACACGCATAAGCAAGTATTCTTACGAAACTGATATGTTGCAGGTAATGCAACATGATTGAGAAGTACACTTCAGTAGTCAACATTTTCATTTATAATAATTTTAGTGTTTACTTTATATTATTTTGGCATAGTACAGAAATACATTAGTTAATACTTTACTCCTATCATTGAGGTTATATACATTTAATTTTTTTTTCTATTTGTAAACTGATATCTAAGGAATAAAATGACGATTGTATATTTATCTGATGGAGAACTGAAAAATTAATGATCCTAAAAGTTATAAAGTTCAACGTGGTGTGTGTATTTAGGTAATTGAGAAGGCACTAACAGCTACTCATTATATACAACATGAATGTAAACGAATGTATACTTTATTTTGTTACTAATAGATTAATTTTGTGAAATGGGTGAAATCGTTAACATGAAAAACATACTCAAAAACGTTAACAGGAGGGATACTTTACACTAAACGTACACCCTGGAAGGTCACCTTGGAAGGTGTGGAACCTACAAATATTTGGATATGATCAGTTTAAAGAATAATGAATTAAGCTGTTGCAGAATGTATTTTTTTTCTAAGTGTATATTATTTCGTTGTAAATATTGGTATTTGAACATATCAGGTTAAGTTCTGCAAATATGCATCTAGTTCTAGTTAAAATTGAGAAACTAATTAAAATAGAAAATAAATCTACCTGCTGAAGGAATCTTTTTTAGTATTCATCGTTTCGATATGGGTTTCAGACTTTACATTATTTCTGTAAGTTTAAAATATATTAAGAAGTTCTTAAAAAAACATGTACATTGTTTAACTGTGTACGTTGCTAACTATAAAATATATTAATTTAAATAACTGTTACAGCATATAAATATAACTAATAACAACTTAAAAAGTAGATTTTTCTAATTATAGTAACCAATGTCATCCAGATTGTTAGGCCACTTCTCTGTGATGAAATGCTCGATTCTAAATGTGTTTTCAGAAGGGCAAACTATGATTTATGGTTTAAATAATATTATATTAAAATTACAGGTATGATTTATTACAATGACATTTATATGAGGGACAAGAACAAAAAAATTATTAAAGTTAAGTGGACAATTACACGAAACATTTTGTATAATATAACGTAATCATACCAAATAGAGTACGGAAAGAGCACCTTTGTATGGTGATTGTATTTTACCTGTTTAATTATGTTTAATTCCTCTATCAGTAAAAGAATTGTATCTAAATTTATTATATGACACTTATTGCTTCATTAACGATGCAACAACAAAACGAGATGAATAAAATAGTATAAAACAAATTATTGTTTTGATAATTAACATAAAATTTTATTTAAAAAGTTAAAACAAACTATACAATTATCACTCAAAACGTAGATTGGTTTCATAAATAGGTTTACTGAGAGTTATGAACTTACTTTACATTTTTTATTCCAGAGATAGAAAGACAGAACACGGCTAATATATTTTAAAAATATTTATGAATTATTGAATGAACTATTTTCCGAATTTTAACACTATATGATAGTGCAGCCAAGCGATCAAAGATAAATGACTGTCAATTTTCTTCAATATCTTTGTCAACGTGAAGTATCATGAATCTTATGGACTCTGAACCAAGTAATATAAAACAGTAAGATTAATTAGTAAGTAAGTAATTAGGGAATAACACATCTTAGGTATACACTTAATTAAAACTTGATTGAAGTATGCCTCATGTGGTACTCGGCTTTGTTTGTAAAAAATTAAGTCTGCAGCTGACCCTCTTCTTGAGATATCCTTCGAACAGAAAATCATACAAAGAAATATTTTTTAGCCCTTCAGTCAAAGGAAAATTTGTGCCAGCCTTCTAAATGATACACTTAAAAGATGCATTCTTTCAGCAAAGTATTTCTTTCCTTAAAACAAAATATCTAAACTGACCGTAAAAGTATAAGTGATTTTGTAATAACTATATATAAATATAGCTTTAAGATTTAGTTTAACTACATAGTATTGACTGAAGCTTAGTGTAGTTACGATAGTAATATTGTGAGTATCAGTGGTTATAATGATGCTCTCACAACAACATCAACCAAAATTATGGACTTGTCGGTAATTTCGTCAACATCATCATTGGACCGGTCATGGATCCAAACAGTTTGCGTTTTAAATGTAGTTTCCAGTCCACTCTGTCACGCTTTATTGACGCTTAATGAATACTATAAAGCGAAGAACTCAGCTAAACACTTAATATTATATTGCAGATGGCTTTACCTGCAACATTATTTAATTTATTTATTGAAGTGAACAAACTCTAACTTTATTTACATTCCTTCAGTCTTAATAAAGAGATATATTTTATAACAAACTCCCATAATATATTAAATAACAAACCAATTATTTAATATAAACCTAAAAAAGCTGGCCACGTTATCTATCTGTATTTGAGGTTATTATCAGTTCACGATGTTATTTAAGTGCCGACGTGAAACGCTATATTGATGTTCTGGGGACCTGAGATATGTTACGTATATCAGTAAGCTCACACGTCCATCTAGTAACATTAGTATTACTATATTATTTGTTTCCATGCGTACTGAATTGACTATACAATCTTACGTTTTACAAACCTAAATAGAAATTAGTAAATGATAACACAGATGAATTAAAAAACAAATAAAGTGGTAAAAAGTATGTTTTTGAATAAATTAAGAATAATATATCCACATAAAGTTAGAACCACATATTTAGTATACAGTGTGTTCCGATTTTATGCACACTGAAGGGATCTTGGAAAGTAAAAGAGATGCAACTAAGATTAAATGATAAAACTTGTGCGTATTATCAACACCTTTAAATTAATGTGGTAAATGGTGTTTTTTGTCAAAATATTGAAACTTTTACATCTCTCTTATCAGTACTTATACTCAAAGGTATTTTGCATCAACTCAGCATTAAATTTAGTCTAGTTTTTCATATTATAACAAAAAAACCTCATTTAGACCAGCAAGCAGAAGCCGTAGTGTTCGAGTTATTTTTTGATGCAACAATAAATGTTTACCTAATTAAAACAAAAATAGATTTTTACTGATTTCAAAATACCATATACGTTAAATTATAATCCTGGTTTTCATCAAATAATTCATAATTTACAATTTCCTGTGGTTGCGTGATGGTAATTTGTATTCTACTATACGCATAGTTGGTAAACCCCACCGATAATTCACTGCAAACAGTGTTGCAATCAGCAGTTTGGCAAAAATAGAAACGGACAAGGTCAGTATAAAATTGACACGTTAAGGCGATTAGTAAAAATCTAAGTCTATAAATACGAGTAATCTTGATCTGTCTTGAAGTGGTGTAATCAGAACTTTGTTTAACAGCACATGTTATCCAAGTCCTACCCAAGTCATTTCCAACTTGATACAAATTAATTTAAAACATTCATAATTATTTTATATTATAACGTATAAACAAATTTTAATATAATGTGAATTTTAAAGTTGTAAAAATATATGTTCCATTTAGATAAAATATGCCTACACACATATTATTACTACTATACACATATAAAATACTGATACAATATTGTTAAACTTTCTTTATAGAAATGGGATATTTTTAGTAAACAAATTCATTAAATAAAATTAGAAATTCTTATTTAGATTATTATCTCTTTTAAAAGGTAAAAATTAGAGTAGTTAGATATGAGAACACACTCAAATGTCAGAGCGAGTGGTGCCCATTCTTATTTAGATTATTATATCTTTTAAAAGCTAAAAATTAGAGTAGTCAGATATGAGAAAACACTCAAATGTCAGAGCGAGTGGTGCCATTCAACACATTTTAAGTTATTTTCTGATTAATATTTATACAAATAAAGTATGATGTATGTCTTTTTTTACCAGACGAAGTTGGGTCAGGTTGAAAGGAAGCCGTTTCTAACTTACGTACTAGAACTTGAGGTGTCTCACGAAACCATTAATAGCCGGGCTATCTTGCTGCTTGCAAAGACAGGACAAAAGGATACGGTTTCAATTATACGAGTATTACTCGTTTTGAAATAATTAATACGGTAACTAAACGTCAACAAAAACAGTTTAAAAACTAGCCAATGGATGGGTTGAGAGATAATCATGCATTTAAAGTAGGCATCTCCCCAAACACTGCGGTCAAAATAATGAAGCAAATTGGTTAAAGTTATGATGCAATGGTTTATATCGATATTTTTGAAACCCTATTATCTTTTTTAAAAAATTATGGGTGAGAGCAGTTAGTACTCAGCAGGTGTGTAAATTATCACCTCAATCAAAGTGTTTTAGATTTTATATTAAAATTATCGCATATGATCGCATATATTTAAAATTATGCCAATCGGTGATGAGTACTAAACTTTGTGAAAATGAAAAAAAATATACTTACATAAGTCATAGGGATACAATACTACTCTCTGCATATAAAAAAACATTTACTAATTTTAAATATTCTACAATTATTGGTTTCGTAGTTAATAAAAATAAAAATTTAATATGGTTAAAAAGTTGGTTTTTGTTAATATGGATAGATCTCAGACTGAGGAATGTCAGTCCCTCAATACATTGTACCAACCAAAACTGATAATTTAATAGAAAATTTAACAGATTTAATATAAGACTAATCTCAGTAATGCAGGTTTTTTAAGGTTAAAGATGTTGTGCACATTGTTGTCATGCTGTTAATGTGTAAGAGTCTTAAAGAAATAATGTACATAAATCAGGTAATCGTTTTCATTTGAGTGTGCACGTTTTCCTACGTCAAACCGCGTGTGAGTCTCATCAAGAATTCGCTGAAAACACCGCTGACTATTGAATGCATAATAACTTGCAATTTGAATCCCTGGTATATAAATAAAAACCTCAAGATAACCTCTTCAGTTCGTTGGTCTCAGCCTCAGAGATTGCTCGAAAATGAGCCCATCACAAATCTATGCGTGCTTGATACAGTTTTGCATAATGGTACACATACTAGGCCAAAATACTACATTGGTAATATGTAAGTAGTTTTACTCTCTTTTAAAATGTCTGGTGTCGATATAATTAATCGTAAATATTTTCTTTATTATCTATTATAGATTAATTTGTTAAATAATTAGATTATGCGTTGCCAAATTGGGATATTATTTATTAGATACCAAATAAATATTTGTTTAATAAAAAATCTTAAATATTATATACCAAGTTATTTTTATTTCTTTGACGATAATTCTACTGTTTGTTAAGTATTTTTATGACAAAATGTAATATTCTGATAAATGAACATTTATTTACGAGTAATAATGTTTAATTACATCTTATGATCAAGGTTTTCCACATGTAGTGGATGGTGCTTTCATGAAAACAAAAAATAGGAAAACAATATAAGTCTAAACTTAGCCAAACCTGCCTAAATATTTTTCACTTGTTATAATTTTACAGTCTCTGAAGTACAGCGTATTAAAACAGCTTTAAATAATTGCACGTATACGTACGAGAATATTGACCGATTCAAAACCTAATATGAATACCACAAACAGAAAATGTCATTGGCCTTTAAAAATTCATCACTGCCTTGTCTTTTAGTGTAGAAGTTGTGAAATCCATTCTTTAGTTCGATTTTAGTAATTTGTATTTATTTATTAAGTGCATGATTTGGAGTTAGTAGAATGCAGTTGTGCATTATTGTTGTAACTGTCCACCCATGCATATCACAATGCACTAGAATAATTTCTTTATTTTAACCTTTATTGAATTTATCTATAGATAATGCACATGCTAACTAATAGTATTACATGGTATTTACCTCTTTTATAGGTAGCATATATGGAGTATGTGTAAGATTGATAAGAATAGACACAGTCAGGATGATGTAAGTTATATGAATGGATACGTGGTCAGTAAAGGAAGGAGATGTGTTAGTATGTTCAATGATTTAAAATGCGTGTGTCAGTTGGAATCAAAACATTTTTCGGCAAAACCGTATTAGATTAATAATATACACCTGAAATAAAAGATTTTTGAATATACCAAGGATAACAATAATAATAATTTACTGCATTGATACTACATTGAATGTTAGTTTAACTGAAAACCGAGACACAGAAGAGGCATTAGTTACATGTGAAGATGGCTGTTAGGAGTAAATAAAAATTTAAAAAACAGCAAAGTTAGTAAATATTTGCTAAAATGTTATAACACATTGAAAGCAACTTTAGAACTCTAGAAGCCAGATGTATTGCTGGTAGTATTATGTCATGTTCATTTAGTCCTTGCATACCTTAAACTGTTTTACTTAATATTCTTTGTCTAAAAAATTTGAAAGATGTACATTTTATAAATATGAATCGTGTTACACTAATTGGCTTTTAGTTTTTGTGATATATTAATTTGACTATAATCTAGATTTGTATAAAGAATAAATGTTTGCAACCATTTATAACCGTATGACGGATGTAATTCTAAAACTAGGCTTTTCACAAATTGTAAACAATATAAAGAAGGTTAAATATTCATCATTAATCTGATTGATCAAAACTCAGTCTTTAAAGTTATTATGTTTTTGAACGTTAAGGCGTGCCATGATATGACAAAAGCAAATAGTTTACCCTGATTGCAGTCATGCCACAATGCTCGACACAGAACGACTGCCCTGATGTTCTGACATGTATAGACATGAAGTGTGAGGACCCCTGTCCTGGGGCCTGTGGCCAAAACTCCTCCTGCAAGGTGCACAAAACACGTGCCCTTCTGCTCATTCTCTTCCGGTTTCTTCGGCAAACCGTTCCCAGGGCGTACTCGACAGATGAGTAAGTAATCAAGAAATCAGCTACCATATTATATTTGCCAAGTATTTGCTTCGTACTCTTGCAGTCACGAGTCCAGAGGATTGGGGCCAGGCTAGCACCTGCCGTTTGCCCTCCCGGATAATTATCTAACATCTTAGATTCTTGAATAAATTACAAATGTACGTGTATTCAGAGTTGATGTAATTTACTACGTTATAGTGTTACAATCTACACACACACACACACACACACACACACACACACACACACACACACACACACATATATATATTTTTTTTTTTTTTTGGGGGGGGGGAAGTACAATGGGTAACTAATAGGACGGAGATGCGGCCTGTCAAACAAATATTATACATACTTGTCGGGTAAGTGTTGATGCGAAACTCTCTGGGCCCCAGTCTCAGTCACTATTTCAGAATAATATACTGATATTTCAACTTTGGTAGTTCACCATATAGACAAATATTGGAAAAACTACTATACCTTTTTTAAGTATTAAACATTTTTATTTTACTTATCTAACAAAATAGGAATATTAGGAACTTTTGTAAAAGAAATAATAATGCCACTACATTAATTTTATTCTCTTTCAGTTCAGAATCAGTGCTTAGAGAATGCTGACTGCCCTTCAGATAAGACTTGTATAAATCAGAAGTGTGAAGACCCCTGCTATAACGTCTGCAACGGTAACAACACCAGTTGCCAGGTCCACAACCACATCCCTTACTGCGCCTGCAAGCAAGGCTTCTATGGTGACCCACTCACTGCATGTAATCAACAATGTAAGCTCTTCTTCTATTATTGACGGTAACGTTTATTAGATTTAAACACGTCAAGTAATGTCTGTTGAGTTTAAAAAAGTAATTCTAAATAATATAGAACACATGGTGTCTAAGTACTTGAAATTTTTTTTATATTTAAAAAAATACAGTATTTTCTATGCCACACAATACTACGACGTTGCTGAAAGACACATCTGTATACCATGGTCTGAAAAACTACACACGGACGATGTAAAATACATGTGTACACATCATGTGAGGATGATAGTTATATCATTTTTAACACATTGACTGCGACAGACGTCTTAAGATACATAATCAGTGTAGAAAAACATGATCACTCAATATGTTCTATGAAAATTTAAAGATTTTAAAACAGACAGACAACACTTATTTACATTAGTTATCAAGTTGACTGCGGCAGACGCCTTACGGAACATAATCAGAGAGAAAGTATACACATGATCACAGAGTATAGTGTCGCAGGCGAAGTGTTAACACGGACAAACGAGTTATTTTACAAAAGTTTAACACGTTTACTGCAACAGAAGCCTTACGGCATATAACTATAAAGACAATACACATGGTCGATCTGTAAAGAGCCACAGTCAAAGTGTTAATGACAGTTATTTACACTAGGTATCACGTTGACTGCGGAAGACGCCTTACGGCACGTAATCTGGTAGAAAGAACACATCAGTATAGAGCCGCAGCCAAATTGCTAACATAGACAAACGTCAGTTATTGTCCAGTAGTTTAACATGTTTTCTGCGATAGACGCCTTACGTCACACATTACCGGGGGAAAACAATACAATTAATTAAACTGGATTTTATACGAGTATAACCTAATTTCTTACTGATTAGATACAGCTTATTATAAAATGTTCTTATACTCTGGTTTCAAAGAAAGGGTGTATTTATACATATTTTATCAAAATATCTAAATTTCAATTTGTCTACTCTTGTTTGGTTGTCACTCAAGCTAGTTTTGCATTTAGAACATAATCCAAGTATCATAGGATGAAGGTTGTCACGTGTTTACATAAAAAAATAGTTTGTGTTTGATTAAATAGTGCCGTTTAAAATTATATTACTTCAAATAAAATATGATATGTTATTCCTTACATCAACTGACCATGAGTAAATATCCTTAAGCTTTTCCGTTTACAATTAAAATTAATAAAGGAAAATTTAATCTCTCACAGTCTTTGTTAATATAAAACTAAATACAGTACTCCGTTTCTTATCAGTTGATATTCTTCTTCGTCTATTTAAATTTTACTTCTGGAAGCAAGAATTATTTTGGAATCATTTTTAATAAATTTTAAATAATTATGGTTTAGTTATTAAAACTAAATAATTGTGCGACCTTCTTCGACATTGTTTTGAGGAAGTTATATACTATAGTAAAACTCACGTGTGCAATTATTTGTTGTTTGAATTTACATCAATGATACTATCAAACAATCCGCTACTTCATTGATGTAACATATAATTGTGGAGTTAACACATTTCTATCTTATCATGTATTTTTTTAGTTATTAATAAAATAAAGAAGCATTTTATAATATATATATATATATATATATATATATATATATATATAAAACTTATAAATTAAAATATATTTATATTTTTGTCTCTTTTGATGTGGTAAACTTATACTCTTAAGTTAATATCGGATTTTGTTTAGGTTAATAAATGTTAATGTGATTTTTAAAGTTTTTTTATATCACGATTTGTATTTTATTTTTAATATGAAAGAAATTGTAAACAATTAGTGTACAATTAAATGTTATTCCCATTAGTCCTGTATGTCATTTAAAAAAAGTCATTTTACATAATTCATAACAACTTTTTCAGTTCTTTCCGGAAGTTGGCCGCTAATCCCAGGAGCAAAGAAACATTTTGAAGTGGAAACTGTTAAGGTAAAAACTATATAAATAAAATCAAAACCATCCCATTTTATCCAAACCGTAGTTCGTTAATGAAATGATATCCATCCCCATCATATATATTTATGGCCATTTACATATCATAAATTATATCAATCGTCAATATTAACCTAACATTTTAAACAAAGTAAATACAGCCCCAGTCAAACATATATTTTTATCGAAAATACTTTTTTTATCGAACACTAAAATGCATTTCAAACGAGATTTTTATGCCTTAGGCGTTGTGGAACGTTTTATTGTATCAGGCCATTTGATAATAAAGCGAACCCCCGCCAATGAAGGTAAAGGATCGTAAACCTTACTCCGAGTCTTCTAGTCTGATAGGTGTCTGCCTCCTGTTTCTTATCGACTGGTAGTCATGGCACATTTAGGATACAGAATAATGTTGCCTCTAAAATGTAAAGACTTATTATTAGAGTCATTACAGCATTTAGGCTTCCTTGCATGACAAGCTAATCTTTAATCGTACAATTATCTGAACCTCTTGTTTTGGGAAACCTCGAATTACTGGACTTTTGTGGTTGCTCCCTACAACACTAAACCATACTTAGGTGGGGTAAAACAATCCATAATACGCTGTCCTCAGAAACTTATTAGGCTAAACAGCTACTAGGGGTGCTAACTTATCAGGGGTACTATTTATCTAAACAGCTGAAAATGCCCGGGGAAAGTTTTGAGGAAATATAGCATTGTACATCAATCCATGATCCAAGAATATTCCGAGTAATTTATAGCAATCAACTTCTTCCAAAACAATGTCATCTCAAAAGACGCCCGTCTGTCATTTGGTTCTCCTGATCGCAGAGTGAAAGTCAGGACATTTCATTTTGAGAAATTCCCTTTGTGGTAAAGGCTGTTAAAATTCTGGACACAGTCATTGGTGCCAATAGATTTTGCTCAATTACATTTTTTTATTCCATCGGGAAAAAAGAGTTGTGTCATCAGCATACTGTAGGAGTCTTCCTTGTAGCAGTGACGATTCTACGTGTTTGGCATGGATAATAAAAATAATCTGACTGAGAATTGATCCCTGATGGACCACATAGTTCTGGCGAATCGGTCCAGGGAATTTTGTTTTTAATATATGGACAATATGTGTTAGCTGGCATATAACTGAGCTGAGATGGCCGATAAATCATTCAACTGCACTGGAAGGGGCCTGCTCTAATGCAACAATTCAAGCTTTTCCAGCATTTTGTAGTTGCCAACGCAGCCAGATGCTTTACACAAGTCCAGAAACACACGTACAGTGAAATGACCTTTCAGTACCATTGAAACTATGTCGACTAGACTCACCAACGTCATTGTCAACTTACCCTTTTTGAAACCCGATCAGGGTACGAGTTTATCCAGAAAGACGCTCGCATTTATTTAGATATTGGTGCATCCCAGTGAAATATAATTGTTATTTATTTGGCTGCTAACCAAGAATATTGATATATTACTACTAATCATAACTTATTTATCGAAAACCAACTATCTTTCTAAAAGTTTTTGAGATTTTCAGGAAAGAGAGAAAATCTCCACGTTTAAAAGACAGATAGACTAGTTGAGATAATTATTTACGATATATGGTTAGAAAATTTTTTTAAAATAAGCCAAACAGATTTCAAATTAGAGTGGTTTGAGTTTTGAACTGGGAGCTGCTGGATGATTTTCATAACCTCTTGCTCAACCTCAGGTGAGGTTTCATAACCTCACTGGAGACAGTACCAGTGAGGTTAGTGAACTCCACGTAGGGTTTGCTTGTGGGGGAGATAGATATGGATAGACCTTGCTCACATGCAACCGATGTGAAACTAAGCACGTTCGCAACTTCAGGCTCATCCTCCACCAGTAACTCAAATCTTTAGCTAGCTTTTTGTGAATTATTTTAACTTTTACAATGTTTCCAACAATAAAAAACATTGCTTTTGAATTTTGGATAAATGTTCTATAGATAATGATGTATTTATAAAAAAATAGTTTCTTTTCTTGAAGATAATTATTTAATTTTTAAAACTCTAATTTTTAATTTCTCTCAAGATATAAATTATTTCGTAATCCATATATTGTTCACCTTTTGGAGCCAACTTCGCATAATATTTAAGGCACCTCAAACATTAAAATAATGATTAAAAAACTATCTGAATACTGCTGTCATATGGAACGTAATGGTCTAAAAGGTTTTAAGGAAAAGGATATTACATGGCCTCTTATCGTTTTAGGAATTTTGGGCTCCCTGCCATTCTTCCACTAATTATAGACTCTTGGCCGTAGCTGTCTGAAGTGGTTGTGTTGACCACCGTTAATGCGATACATGAAAGATTTGTAATGATGTAGTCGATAGCTGTCCGTGTTGCTGTCGACATGCGCGTTGGTGTTTTGACGGACAACGCTAAGTTAAATAACCTTGAAACGTAAATAAATCGTATTTTATATGCACGATTAACGTTTAACGTACCGATGTTGAAATTGCCCTTCAGGATGAAATCCTGTTTAAGGTTGGTTAAGACATATACATGGGCTGCAAATTTTAAAACTTCTTCATTTTCTCCGGGTGACTAGTAAACTCCAATAGAGGGTAATTTTTATTCTGTAGTACTCATTATTACTGAACCTCAGACATTTTACAAATTGTATTTTAATCGACATAAAAATATGTTTTTCCAAATTTTCGGGATTAAACAAAAACAAAAGATTTACTGTATAGATTACGCCATCAACTCCATTATTTATACAATTTTGAGCTTAGTACACAGAAAAAAATGTCAAATAACTCTATTGTAATAGAAGTTCCATAAAATACACTTTCTGTCTTAATATTTACTAGTAGAAGTTCTGCTTTAAATAAACAACACACCGGTAGGACAAACACAAAAATAAATATTGACCTAAAGCTATCAAAAGCAAAATTTAAAATTAAATATAATTAAAAACCATATTGTATACAGAGATTTGGGATTTTTAAATGGGCTAAATGAAATATATTAAAGACTTTTGCTATTAATAGTTAGGAAAATAAAGAATAAAAATATACTGACTAGAAGCCAGTTGTCAGTAGTAGTTGGGTATTGAAGTTGTATTGTAATTCGTACAATTTAGTGTTTGTAATATTACCGTTAGTATTATTGAGTGAACCTTTGAACGCGTTTCTTTGTCTCAAAGCTTATTGTACACTTTAATTATTTCAACCTACATCACAGTGTTTTGTTTACAGTTATCATGATTAGTTTGTTTACAGTTTCTTCGGAAATATCTCATTCAGTTTTATCTTACACTTAAAATTCAGGTATTAGTTTTGAGTGTATAAATAACGTTTAAAATATTTTGCAATAGGCAAACTGGTATGGTGCTATGGTCCATTGTATGAAACACGGCGGCAGGCTTGCCACCATCTCGAATTTCGAGGAGAACGAGATAATCAAAGCGAAGATCAACAAGTCTGGTAAGTAAACCTCATGCAATATCATTAGGAAATTAGCTTTTTACCATTTAATGAAACTTAATGAATATAAATATAAAGTCGTTTAACACGTATTTGGTCTTCGGATCATATGTTAGTTTGATTATATAAACAAATATGCGACAGAAACGCCAAAATAATTATTGACAAAACACAAAACAAAAACTAATAATTTACATATTTGTAAAACAGGAGACTTCAGAGTTAGTCGACAGATGTTTTTGAGGATCTTTATTACTCGGGCTAAAACTCTGGAGACACTTAAACAAATATTTTTACAATAGAATTCAATCTTATTTCTCTTGAATCTTCCAAACAATTTATGTTCATAAGGAAACAATGCACATTTATATTTAGAACAATACACAGATACAATTATTAAATAAAGTTTAACTTAAACTACAAATTTGTCATTTCACTCTATTTTTCTATCAGTTAAGCGTCTAGGAAAGAAGAAAACATCTATCTCTATAAACACTTTCTTTGCTAATTGAAAGATAGAATGCCTCACTATATTTTGATATATTTAATTTGATAAAATAAAAAATAAAGTTGCTTACACAATATATTCTTTTGATAAAACGAAAATAATTCATGTAAAAACCTCTTACCTGTAAGCAAACATAATAGAATGAATTCATTATGCAGACAATAGTTTGTAGCTGTGCTACGCCTGGAACAGCACTTGAACCTCGTTCTGACAGCACATGGATAGGAATGAGCATAGGGAGATCCTTAAAAAAAGGTTTTGTGCGTAATCGGAAAGTCCGTTGCAGGGCAGAAACCTCACTTCTGTGTCTCAGGGATGAACCTCGCTCTGACTAACATGTGGACATGTATGAGCATAGGCAAATCCTTCACATGTGTTTGTGCATAATTATAATGTCCATTCCAGGGCAGAAACCTCAGTTCTGGGTGTCAGGGATGAACCTCGCCCTAACTACCACGTGGACTTGGATGAGCACAGGGCAACCCTTTACCTTCACAGACTGGATTTCTGGACAGCCCGACCACTGGATAGATCCGGCTGTGGGAGAACACTGCGTGGACCTATGGGATAGGGGGAACTACAGCTGGAATAGCAGGAAACTGCTTGGAAATCTCATATTTCATTTGTGAATATTACGACTGATATTATTTTTGCAGTTGTTTCATACCGCCACACAGAAATGTTAGCGCAACATTGTTATTAATGTATTTATCACAAAAGTTAATTTTTTGTAAAAAAATTAATAAATATTACAAATTTTCCACAATATCACTTGTTTTTGTGTTTATTTATAATAAAATGCTGAGACCTTTTTGGAAAATATATTACAATTTTTATTTACAAGCGACTTAAGAAAGAGATTAGGTAACTCGTCCACGTCACTGACCAACATTGCAGTTGTAACCTTACCTATAGAAAGCACATTTTACCTCATGATCAAGTGACTAATCCTCTCTATACGATGTTTTTGTGTATAATTTTCTATCTAATAAAACGCCAATGTCTAATTCCTCCAATTGATGCGGCAGCAGTCCATATACGTGATCAGATTCGCTTGGACTGTTGATGTCCAAGTGGCTAGTGTAACCTTCCATTTTGCTGTGCTACTTTTTTAATACTTTTGCTTCCAGCACATTCTGAATAAGTGATTATGGTTGGCTTATGAATACTGTTTTCTTAGCTATTGTGGTTAGTTCGAGAGGACTCCTCACATCCTATACAGGTGGCCTCTTTGTTACATCACATCAGCTTACATGGCTTTTTCAGAGAACCATATTCTAAGTTGTTGTAAGCAGTTGATACATAATTTGTATGATCCAAAATTTGCAAGAAATGTTTTGTCGTCCACCATCGCATAGTTGTGCTCGACTTAACTTCATGTTATTGTTATCAACGTCTAAAGGGTAAAATCTAATCGGACTTACCACCAGAAATATTATTTTCAATTACTGAGCGTCTGTGAAAACTTTCACCTCAGGAGTCTGTAATTACTAATTTATTTTTACCTGTCTCTCCGCACGATATATTGCGAGTGAACTAATCTATACATTTGAAAATTTTCATGCCGCTTCATTTAATATTAAATGAAAATTGAGTTTCGTAGTGGTGCATATCATTCCATGGGATTTAGATAAGTGATTTTGAGTATTTATGTATTATTCTTATGATAACCATGGTAACAAAATAGATAATCACAGAAATAATAAATTAATAAAGAAAATGAAAACATTCGTATAAAATTGTAATATTTATTATGACAATCAATGTTATTATATAATTTAAATTGAACTTAATACCTCAGAGAAGCCTGTTAATAGACACTGGAAGTGTCGATCTCCTACCTTGCATATACACTAATATTAAATATAACTGTAATTAAGTTTGGTTACTTAAACAAACATTAAAAAAGTACTTATTATTAAATATTAAATTCTCTAAAAGTTGGTACAGATATACCTTGCCAAACCTGGGATTCAAACCAGAGTCTCTGATGTGATAAGATAAGCTGTTACAACAACCTCCTAACCCCACGTGTTATCAATAAATTTCCTAGTTTTAAGAAAGTACACCGTTATACTTTATTTGTTTCATATTGTCTTTAGACAATGAAACAAACTCTCAAGAACAATGAGCGATGTAACAATCAAATCAAGGCTGTATTGATTATTGATATTATGCTGCATTCCAAATCTCAATACAAAAGTCTACCATTTAACTACATATATAATAACATATAGTAATATTTAAACTATTAATTTTAAATGTGCAAGGAGCATAAACTGTACATACCGTACTTTTAATTTTCCGTTGCAGATATAGGCTGACCAGCATGTAACACATATAGCTTCATTGTATTCTAAATCATGTCAGCATTTGTAAATGGGGGTGATAATATACGTCAAAATAAAGAAACCTAGAATATAGTGCAAATTTATAAAAATAACAAATTAATAAATAATGGTAATGTAGGTGCTAGTAATAATAATCTGATTTTAAGTTCAAAAATCCTACTAGTCTAAAAGACTGGACCCACTTTCGTCTTTACAATTACACAACTTGGTTTTCTTAAATCGATATTGAAATTTTCCTGAAAGAGAAATCAATTGTCAAGATTAGTAGTAACTAAAATTTGGATCAAAGGGTTATAAATTTGAAAAGATATTTTTTATTCTAAACCACATGTTTTGGCTATAAACCAATCGTCACACACATAAATAAATAATATAAGCTTCAGTTAACGTTACACACACTTCAATTTTTTATATAGCTGTCTCTGTGTGACTGCACTATTATGTATGCGTCTAACGGTTTGACCCGCCCTTCCGCGACGCGTTCGCCCTCACATTCTGGGACTCCCACAGGGACGCTGACATCAACTGTGGCGTCATGCCGTCCGTCACCCACCCTGCTTGTTAGATCGCCTTTTGAGGAATCGTCTCCCAACACCACACCACGTCCCGGCCCTCTTCACTGTACGTGTGGACTGGAGGCTGAAAAACATGGAGTTAAAGAGGCGTATAGAACAACTTACAGCCGAGAGAGATCAGATTCTTGACCACTCCATCCAGTCTGACGCGCGTCTCCTCCAGTTTTACAGATCAACTCTTTGTGGCGAACTCGTCACTGACTGAGACTCCTGGTGGCCGTACAACTGATTACGCCGTACAGTGCGAACTGTCCTCGTCTGTAGTTTGTCAGGAGCCGCGCTGCAGTGAAACCAGGGACTTAGTTACTAGTCTTAAGAATACCGTTGAGGTCCTGGAGGGCTGAGCTGGGGTGTTTCAGGGCGGAAGCTGTGGAGGAAAATCATACCCATAATAACAACACAAAGGATGAGGGATGGGTATTGGTTAAAAGCAAACCCAAGAGGAAGTCGAAGAAGAAGAAGAAGAGAAATCCAAACCCTGCGAACAAATCATCTGCATTGAAACCCCATAAAACACCATTCACGAAAAAAAAGAATACAAACGCCAAAAATACCCCTAGAATCGACCCGCCTTTTCCCTCAGCTACATCTCGCAGACACCACCCACCCACCAACCATCCCCAAGATGTCGAGGACGCTAGGAGGAAACAGTTTCCATTTCCATTGGTGTACATCGAGGGAGACAGCCACGTTCGTCATCTGGCCGGCTTAGTTCAACAACGTGTGAACCCGGCGACGAGGGTGAGTGGCACCTGCAGGCCGGGGGCCGGGCTTCTGACGGTGACTTCTGGTGATCTGCCTCCGCCTGGGAGCTGCTGCATTCTGTTTGCTGGAACAAACGATGTCGCTGCTGACGAGTCCGACAACATCCTCGAACATCTCGAGCGAAAATTAACTGCTCGTCTCAGCTCGTCGGCCGTTATCGTTTCCACGGTTCCACACCGGCATGATCTCCCTGAAGACCACCCCGTGAACCAGCGAATTGACTTGGTCAACTTTTACATCGAGGAGCTGTCTATTCGACATGAGGGGGTGGAGCTCCTAAACTTCAATTTGATTGGAAGACGGTGGTTCACTCGCCACGGAATGCACTTGCGGCTGCCTGGCGAGCGGCTGTTGGCTGATTTGGTGTTGGAGAGTCTCCATCGCTGTGCTCGGTTATTTGCCGCGCGTCTCCCGGCCTCGCCTGCTGCCGCCGCCCCTGCCTGTGCGTCTCATTCCTCTCCGCCCTGCCTTCCTGCTGCTGCCCTGGACAGTACTGTACATCGTCTACGCAGCCTCCTTTCACTGCACCGGGCCCCACCCTGTCGGTGCCTACTCCGAGACCGCCGCTCAGGAGCTTACCACCAATGGCATATGTCAAAAAAAACTATTGTTTACTGACAGAGGTGAAAGTAGGATAGGGGCACCAGAATACGGTTTTAAATTCAATCAGTCAAAATTCCAAATCAACAACATCAAAATTTTCAAAATTCAAAAATGAAACTTTTAAACTGATTCATCTTAATGCTCAAATTGCTACCAACAAGGTTGATGAGCTGACACTCTTTTGTGAAGAACTTGCGCCAGATATATTTATAATCTCGGAGCATGGCTTCACTAAAGAAAACATAAAATTTTTCAAAATCAACAACTTTGAATTGGCCGGTTCTTTTTGCCGAAACACGTCCAAAGGGGGTGGTGTAGCAATCTTTACTAGACGTTCAATTACTTTTCAACCGATCAAAGTCGGTTACAGCTGTGAACTGACCTTTGAGGTTGAAGGAATAAAAATAAAAACAAATCAGTTCGGGAAAATCTTGGTCTTTGGGTTTGTACCGGTCACCCAATGGTTGTGTTGATGTTTTTTTTTTGGAAAACTTGAAATTCTTTTAAATTTCCTCAACACATCTCAAACAAAATTCTTTATTTTGGGGGACTTTAACATAAACGTGCTAGATCATACCCACCCCCTTACCCAGCGGTTCCGCGATTTATTGACTTCATTTGGCTTGATCTGGTCAGTGAACTCCCCAACTCGTGTATCTGGCACGACGAGTACAGCCATCGACAATGTTGTCACTAACATTTCACAAGTCAGAGTTTCCGTGCTTGATGCCGCCATCTCGGACCACCGCGCTCAGGTGGTCGAGGTCATTGGGTGTTCCCCGGATGTCGAGGGCCAGGCTCCAAAAATTCTAAGAGTAACTCGACAGCAGAACATTGAACAGCTCAGAAGTTTTCTCGGGGGTGAATCCTGGACATTTCTGGATCATTTCCGTGATGCGAATGGGATGTTCAATGCGTTTAACGAACGTTTCTTATTTTATCTGAACAGTTCATGCCCTTTCAAAAAATCAAAAAGGTTTCAAAATTTCAAAAAAAAACATCATGGATTACTCCAGGTATTCAGATATCCAGAGAAAAAATCAGGTTCTATCACTCTATCTATATATGCACTGAAAATGAAAATTTTAAATTTTTTTTTCCGAAATTACAGAAGAGTGTATAGAAGAGTAATTAAAGCCGCAAAGGCCTATGACATTGAAAAAACCTTAAAAACATGTGACAACTTTTCTAAAACGGCCTGGTCAATTATTATTAATGAATCAAACCTTTCTAAAAAACCCAAAAAATCAAAATTATCGACAACGGTACAAAAGTAGAGGATCCCTCGGTGGTTGCTGGATTATTCAGTCGTTATTACGATTCGATGACTGTGATGGGCGGAGGCACCGAGGGACCTCTCCCCCGCGTAAGAGTTTCCCGGCGGCCGATGACGTCCATGGCTTTGGCCCCTGTGAGTGAGGGGGAGGTGGCTCGCGTCTTGCGGAGTCTCAAGGCGATAAAAGTCCTGTGACATCCATGGAGTATCGTCATGGTTAGTTAAACAATGCTCCAAGCAATTGTTGGCACCATTGACCAAACTGATCAATTTTTCATTTGAAACAGGCACCTTTCCATGACAAACTAAAAATTGCGAAAATCACTCCGATTTTCAAAAAGGACGATCCTTGTGTGACTAGCAATTATCGTCCAATTTCTGTTTTGCCTGCCATCAGTAAAGTCTTTGAAAAAATATTTTTGGCACGACTGGAAACTTTCCTCTCAAGATTTGAAATTCTCGATCCAGAACAATATGGATTCAGAAAAAACAGATCAACAGTCGATGCAGTCACAAACCTTGTTGAACTCGTTGTCGATGGGTTGGAGAGAAGAGAACATGTGCTCAGCATATTTCTTGACCTCTCCAAAGCCTTTGACTGCGTGCATCATGCGACACTGCTGCACCAGTTAGAGGAATGCGGCATTCGAGGTTTGCCGCACAAATGGGTCATGTCTTATCTCAGTGACAGGGTCCAGTGTGTAAAGATCGAGAATGTCCTGTCAGACAAAACACAAGTAACCCAAGGTGTTCCCCAGGGATCAATTCTTGGCCCAGTTCTTTTTAATCTCTATGTCAACGGACTGAAATCATCTATCCAGCATGGTAAAGTGATTCAGTACGCTGATGACACGACTATTTGTGTAAAGGCAAAATCAGCTGCTGAATTAGAACTCAAATCATTTCTTGATCTAAATCTTTGCATTCAACATTTCAATGAAATGAACTTGCAAACAAACAATTCAAAGTCAAATTTCATCAAATTTTGTTTTCAGCAGCGCAATGAACAAAAACAAAATCACTGTGATGGTGGATGATGAACTCATTGAAGAAACATCTTCCACAAAGTTCTTTGGAATACATCTTGACAAGGAGTTGACTTGGAACGGTCACATTGACAGCGTTTGCTCTAGAGTTAATTCAGGCATTTATGCTTTGCGTAACCTAGCACAATTCTGCTCCCTTGAACTCTTAAGAACAGCCTATTTTGGCTTGGTCCATACTCACTTGGAGTACGGAATCAGACTTTGGGGTAGCTGCTCTAAATACAAGTTGGAAAGGGGTATTTAGACTTCAGAAAAGAGCTGTCAGAACCATCTTGAAATTGAAAACAAGAGAGTCGTGTAGAGAAGCATTTAGGGAGCTTAGATTATTGACTTTACCCTCCCTCTATATCTTGGAGGTCGCTCTGTACTGCAGGTCAAGGTGCACTTTGACTCAAGGCAGGGATGTTCACTCATATGATACTAGAGGTAGGGACAACTACAGAATTCAACCACACAGAAGTACAGCCTTTGAACGGCTGCCATCTCAAGTTGGTGTCAAAGTAATCAATTGCCTGGGGGGGGGTGGGGGGGGGGGGGGGTGGGGGGGGGGGGGGGTGGGGGGGGGGGGGGGTGGGGGGGGGGGGGGGTGGGGGGGGGGGGGGGTGGGGGGGGGGTAACGATCAGAAGGGAAAGTTTTCACTCGATTAGTGAACTAATTCATCTTGCCGAGGGATATGAAAGTTATTTGCGAGAGAAGAATAGTTATCGACCTCCTCCATAATCCGGCTCAATCCATGGTACCTGAGGACGGCATACGACTCAAAACGTAGAGTTTTTAAGTCATACCCAGTACAGATGATAGATAAGCCAGAACTGTATCACGATAAACCCAAATTCTTTTCCACGATAAGCGAAGGTTTGAGCCCTCTACAACTGTCCCCGACTAACACTACTCAGCCAAGGCATCTTACTACAGATACAACGACTGCCATTCCTATTTGTTGGAATTGCGAAACTAAAAGGGCATAAATATCACCAGTGTCCCTCTCCCTAAAACCATTCGCTGTTTTAACTGTAAGAAAGTAGGAGTTCGAACCGTCCAGTGTCCTTGCAGGACAGGGAAACATTTCCGGAGCCCGGAGCGTCAGAGGTGTCCCGGGACTCTGGGGCAACAAATCACCTCAATCGAATGGCCGAAATGGCTTCAACCAAATAAAAGAATTTAACAAAAGCAGCTGTGCAGAAGTTAAATCGAACGATCCTAGACCATTTGTATCCATTAAGATTCAAGAAACTACCTTTTTGTGCACTGCTTGACACGGGATCGATGGTGACTATTATAGGGGGAAAAGGAGTAGCTCATCATCTATTACAGCTAGGCGTTAGGCCTAAGAACGTAAATGTTAATGTTAATATGGCCGATAGCTCAAATAGCCAGATATCTCAGGCCTTCGAATTTTTACTGCGAGATAGCCGATATTAGAACTAAGGTACGCGCCCTGTTTCTACCAGGCTTAACTACGCCGATGAATTTTGGGTATGGACGTTATAACGCCTTTAAAACTGATCGATATCACTCCTCATGAAAGTACTGCAGAAACAGTGACTAGATGCGATAATTCAAAAGACTATTCATACTGATGCCGTTATGACACTAAACAGAAGGAGAAAGTAAAAAAACTTAAAGAATTTCTTGATTATCAGTTAAATTTGTTCGATGGTTTTAATTGGTCGCACGACATTAGTGGAACATAAAATTCGCCTTTAAAACTGATACACCCATAAAACAGAGGTATTATTATCGCAAACCCTGCAATGCAGGCGATCATTGACAAAGAAGTTGACAAGATGCTGGAGTCAGGCATCATTGAACCATCATCTAGCCCTTGGAGCTCTCCACTAGTGCTGGTTAAGAAATCGAATGGAAAAGTAAGGTGTTGCATCGACTTAAGGCGAGTTAATGCGGTCAGTGAGAAGGATGCATATCCCCTTCCCCAAATAAGTGCGATACTCGACAAACTGAGAAATGCTTGCTATATATCCACGATCGACCTAAAGGATGGCTATTGGCAGGTACCTCTCGAAGTTAACAGTAGACCAATTACGGCTTTCACCGTTCCCGGCAGAGGGTTATTCCAATTCAAGGTCATGCCATTTGGGTTACACTCTGCTCCGGCTACCTTTCAGAGATTGCTAGACAAAGTGATAGGACCTGAGTTTGAGCCTTACGCTTTTGCCTATTTAGACGATTTGGTGCTGGTATCCCGAACTTTCGAAGAACATTTAAAACTTCTCAAAGAAGTGTTCGAACGCCTTAGAAATGCAGGATTATTACCAAATATGGAAAAATGTAACTTTTGTAAAAAAGGAGTTGAAATACCTTGGCCACGTAATAAAGGAGGAAGGATCCAGAAAAGGTTAAATCAATTGTAGATTTTCCAGCACCTAAAACTGTAAAACAAGTACGGAGTTTCTTGGGACTTGCGTCTTGGTACAGACGATTTATCGAAAACTTTGCAAACATATCTATGCCATTGACGAAACTCTTAAGAAAGGGGAATAGATGGGAATGGACGGATTCTCAAGAACGAGCATTCAATTCCCTTAAAGCAAAACTTTCTACCGCACCCGGTCTTAGCCTGCCCTGACTTCAAGGAAACTTTTGTGGTCCACGTGGATGCCTCCAATGAAGGTTTAGGGGCTTCGCTTACTCAAACTATTGGCAAGCGGGAGAAGGTTATTGCATATGCGAGTCGACTTTTTACACGAGAATGAAAAGAAATTTTCCGTAACTGAAAAAGAATGCCTAGCTCTGGTATGGGCCATTCAAAAATTTCGTCCGTACCTCGAAGGGTACAAGTTTATTGCGATAACTGACCATCAAGCTTTCAAGTGGTTGATGAGTTTGGAGAAAACCATCTGGAAGACTTGCTCGCTGGATGCTGGAAACTACAGCAACATGACTTCGAAGTCCAATACCGCAAGGGAGTCCTGAACCGAGTAGCAGACGCACTCTCCCGGTATCCGATCGACACGTCAAGCTGTGATCCTGTAGTCGGTTCAACCGTTGGTTGTAGCACCGCCAACGACAGTTCGAATAACTCTCGGAGGCAACTATCGCTCAAAACCAAGGAACCAAGGCTAGAAACAGCTTCAGGCGAACTTATGCCCGATTGGCCACTCGAAAATGCTTCGGAAGGTATCTGCAAGTCCGAATAAATATGCAGATTACACCATTCGAGGAAATAAACTATACCGAAAAATCGATAAATCAAGTACCGACCCAAAAAACCAATTGGAAACTTTGCGTACCAGATTCTCTAATGTCCGATGTACTGAAAGAAAATCATGACAGCGCAACAGCTGGCCATTTAGGTGTAAACAAAAACGATTCAGAAAATTAGTGCCAGATACTTTTGGCCTGGATGGAGAAACGATATTCGAAAATATGTAAAAAATTGCGACACTTGCCAGAGATACAAGGTGGAACAATGTAAACCGGTGGGGAAAATGCATTTCAGACGCCCCCAAGGACCTTGGTTCACAGTAACCAGCGATCTGATGGGACCTTTACCTCGATCTCGTAAAGGAAACAGATTTATCCTGGTGTCCCAAGATACCTTTACCAAATGGGTAGAAATTGTAGCATTACCATCAGCAACTGCTAAGAAGGTGGCAGAAAAGTTCGAAGACCTTATATTGATGCGATATGGTGCTCCAGAAGTAGTACTGACAGATAACGGAACGCAATACCTCTCGAAAATCTTCCAAAAACTTACAAGTGATTGGGGAATAATTCACAAAACAACCGCACATTATAGTCCGCAGAGTAATCCAACAGAGCGAACGAACCGTGTATTGAAAACTATGATTTCTCAGTACGTGCGAAATGATCATCGTAGTTGGGATCAACATTTAAATGAATTTAGATTTGCGTTGAATACATGTTGTAGCGAATCAACAAAATTTACTCCGGCCATGCTCAATTTTGGCAGAGAACTTAAAACTCCAAACTGTATCTACGGTCAGGTATTAGAGAATGCCACTCAAGGTGCTGTTAAACCTAGCGAAATCGGATATACATGAATCTCGAATGAACTTCATGCTAAAAATAAGGGAAAAATGTAAGCTAAACATGGAAAAAGCACACACTCGCCAAGCTCATTACTATAATCTCAGAAGAAGAGATAACAGTTTTGTAATAGGCCAACAAGTTTTGAGGCGCAGCCATACACTTTCCTCAGCGGCTGAGAATATAGCAGGAAAAATTGGCACCAAAGTTTGAAGGACCATACATCCTATATAGAAAAATAGGATGGAATATATTCGAACTTCGAGATCTCCAAGGAAAAGACGTAGGCCGAGCCCATACGAAGGATCTGAAGGCGTACTCTTCCTTGGAGGCACACTAGATCCCTGTGTTGCCCCGTAGTGTGCCCATAGTTTCCTTTCGACTAATCTGTTTTATTGTATGATTTCTTGGTTGCCCGATGTGTTTATTGTTTTGGCGCCAAAAGTTGCTTTAGTAGACTAGTATTCCTACAACAAATCACCTTTCTATCCCAAATTCTTCCTTGTAAGACTGCCACTCTCCTGTACCCGGCGTGTCTAATATCCTTCCCTTAGAGATTTTATATTTTCGAGTTCGATTTTTGTTTATTTTTATTAGTAAAGCGAGATTTGATTTTTTTTCTAGCATTTATATGTATTGTGAAAGACTGTGCCCGTAATATATTTTAGTGTAAATTTTAGTTTTGTTAAATAATTTTTTTTTGGTTATGCAGATTGCAATTTGTTTTTAGTTATATTTTCTTACCAGAATATGTTATCATTTTTATTTTATTTGTTGATTAAAACATTAATTTCGTACGAAAAGAGTCTTTAGTTTGTTTCATTTCATTTCAGAAACTTTCAAAGCGAATACAAGAGGAGGTTTAAACTACGGTAACCTTTTTTGTTTATCTATATAAAAATACCACATTTAATTTTTTTCTTCTTTTTTTGTTTCCCGAAGTACAGATGGGGTGTAACATGTTATTTTTTTTTACATACAAAATTAAATTTAAATTAAAAATATTCATTAGTAAAATTGAAAAATTAGAACAGACAATTTTTTTTTAATATTACGAATAACGACTTGAGTTTTAGAATTATCATAAAAAGGAGCGAAATAATTATTTTACTGACGATGAGTCAGACGCTATCTGGCAGGTCCGTGCCCGCACGGATATCGCCGCTTCCCCTACGATCACGGCGAGAGGAGAAGGCTTCCCCCACCCCCGCGATCGCGCGAACCTATATAATGACGGCCGATTGAAGACACGGAGAGACAGTCAGTGACCGCGACACCGCCGACGACCGCTGCTCACCACGACTGCTTCGACCCCTTCCCCCGACCCCGCTCGCTGAACGACTGTACATCGCGACTCGACGCCCGCCGCCAATATCCAGCACCAGGTAAGGAACAACGACCCTGTTCCTTACTAAAGTGTTTTATCTCCGCCATCAACAATTCTTCCAAATTTTTTATGTGAAACAGAATTTAATATTTTATTTATCATTTATGAAAATTAATCGATCTGAAATATATTATTAATGTTTGATGGTTATAGATTTATTTTGATAAGATAATTGTTTGATTTTTAAATATACTCTTAATAATTTATTTTGATATTTAAAGGTATCAATAAATTTAAATAGAATATATTTGACTTTCTAAATTTACTCAAACTTTAATTACTTTTTCAACTAGAATTACTAAAGTTATTCTTTTCTTCAATTTAACTTATATTTTGAATTTCCAATTACTCAGATTATTTTTTTTGTCATTTCGACTAAATTTTAATTACTGTGTTAAAATTTTCCTTTCTAAATTTTTCAGATCTCGCATTTCTTTTCCTGGCGATCGATCTGACACCTCATCCCGAGTTTCCTTTACGAACTTTCCTACCAATTATCTCCTACCCGGAAAAAATTATAACAGTCGGGACTCGCCTTACCACTGCTTTCTTTCCGGCGATAGTACTGGCATCCTATACCCACGACTTCCTTTTATAAATACTTTCTTCCCACCGACCCCGTCCTCATAAACTAAATCTTATGTTCAATCGATGTAAATTTTTAAATTAGGTATTAAAGTTTTCTCGACCATCTTTCCGTTGTCTGATTATTATCACATTTATTGGCGAATCTCTAATCTACTCGGAAATATTTTTCTTTCTTATTGAAGTTCAATCTAATTTTCATTTTATTAATTATTTATATCTTTGTAAGTGATTATCTTTATTTTTCTCCTTTATCTATTTCGGGACTCGCAACCCTTTCTTTTTATTTTTGCGAACGTCCTGACACCCCACCCCGATAACCTCCATCAAAATATTTATTTAAACGATATTTTAGTTTATTTTTCTGGTGAACTGTGCAGATAGGGTGAGTGTTCAATTTTTTCTTTGATATTCATAGAGCCCTAATATTTATAGTAATTTAGCTTAGTAGCCTTATTGCATAGTTTAAATCATTTACCTTTATCTTAGCTTGCATATGGTAGGGTAATTCTGCATGGTGTGTTATAAGTGATTACTTCGTTTTTTTTATTTTCCAAAATTATATGCCCTGAGAAAGTAAACTTGATATTTTATTTTGGAGCTATACACTTGCCTACAGAATAAATACAGCTTAGTATATTTTTTATATTATAAATTCATCTAGCTTTTGCATCCCGTAGAAATATTTTTTGTTAATGGTTAGTGCTTGCTTTATGTATATAGTAGTTGCACTGTGATATTGGTGCATGGCTAATTTCTAATTTATAAGATTGTATATTTGCTATTGGTGTTATTTGAATATTGCTTTTGTTTGCCATTGCTATTCATATTTTGCTTTGATTTTGTATTTTGCTTCTACTAACCATCATTATTTAACCGATTAATTATTCCAACCCCGGGCTCTTACAATAATTACTGTATACGACTCCCCGACCAAGTTATCAGTGGAGACTACTCAGCTTACTTGTAATTCCTCACTGACCGACGTATTAATAAACAATACCGTTGTTTTCGAAAATCGAACTCGCTTGAACAATAACTTTCCTAGAACAAGAAATTTTTATTTTTCTGAGCAAGATTATTTTTTTTATTTTTCACGTCTTCAAAATTTTATTGGAGTTGACGTGATGAAGTAAGCCCAACGTTATTTTGGAAGTATCAATTCCTTCCGCAGGGCCCTCTGATTCGACTCCTAACAATAAATACTAGTTGTATTAAATTCTCGAACCCTGGAAATTTCTAACCCAGCTCGACTGGCTATCTGGCAAGTTGCGAATATTTTCGCTTGCCCCGAAAATAACATCGCAACATTTTGAAAATTAACCGCGAGTTCTGCAAGGTAAGACACTTTGTTCTTGATGAGATGAACATGTATACAAAAGGTTCCGATATATGAGAAATTAATTTATATAGGCATCTACAAAACCCGAAATTTAGAGCGCATCCAGTTTTACTTACACTATAGTGAGTGCATAATGTATTCCTAAACAATTTGGTATTCATGTATACAATAGAGAAGTACGCCACACCACATGTCGTAACAAGCCTCGCTGAGGCTGCATTCAAATTTCCAATATGTCATTCATTTCGCTCACTACATGCCTCTGGGTCAGATAAACAGATATAGATTTATTTGAAAAGTATTTAACATACAGTTCATAACTAATTGTAGTAGAAATGTTTCATTCAAAATATTAGGCCTACATAATTATGAAGTCGTTCTCAAATTAGCTCGCACGACATTTTTGCAACAAACTAGGTGTCATATCATTATTTAAATAAGAACATTGTGTATATATAGTCCATATAAAATGATTTTATAGGTGAGTTGGTATAGTTCAGCTACATGTGTTAGTATGTCTTATGGTTGAATCTCTTATGGGGATATTGTTTTTATTGAGTTTATTCTGCTACCATAATGTCTCGTTTCCATCATGGTTGCCTATAAGAATGATGTCAAAATATTCTTAACTCTTGGCCAAATTCCAATGAGTGTTATTTTATATAGTCGAGTACGGTGTTCCACATATAGAAAGTATGCTTCGTGCAAAATTTACATTTTATAGATCAGTTCATTTTTGACATATATAGTCAGACGGACAGGGACTAAAATAAATAATCAGCCGAACTGGTAATAAGGCTTATGGTGAGATTACTATCCAATATAAAAATCAGTGACATAATATTATTCCTATGATGTAAAATTTACTCACACAAAATATAAAAAAGTTTACTATTTGCTAAAAATAACTTATAATACATAAAATATAATACTGAATGTTTATAATACACATATTTTTGTTATATAAAGAGGAACGCATGTTTAATCCATGGAGTGTTTATCGATATACAAATTTGTTTTAACAACGAGAAGCGATAATAAACATCTAAAAGGTTGTTAATAATTTACCTCGTACTAATATTGAACTGGAATGGTAGCAGAGAAGTGATAACAGAAGTTGTTATTTATAGAAGAAAAAAATGTTCTGATAAACGACACCAATCTGGCCAGCTCTGTGGCAAGTGTTTCCAACTTCAATATACTCGGATTTATTCAACTGTGTGGTTTTGTGTCGAAAAAAACTGCACTAGCGATGGTTTCATCACGAAAAAGATTTACAATAATGTTTTCTCTTTCATAGTAGGTGTTACACTGTATGGTAATAAATATCCTCTCGAAATAATAATATTATTTACATAAAGTGTCAATTAGTAACAGTATATTGCTTCGGAATATATTCAAGATGATACAGTTTAAATTTTATAGTATCTTAAAACCTACTCCCGTCCAATGTATAAGGGACAAAAACTTTATAAGTTGAAAAATATTTTTTATTAATGACAATAACAAACTGAAATTTTTTCGGAAAATTTCCATCCTTCAGTCAAACTCTACCGTATCATTACGGTACGAAATTTTAATATGTTTACTTGCTCTGGTAGATAGGTAACATAACTTACAGTTATATTCTAGGTTAATATAATTGATTCATACTAGATCTTTGTGATACGCGTAAGTCATTGATCACAACAAACATTCCTTGTATTAACTACTATCTCTGTAACATTTACTTAATACAAAAAAAACTGATACATTCAAGAAACTAAAATGATTGTAATATTGGAATTGAACCTATGGCACTGACTTTTCGACCCCTAGCTGCACATCGTCGGTCTCCACATAGTACACAGTAATATTCCACAAACTGTAATAACACTCATGCAATCACATAACAGTATTTTTACTATAATCGAATTAAATCATGGTTATGTCACAAATTTAAAGATGTGTTTTTCGAAGTATCCCAAATAGTATAGGTGTTATCAAAACACGTTTACACGCAAAAGTTCTACTTTTCGGTGTATGTTAAAGTAACCATATTTAGCCACGTGTTGTTGTTCCCTATGTTTATATCCATGTTGTATATCTTCCAGGTTGTAAAAATTTACTGCTTATTTAAAAGTTTATTCCATGGGGTTTTTATAAGCGTTACTGAATATTTGTACCCAGGTCTTATGGGTAAAAATTATAGCAACGAGGATAAAGTACAGTAAATCATTTAAAAACTAAATAAATGTAGATCAATCATATGGGACATTACCATGAGATAATTATGTTCATGCATTCCAAATAAAAGAGTGAAATATTAATAGTATTAACTGTCGACTATATTTAAGTTTTGCGTAAAAGTTTTAATTTAAGTAATATTTTTTTTTAACAACAAGTTCTATGACTGTGCATGTCTAACCATTCAATGTGGCTAAACATTATTGAGGCCTATGTTTCAGGAAGTTTACAGAATTTAACTTTTGCCCGCCGGGGGATGTGAAAAGTTCTTTTCTGTTTGGGTACATGTTTGTCTGTATATGTGCCTGTAGAACACATTGAGAATACAACGAGCTATATATTTGAAACTATGCAAGCAACCGTAGTGAAGCCTGGTATAGAGACGCGTGGTATAGAATACTACTACCTTGTCGATGTTATGACAGGGAAGACATTTTTGTTAATTTGTTTTCAATTTCAACTTATGAAGCAGAAAACGAGCCACACAAAAATATATTTAGAGAAATTAATCAATAAAACCGTAGTAATTGTAAGTATTAGTTATATTACTTATCAAACACACTCGTCTAACTTGTAGTGTCTACCTAAATGCGAGCAGCTCAACTGGTTTTAATGCTAATATATTGGAATATTACAAACCTAAAATTGTCTACGTATTAGTGTAATACTTATTATGTTAATTGGATATAATTAACTGATAGTTGAATATTTTATTCTAATATTTGTACTATTCATTATCCTAAAAAAATAATAAAATAAAGAATTTCTTAAAAATTTGTACACAATATCATAGGCTATTTGTATCCTAAGTTAACTATCTTTACTTATTTTTTTATTGGCGGATGGAAACAAATAAATGGCTTTTAAATAAAGTTACAAGCTATCACCGGATTTTGAATTATGCTTAAATACCTATTTCATCCATCCAAGCTAATCGATACAGAGAGATGTTTTCCTCTACAAAACAAAATAACGAAATTGAAAAATAGCACCTTTTGTGTCTGCAAGATATTCAATGCCGCCTGCATGTTGTCAAATCAGCTGATAAATGACAGCACCAATTGACTGATAGTAATTTATTGTAATTCGATGTTTGACCTCATTGTGTGTTCATTGTACCTCATTCTTCTTTCTTCTTTAGTATCTAAATATACGATAAATATATCCGTTGATATATCCGTCTATTTATGCATTGATAAATTTGGGAGAATTTAAAAATATCCTTATGGATTAGGTTTTCAAGTAAGGAATTGGATACAATAAAAACTTTTAAGTGAGATTACTCAGCGAGTATAATTTAAATATGTAGCCGTAAATGCAGTCCACATAATGGCAGAGCAAAGTGGCGGAATGAAGTCGTTAGTTAATTTGATAGGCAACTTTCAGAGCCTCTTTATATCAGACCTTAGATTATTTGTTATGTTTTTAATAATAACTGTAATGTACTTAAAAAGGGGGTTGCTTGTTTTTTGTAATGTTTAAAGATATTTAGGTACAAATATGGCGCTGAAATGTTAGTGAGAGAGCTCCTTATTAATAATTAAATATATACGTAATGTAGGAATATTATCTTCAATGAATATATACACTCTGGCATACCATCATAGTTACTTTTTTTATATAACTATTAGAATAATTGCACTGAAGTGGAATGATATAAAATATGCCTTTAATAATTGTATTGAGTTGGTGGGGCTGGTTAAAATTTATTTCACTCAATCTAAAGGTACACTCAGTACTTTTAACATTCGCATTCAATAACAGAATATTGTGTAATCTTACATTTGCATAAAACAAATTAATTAATAATGAACTCCACTGTACATACTAAATTAACAGGAATAAAAACAAAATGCAACAAAGAACTTAAAGTAGTAAACATTTTGTAATAACACGTATAAAAATATCAGGTTTATTAATGTAAACCCTCGCACATTCAACCATTTAAGTAATCTGTGCAAACGCCAATTAAATGCATTACCAACGTCTACCACCGGCTTGCAAGAAGTCTCAAATCAATCAAGGCCATTCACATTTGTATTATTTTCAGGGCGAAATTTCCATAACAGGCAAGGTGAACAATTAAAAACCAATCTTAAGCTTATAAACGGTAGACAAAAATAGCAAACATAGAAGCTGCTCTACAAGGTGGTTGTCTTTTGAGATCAGATGTAAAACTACAATTGTATAACAGGTAACTTGGAGGCTAATACTTGAGGATTAAATGAAAATAGTGCTGATACCATACTCTAGAATCTATTAAGGTTTCATGAGAGATGGTAGTTGGAAAAGAAGAGATCAGTTTTGCGTTAGTCCACGATAAAACAAAAATCTGATACAATTATTTTGGGACCGATGAAGCTATCCGAAAGCTCAAAGAGTCAATGAGTAAGCTAAGAGCCGGAATTTTAAAATTAAAATTTGGTTTTTACATATTATTAATAAAGAATATTTTGACAATATTTTAATTATATTGTCAATTGCTTAGATATTACGAAGATATTCTATGCTAGTTAAGTTCGATAAAAAGGTTAAATATTTTTTTTATTGAACATTTAGACCTCCGGATGAATGGGAATTAGTAGACTTAATTTTTACTAGTAATATTTAGTTAACGTCGATGGATTTCTCTTAAAATAGGACGGTATGAACTTAGATACTACGTACGGAAATTTCAATTACAAAAGCGTGGTAAATTAAATAGAAATATACTCGTAACTAAAAAGGTAATAGCAGAGGTATAAACATTATAATTAATTGGTTAGTGTGTTGAATGCATGTAATAAGTGGACAATTTATAACATAATCATTGTTTTGTTACTCTAACTATTTTTTTTACTGTACTTAATGTTCCAAAATTAAGAGGATGTTGAATATAATAACAATTGGCGACGTTGCAACCACTACGCTGAGGAACGAACGGTGTTAAAGCGTTTGTAATATAAATTACAAACAATTAGGAGTTACTGTACAACTGCAAGATGAATTTCCAACGAATTGAATATTCATATACTTAATTATTAATACAGCAATTTTACGTATACATGATGAAAATGTTCAACTATTGCTACGTTATAACAGGAATGCACAAACTGTCTGGTTGTAGACGTTATTGGGTAATGTACTTTTTCGTATTAAAATAAAGATAAGATCAAAAATACAATAATAGTAAGGCTTTATTTTAACATATATTACAATAAAAATTAACTTAAACTATTTCAATTAAAAAATAAAAATATTTCATTATACTAGTATTTTTCTTTCTTTTCTTACACACTGCGTCATTTTGTTTTGAAAGAATAATCATTGACAAAATATTTTTGTTTTCCTTATAAAAAAATATTGAAACATTTAAAACTATATTTATAACTATTTCATATGATTTATATTACGTGCTAAGTGTATAAAACTGTATATTTTATATTACCCTACTTAAACTTCTAGCATTACTAGATTATTACCAAAGCCGTTTTATTTATTTTTTATTATCAAATAATTAAAATTTTGTTCAATATTATAAAGTACTGTAACTAACAGAATTCATGTCAACTAGATATCAATAAGTTAAAAAAGTTTTCCATATAGTAATACTTACAAAATATTACATTATGTTTTATAAAATAGTATCCTAGAAAGAAACATATTTAAACTGATGAAACAAGTTTTGTAGTTGTTCCGAGGAATATGTTTAGCGCTTCTTTTTTATGGCTTATTAGCCGTATATCTTACAACGATGGAAGGACTGGGGATGTCATTTGGATTTTTCATTTTGAGAGAAGATATACAGATGTTTACCCCACGTAATTTTTAGCACAGATTTTATAAGTGCAAAGGCCCTTTTCTTGAATAATAATGATGAATAATGAATAATGATATTTATTCCGCAAGTACATACAAAATTAGAAATACATTTTTGGTCTCGGAATTCCACTAACCATCATTATCCAGTATCGATGGTTAGGCAACAAAAATTAAAAACTAATTATTCAGTCTACCTCAAGTTGACACATAATATCTTCGGGCTTGTGCACATAGATAAATATAATAAATAATGTAAATAACTGTTGTATAATAAATAATAATAATAACACATAATAAATAATGTAAATAAATGTTGTATAATGAATAAATAAATAAATTAAATATAGTTAACAACACATATATAAAATCAAAAAATCCAAATTAACAATAACAAAAACTTAACAAATTATACAACAAAACTTTAACCAGTTACCAATTTATTTATATATTAAACATGTAAACTGTAACTCTCTATGACAAACAATGTAAATAAATGTTCTATAATAAATAATGTAATGTTGTATAATAAACAAATATATTAATTGAATATAGTTAACAACACATATAGAAATATCAACAAATCCAAATAACAATAACAAAACTTAACAAAATATATAACAAATCTTTAAAACAGTTATCAATTTTTTTTTAAGAGTTTAAAGAAAAGAAACCAAAAATAAAAAAGAGTTCTAACTTAATACCTTTGTCAACTGCATAATTTCCTCATCCAGCAAAAGCCAGCTTTTTAGGGTTTTTTTAAATATGTTTAAAGATTTAATTCTTTTAATTTTTTCGGGAATTAGATTAAAGATTTGTGGTCCAATAAAATACAAAAGATCTAAGTAGAATACTTTTTAAGACCTTTGGCTTTCCGAGTAAGGTTGGATGATTTACTTCTTGTGTTATATTTATGGTGTACCTGTTCAGTTTGGTTGTTTCCACTTCTCGTATTAAATATTTGCAATACTTTAAAACATATAGAGGTGTTGGACAGGCAATATCTTAAGCTGTACAAACAGTGGAAAAGAAGATTCCAGCTTTTTATTACATAAAATTATTCTAATAAAATGGTTTTGCAAGGTTCTCACCCTTTTCACTAGAGTTTTAAAAGTACCTCAACAACAATGTATACCGTATTGGAGTCTTGAATTTATTAATGCGTAGTAAAGACATCTAAGTAAAATCTATGTCACACATATTTCTTAAATAGTTAAAATTTTCTTATACTACTTCTTAACACTTTAATTAAACTCCTCAATATGCTCTTTCCAAGTTAACTTGTAATCAACTATAACTCCAAGATATTTAAAATAGTTTTACTTTGTCAACTACTTCACAATTGCATTGTATATTTAGAGCACATTTCATAGAATGAAATCTTATTTCTCTTTCAAAATTAAGTTCTGTGGAGCCAAAATTTATGTATTTTGTTTTAGATACATTAACACTAATTTTATTGTCAATACACCATTGTCTCACAGTTATTAAAGTGTTATTTACATTATTCCACAAGGTTGTGTATTGTTACTAGAAGAAAAGAAAGCTATATCATCAGCAAAAGCTGTTACTTCAACATCATATTGTTTTTTCCAAAAGATCATTTATAAATATTAAGAACATTATTGCAGACAACACCGATCCCTGAGGAACCCCTTTTTTTTATTGTTTTTCAGGTTTACTAATTTTGTCCATTACTTTCACAACTTGTGTTCTATCCATTAAAAAACTGTGTGAACCATTGCAAAGCCAACCCCCTTATTCCAATCGTTTCCATTTTTCAACAATAATAATTTGTGATCGACAAGATCGAACGCTTTACGAAAATCTATAAAAACTGCTGAACTTTTCTTATTATTATTAACACTACTATATATTTTTTCAAGAAATGAGGACAATGCATCCTCAGTGCTTTTTTCCTTTCATAAAGCCAAACTGCTTATTACTGAAGAAACTAAAAACTATTTAAGTATTGTACAAGTCCTGCATTTCATAATTTTTTCCATAATTTTTGAGAAAATAGATAGAAGACTAATCGGCCTGAGATTATCAAATTTTATTTCTTTAGTTTTTTTTAACAATGGCACAACAACACTTTGTTTCAGTATTTTTGGAAAACAGCCAGTAAACAAAACTGGTATTTATTATGTGTTCTAATATTGGACAAAGGGTTTTTTGCACAATGTTTTAGCAAGGAGACAGATATATTGTCAAAGCCGCAAGCTTTTTATTTTTAAACCATTTATTATTTTTAAAATTTCCTCCTGATCAGTTGCATGTATAAAGAATGACCGCTGTTGGGATGGAATGTTTACATGCAGATTGTCTAACCGGCTTCTTGGCAGAGTGGCTGACCCCTGTCCCCCACCACTCTACAAAGACTATTGTTATCAATCAACTGTTTTGTGCACATTAACCAGGTACTTGTTTATCTCGTCTGCAATTTCTTGTGAGTCATTCAAACACACGTCCACTATCCAGAGTTAGTGTTTCAATATTGTTTCTATTATTTGTTCCTGTGAGACTGTTTATTATTTTCCACTGTTGTTGTGAGTTGCCATTAAAACTAGTAAGTAGGTTCCTATAATATGTATGCTTAGTTCTATCAATTAAGTCACTTAGGCTTACAGTGAATTTATTCCAATATTGTTTTAGATTATTGTCATATGGCCTTGACCGCATTACTTTGTACAACTTATTCCTTATTTCAATTTTTTTAACAATACTCTCATTGATCCAATGGCTTTTTATTTTTGATTTTACAAGTCTATTAGAATATTGTGTTTTCTCTGTACTAATTTCAATAGCATTATTTAAATATTTTCATATAGCTTCTCCATACATATGTCCACATTATTACACACCAGAATATGATTCCAATCAACTGACTCCAAAACATTCTGTACGCTCTGGAAATTTATTTTTTTTTTTTAATGTAATATCCTGTATCCTTTGTGGATTTTATAATTTTTTCTCTAAACTTAAAACAAACACCTATCAATAAATGATCAGACACTCCAGTATCACACATTTCCACATTAAAAACAATCTACATATCTAAATCTAACAAAAAAATGATCAATACAAGACTTAGATTGGATTGTTTATTCTTGTAGGTTGGTTTATTACATTCACTAGTCCGTTGTTACTCATTAATGATAAATAATTTTCAGTTTGAATATTTTTTTTTCAGTAGGTCAATATTAATGTCACCAATATAAATTATATTACTCTTTAGTTTACTTAAATACTGGTTCCAATTCTTCAACATATTTCTTTAATAGCAAACTCATGTAATCTATAAACCGCTACTAGTGTAAAATTATGAAAATTTAACTTAAATTCTAAAAAATAAACAATCTGCAGAGCTTAATTCAACTTTAACCCGTTTACCTTTAATACTGTTATCTACATAAACCATCACCCCACCTGCAGCATAGTTTTCGTTAGAATTACTAAATAATGTATATCCAGGTAACTTATAATAGTCTATTTCATTATTCTTAATCCAAATTTCACTAAAGATTATTATGTTTACTTTCTTATGTAGGCCATTAATTTTTGCTTCTAGTAAGTTAAACTTATTCCTAAAGCTTCTAACGTTTAGATGCACCATGGAAAAGTCGGGTTGTATTACTTTAAAAAAAATTATTATCTAAAGAATAGGAAACAGGCCATTGTTGACTCTCTATTACATCATTCATATTTTAACGTATTTTTTTCTAATATTAAAAACACAATATTCCCTTTATACCTATACCCATACATATACCTAAGATGTAAACTACTTTAACAGACATAAATCCATTTTCACAATCTATCTTTATGCATTTCTGGCCAGTTGCCTTTCTTACAAATTATCTTTCCATCGTTACACCATACAAACGAATAGCCTACCTGTCTAGACTTTTCCTTAGTGAAGCCTAAGTAAGTTTTTAGTTTCCAGGGGTGAGGTGTTCATTCACATAAACTTTTGTTGTTTGTGAAAACTTTGTTAATTTCACTTGCCTTTTAGTTCCTTCTTCTTCTTGTAGGCAGCTACAATCGTCTCTTTCATCCTCCTATCCCTGAGTTGGACGACCAGCGGTGGCGCGGCTCTAGGTCGGAAGGTCGGTACTCTGTGGGCCGCCATCACATCTTCCGCACTCAGCACAACCCCCAGTGCAGCACCCACGTCTGTAGCTAAGCTCACAGCATCTTCGTTGGTAGTCACTGGTATTCCCTGGATCTCCACATTACATTTTGCTAGAATACTGCTCTGCAAGTCTCACTCTAGTTATCAGGCTATTGACTTCTTCACATATTACTTTATTGCTATCCTTTAATTCTTTATTTTCCTTCTTTAGGTCTTTGTAGTTTTCTGATAGCTGGGCCATCTTATGTTTGATTGATCCAATTTGTCAGAGACAACCTCTAGGGCTAACTTGAATTCATCAAACTGCTTTCTATATTCTTTAAGTTCGGAGCAAATTCCAGCCTTAAAACTATTCAGAATATTTACCAGAGCATCATGATTGGTAGCTGGTGTTTCTTCCCATACCAACATTCTTTTGTAGCAGAGGTTAATTGTTTTGGCCGACAATCATCACAGGTCCACTCCTTTTTAGAACCTCGTGTTTCAACGAAGCGTATCTTTTCAACTGGCACACTCATAGTGAAACACCCTGCCACAGTTTCCAATACACACAATAACCTCTTCAGAACTTATTTTCTGATTACAAATCACACAACAAGCCCGACATTGTCACTATTTTGATTTTACCTTAATTTTGTTAGCTAAAAGTAGTCGAGATCGTTTCTAACCTCAAACAGGCGCAAAGTGCTTGTAGCAACTCGTGCACAAACCGTCTGCACTGTACGAGTGACTGCAGTAGACTCATTTTTCTTGTAACAAACACTTACAGATAATGTTATGCTTTACCATATACTTATTATTCTTATATATTTAATATCAATTTATCTCTATCCGTTGCAGTATTCTCCAATTCACAAATTTACAAACATTCATCAAAATTATATTACAGAGTATTGGAACACCCTCACCACATAATTTAGGCTATTTTTTCACAGACGAAGAGGAGCCAAACAATAACGGATATTCATGGTATCTCTTCCCCTCTTGACTTTCACCTTCAGTCTGCCTGTGTGTGTTTCTTATAGGAGAATAAAAATTATAACACACAACAAACGTCAACTAAACCTTAGTAAATTTTTAATATGAAAGAAGGGAATGGAGTTCGGAAAGTCATCAAGGCTTTAATATCGTCATATATACTTATGCCACTGCTTAGAAAATTTACATAATATTCATAACAGAAAATACACTAATTTAAAATAATAAAGAGAATACGTGAGATTATTAATCTCATATTTGCAGATTGTCCTAATTTATCAAGAGCAAAATAATTAAAGTAAATTAAAACAACAAACCATTTTTATATATTGTACAACAACGTGAACAAACCAAATGAAAAAAAGACAATTAAACGTGTCTCTAAAACTCGGTGTAGAAAATCAATGAATATAGAAACCTAGACACGTACAAAAGGTTTCATTGTCCATTGTCCTACGGAGTGGTCCCTTCCGTTCGCTGTTGCAGTATGTTCTAGATTACAGTCGAATTACACATTATCTCATAAATTGATACTTGACACTAACCACTAACCACAGTTCACCTATTATTGCTCCTTTGTGTTACTAATAACGTCTTTCCATTACCTTTATCAACGAAAGGTTTCCGTGGTTTATTATATTACGTTTTCTTTATTATAGATACGATATTTCGATTTGAAATATTTAAAAACAATTATTACTGGAATTAATAAACAATCTGTATAATTTAATTGCACTTTACCATAACCAATTGCATGTAATAATTGAGTGAGCGTCACAAAAACTCAAAAAATTTTAAACATTTCTTATCTGTCAGTCTGTCTAACTGTCCGACTGTCCACATTTCATCTTAAAAAGGGACATACCTACACTCTTGAAATTTTGCATTAAGCTTTATATGTGGAACACTGGGTACAATAATGGAGCATGTTTCTTCATAGTCTGTTATACCTACTTTTATTCTCTACCAAAACTACTAATCTTAGTAATAGATTTACTTCTTAGAGAAAAAATTGTCTTTCAATATAATAAAATGTATGTACTTATAAAGTTGAAACTGTCGCTCGTAGAATAAACCAATAATAAACTACGAGCAAGTATTGTAAATAAAAGATTAGGTTAGTATTACTAGTGCTAGTACAACTATTACCTATTACTTTGCTAAATTTATTATTTTTGCACTATATTCTATGTATCTTTAGTTATAATTTTTAAAATCATTTTTGAACATTTATGCAACGTTTAATATAACCTTATTGAAACATTGACATGTAATTCTATGATTTTCAGTATAAATTGACTGATGTGTAGTAGATCCTGACAGGTCCATATTTCAAACATAAATTAAAAGTAATTAAAGTTTATGTTCTTGGATGACTTACATTTTGTATTTAAAATGTTATTATACCATATCTTACTTTATATAGTAAAAAATTAATTGTTTAATGAATGTTTATTACTACAAACAATAATTCACAACAAAAACTCGCTTTACTAGAGCATTATAACATGTACGTGACTTAACTGGAGCCTGAGATATTACAAAAACTGTGTCTCTCCTGTTATTACAAGACACAACACTATAACTTTAAACAAATAGTTTTCTTACATTTTGCTTTCAGCGTCAGATGGAAAAAACAATATAATTATGCGAAACAACTGCATTGTTTGTGTTATTTGTTAATGTAAATTTTATATGATGGTTCAAAATGTAATATTGTGTGTATTGTTTATAATATTTTTTAAACGTATTAGAGCACTGTGCGTTTTCAGTGAGAAAAACTGTAGCTTGATATATGATAGTTTATTTAGTCTCGTTTAGCCATAGAATTTTACTGGAAGTACTTGCCTTGACAGGCTACTATACTCAGATTATGCGTGTTTAATAGACGTTTATATTGAGGCACCAACACTTTTTTATTGTTTTATAAAAGGCTTATTTGAGGTAACATAAAAGGTTTTGCGAGTTTATGTCATTTATTGCTGATTGTTTGTCATAAATATTAACATAAACATGTTAATTCTTGTTCTGGTATTTCCTCTTTGCCATCTTTGTTGTCCCTCAAGAACAATGTAAAAATGAACGCTAATACTCTACCAAATCCCATACAGTGACAAATACCATCATCGAAATCAATTTTGCCTAAATAAAACAAAAATGAAAATATAAATGTTTTTTTATGAATATATAAATATGTTAATTGTTTTCTGGTATTTTCTCGTTGTTAACATGGTTGCCCACATCAATGTAACAATTTTTCAAAAAACTAAACGGAATCTCATACGGTGACATATACCATCATCGAAATCAATTTTGCTTATATCAAACGAAATGTCAGTGATTTTTTAATATGTCACTTTGTTTTAGGGATTTTATGTAGACAGGCTGATAAGACGAAAAATTAAATAATTCATTTCCCTAAATAATCAAATTTAATGATACATTAAACATTATTTTCATTTTACTTAATTATTTTTGTGGTATAGGTTATTGGTTTTTTAGCACATATAATACGCTTTATTGTACATATTTCATTTTATTTTTAGTGTCCTTTGTTGAAATTCTTTTTTGATAAAAAATATAATATACAAGGCAAAGTAAAATTGGCCTGATATATCAGTTCCTAAATCTACTATACTGTGTAAAAACTGATAAATTTATATGCTTAAAATATTTAGTCATTTGTTTTTTGACTGAACTGTACTATTGAATTATAGAATCTCAATAAATTTAATACTTATAAATTATTACACCACACGGACTGTTTTTCTTATATGCTCCTATAATATTCATGGTAGAAATATGTATATAAATTATATGTAACTAAAAAACTCAGTATGTTGCTCCCAATCATTTTAGGTTTACTAGTTTACACACAATAATTATTATTTCCTGTTTTACTAAATTATATAATATAAACCAACTAAATAAACGTTGAAAATGAAGTGATTTTATTTTAATATTTGTTCATAAAATCTTCTATTTAAGTGTAAATTTATTTGTATGTATTATTAATTTAGCTATTAAATTTGTGTTTTCTAATTAATCTTTGTGGGTTAAAGAGTTTCAGCAGTGCATAGGCAAATAACCCATATTGTTATTCCAACAATTAGTTTACAATTTATATGGTTTACCAATACCGATACAGTTTACAGCTTATTTAGATAAAAGTATACAAATTATAAATTGCATAGATGGTGGTCAAGAAGATAATAATCCACGATAAGACGGAACAAGTAAAGTAGTTTTTTCGATCCTCTTACCCAGAAATGTTATACTAAAGTTCAGTCTCATATAGGGGGTTAGTTGCTACTTGAAGGATGAGCCTGACTCTCAAACTTCAACTGCATACATTGGGTGTTCTGCAAATACTATTTTAGACAGAATAGGAGCTTGACTTCTAAAATATTTTTGAATTTCGTTTTACAGTTGATTGGTAGAATGGTAGCGATGCCCACTATTTGAGGAGCTGGAGAAATGTAATATCTGTCTGTGCATACAATGTCTCGAAAGCAAGCCAACAAAAACAGACTTGAAATTTTGCATGAACTTTCTATTCTTTATGAGCAACACTGTGTTTGATGATGATGCATGTTTATGATTATTATTACACTGGTCTTTTATTTAAATTGTAACATGTAATGTTTACAGAGGGTGAAATAGTTTACTAAAAACATTTATAAGGAAGCTTTTTTATTATAACTTACATGTTATGCCAAGAGGCACAAATTGGACGTATAAGGAGCCATTTGGCGGGAACCAGCCTGGCCAGATAAGACACACCACGGTGTTTAATATAAGTCCGCTGGCTAAAAAAAGACAGTGCGCCTTGAAAACACAATCTCTCTCTCTCTGTCACTTTCTCTCCGCCCCAGTATACGGCGCGCTAAGCTTCGCTTAAGTCCTAGCCGTATTTTATATTCATATTGCTAGTCTACACTTGTATTTTGACACATATTCAGCAAATTTCCTCTTTAAAAATACTTAATCAATTATACACAGTATGTTCAACGATATTGATAAGTTTATTCTATATAGGGAAATAATCTGATCTGGATAAATCAGTACATGAATAAGAAGTAATATTGTTTCTAGTACCGGGTAGTTCGCGATTAGTTTGTATTAAGTTTATTGTTTTATTTTAAGGGTACGATGGTACCAGCGTTCTTTGATTTCGAGCATAATTCGAGCTACGGGCAATTTCTAACGGAATAGATATGCGTTTTGTTTTCATTTAGTTGTCGATTCTTTTCAGGCCTCTGGGCCACTTGACAAAAGTTGGCACTAGTGGTCATTAGATTCTAGAATGATTTCGGTTTAGTTTTTATTTAAGTGTCGATTCTTTTCGAGGATGCTGTTCTATCCGGTGTCTTAGGGTAAGTAATACTATAAAAATATGCCCACTCAACTATTATAAAACATGGTTTCAATGAGAAATACCATTGTAATTAAAATAGAAAACAAAATTAGTACAAACTTGTAAGATTTAAATAAGTAATATTTATCCATACAGTCAAAAGAAAATGTCATAAAGTAAATTATTGGAACAGAAGGTTACAAGATTTTACTTCAACTCACTCTGGAATCCTTACAAGCTTAAGATAAATTTTATTATTTGAAAACTGATATAAAACCTAACATACAGCAAAAAAAACATTATCATAATGCATAATTTTTCAGAAAAGATGTCTTTATGTTTATCACAATTTTAAAATCAAACTTCTTTTGTACATACACACAAATGGTTTCTATAATATTGTATGTCCCACAACTAAGTAGTCTGACACAATTTCTCTTATGTCTGCCTGGATATTATATATTTTATGTTCTGTAAAATTGTACGGTTGTATATTTTTAGACGGTACGTATAGAAAATTAATTTATATATATATATATATATATATATATATATACAGTATATATATTTGAATGAAAAAAACCTATAAATAAACTGTGACTATATTTTCCAATATATTTAAAAACAAATTTAATGAAATCAATACCATATCAAAGACCAATTTAATTTTGTAGTGGAAAACGATGAGATACATACAAAGCTGAGTGTAAGGAAACACTCGAAACAAGAAAACCAAGTCACGTACGAAACGTCTCGTTGTCTAACAGAGCGGTCTCTTTCCGAGTGCTGCATCGATTTGTTCTAGATTACAGTCGAATTACCTTCCACTCATTAACGAAAAACAAACGCCCTAAACTTTTCAATAAACTCCCTTTATGCAATAATTATATTAATTTTTTTTTAATTTCAGACATTGTTAATATTCACTTGAATAAAGTAGGCTGACTATCAGATGTATCACAAATAGGTCAATGACCCATAAAAATAATTTGATTTGATTTCTTTATATTCTTCCTTTATCCCAGTCCTCAGCTTTATTAGTAACACCATTAAATTTACTTTTCCAAAATATTAAAGGCTAGATTCCAAACTAATAGGAAAGTATTCTTGCGAAACTAATATGGTGCAATCAAAGCAACGTGATTGAGAAGTACACTGCAGTACTCAATACATCATTTATACTATTAATGTTTACTTTATACTATTTTGTTACAGTACAGAAATACACTGGGTATTACTTTGCTTCTATCATTGAGGTTATATACATTCATCTGTTTTTCTGTTTGTAAACTCACATTTAAAGAATGAAATAATGATTGTCTATTTATCTGGGGAAGAACGGAGGAAATTAAAAGATCCTAAAAGTTGTAAATTTCAACATGCTGTTTGTTTTTATATACTTGAATACTGACAGCTAATCATACTTCTTATATATAGAACATAAATGCAAACGAATTAATTTTTGAGTAAAATCGTTGACATGAAAAATATCAATAAGTTATAGTTGTTTATCTGTTCAGAAAGCAAAACTAGCAGTTCAATCTTTTATAATTTTTTCAACAAATTAAATTGTAAGTTAAATTTAAAACGTTACCTGTGCTCTTGAAGATATACAATTGGAGTAAAAAATTTGGAGAGCATAAATATGCATATAAATATTTCTCTGGTAGTAATTAAACATGGAAATGTTTTATTTAACCACTTAGAATGTTAAATATGGTTTACGTTTTTGCTAGTACTACATTGCAGGAACAAGTATACATTTTCAGGTATAAATTGTTACATATATAGTGATAAATATATTTTTATCAACTATTTTGATTTTTCAATAACTAATTATTGATAATAGTTAAACAATATCTTAATGTGTAAATAATATATGATCTTAGTTAATAAACAATACAATATATAGAAAGTTACCAACACTGTTGTAATAACCCTGAGTTATAATTTATTATGGATTTATTTTAAGTTTGTCTTGCAGAAACGTAGATTTTGATAGATAATTTCCAGAAGGAGGAAATTGAATTTTAAAACTACGTTACTTATTATTGAAAGGACTGCTTCGAATTAAAACGTTTAGAAAAGAGTTTAAATTGGAATTTTAAATTAATTTTATATTTGAACAATATAAAATTAAGAATTTATAATTATAATAAAATGTTACATACATCTGTTTATATTCCACTACATATTATAATTTTAACATTGGGATTAACTTTTTATACATTTGTATATTTGATGTGTAATATGTAATAGCATACGATGACGTATAATCAAGTGGCTGCACATTTTATTGCTCAACGTATTTACTACTTCTAGTCCTCTTAATCGTAATGACATCATGTGATAGGGATTAGGGGCATAATTTCCCTCCCGGATGGCAACCCTTCATTATATAATGTGAACTGACAGATAGACCGACGGTACATATAATCTGACTAGATTAGTCTTTACCAACCCTCGTGATAGGCTTCAGTAACGTTCCTGCAGACACAATTTTGAATTAAGGAAGGGCGGAGTGAAGAGAAAATTAATACAAAAGTAAAAATCTTTTCAGAATTAGGACCTGAAACTACAATAATGAATAGTAGTACAGTACATTGTGCACGACGTTTTTCAATAATTACTTGTTTTAATTATTTTCATTTAGGATAAGAAATATATAAACCTCTCATTGAATTAATCCTGAAGGACCTTAGCGCTTGCTTTCGGAGTAACCTCTTATTCAGTATTGGTTAGTTTGTAGGACCACTTCCTAGTTAGATCCTACGAGGAGGGAGACTTGATACTCTATGTCACCTTGGAAGGTGGGTAACCAACTGTGTTTCAGCCTCACCAGTCGAAGGGGAAAGGAATATCACTCCCAAAATCCCGGTGTAGTAACATTCATTAACATTAGAAAGCATCCCCTACTATATCAGTCATCATGCACAGAACACTAATGGACCAATCGATCCTTCCTTCCTACATAATATCTTGACATTTGTAGTTAGTAATGGTACCTACTGTATATATATATATATATATATATATATATATATATATATATATATATATATATATATATATATATATATATGGAGTATACTGGGTATGTTAAAAAAGTCGCGTACAAGCAGCGATGTGTGAGCAGGGGCGTTGTCGAGGTTCAAAAGGCAATTTATGTTTTTCCCAAAAATTTGGGCTTTTCTGGCGGAAAGCTTCGCGCAAATTGGGCATAACCTGCAGGCAATATTCCTTATTTACCGTTATACCTTGCGCCAAGAATTCATGATGCACCACGCCCCTGCAATCGAAGAAAACTGTAAGCAAACATTTTACATTCGACCAAACTTGGCGTGCTTTTTTCGGTCTTGGTTCGTGCGGTAGCTTCTATTGAGATGATTGAGCTTTGGTTTCCACGTCATAACCATAAACCCACGATTCGTCACCAGTTATGACCCCCCAAATTAGGGTCGTCGCGGACAGATTCCAACTTCTCATTAGCAATGTTCATGCGATGCTGTTTTTGATCGAAATTGAGTAATTTTTGTACGAATTTTGCCCAAATTGTACCACCGATAAACGTTGCTTTTGTCCAAAGTAGCTCCTCCGTATGCCACAGTCAACATTCGGAATGCATCCGATCACTTAATTTCGTTTTTCACACAAAATTTGATACATGGTTTTTGTTCCATTTTTTTGAATAGGTGAAATTCGAAGACGAACCAAAAAACGTCCAAGCAAAGCAGGTGTCAACAATTAACTGAACATTCAAAATGGCCGAAATTTTCAACATAAGTGAGAGACATATGTACCAACACTACGCCACAAAAAAAAAGAAATTCAAATATACGTAACCCGCGAAAATTCCAAATTCGCGATACTTTTTGAACACACTATGTAAATGACGCATTGGTTTTTTATGGTACCCAGTTTATGGTAATATGGAAGCGATAAATCAACAAGTATCGAGCCAAAATTAATTCAAGTATGAGCCAATAAGTAATTCATTTAAAAGATTACGATGACTAATGTTGGTTAAAGCTACAAGAAAAAAACTCAAATAAATTTAATATAGTAAATGTATTTCTTAATCACATGAAAAGTGGGATTATACTTTCTATAAAATAATTGTAAGCTTTTTAAATAATACAAAATTACCAGTGTATAGTTATTATTACGGTGTATCTTTATTGGCGTAAATTTTCAAAGTTTTCATATTATAAATGTATATATTTATAAAACAAAGTTTAATGATTTGTAATATTCTGACATAAATATCTTGAATGTTTTAAACATATTTCTTATTTCTAAAAGATTTAATTAGTTTATGAATATATTATCACAGATATCAGAGGTTAGTTTCTTCCTCTATTTTTAATAAATCCTTCAACACGTTCTTAAATATATAGTTCAGTTCTACATTGTCGAAAGTGATAGGTGTGTTGGTATTTACCTACATTATAACCACCTATTACATTTTACTATTCTTAATCGATTATTTACGAAGATAAAATAGCATTAGCGAAGTTATTTATTATTATTTCATATTCAGCGTAGATAAAATAGAGGAGAGTAAATTCTGAAAAGGATAAGGATATTACTCAAAAGAAAGAACTAAATGGCGGGATAAAGTGGCAGGTAGGGTAGTTGAGACGCCACTAGAGACTCTTTATCAGACCTCGTAACGCTATGAGCGGGGTTCTAAACTGAAAGCTGCAAAATAAAATGAATGAAATACAAAGTTTTATTTATTTGGTGTATTTAACTAAACATTATTGAGTAGCCTCTGTGTTATTATGAAAAATGTATATTTATGAAACATATTACTGTATAGAAGATACAATTTTTATCTAGTGGCTTTAAAATTTGTCAGTGTTTTGTTTGTTTAAAATAATAGTGTATATTTTCTTAATGCATTTTACCTTATATTACTTAGAAAATATTTTATAATCCATATTAAAAGGAACATTTTTCGTGTAAAACAGCCCTAGAGCAATTTCTTTGCATGTTTCATCACCGTAGCTTTTCGGGTTATTTATAAATAGTTTGAAAAATAATAAACAGTAAGCAAACTTAGTCCGGTCTTTCTGTACTAAGTCCAAACGTTTTATACCATAGAGTAAAAACACTATGAAAACAAATATTTAGCTTCTTCACGTAATACGGTATGCCACAAGTCATTCCAAGCATCGTTGAAGTCATTTGTAAATGTTGCAAATAACTCTCACCTCTACCACGTCACTTTTCACACTTCGTTGTAGCTCTTTCCAAACGTAAACTACCACCTGAATTTAAATGTTAATAATATCCATTAAATTGTAGTTTTTTGATATCTGAAGAAATAACTTCTTTCTTATCTCTATTGAGATATCTTAGTATCAACAGACGGGTAAACTTACAGGACTTGATTCTTACGGTATTCAATCTCGAGAGTGTGACCTAATTAGTAGTATTAAGCAATATATGTTTCCTATATATTGTTAAAGTAATAATGATCTTAAGAAAGTAGATTGTAAATAGTTTTTTTTTTCAAAATTATGATTAAGAAATTGTGTATATCGTAGCAAAACAGTCTATTGAATACCTCCATTTACCAAAATAAATAAATTTTATGGGAACTCTACTGAAAGTAATATTTTGATTGAAACGCCTGATATATGGTCCAGTTGGCATTACGATAAATAATTTTAATGGCATTCTTAATAGTGTTCTAGTTCGTTTCATTTCTTTCATAAAAGCTATTTGACTTTCCTAGTAGCGTACAGAGACACATTACCTTGCACAAAAAGTTGTGCACGATGTACATTAATTTTTTCCTAGACTCCGATTCTTCTTTAGAGTAAAAATCCATATGGTAACTACTCGTATATCACATATATTTTAAGTCAGTTTAATAAACGCTGTTGAAAATCATTCCACTTTTAAACTAGGTTCTAGTACCAATTCGTGAAACAATCGCCGCTTGCTAACATTAGATCTACTTGAACCGCTGATAATAGTTCTTTTTCCAAATGTAAAATTAATTTGCTAACATGTTACGGCCAAATATCTCATTATATATATTATAATGATTACATTTCTAGATGAACACATTGAACAAGACCATTAATTTTTATATTAAAAGATCCTAATTTAGAAATGCAATGCCCCGCCTTTTAATGAAAAGGTCAGCTTATTAGTACTGTATTAAATTGCAAAGAGCGATTTTGAACTGAAAGAGTGGATTGGTTAAAAATATCTAAATGATATCGGCTGGTCAGCTAAGACTAAAAATTCTCGTCACTACTGAGCCGGTTAACATAAAGTAGCCATGGTGAGAAAGGTTGATTCCATTTTATTGCTCAGTTCAGCTCCATTTTAAAAACCGCTTAGTTAATCTTGTGAAACCTGATGCTGACACATAAAATGAGAATATCCATAATATAGAAACTAGTCTCTCTGAGGGCGAAATGGTCAAAGTTGTATTTCGAGCATATTCTTTTCTAAGCTTTTTGGATCTCATCATTGGATGTACTACTTCACCTATTGATAATTTGCTCTGACGTCTAAACAGTGTAAATAATCGTTTTTATCTTCTCCAGATTTCAGTCCAGATTCCAGAAGTTAGGATTCAGACAGAGTCAGATGCTAAACTCTTGAAACCTTGGTTCCTCCACCTTGTTTAGAGATCATATCTTTCACATCGCAGTGCACTCAATTGTGTACCTGATGAGACGATATGACTACCATTTCACTGATTTTATATGTGTCTCTAATGTCATTACTATATAAAAATTTGTTTTTATCTTCATCAGATTTGAGTCCATATTTCAGGAGTCAGGTCAGAGACAGTGTGAGATACCAAATGCTGCAATAAAAAGGAGGTAAACTGGGGATAAATCAAAATTCAACTGAATAATCCCTTTCTACCACAGCTACGTTATGTGTAGAACTCGATTCCTTCACCGTGCTTAAAGATCCTGTCTATCACATCGCAGCGCACTCAATTGTGTAACTGATGAGACAATGAGATTAACACTTCATCTATTTACAGATGTCTGTGATGTTGAAACAATATAAATGTTTCGCTTTGATCTTCTTCAGATAAACATTACACCAAGATCCAAGGAGTCAAGTCTGATACAACATCAGATACCAGACGCTGCAACAAAAGGAAGGTGCACTAGGGATAAATAAAAAATGTAATGATCATAAATTTTTAAATTTCATAGTGTTCTATATATTTTGACAAAACTGCTTCAGTATTCCGTATCAGATTTACCGAGCAAGGACTTGCGGGAAACCACCAACTATGAATTGTCATAAGTTTTACTAGCCTAAACTGTTATATTCATGTTCTGATTCCTACGAAATTTACCTAAAAGAGTACAAATATACCCTGAGGACAGAGAATAAAATATATTGAGGTAAAATATATTTTCTTATATTACTTGTATTAATTTAAAACATAATTGTAATGGTTATATTAACTTTTAAATTTAATCTAAAATATCTTCGAATGGTTGTTTCAATCGGTGCATTAATCAGTTCTTTTTACCTGTAACACTAGTTAATAAATAATAAACATTTTAAACTCATTAGTATTTAAATATCACAATGGTTAAGATAACCTGCAAATTTGCATTGAGTGGCATTAATAAATACGAGCATTAACTCAGTTCATTCAAATGGTGGTATTACAAATAGTGGTACAATGGTGGTATTTTTTTTTTTTTTTTAAGTGAAAACTTCTTTAGGCGCGTTGAGCGTTTTGGTAGAGGGTAAAATCCTCGGTTCGCGTCACCGACATGCTAATGATACTAACCTGCATGAAAAAGTCAGTCTCGCTGTGTTTTTTAACCGTAGACTTGGCCGCGCGGACTACTAACCTGCATGAAAGTCAGTCTCGCTGTGTTAAAACTGTCCCGGCGGAGTATGAAAACAGACTGCGAAAATAAGTGACCTTTACGGCTTCCTCTCGCGATTTAAAAGTGAAGCCAATGTCGTACAATTCTGTAAGATGCGTCAAATTAAAGCTCTTAATATTGGCAATCTATTGGTTACATTTTTAAATATTAAAAAAATTTCGAAATAATTTTGATTATTGTTTACATTTTACATAGCGTTTACAATGACAAGAAAAAAGTAGTAAGCGAGGATTTTTTTTATTGTTTGGTCAGACAAAATTTGTCAGCGAGAAAGTTGTGTGAAAATAGATGACTATTTTTTTGTAATTTATCATTTTTTTATTGGAAGTTTAGTTTAGCCTGTAGTAGCGTATGAAGTGATGAGTGAACGTTTCTGCCGGAACTGTAGTTGGCGCATTGGCTCACTGATACCGTATTAACTCAATAAATTAGTTTATTGTGCAATAAAAATACCTTTACGAAAGAACCAAGTTAATTTAACTAATTTATTAGTTTTAAAAATATACTTTATCCGTAGCAATAACTGTATTACTTACAACGGTGTTCAACTCACTGTTGTTCACTTGGTGTTTACTCACTTATAAATGAATAATGAAAACAACGAATATATTTTTAAACATTTTAAATATTTGTACGAATATTTGTATTTAAAATTTAGCATTATTCATTTTAATTATGTTTTTAATATTTAACCTCTTCATCATGAAATGAGTATTATTACGGTATAAGATTTATCTTACTAGCGTGGTAAAATAGATTTCTAGTTATTTGATAATATCTTTTTGTGGATTTTAAAATTGGTAAATTAAAAACGCGTCACATTTACAATTACAGATGTACTGCTACTATAACGTATTGTTAATTACTCTCAACTTAATAGTTCCGTTTTCACTTCTATCGGCAGTCCCACGACTGCTACTGTTTTTTTTTTTTTCTAATAGTATATAACAAACCAAATAAAGTATTTGTAATATAGCATTTAGTTTTCTCCAAAAAAATTAAAAAAACTCCAAAGATTTTGGTTTAATTATAGAAAAATTGATCCTTCATAGTTTTGGGCATTTCTGTTTTACCCGTCAGGGCAAAAATAACTTACGACTTGTTACTCACAAACATATATTAAATGTATAACAGTGTAGGTTGATACAGTGTACATCATATAAACATAATTTTAAAGTAATTAAAAGTATATAATTCTAATTATAGAAACGAATATTCCTTACATTCTTACATTTCTCTCCGATGCAAAATAATAAAGTTAAATGTGTAGTAAAGACGGCAAAATATGATCCGTGGTTTTAATTCGTTCCTATGTACAGTAATTTAAACTTAACATTTACTATAACAAACCATATACTAGAAACGTTCATAATAATATGATTAAAGTTAATATTGTCTGTAGTATAAATCAACTTTACGTAATAACTCTAAAATTAAAATCTGACATTTCTTGAACACAACATAATTATTTGTAACTTAATAAATAAAATGGAATTGTAAAATAAATTGATCATTTAAATTTAGGTTGTGTAATTACATTCTGTAATGGAATTAAAGTAAATCTGGATTATCTCTTCTTCATTAATAACGTCACGTGATGTTTGTTTGTTGTAAATATTTTACTTGTCTAACTAAACATGCCAAAAAGGTTATGTAATCACAATTAGGGATTGTATTTAACCTCGTTCGTTTTATTTAATTATTATAACAGCAATATAATTTAATCAAAAAGGTTAGCTTTTAGCATTTATTACACAAGTAAATGAATACAACATAACAATATACACGTAAGTAATATACAGGTATTTTTAAATAATATGTCACTTAAATATATACAAGGTTGTAAATAAACTGACATTTTCTTATTCCAAAATGTAATTTGGCATTTCATATATGTCTAATTAAAGTAATGAAATTGTAGCTTGACGATTAATTACAGTAATAGATAAAAATTAAAGTTTGATAAATGTTGAGTGAGTTAATCGTTACTAATTACCCCATACCGTAACATTATGTTTTCAATTACCACATCGATATATAAACGTAACTAATTCCATTTTATAGATTCATAAGAATTACGTTCTACATAAACAGTATACTATTAACATTATATTGGTGTTCAGCAAACCGATAATCGATTAAATAAAATATTTTTCATTGTCTTAAATGACCTAAGTAAATTTTTAATAATAATTTATTGTGTACGTAAATTCTATGTATTAATGATACACATATTTATTAAATATATATATATCGATGCATTGTTAATTAAGAGAATGTTAACAATAATACAATAAGCTAAAAGAATGATAGTTAATGTTGACAAAACAAAGTATATTAATTTTAGCCTTTCAGATTACAACATTCCGTTCACTTTAAAATTGCTCGACTATAATTGTAGATATAATGATTGCAACTGTCAACATGTAGAAAAGATCAATAACATTTAATATTTGGTGATAATCTTTGACAGTAGGTTAACATGGGAAAACTATATAAGCGATCTTCATAAGAATTTACGCACGTCAATAAGAAAGTACTATATTTGAGAAACTTTTGTGATAAAGAACTATTAAGAAATTTATACTATGCACTAATCCATTCAAGGATGCAGTATGGAATAAACTGATGGGGTGGGACGTTTAAATATCTAATTGAAAAAATAAGAGTTACGGAAAACTACTTCCTCAGAATAATTTTATGTAAAAAAAAACTGACAGTTCATTTTCACTTTACGGTGATTTAAAAATATTGCCGATTGAACATCTGTTTGTATGCAACGTGTTAAGAACCTTCTTTATTACAACCGGCAATAATGGGAACCAAAATTTATGTTACTCTACCAGTAACGTACAACAGGGTACAATAAGAAATCCTAAAGTGAACAAAGAAATGTTTAGGTATTTTTTCCAATAGCTTGCTACTAAATATTTTCATCAAATACCAATTTCCTTTAGGACTTGCAATTAATTTAAAACAAATTGTAATAAATTCTTCAACTGGCTTTTGGTGCAGGAAGATAAGTTTTTAAATTATGTCCTCAGATAAAATGTAGTTAATTTAACTTAACATGAATTTGTATATTTACATATATTATTATATTTATATATTTGTTATTTCATTATTTAATTGTTAAATGTGTTGAATGATATAGTGTTGATTTAGTTCGGTTATTGTTAAAATGTCATTATTGTTATTGATATGTTGCTAGTAGTTTAATCGCTGTTATTTTGTGTTGAGTTAATTATATAATGAATACCGACATACGTATTGTACATGACCTACAGTAAAATTAGTTAGTACACTCAGTATCAAGAAGGAAGGAAAAGTTAGAATTGGATTGGTTTACCCAGTAAGAGGTTAGTACACAAACACTATACTTGTATTAATTACGACAACACAATCACAACTATTAGTTTTCACAACATTAAATATTTAGGTATAGTCTTTGACAGTAGGTTAACATGGGAAAACCATATAAGCAGCTTGTGGCAGTTTCAACAAAATATAGGAAAACACAATGTGGATAGGATAGTCAATTGTAAATGGATAGTTTAGTATTTATTTCTGATGAATTGTGTCACTGAGTATCAAGAATGTTGCCGGTAAATACATGACTGAGTCCGGCACAGTTTGGGGTAACCTGTATCAAACAGCAAAACTGATCTTTGCTCTCTGAACAGGTTGGGCAACCAAATAACATCACTGTTGCCGGCGTTATTCAACAATATTTGGACATCCATGCAAAACCTATCAGCTCTGGTTCACGTCAATAGTATTAAAAATTAAATTAAATAAAAAGGAATCACCACAATTAGAGGCTAAAATGTTACATAACTATAGTTATGTATAATAACTAAGTTGCTGGACTCTAGATTAAGTGTCTTAATATTATGAATAAATTATATCACAGGCCACACTACTGGAAATAGTGGTCAGAAAATTCCGAAAAAAGTTATTTTGAATTAAACTTTGTAAATTATTGATGGAATAAATTATTATTATTATATATTATTTATTATTATTATTATTAGTGTTAAAAATGAGAAGTGACAACAAACAAATAAAAGGGCGTTTATAAATTAACAGATATCAACAATATTGAACTAAAATGTTAGCAGAGAAGTGATAACAGTAGTTGTTACTGATAGAGGAAAACAATGTTCTGATAAACGACACACGCGCCCAATCTGACCAGCTCTGTGGCAAGTGTTTCCAACATCATTCTAATCGGATGTATTCAACGGTGTGACTTTTGTTTCAATGAAAATAGTGAATTAGTAATGATGTCATCTCAAAATGGTTTTTTTCCCATATTTTCTATTCCTGAATGAAATAATTCATGTTGTATAATTTGACGATTCATATCATATTAACTCTAAATACTATGAGAATAAGATATCGGTTCGAAAAGGTACGATTATATTGCTCCGAACAGTTTTCAGGATCATAAAGTAGTATTTTGTAGTATCCTAAATCCATATTCCGTACAATCTGCAAGTGGGCTAAATATTATAAATTGATTCCACCATCAAAACAATTATAACACTAATTTGAGCATAAAAAACAATTTTGTCGTCAATTGAAATTATTTATAATTTAGTAATAGAGAAAGAAAAATGTTTTGTTATCCTTCAGGCATACAAGTCATCATTAACACTACGTTTCGAGATATGAAATCTGATTTATTCTTCAGGTGGGAAGCCAACGCAAAGTATAGTTACATAGTTTAATATATCCCAAATAAGCCCAGAGTGTTATAATATTCACTGTATCAACGACTGTGTCCGAAACATGTACGTATTGAAAACGAAATTTAAAACATTACTTAATATTACTGTAATATTAGTGTTCAATACTTATGGCGATGACTTCATTTCTACGCCTAGCTGCACATTGTCGCTTCTCACAGCAGTATCCTCATCGGTATAGATTAATACACCACAACCTTTAATATCACTCATTTGTTACCACAAATTAATTAAATTAATAAAAAATGGTGACATATACAATTTAATTATGTTAAAAAATGTGTTTACCAAAACAGCATGACTAATATAGGGGTATCAAAACGCGTTTTCTATTACTTAAAGACATTAGAATAAACAAAGATCTAATTGTTAATACAAAACGGTAGCAGGTGAACTATCTTTGCTTTATATTTTAAAAATTACTAAACAAACGAAAAAGGTACTTTAAAATAATACTTGCTTTGAAATATCACCGCATCGAAAATTGTGTTATACTGTCTATTTCATCCAAGGTATCCATGCAGAGACAATTTTAACTTTTTAAAACACAATAGGGAGAGTGAAAAATCGCACCTTTTGTGTGTGTAAGGTATTCAATGTCACCTGGTGAAACGATCACCCTTGCCTTGTTGTAAACTGTTGTTGTCAGACAATCAGCTGATAAATGGCGATACCAGTTGACTGATAGTAATTTATTGTATATCGATGTTTTACATCAGTGTGTGTTCATTGTACCCTTAAGACTTCTTTTCATATATAGCGAATTCACAATGAAATATCTATTTATACGATACATATCTCCTTTGACATATATCCATACGTAGAATCAATAAATAAAATTAAGCAGAATAACCGATTTCCCTATGGACTTAAATATTGTTGTTGTTTTTAAGTAAGGGTTAGAAGTCAAAAAAAATTTAAAATGGTATTACTCATCTAATATATTTTTAAAATGTAGTTATAACTTCAGTCCCAAAAAAGGCAAAGCAAATTAGCGGAAAAATGTGATAGGTGAATTTGCTAAGCCGACTTCACAGACACTTTATTATTAGGCCTCTAAACGTTAGTAGATGAATAATGAAATGAAAAAACTGCAATCTGTTTTAATGGTGGATGTTTGTTTGATTGTTGAACTGCAAAAATATATTTAGACACAAATATATACTGGGATGTAAGGGTGGTAGCCTCTGATTGACTATAATAACTATAATATCAATACATATATTTCGAATGCTTAAATGCGTAATCTGAGGAATATAAAGTCTCTATCATCAATGGCATAGAGTTACTTATTTCCTTTAATATTATTCTATAGGTAGGGATAATGCAATGAAGTGAAATGAAATTATTGAAGCCTGTCTGACAGTTTGAGTAAGTAATAAGAATAAGAACTTAAGCCAGTTGTAAAAGTCCCATGTTTGGAACTAACATATGGGGTAAATATATTATTAAAAAATTGACTCTGAGAATAATACAACTATTTTTACTATTTTTATGTATTATATTTAACTATTTCTAGTGAGTAATAATGATTAAGCTGTTTTGAAGAGTAGTTAGGTTTGATAAAAAAGGTGAATGATTTAGTTTACTTAACATTTAAGCCACTAGCTAAATAGAGACTAGTAGACAAACTTTTACTGATAATATTTAGTTACAGTAGGAGGATTACTGACAAAAACGGGACGGGAGGAACTCGAATGGTATGTATTGAAATTCGATAGCAACAGTGTTGCAACATAAATAGAAACATACTGGTAGGTAAATATTTATAAGAGTGGTATGGATATTAGAAATTTAGATTTTGTTGTATGCATGTGATAAGTGAATAATGTATAACAACACCATTGTTAAGTTATTTATCCGTCGTTTTGTACCTTTCGACTCAACAGGAAAGCTACCCAAACTCAACAGGATAGCTGTCACACTGTAAACTCTTGCGCTGATGAAAGAGCGCTGCCTAATAGTTCGTTATATAAATTATAAAGTAATAAGGAGTTACTGTACAACTAAAGCAGGAATTCCCATTTTAAGGAATATTAATACTCCTAATTATTAGGACATAGAATATACATTTACGCAATGGAATGATCAATTATTTGTATGTTATAACCGGGATTCACGGATCTGCTGTTTCGAATTATACAATACTGACAATGTCAAAAAGACAATGATAATAGTGAATGTTTTTACGTATAACGCACAAAGATTAAAAAAAAACAATACATTAGCTTCTTTTTAAATTTTCAAGTGCTTTACCTTTTCTCTGCTTAAACGCTATTTTGCTTTGTTATAAAACAATTATCACAGAGAAAAATACTTATGTTTTACAAAAGAGAAAAATACTAAAAGACAAATCATAAAATTATTGTGAAAACAATGAAAACCGTGTGACGTAATTCATGTTTTATGTAAAGAAAAAATAATATTTGTTTTTACTACATTAGTTTGACATAAAATTTGCTAGTATGACCTAAGCTGTATTATCCTTTGTTAAATATCAAATATTAAAAATGGTTGAGTAGGGAACCATAAGGGCCGACTTTATGAAATTTAAAAAAATTTAGTAAAAAAGTAAACTAGCAATAATTTCAAAATATTCCATCGTATAAACACTTAGGAATAGTGTCCTAAAGAGGCAGGATCATACTTAAACTTGTCCACTGTGTATTTTTAGCGGTTCCGAGATATCGTTTAGCGCTCTCTTTTGTATAGTTAATATCCGGATATCTTACAAATTTGGGAGAACTAGGGATGTTATTAATTTGAGTAATTTTAGACAATATATCCAAGTATGTTCTCCCCCGCAATTTTCAGCACATTATTTTATAAATGCAAACGCCTTTTTTTAAGAAACATTTACTGATATCGTTATTTTAAAAATATGTGTATAACGACTTGGATTGTGGATATTAATATTCCAGAGTATTAATATTTAAATTAACAATTATTAAAGTTCAATTAATTACCAATTAAGAATTCACAATAAAACAGTTCCAGTTAAATATTAATAAATTACTACTTTTCCAAATCTCAATTAAGGTTATTAACAAAGTTTAATTTTAATTCACTTTTCTTGCAAGCATGAACCAAATGTAACTTGTATGATTCTATTATGCTCTATTGTTCTTCGAGAATAGGTTATTCAGATTTTTTCCGTAGTTTCTATGAATTTAATTTTTTTCCTATAAAAAAAGACAACAAAATAAATTTAATATCAGATCTGGAAAACTATTTCAATAAAACGTACAATACATTTGGTGCTTACCTCAAAATCACTCGCGGAAAAAAAATTAAGAAACATGGCGCACTTTAATTAACTTTACTTACGAAAATAACCAAAAGAAGAGCGAAAATAATGAGCGTGCGCTTAAATACTTCCCTTTCCAAGCAACTTTGCAGGACATCCGCGGTGTTCTCTCATTAGTCCAGCTGTATCAAACCAGGAGAACAATAGTCACAACAAGACAAGTTCTAATCCATTCAAGGCAGTCAACCTGCCTTCCTAACAATTTAAAACTACCAGTAATAACTTGCCAAAGGATTACATGTTCGTTTTTTACCCTGACATTTCACAATCTAATCTAAAATTAAGTCCCAATATTTCAATCGCAAAATTTTTATTTAATTTAACTTTTAATTAAATAAATAAATCAATGTAGCTTTAAAAACGCTACATTACTCCCCCTCCTTTACTTCTAAATACGGGCCTGCAGTTGATAAAAGAAATTTAACACCAATTAGAAATTAAAAATGTTTTTAAAACGTACATCATTTAGTTACCCACCAATGTTTTTGGAGCAGACAGAACAGTTACAAAAATTATAGTTGACCGTTATCAAAGGAATGTAGGTCAATGACTCGAGATAGCGAAGCCTATTCCTCTCACAATTCTAATTTTACTATCTACAACAGGTCAGTCTTTTCCAGTCCAAGGAATTTTGTCCTTTCCGGTCTCCTCCTGTCGACGTCTATGTATGGACAGCAGCTCCATCAGTCAGTGAGAGCTCGTCTTCACGGTCGTATGTATCGTCCCTTGAGTCCGTCGTGTAGGTCACCACCCCTCGCTGTTGTAACCGGCGCGCCGTCCGCGGGTGTGACAGTGTTAGTGAGTGCGAGTTTTGTCCCGTATCTCACCTCCTCAGCATTCCACATATAAACAGAACATTCTCTCTTACTATGACATAAGTCCCCTTTGTCACCATTTATGTCGGAATTTCAGAGCTTGTCTAGTTTCGTTTTCAAAAAATTTTAATTTTTATCTAACTCGAAGATTGCTCATTCTTTCCTTCATAAACTTTATTAAAATATTTAAGACCCTTTATTTAATTACTAACACGTTATTTACATTGGATTACAAGGGGGGGGGGTTGACCTAATTTTCTCCCTCTCATTCATTCACTATAAACAAATAACAACATGAAATTGGACACACAAGAAGGAATGTTAGTACATCAATAATATAATGTTTTTATACTAATATCAGACAGTATAATGGTTGTAGACACTATTATTAAATACTACAATTCTTAATTTTAAAGTCCTGAGGCCATGTAAATTATCCTCTTCATGTAAATATTTATTTATGTCATAAAAATATCCTTTTTCTTTTAATACCTGAAAGAAAACACAAAACCTTGACTTGGCCTATGGTTACTCAATTATGACATTTTAATATGGGGTTTTTGTTTTATTTTATGCTGAAAGAAAAAAATTGTCCAATCGTTCTTAACTGTCCAAATGTTCCAATTAATTTTCACTTAAGCGGGTCTCAAATCTTGTAGATGCATTTTTTTAAATTTTTAAGTCCTTGGTGTGCTGTATTATATAACTCTTCTCTGAGATAATAATCACAATCCTGTATGGTCCGTCAAATTTCGTATCCAATTTATTTCTGTGTCCATGTATTTTACAAAACACTTCATCATTAATTTTAAACTTTCGGTGGTTTCTATTATAGGGCCTGAACTTAGAATTTTTAATAAACTGTTTATTTAAATTTTCCAACGCCTCAGCATACTTTTGAAATTTTCCTTTGGCACAAAATTTTCAAAAAATTGATTTCAAGTTCCACTTTAAATCCAACTCATTGTTTGGTTTAAAATTAAACATGAAATAATATGCGCTATACCCGGTACTGTCATTCACACACGAGTTAACTGCTTGTTGAATTTTACTTAAATCAGAGTCCCAGTTCCTTTTGCAATCACTATACAAGCATGTCAAAATTGAATTTAAGTTTCTCAAATATCTTTCAGATTTATTACCCTGGGGGTTGTACGGGATTGTAGTGATTAGTTTCACACCCCATTTGAAAAGATTTGTCCTTAATTCCTCGCTGGTGAAGTAAGTAGCGTTGTCGCTTACAATAACTTCAGGCAAACCAAAGTTTTTAAAAATATTACTCTCTAAAGCTTGCAACACCATACCTGAATTTACTTTCTTGAGAGGTACGATCCAATTGTACTTTGTGAAGTCGTCCACCATGATTAGGATGTATTCATTCTACCTTGAAGATCTAGGCAGAGGTCCAAATACTTCCATGTAGATTTTCTGTAGTGGACGTGTCGAAATGTTCACATGCAGTTCACCACAGTCACCATAGCAGTTAGTAGGTTTACTGCTAAGACAAATAGAACACCTTTTAACATTGGACTTCACAAACCCATTCAGATTAGGATGGTAAAACACCGCTGCAATTTTCCGTAATGTTTTATTAACTCCAAAATGCCCCCCACTTGGGCTATAATAATAATAATCAAAGACCGTCTTAAACATAGATTCGGGGAGAACTATTTTAGGGGATTTAGATCTCAGATTTGTATAAAATAACATTCTTTTTTCTACCCAAAAACCTTTGCGCTCATCATCACTACTAATGTTTTTTAACTGTTCTTGCACAAATTCATCCTTATTCTGCTCCACTTCTATATCTTTGGGTAAGAAAGGATAGAAGTTATTTACATTACAAGTTACATTTACTACACTATTTGTACACACATTAACAGCAGAATTATTTGACAGTCCTTTCAACACCTCTCCATTAACCTCATCATTGTCATCAAACAGCCGTGATAAACAGTCTGCAGTCACATTATCACTCCCCTTAATGTGCTTTACAGTGAAAGAAATTGATAAAATTGATTCCACCCATCTACCAAGTTTCCCTAGTTTAGTGTGGTTGCTCAAGACCCAAGAAAGTGCGGAGTTATCAGTGTACAAGTTAAACTTCCTCACTTCGAGATATTCTCTGAATTAGTTTATTGAACACACCACTGCCAGAGCCTCCTTGTGGTAAGTACTTAGTTTCTCTTAATTTTCAGTAAATTTTCTCGACTAATAAGCCACAGGTTTAAAGTTCTTATTGTTATCTTCTTGCAATAACAATGGCAAGCTCCTATTGCCCTGTCACTTGCATCACACTGCAAGGTGAACTCTTTATTAAAGTCAGGAATAGCTAACACAGGGGGATTAGATATCTTATTCTTTAACTGTACTAACGATTTTTCACGCTCTTCGGTCCACCGGAAGACTGCACATAGCGTTCAGAGGAGCCGCTATGTCCGCATAGTTTTCAAAAAGTTTAGAAAAATAGGACGTCATTCCTATAAACCGTGCAATGTCCTTTTTGTTTTTAGGTCTCCTACACTGTTGAATATTTACAGTTCTTTCTGGGTCAATTTTTAATTTATTTTCACTCACAATGTGTCCCAGAAAATTTATTTCCTTGTAACAAAATTTAACTTTATTAACATTTGCTGTCAGGTTATGGTTCCTCAAACAGCGTAAAACTTCCCTTAAGAGGGCATAATGTTCATCTAAACCCTTAGAGTGTACTATAATATCATATAAGTATGTTAAAACACATTTAAATTTTAAGTGTCCAAGCACTGAATTTAAATAAGCAGTTAAAACGCCACTGCCCACAAGAAGTCCAAATGGCAATCTTTTAAATTTATAACTACCGAATGGCACAGAGAAAGTTGTCACATTTAGGCTTTCATCAGCTAATCTAATTTGATGATAAGCTTTTGATAAGTCTATGATGCTAAAATACGCATCATAGACTTATCATGAACGCTAAAAGCGATGACCACTTAAATGCGGGTATAAAGAATGTAGATCCCCAATTGGAAAATTTACAGCCCCTATCTTATTATTTAATTCCTTATAATTTATCACCAACCTTTCTTTTCCCGGTTCCTTTCCCACCAAAAAGGCCGGACTGGAGTACTCACTTAGGCTTGGCTCGATAACATCGTGTTCTTGTAGCTCACCGATGATTTCCTTCATTCTCACCATCTTCAGAGGGTTAAGTGGATAAGGCCGCAGTTTGACTATAGCATCATCCTTTAGTTGGATCTTGTACTCGAAATCAAGAGTTTTCCCCAGACGTTCAGAAAAAACTTCAGGAAACTCTTCAATGATTTCTAAAACTTGCTGAGTAGCTTCGGAACTCCCTATCTTATAATTATGATTTACATCTAACACATTAGAGCTAGTTTTTGAATTAAATGCACTGACTTGTTTAAGTTAAAATCGAATCTACACACATTGTTTTTTAAATCAATCAACAATCCAGTTGATTTAATGAAGTTAGCCCCTAAAATTCCACATTTTGATAAGTTATTAATTACTACTAGATTAACCTTCCAGGATAAGTTGTCAATTTCAATTTTAAGATTTAATTCTTCTGGTACATTTAATTTGTCGTTTCCAGCACTAACACGTTGTACCTTAGATTCTAACTAAATTTGCTTCCCTTAAATGATTATAAAGTTTCGCACTAATTAAACTTGGTGTACTTCCAGTGTCTAACAAAAATTTTAACATTAACTTTGTTTGCTATATTTACTAGTACACTTGGCAAGGTACTTTGGCTTTCCTCATGGCGTTTCTGCCACATGTAGTTAATATGTCCGGATTTTTGTTCGGGAGTATATTTAAAATCTTTTTGAATGTCCAGTTTACGGGAAGGGTTAGAATCTAAGCTACCTTTTTCTAAGCCCTCCCCCTTTACAAGTTTTTTGGAATGTTGGAGAAACAGGGTGGCCTTTCAACAGGCAATTTAGGTTGATTACTAACCTCATTACCATGCCAAGTTCTAAAGTCTCTAGCGTAATGTCCTATTTTCTTACATCTAAAACATACAACTTGATTTGTATGGCCTAATTGAATATTATTAGTTATAGGCCTACTTTCCCTGCTTGAGGTGCCTTGTTGAACCATCCTCAACTTATCCGCATACTCAATATTTTGGCACCTTATGCAGATTTCATCCAACTCTTTGAGCGAAGTAGGATTTCCAATAAATATCATTTTATTGCGGGTGTCTGGGTTTAAACCCGTTTTAATAATATCTACTACTTCCCTCTCAGACATTGATGTGGCTAATATACTAACCCATTCCTTACCACCCAGTATAAAACCACTCAGGCTTTCATTAAATCTTTGGGGGCGACAGATTGTTTCAAATTTTAATTTCTCGCGATAACAAATGGGTACAAAATTTGTTAAAAAAATTTTCATGTACAACACTGATGGGTTGTCCATACCCTTTCGCTTCCAAAGTTTTTGCCAATAATGGACCTTGGCAAAAAGACACGCAAATTTCCAGGATTTCTTGATCAGAACATTTCGTTTCGTTTTTTAATTTTTTAACAACTTTAGTTCATTTACTTTTAACCCGTCCGATACCTTGAACATTCTAATCTACCTTTCAAGTGGGTTAGGCAACTTATTATAAACAATTGAACGATTCTCAGGCACGAAAACATCATTACACACATTAACGGAAATTGGTCCTTTCGTAATATTTTCAAGTGCTACACTTTCATTTTCCGTATCCAGGTTAGATTCGGATAGTCGGCACTCTATTTCATTGCGTATTTGTTCGTCCAAATCGACTGATTTCAATAACTCTTCCTGAGCTTCTAAACCCTAAGACATTCTATCAATCTCTTTGACCAAGTTATCCGTTAACTTGAATAAACCCTTCAGGCTGTTCATTCGCCTTATCCAATGAGCAATTTTAACCTAGCACGGCAAAATTTCCAAATTGTTAGAACCCTTCATCGCCTTTTCCACTCGAAGAACCAACACTTTATACATAGCAGCACATTGTTTATATTCCTCTTTGCCACTTAATTTACTAGACAAATTTAGCTTATTCCCAATAATGTTGAGACCTACTACCTGTCTCAATAACTTTCTAAGTTTATCTACAATGCTATCAGTATTTGTTTCCACACCACGGAACCACAGTTCATAAATTAATTCGTCCTTACTTAAAAAGTCCTCTTTGAGAGTTATTTTAGGTTAAATAAATTTAACTTAACTATCACAACTTAACTAGACAACACAAGTTCTTGCCAAAGTTTCCTAGCAAAGTTTATAACAGTTTTTATAAGTTTATTAAAAATTCACTGGATACTTAACAAGCAGAGTGGCGCAGATTTGACATTTCACAATCTAATCTAAAATTAAGTCCCAATTTTTCGATCGCAAAATTTTTATTTAATTTAAGTTTTAATTAAAAAAAATAAATCAATGTAGCTTTAAAAATGCTACAATGTGTTATATATTCTTGTGTAACGTTTTTATTTACAACGCACAAAGTTGCAATGGGCTAGAAATAATGAAAGATTGATTATTTTAATTAAATTTATTAAAAAGGGCATTAGAAACTCTTACTACATAATCTAGGATCTTATTTTACAGTCTAAGAGCAGCCAAACTCTAACGGAAACTCATGATTTCTTTTTCTCCCTTTACTTTCACTGTCAGTCCGTGTGTGTTTGTTATTAAAATATCTAAAATATAACATACAACAACAAACGTCATCAAAATCTCAGTAAACTCTGTACGTGAATGAATGAAATTATATGGGGAAGAAAATTTGGAAATTCATTAGTTTCAATATTAATATTATTATGAGTGATAATACGAGTATTATAAGTCTTCAATATTATAATAAATAGTAACGTTACGGAAAATACGAAAATTTAGAAAGGTAAAGAGAATAGATCAGGTTTTTTTGTAACATACTGGCATGTTGTCTTATTAAATGTAGAACATAATCGTGTTGACTTATTAGATAGTATTAAAAGTCTACGATGACGTTAAAAGTCAATTCTATACCCAATGAATATTCAATTACTAAAAGTATTTGATAAAATTCATTATTTTATATCCTTTGTCAAGTTGTTTTGTCATTTTATGTGCAGTTATGAAAGCTGTTGGACTAATTATTTATAGGTAATAACCAAATATATAAACCACATAGTTTTAGTTAATTATACATTACATAAATAACGATAAAACTAAATATAAACAATAAACCAATCCCATCTGTTCTTAATCTTTTTTAAAAACCAACATGAAAAAGGGCCAGCAAATACTTCAGTGTAGAGAGTCAATGAATATACAACCAAATCTCGTATAAAGGTTTCATTGTCAAACGGAGCAGTGACTTTCCTAGTGCTGCCTCAGTGTTCTAGATTAAATTCAAATGGTCGCTTCTCTCTTATCGATTGACACTAACTACCAGTAACAGTTCACTGACCTCATTTATAAAGCCATTTAGTTGCTCTTAATAGCTTTCCTCAACAAAAAAAAAATTGTTTGTTATTATAATACGAGTTTCAATATAAATATAATATTTTGTTTTTGAATAAGTAGCATATTCATTTACTAAAATTCATTTACAAAAATTTACTAGACTTGGTAAAAATTGTGTAGGCCTATGTTTTAGTTTCAATTTATGATAATCAACGTATCAGATAGTTTGCTACTCAACATTATGTGAAGATTTCATTTCAGTCAGTCTGTCTGTAACACATCATAAATGTGCAATAATTTTATTTTTATATTGAGAACACTGTAGTCAACGATGATGCACGTCATTTCATGTTATTGTTACCTTTATAATTTCAAGCAAATGACCTATACGATCATCAGTTTTATTATCAGGAAATTTTCAAATGATTTTACACACTTTGTTTTCAAATTTATTTAATCTGATACTTTCCTTTGCTATCATGTTTACCCAAAAGGCTAATGTAAGAATATTTGATGACTTTTGCCAAATCCCGTATCCCCACAGTTACCATCATAAATTTCAGTGTTGTTCGTATAAGAAAGCTTGACGCTAAATTTAAGGTAAATGTGTCAACTCTTTTTATCAAATATATTTTAGCCCCCCCCGTTAAAGGGCATTGCTAACGTTTTAAATATCGCAGCAAATATGATATAAAGTCAAATGCAAAATCTGCTAACTTGTATTCGATGTATTTGCATTACAATCTTAGAAGTAGAGTTTAGACTCCTCTACTGTATGTTATAGTTCTCGCAAAACATACAATGTATGCACTTGAAGTTTGAGATTCTGGCTTTTTCTTGAAGTACCAACACACCCGGTATATTACCATGAGTTATGGGACTGAACTTTAGTATTACATGTCTCGGTAAGAGGAGCGAGAAAGTTGGAATAATACATGAAAACTAGTAGACATTAAGTAAGATTTCATCAGTCTATAATGCATTTTTAATAAGCACTCATCTACATTTAGTTATAATATTAATAATAATTTGACATATTCATAACTACTATAAAAGACAAATTTACTCAGACTTGTATATGCGTTGAATTAGAAATGTATTTAACTTTTCATCACATAAGAATTCTCACAAAAGATATTAAAAAATATTAAAACAAAATAGGAAGTATGAAGTGCATACATTATCTTCTAAAACAAATAATTACTATCACAAAATATTAATAAGTCAAGTTTAAAAGTTTGTTTCAAAAGCATCGTTAAATCAGATAAATTGAGGAAATTGATAGTTGTTTTAGTGCTTAACCGTCTGTTTGGGCGATATCTCTAAAACACGTTTGCGAATAATTTAAAATTTCTATTTAATTTCTGCTTTTTATGCTTGATGAAAGTCCCAGGTTTTAATATAAAAGACATTTTTTTTATTAACATTATAAATTTACATTTACGGCTTATAAACAAACACAATAGCAACGGGAACGTTCAAAATTACTCGTACATTATAAGACACGAAGAAACCCATAAGAGATTTTAACATTTTATATGTTAATATTTGTAAAATTACTATCAGCATTAAACGAAACACACAAGTGAAATGTGCATAAAACCTCAAACAAGTAACTTACGCGTAAATGATGAAGTTTAAGGAGTTTCATATTTCTTATTGACCATCTAAGACGTCTCAGGCATGTACGAGAAGCCTTGTACACGTGTGTATGTCCAGTAAAATTCTATAGTGAAATAATAGAAATTAAAATAATAACAATGCAGCTTCTGTCACACACAGCTCCCTCATGATAAAAAAAAAAATTTATATATAAACATATGTAACAGGTAAAATAAAAAGTACTACCACACTGCAGTTTGGATGCACAGGAGCGGCACATCACTAACCGCAAATGTCGAGATTTTGGGGTTCATGGGAAATTCGATAAATCTAATGAGGGCGATGGCTGTTGGAGTTGGTGGGGTTTGTTCCCTAACCTCAAAGGTTCTTTCTAGCCTGAACAAGGGTCTGCCACCTCCTGCCTACTTTGACTGATGCTGGTTCAGAGCTGGCCTCCCCTTCTTCCGTGGAGATATGACTTTGAGATGTAGTGTCCTAATTCTTCCTCATGGGTCTCAACAGGGTGCGGCCCCAAGCTTCTAAACTTATCCAACCTGAATATATTGTAACTCCGGAAGCAGCGCCAAAGTTCTTACATGACTAGATGCAATTTATAAGATTCTTGTCCTAAGAGAAAAAAAAACTAAACAAACTAAACGTTAAAACGAATATCGTTACGTGTTTCTTAGCCGACATTGTAAGTTCGTGTAAGAAAACTATTTATTCAAAGCTACAGTGTTGTGTCAGGTAGTAACATGAGGGACTTATGGTTTGTGTAATATCTCAGGCTCCAGTTAAGTCACGTACTTTTACTCGCTGTAATAAATCTTGTGTATCTTTATGGGATAATATTTTCAAATTGATATTTGTTACTAACAAAAATTATTTGTACTATATACATTGAAGTTTCGTACAGTATTATTTAAAGTACAACGTTTAAACGTTCCAAGAAAGGTTTAGCTATGATCTACTACACTGACTACAATTTAATTCTATTGCAAGTCACAGCAACGTGTATATTTTTACTAATAAAAGTAATAATTTTAGTCACAATGAAAAAAAAACATTTTGCTTTAAAATTCTACCTAATGAAACAGAATATGAATTAAGTGTAAATGGTTAAATATAACAAATAAAAGAACAATGGTAGCACTGATACTAAGAAACAGATAGTTAATTCACAACTCCTACAAGTCTAAGAGGCTACACAGCAGGGATCACTTATAGCTGCTTTATACCGTCCAGTTGAACCCACCGCTGGGCACAACAAAAACCAATGTTGTGCCCATTGGGATACTTATGTTGTGCCCAATGTCACTTAAATCTGGGATACCTTATAAATGTCCAGGATCGGCACATCACTAACCGCAAATTTTGAGATTCTGGGGTTTATGGGCAATTCAAAAGGGCTAGTCTACTGTGGCTGTGGGAGATGACTGTTGGAGTTGGTGTGTTTGTTCCCTAACTATATGAGGTTCTTGCTAACCTCAACAAGTGTGTGTCACTCCCTGCCTGCTTTGACTAGAGAGGCTGGTTCAGAGCTGGCCTCCCCTTCTTCCGGGGAGACAAGACTGAGATGTAGTGCCCTAATTCTTTCTTATGGATCTCGATAGGAGGTGGCCCCTACTCCCAAACCTTACACATCCTAAATATTCTGTCACTCCGGAAACAGCGCAAAGTTTTCTTACAGGACTAATTGCATTTTATAATCTTCTTCTCCTAAGAGAACAAAAAGATTCTAAGATGTGAGTGACAACTTCTATTTTATAAGCAAACAATGTTGAAATTTTAAATTTATTGGATTAAAATAAAATATATTAGACATACTCAGTTTTATAAGAGTTGCATCAGAATATTGTAATTCAGCCGACTATTGCGTCGCTATACCCTCGCTAGCTTACCGGAACTTTTATTTGTACACTGATATATAACGTAAATTACTGAAAAACTGTAAATATACTAGGTAGTAAGATAACTCGGGAAAGGTTTCTCTGTAAAAATTAAATTTCGCATGAAACAATTCCTACACAGACAAGAATTCTTCTTCTGTAGTTTCTGAATCTGATGGTAGTTTCTGTGGTGATGTATGTCCGACAACTCAGTCGGCTGGCACTATTCCTCTTATGTCTGCCCGGAGGATGTAAACTTTCTTCCTTTATACACCTGTCTTTTGTTGTTGGTCTGTTCTGATGTTGTGTGTCCACAGAACATCTATGAAATGAAATAATCTATACGGATTTTAAATGGTGTATGCAACCATAGCAATGCCGAAAAAACCTACGAGGTGAGCCGTACGTTCTTGCACATCTACCTTTTGTAGTATAAAATAAGAATAAATATTCTTTGGCTTTCTATCTATGCACAAAATATCTAGAAAATTAAATGAGCTATGTAGATTTTAAATGTTGTGTGCAAGCTTAGTCAAACCTAAGAGGTGGGTTGTACTCCTATCTTGTATAAAATGAGAATAAATATACTATCAATACATTTTCCTAAGCAAATATAAAAAGAAGAAACTATTAAAATCCTTAGAACTAATTCCATATTCTACTGCAAATATGTTTGTAAAATTACGAGATTCTCATAAAAAGGTATTGTAAGAAAATATTTCACTGAAAGTGGTGAATGTGTATAAACCAAATCACGTACAAAACGTCTCGAAGTCCAAACAGGGCGGTCTCTTTCCTTGTGCTACATCGACTTGTAGATTACAGTCGAATGACCCTGCTCTTTGATCTGTTAACATCAACCGCCGAAAACTGTTTACTGAACTCCCTTTATGTAATTATTATTATGTTTTCATTGCTTCACTAGAGAAACACTGCTCTTTATACGATCATGTTACATTCTCTTTATTTTGAATAATATTGATAATTTTGTAGTGTTTGGAATTCTTAGCTCTAAACGTCAACAGAAAAAATCTATATTAACAGGAAAAGTGTCGAGTACTGTACATACGCGCAGAGTATAGGTTACAATGTAAAATATCCATTGTCAATACTACAATGCATTGACACAGATAACACCTTCTTCATACAACAAATACCTTAACAAATACAGTTTAGGTCTAAGTGGTTTCAATGTCATGTTCCGTTTCAACTACTCATTTTCTTGTATATATATATATATATATATATATATATATATATATATATATATATATATTAAAGATTTAAAATCACAGGAAAGGGTCCTTACGAAACTACTACGGTCGCATTAAAACAAGGTGATTGAGAAGTATCCTAAATCATCACTAAAAACCCCAATTAAAAAAAAGCTAGTAAGATTTCGTACATTTATTTGGAATGTAGCCTATAGGCTACTCCGTTAGTTTAGTGTTCAAAATCTGCTATAAGTTTCTCTGATTTACCAGTAAACATTTAAATTAACGAAATATATTTTATGATTTTTCATTTATTAAATTGGTTTGAAGTGACTCAACTTACAGTGGTCTTTATATATTGGCATTAAATGTGTAACGAACAGGGTTAACCATCCCTATCCATTTTTTATGATTTATTCCACAAAATACGGCTCTAATCAAAGTTATTTTGAAATACAAATTAAACTGTACAATAAAATTAGATAAAAAATGTTAAATGCGTTTCTGAAATAAATATTTAAATAAAAAACTGTTACATATTTTAAAAATTAAAATATCTGTAAAGGGGTACAATATATTACGTTTTTGTCCAATCCCGAGTGTTGTGTAATCTATGATTACCACCAACACGTACCAAGTACGTGTTTGAAATACATATGAAAATATTGTGCTTATAAGCCATATTAAAAATGCAAACATATGCCACAAAATGAAAGTTAACTAAATATATATGTAAAAAACACACACACACACACACGCGTGAATGCTTATCTACGCTGTGAGCAAATGGAAGCAATGTAATACAAAGAATGCCTGATAGTGGGCTGGGGAAATATTTTTTAAATTCTGTTCATAACTAAATGTCCAATTAAAAAAATTTACGATTCGCTAATAGGTAAATATGTATCACAAGACTTTGATTAAATGTAGTAAATTACTTACCCAATTTATAACATATTTCATTAGATTTTTATTTACAACGTTGTTTAAAAAGGGTTTACATTTACATTGTGCATGAATTATTTTCATTTAATTATTTGATTTATTATATACCTTGAATTATTACTCTGCATTATTATTCTTATAAATCATGCATATAAAAATCAAAATGTAAAAATAATTTTGATTACTTTGTACTGCTTTGAAAAAGATTTTGTAGCAGATTTATAGACTTCATTAAGATATCACTATTAGTGTGCAGACAACAAACATACAACATTAATTTTAAAATAAATCAATTGTTCATTGATTGTGATGTGTATTCGTATCTTGTATTTTCTTATCTTAGAACTACCATTATTTTTACGTATGTTTCAATAGTGACGGCAATTTTATGCTCTATCAGTCTGTGATTGATGACAGCTTTTGTGCAGAGGCTTTAGGAATAAGGACAGTTAAGTGACTATTTTCTATGCCGAGAAGTTTAGACACCAAGTTGAGAGAGCTAGAAGAAAGATATATAATGAAGTTTATATATATATATATATATATATATATATAGAAATATAATTTGTTGAACAGATGAAACTATCGATAAATGATTTAGATGTTTACTTTTATTTTATTCATTGTAATTATCACGCAAGTTTATTCAAATTAATAATGTGCAATAGATAGTCTGGTCATATTATATAAACAATTATTAAAAAAAAATTACACTTTACTTAAAAACAAAATTACTTTCAGAAAGTTATCTCGTGGTTTATATCCTACAATTAGATGCATATGAAGCAAAGCAATGTTTTTAATAAAGATGGTATAATTATGTGTAGGTTATTCTAAAACTTTTAAGTAAATCCATAAAGTAAATATAAGATTACACAGTTGTTAAATGAGTAACGTATCCGTCGGAATGAAGGCAATAATCCATCCTATTCACTAGGATTGTACATAAAACAATATAAATAGTAAATTATAAAGTTATATATTAACTTTCCATATTTTTTTCCAAATAACTACTTCTTTTAGTAACATTACTTAATTGTCTCATATGCCATTACCTCAATCATCCTATAACGTTTTTAATAGTAATATTCTGAGCTTTTTCCTCTCTTATACACTTAAGCACTGTATAATGTTATAAACATTAACAAAGTATAAATATATACATATCATAACGTTTAATTTAGTGCGCCTATTTATCGATATTCTATAATCGAGATCATTATTGTTAGGATACCAATAGTAGTATATGACGTATGTTGTTTTATGATCATTGTAATTTTTATATAAGAGTTATCGAAGGATATCATTCTGAGAATATAGTAAAATATCTCTTATTACTTATTTATCTAAAAATACTAATAAAAAAATTCAACTTATACTTGAAATTGTTCAAAATCTGAATTATTATGAAAGAAAACACGTTTGTTTGATCACAGTACATCAATCTACCGGATTTCGCCGAACTTTAAGGAACATTATTATGTTGGTCTTAAGGGTAACCATGATTGACAACGAGGCAATTTCACGATCAATAAATAAATATGAAAACTAACTCAGCATAATCAATTGACATTACAACATCAGACCTCTTAACACAGATAACCTAAATATTCATAAGATATCTCGAGGAAGCTTGCACTTGTAAATGTAAACTTCGCGTATTACTACTATGTTCTAAATATACAAAAATGAGTTACATCGTGGTTTACACTCATCAATTATACTGATTCTAATATCATTGAAACCTTAGACAGCATGCAAACTCAGTGAGTTTGCATGCTTTTATTCTTTCTACCACCATAACTGAAAATACTTTACAAGAATAATATTACAACTTTTGTCAGTTTCAATGAGCTAAACAGCTAATCCTTACTCATGAAATGAAAATAACTACTTTAAAGGAATCTGTAATAGTTTTTAAATTACTTGATTGTTCCTATGATATAGGATTGCAAATATTTAAACATTAGTACAAAGGAAGGATCTCTAATAAATGGTCTTCTGATAGTTTTTAACCAATTTACATTACCATAGTAGATTTAGTTTTACTCTAGAGAAAGTAATATTTTGCGTAAAATACCTGAAATGTAAATGGTACAAATAACTTTAAAATAAAGGTTTTTATTGGTACAACTTTTTTCAAATTTTGCAGTACCGTACTTAGACGTAAATATAGCGCTGCAAGTTGTGCACAATGTAAGCTAATTGTTGCCCAGACTCGAGTCTCGCGTAAATTAAAAATCTCAGAGCAAACTGTTAGCATGTGAATTACAGGTTTATTTAAGTAAACGCCATTGGCAAACATTCCACATTTAAACCGAATATTCCTTTATTGTTGCTAAGTGACTCGTGAAATAATGTTCGCTTGGTAATCTTGGATGTAATTTGCTTGTTTGAATGCAGTTTTTTGAATAGCTGATGATTGGAATGTTTATATGTCAACTTAGTTTTACAACATATTAAGGCTGTATATCTTTATTATACATCTAATTTTTATTTTATTTTCCTACACTATTATACCATGTTAAATAATTTATTGAACATTTTTAAACAATAATATATTGCTCCAAACTTCTATTTGTTTGAGATAAATTTCAAAAAGTAATGTTAGCAAATGTTATTTAAAAATTCGTTTGTAGCCACATAATGGACTAAGTTTTTGGTAAAAATAATTGAAAGAATAAACTTGGCTGTTAGGTCTCATCCTTATATCATGACTCGCTCTGACTTAAAAATTCATAATCATTCAAATTTCTTACAGTTGTTTGTTTTAAAAATCTAAGCTCAATAGCAAATAAAATTACCTAGTATTATTTAGTATTTATGTCCTTGAATCACGCTGAAACTGCTATAAGGATTGTGCTGAAATTTGAAACAGGTATAAATTTTGGTCTGATTTAACATTTAGAGTGCTTTTTACCACCCATAACACATCCATTTCAAAAAAATAAAGTCGAATTCATATTGAAAAAATTAGTATGTTTACATTCGAATATTATGATAAGATAATTATAATATTTATGACACATAATCCAACGTTAACTGACCCTAAACAGCTATTGGCACTTTCATCTGAAGTTCATCAGTGTAAGTAACATACGTTTACATTTAAATTTGAGAAAATCTTAAATTTTTCAATTTAACCGAATGGACCAATTCGGTTAATGCTATTTGTAAAATGTCCATTGAAATCCGAGGAAGGTTTTTTCATGAAGAAAAAGTTAAGAAAGGTTACCTAGAATATTTTTGAATGAAGAAAAAATTGTAGTTTTTACGTTTCATAATTCAAATGAAACTGGCACTAAACAGCTATAGTTCGATAAACACCTTCTGAAACATCTGTATACCTTAAAATTGTAAAAATAATAAGTACACATTGATTGATCGGTAGTGTAATGCAGTTAGTAAATAAGACATTAATATATCAATTTTACTATATATTTGCACCAGTGACGAATTAAAATCATATAATGCATTAAATACTGTCATGAAACTAACCTTAATGAACAAAGGTATGAATATTTTCACATAAGTAACTTTAAACTGGTGGACTTCCTTGACACTATGATATTACATTTTAATGGCCTATGGAAAAACAGAGAAATGAATACTAACATGCCACAACGATTCATTCTTTCGCTGGATACAGTCTAAAAAACAAGTGTAACGCAAATTTTAATATCAAATATTTTAGAATGTTTCAAAACCTTACTAAGGATTTTACTCTTGTACTGAAAGTACATAGTAAGTAGGTAGGACTTCCGCCTAGGTCGTAATAGGCTTTTCGGTCCTACTTATGTGTGTGTTTTTCTTCATCAGGGCAAGGCAAACTTTAACCCTTCGCGCGCTGTTGACAAATATAACCGCCAATATTTACTTTGCTCAAAATGCCGTTGACAAATATATTCGCATTTAAACATTGAGCTTATTATTGAGAGTAAGTAGTTTCCCAGTTTTGCCGGTGGAGTGCAGCAACTGCTGGAGCATATATCCCTCAATAGAAAAAGCACAGTAATAGTTGTTCCCGCCTCCCGGTTTTTCTCCAAGCTGCAAAATGGCGGCGCACTACCCATGCCACTGCCTGTTTTGCCAGACACAAGCGCTACTGACGAACTAACTCTCGGGTTTAGTTCGTTCGCGGACTGCGAGTGGAACCGTTGTGTTTACGTTGTCAAATTGGTTTTTGACATAGTGGGAAGATGTGTTGTGTGTACACGCAACGGTTTACGCAAGGAGACCATTTACGTGTGCGAGACATGCACCGCCCGGCCGAACCTGCACCCGGATACGTGTTTCAAGACGTACCACACGTTGACGTTATCTTGAACACCGTGACGGCTAATTTTAAATCTTTTTATACCCATTAATGTTTTATTTTAATTGTATAATATACACACTATACATATAATATAATATTATACACGATAGTATATAATTTCGTTCAACATTTCGTTAAATTTGGTGTATTTATATTGTTTTATAAATTTAAATAAACATATTTAAAAAATTATACTTCTTTCGTTCCCAAAAGTCTTTTTATATGGTAACAAACTCAAAATACAACATTAGCGTTGACTTTATGGAAAAAAAACATTTTTGATGTATATGTAGCGTTTGGGTATGGTGCGTCCCAAATTGCCGTAGCGCGGGAAGGGTTAACTATGTCAACACGATTTTGACCAAAATAGATTTCAGATAAATAGATAATCGTATATACTATTTTGATCGAGACAAGCTAAACTGTGACGTAGTAGGTAAATGAATTTTAACGGTCTTAAATAGGCACTTTGCATGTCTGTCCTACGTAAGTATACGTATATATATATATATATATATATATATATATATATATATATATATATATATATATATATATATATTTTTGTTCCTTTTTTGGAACAACAAGACAAACTATTATGGTACTGGATATATCTTAGACCTGAAATATATGACAAAGACTGGAAATATACGCTTTTTGACAGAAGTAAGTTTCCGAGACCTGTGTGATCCGAGATTTGTGTATTCTTGATCGGGATGACAAGGCAGATTCAGCTCTGACGTTATGTATATAATTAATTAGAACCAAAAATGCTCCTACACGTGCCAAACATGATACTGTATAATAATTAGGTTAAACTCTAATACTATTTACCATGAACTTAACTACTATCTATTTGATGTATGACTACTTACGTTTTAAAATTGTTATAGGACTCCCATCATATTAAATCATAATTGCTTTTCTAAGTAATATAAGTATTTCGGTACTAAAAATTGCGTGCGAGGCCGCGGGTAACAGCTAGTTTATTATAATCTACAAATATGTGTATTATGATTGCATTATAGAATAATGAATTAAGCTAGTGCAGAATGTAGTTTTTTCTACCTGTAAATGATTTCGTTGTAAATATTGGTATTGAACGTATCAGGTTAAGTTCTGCAAATATGCATCTAGTTCTAGTTAAAATTGAGAAACCAATTAAATTATAAAATAAATCAACCTGCTGAAGAATATTTTTTAGTATTCATCGTTTCAATATGGGTTTCGGATTTCACATTATTTATGTAAATTCAAAATATGTTACGAAGTTCTTAAAAAAAGAAATGTAACTTGTTAAACTGTGTACCTTGCTAACTATAAAATATATTTAAGGAACTTTTACAGCATATAAAATATAACTAATAACAACTTAAAGGTAGATCTTGCTAATTATAGTAACCAATATCATCCAGACTGTTAGGCCACTTCTCTATGATGAAATGCTCGATTCCAAATGTGTATTCAGAACGGCAAACTATGATTTACGGTGTAAATAATAATATATTTAAATTACAGGTATGATTTATTACAATTACATTTATATGAGGGACAAGAACAAAAATTTATTGAAGTTAAATGGACAATTACACGAAAGATTTTGTATAATATAACGTAATCATACCAAACAGAGTACGAAACAGAACACCTTAGTATGGTGATTGTATTTTACCTGTTTAATTCTGTTTAATTCCTCTAACAGAAAGAGGATTATATCTAAAAGTTAGCATATGACACTTATTTCTTCAATAACGATGCAACAACAAAACGAGATGAATAAAATAGTATAACAAATTATTGTATTGATAATTAACATTAAATTGTATCTAAAAATTAAAAAACAAACTATACACTTATCATTCAAAATGTGCATTGGCTTCATAAATAGGTTTACTGAGAGTTATGAACTTACTTTAAATTTTTTAATGCAGCGATAGAAAGACAGTACAAGCCTAAATATTTTAAAAATATTTCTGAATTTTTAAATATAGTATTTCCCGAATTTTAACACTATATGATAGTGCAGCCAAGCGATCAACGATAAATGGTTGTAAATTTTCTTCAATAACCTTGGCAACGTGAAGTACCATGAATCTTATCGACTCAGAACCAATTAGTATAAAACAGTAAGATTAATAAATTAGTAAGTACGTAATTAGGGAATAACACAATTTAGGTATGCACCTAATAAAAACATGATTGAAGTATGCCTCATATGGTACTAGGCTTTGTTTGTAACAAATTAAGTCTGCAGCTAACCCTCTTCTTGAGGTATCCTTCGGACAGAAAACCATACAAAGAAATATTTTTTTAGCCCTTCAGTAGTCAAAGGAAAATTTGTGGCAGCCTTCTAAATGATATGATAGACTTAAAAGGTGCATTCTTTCAGCAAAGTATTTCTTGCCTTAAAACAATATGTATGAACTTACCGTAAAAGTATAAATGATTTTGTAATAACAATCTATATATATATATAGCTTTAAGATATAGTTTAACTACATAGTATTGACTGAAGCTTCGTGTAGTTATGACAGCTATATTGTGAGTATTAGTTGCTATAATGATGTTCTCCAACAACATCAACCAAAATTATGGACTTGTCGGTAATTTCGTCAAACATCATCGTTGGACTAGTCTTGGATGCAAACGGCTTGCGTTGTAATGAAGTTTCCAGTTCACTCTGTCGCGCTTTGTTGACACTTAATGATTACTTTAAAGCGAAGAACTCAGCTAGACATTAATATTATATTGCAGGTGACTTTCCCTGCAACATTATTTCAATTATTTATTGATGTGAACAAACTCTAACTTTATTTAGAATCCTTCAATCTCAAGAAAGAGATATATTTTATAACAAAACTCCCAGAATATATTAAATAACAAAGCAATTATTTAATATCAACCTAAAAAAATCTGGCCACGTTATCTAAAGATTGAACGAATTAATGGAATATAAAATTATATAAATAATTCAAATTTTCGTTTACTAAATACAATTTTACAAATAAAACTATCTTCAATTATTGGGCTTCATCTAAGTTAATACTCTATTACAGTACATTTAATATTATTTATTTCTTTTTGGTAAGATGTTAGTAGAAAATATGTGTATTTATACATTTACAAAATAACACAACACAATTTTGTCATACACTAATAAAATATGTATTTGTCGTTATTATCAGTTCGCGATGTTATTTAAGTGCCGACGTGGAACGCTATATTGATGTTCTGTGGGACGTGAGTTATGTTACGTATATCAATAAGCTCACACGTCCATCTAATAACTTTAGTGTTAATATGTTATTTGTTTCTATGCGTACTAAATTGACCATACAATCTTACTTTTGACAAACATAAATTGAAATTATTAAATGATAAAAGAGATGAATTATAAAACAAATAATGTAATAAAAGGTATATTTTTGAATATATTAGGAATAATATATCCACATAAAATTAGAACCACATAATTAGTATAAAGTGTGTTCTGATTTTATGCACACTAAAGGGATCTTGGAAAGTATAAGGTAGTAAGTACAACTAAGATTAAATGATCACACTTGTGCGTATTAACAAGACCTTCAAATTAATGTGGTAAACTAAAATATAGGTTGAGTCGTTCACTGATTGCTTTCAAAAAACTGTTTTTGGTCAAAAAACACACTTCCTGATCACCTAGACTTCTTCCATACCCCGCCCTCGTCATTCAGATCAGCTGTTCGAAGCCTTCCAATCGTGACACGTGACCACCTTTGGCTTGTGCAGTGATGTGCTCTTGAGTGGTGCCTTTAGAGGGCCACTACAACCAGTGCAAGTGGTTTTGTTATGCATGGCCTGATCAAGGTTGCTTCCGTATTAATTAACTTGTTACATTTCATGCCTAGTATTGTTAGCAGGCTATTGTTACTGATTATTCTTTGTTGTTATCGCTAGTGTCATAGTTTATCTCTTGTTTGTGTCATTGTTATCGCTTTAACCACACATTATTCATTTTTGCATATTTTTATTAGCTTGTTGTTATTGCAGTTTATTGTTGTGTTTATTGATTGTTGTTGCTTTCTGTTGCACCGTTGTTTGTTATTACTTCTAGCTTATTGTTACGTTTGACTAGTTGGCATTTATTAGTCGTTAAGTCAGCATCTTGTCTTAAATCTTTACCATTGTACTCTTCACGTTGTTGTCTCCATTATTTTAGAAAATATTTTGTTTTGTTTTTGCAATTGTACAATTTAATATTTCTTGTATATCTCTTGTACACCGTCTCAACATTGTGATACTTTGCTTACTATATATGTATAATATCCTGTATTTAACTATACTGATTGTAAATTGGCTAAGCCGTTGGAAGACAAAATAAAATAAATAAATAAAATAAAATATTTAAACTTTTACATGTGTCTTATCAGTACTTCTACTCAAAGGTATTTTGCACAAAATCAGCATTAAATTCCGCCTAGTTTTTCATATTATAACAAAAAACCTTATTTAGACCAGCAACAGAAGCCGTAGTGTTCGAGTTATTTTTTGATACAACAACAATAATGTCTACCTAATCAATACAAAAAGAGATTTTTACTGATTTTAAAATACCATATACGTTAAATTATCATCGTGGTTTTCTTCAAATAATTCATTAATTACAATTTCCTGTGGTTGTGTGATGGTAATTTTTACTCTACTATACGCATAGTTGGCACAACCCACCGATAATTCACTGCACACAGTTCTGCAATCAGCAGTTTGGTAAAAATTAGTAATTAACGGACAAGGTCAGTCTAAAATTGACACGTTAAGGGCATTAGTAAATATCTAAGCCTATAAATACGAGTAATCTTTATCTGTCTTGAAGTAGTGTAATCTGAACTTAGTTTAACAGCACATGTTATCCAAGCACTACCCAAGTCATTTCCAACTTGATACAAATTAATATCAAAAATTCATGATTGCTTAATAGTAAAACGTACAGATATATATTAATATAATACGTATTGTAAAGTTTTAGAAACATATTTTCGATTTACATAAAATATGTATTTATACACATATAAAATACTGATAAATTATTGTTAAACTTTCTGTATAGAAAAGGGTTTAACAAACAAATCTTTTTAATAAAGTTATACATTCTTATTTTAATTATTATATTTTTACAAGCTAAAAATTCAAGTAATCAGATTTCAGTAAACACTCGACTTAAAGGAGATGTCAGAGTGGGTAGTGCTCATTCAATACCTTTTTAGTAACTTTCTGATTAATATTTATACAAAGAAGGTATGATGTATATCTTTTTTTCACCACATGAAGTTAGGTCAGCTTTAAAGGAAGCCCGTTCTAACTTAATTACTAACGAATTTGTGAGATGTCTACCAAAACCACCAATAGCCGGGGTATCTTGCTGCTTGCAAGGAAAAGACAAAAGGATATGGTTTTAATTGTACGAGTATTAAACGTTTTGAAATAACTCTAAAATGTAACCGAACATCTACGAAAGCAGTTTAAAACTAGCCAATGAATGGTTCGAAAGAAATTTCGGGTTTGAAAGTAGTCATTTCCTAAAACACTGCAATAAAATTAATGAAAAAATTAGTTAAAGGTATAATCCAACAGTTCATATTGATCTTGTAGAAACCTTATTATCACTTTGAAAATATTATGGGTGAGATCAGTTAGTACTCAGCAGGTGTGTAAGTTATCACCAAATCAAAATTGTTTAAGATTTTAAATCGCTTATATTAAATTTATTCCTATCATGATGAGTACTAAAATTTGTGAAAGGGAAAGTATTCCATACATCTATAAGATAGAGGAACACAATACTACTCTCTGCATGCGGTTATAAACAAAAAGATTTACTCATTTAAAATATATTCTAGAATTATTGATTTCATAGTTATAATTAAAGTTTGTTTTCGTTAATATGGACAGATATTTGACTGAGGAATGTCGGTCTCTCAATACAACGTATGAAAAAAATAATAACTCAATAGAAAATTAAAAAGATTAAATATAGTATAAAACTACTCACGGTAATGCAGATCTCAAGGTTAAACAATGTCTGCAACATGTATCATGCTGTGATGTGTAAGAGTCTTAATGAAATAATGTAAATAAATCATGTAACTGTTTTCGTTCGAGTGTGCACGTTTTCCTCAAACTGCGTGTGGGTCCCATTATGAATTCACTGATAAAGCCGCCAATTATCAAAAGCATAATAACGCGCAATGTTTGTCCCGGGATATAAATGAAAACATCAAGATAACCTCTTCAGTTCGCTTGGCCTCAGTCTCAGAGATTGCGCGACCATGAGACCATCCCAAATCTTAGTGTGCTTGATACACTTTTGTATAATGGCACACATCCTAGGTCAAAATACAACAGTGGTGTTATGTAAGTAGCTTTACTCTATTTTAAATTGCATAGTTTTGATATAATCAATTGTTGAATTCTATGTTTTATCTAATAATAGATAACTTTGTCGAACATAATATGATTTTTAGTGGTCAAATTGGAATATTTCAATACGGATCAAATAAATAGTAGCATAGTTAAATACTTAAATGTTATGAAATCAATCTTTTTAATTTCTTTGACGATTATTTTATTGTTTGATAAGTTATTTTGTAAGAGGTAATTTGTAATAAATGAAACCTTTTTTTTATTAGTGATTAATTTCATCTTATAATCAAGGTGTTTACACATGTAGTTGATGGTGGTTTCATGAAAACAAAAATATGAAACTAATATGAGCCTAAATGTAACTAAACCTGCGTAAATATTTTTCACTTGTTATAATATTACACTGTCTGAAATACAGCGTATTAAAGCAGCCCCATTGAATACTTTAAACTGTTTTACTGATTTGTTTTGTCACAGGAATCTCCCAAATAAATATCGCTTATGGGGGTGGGGGGGGGGGGGGGTGACTGGACTCCTGGACAGCCTGACAACTGGTTGGATCTGGCCGTGGGAAGAAACACTGCGTGGCATTCTGGGAGGCGGGGGAACTACACGTGGAACAACGGGATCTGCTTGGATCAGTCATATTTCATTTGTGAATATTCTACGACTGATATTATTCATATCAGTTTATAGTGTGGTGGCGGTAGTGTGCACATCTCTTCACTGACTCTTTAATTTGTTTACCTTCGACTCGTTAAATAGTCTTTTTCATAAGGTAGTATTATGGGGAAAGGATAACGATAACCATTCTACTATTATGGTAGTGGTTTGTGATGGTAGTAATTGTGAAGTATGATGTTTTTTTTTAAATTTGCTACACTTCAGTGATATATAATACAAAGCAAAAAAAAACTTAAAACAAAAGAATTTTAATTGATATTGAGGTAATTATTTAATTATGACCAAGATTAATTTTGGAAGTGTTACGAGATTTATTTATTAATAATAGTAATTAATGTTTTAATATATACGAGACTAAATTTATTTATTCTATACATCATTGTCAAAAAAGTCATTTCCACAAATGACTTTGAAACTTTTTGCGTTGCAGAAAACAATTGACCCTGAACAAATTCATATAATCTTTGTTCCCTACATCATAAGAATTTGCTTGATCATTTTTCATTTAAACAGCCTTTCTTATAAGGTTCTTTAAAAAACATTAAATAACCGATATTTTCACAGCTGCATATTAAGAAAAATTTTGTGTTCATTCTTTATAGTTTCTTTTTAGTTTATTCCTATCTTATCAAGATCTTTCAAACTAAATCCATTTATAATTTTGCCTATACAAATTTTTTATTAACCTCATTAGTACCGTCTAACTGAGTGCATTAAAAATAGTACATAGCTTAACAACGGACTTTCTTATTTCACACTTAAACGTGTTAGAGTTTTACGTTTCAGAAGTTATTTTCCAGTCTTTTTGGACATGCCGTTATGAAGGATTAGATTATAAATTCTTATTGATACTTATGCTGTAATATCATGGCAATAGAACCCAAACCCAACTGTCTTTCTAATCCCTTCCTTCACCTATTTGCTCTCTTCGTAACTCGCAAGCAGTACCGAGTCGCACGTTCTTAACTCGTCCGGGGGCGAAAGACTACAAAACTATTTGTTCGTTTAAAACAAAACCATATATACCGGGACGTTTTATAATGGAATAATATTTTGGTTATTTAAGCTTTAACCTGCTGTCAAGGCAGGAGACAAGCAACAGAGTGAGAGGGAATAAACTGACTAACAATAAGTTACTTCTTTCGTTAATTAGTTATTTTAGTCCCAATGAATAAGTGCCTCATTTTTTAAATTTGATCCAGATTTACTGTTTTAGGCTGTTATCATTTTGATTTATTCTTATACTTAAAGTTAAAAAATTTTTCTTAATAGTTGTTAATTTTGTTCATTTAGAAATTAAAAAACGCATTACAATTTAGCATTGAATCTATATAAAGTCGCTAAGGAAATAGAAACATTTTTTAGTTAAAATAGTCGTATTCCATAGCAAGGACCATTTTAATAAAATACATTATAAGATTATAAATTTAAAACTGTTAACATAACAATAGCCTTTTCTCTTTCAAATTTACAATGGTATATACACATTGATTATTCTACACATAAGACAACCAAGAAATTAGCCCTGTCACTTCTATATTATTGATTAGGAGCGAATCTCAAAAATATACAAAGTGCTTATACAAATTAGTTAAAGTGCCAATGTTTTTAATGTGATAGAATTCTATGAAATTTTTATTGTTGAAATTTATATTAAATTGCTAATTTAGAATATTTTAAATTCTATGAGAGTAAAATACAACGATAATGTATGGTTTTAGCAACATATAGTATGTGAGGTACCATTAAGATAAATGCTTTTTATGGTTCAAGGTTAGTTATGCGGATTATACACAAAACTCGTAGCAAATAGATTTTATATCAGGTTTGAATCATATTATTTAAATAAAATAAATAACTAATATTACGATTAAAACCATACACTACATAAGTTTAATTATAATAAATACACTATTTGTATCAGTGAAAATATAATGGACAAATTTTGTTGGTAGATATTTTTGTGTGGGATAATGTAATGTATCTCAGTTAACGAGATTCATATCAATCTATTTTTAATTTTGTGCCAAGAAATTTTTCAAGAATATATATATATATTTTTTTTTTTCAAGAATATATATTTTTTTTTTCAAGAATATATATATATATATATAAAGACATTTTTCAAGAATATATATATATATATATATTGTTGAAAAAATTCTTGACACAGGATTTAAAATTGATTGATATGAATCTCGTAAACTGAGATACATTATATTATCCCAGAAAAAAATATCTACCAACAAAACCTGTCCATTATATATATATTTTTATATATATTTCTTGTGTGCGTGTGTATGTCACTGAACTCCTCTGGAACTCCTGAAACGGCTAGACCAATTTTAATAACATATTATGGGTGTCTTTTAAATTGTTTATTTAATTCATGTTTCAGCGCGGATATGTAAAGTGTTGTGTGTGTGTGTGTGTGTGTGTGTGTGTGTGTGTGTGTGTGTGTGTGTGTGTGTGTGTGATTTAATATATCAAAATCTGCATGTATAATGTGACAAGGTATTTCAAGATAGATTTCATATGTAGACATCAAATTACGCATAAAGAGGTGATTCTAAAAAAATTGTGAATAAATGCAATGTGTGCGTGTTAAAACCATTTCGAATGATTGCCTATCTATTTGCCCGTAGGATATAAAATAAAATTAATTGAGCTACAGATTACAAATTGTTTCTGTGGAGACATTATGCAATACAGATGCACTTGACGTTGTAAGTTCAAGGTGGATGCGTTATTTACTTCGGCCTTTATTGATGCATCTACAAATTAATTCCAAATAAATCTTAACTCCTATTACTCATCCAACACAATATTTATTACTTCGTAGAAATTGTACTTTGTATTTATGAAGTGGGTCAGAAACGCAATTGTCCGTCATAGTTTCTCTCATCCCCGTTGTCGTTGTCACTAGTGAATGCAACAATATTTTGGAGATTTTTTGTACTGCATGATTTGAAGGCAAATTTTCACTCAATCGATATCTGTTTAAAAGTCAGCATACACGTAGAGTATTTGCATTTTAAATTTTTACATTTTTATAAAACCAAAAAAAACTACTATTTTTATCTGTAGTTTTAAGATTTGGCACGGTAATTATTAAATGATGTAATAGTGAAAATAACACACCCCCATTTTGTAAATATTGAATAGAAATTTTTACTGTATAGCTGTTTTTTATTAATATTTTTTCATGTATTTTTCCAATATTAAACCTGACTAAGGAACATCAAACAACGAGAAAGTATTATTTTAGCTTTTTCGTAGATTAGACACTGGGTTATATTGACTAAAAAATGCATGTATAAATTTTTTATGTTTTATATATCAAAACTAATAATTAACAATATAGAAAGAAATGTAATTACGCTTGTATAGTTTTAGCTAGGCATAATTCTCCTGATCCTTTTACGAAATATAAAAATTAAAATTTTACGCAATTATAGCAAACATAATTGACAAACTAACATTGTAGGATTATGCTATTTGCTATTTTATTTGTACGAATTGGTTCGTACTTGGTAGGCTTATGGTTAGAGAATCACCCAATCAAACAAAGCTCATGGGATCGTGTGTTGTTTAGTACTGCCTGCACTTCTCCACCCCTACTATAGTAAGTGCTTCACACTTTATGAAGGATTTCGTTCTCTAGTCTCAGCAATCACTAATCCAGTGAACTCTTCATTTCAGACTAGATTATTGCACAAATAGGATTTGGATTTTGATAAAGAAAATGTTACAATTCCATAAAGTTATTCGGATTCATGATATTTTCTTTTTTTATCTAAATTATTTAACGAACTTAAACATTCTGGAGCTGTCATTTCTGTCACTGAATTTTAAATTGGATAGCTTAACAATATTATTAAATTTACTGAAATTTTTTCATAGTACGAGTAATATTTCATGATATGTGCTAGAGAAGGAAAAAATTTACCCACCTTGAATATTAAGAGTTACATGCTTTGATATTATTAATCTTTGCAATGGTGCAGTACATCAATAAAGTGGCTTATTACTATGTATTACCTAATAAATAATCATATCAAATCCCGTCATATATCCTCAGAAATTTAGTGTACATTTCATGTATTCCCTAAAACTAACAAAAACTTTAGAAAATCCGTATATCTTGGCGCTGGAATGATTGTGAAGGAGTCAGGATTTTACAAACTTTTTCCATGGTTCCCTAATATTTTATCACTGAACATTGGCAAATTTGAGGAAATATCCTATTTAGTTATTTTAGTTTAGGGTCTATATACTAAGTACTTTTTAATTATTATGAACTGTAACGCAGACTCAATATATTACCATCTTAATATGATGATTGAAATAATGATATTTCGTAGAACTTTTTCATAGTTCACCTGTCGTGTTGACAAAAAGTACATAAACTTAAGGAATTCCTAAAACGTGTAACCTATATTCCTTTATCCCTGCATCCCTAACTTAAAATAAATACATTTTGGACCAAATTTATCATTTAGGTTCTTTTTTGCACAAAATAATATCTTATTCTAATAATAGACAGGACATGCAAAAGATAATGTCGTTTAATAATATAAAGACGACAACCTTCTATCTTCAATGAAAAATATTTATATCCTGAATGAGGAAAACGTCAGTTTGCACTTGATTATTGTAATGACCTAGAGCTTTAAAATTGATAAAGCACTATACGAGTAATATGAATTTTATGAATAAAAAATAGCAGTCGTGGGACTGCCGATAGAAGTGAAAACGGAACTATTAAGTTGAGAGTAATTAACGATACGTTATAGTAGCAGTACATCTGTAATTGTAAATGTGACGCGTTTTTAATTTTCCAATTTTAAAATCCACGAAAAAAATATTATCAAGTAACTAGAAATCTATTTTACCACACTAGTAAGATAAATCTTATACCGTAATAATACTCATTTCATGATGAAGAGGTTAAATATTAAAAACATAATTAAAATGAATAATGCTAAATTTTAAATACAAATATTCGTACAAATATTAAAAATGTTTAAAAATATATTCGTTGTTTTCATTATTCATTTATAAGTGAGTAAACACCGAGTGAACAACAGTGAGTTGAACACCGTTGTAAATAATACAGTTATTTGCTACGGATAAAGTATATAATTGCAATAACAATTAAACCCACAATATTTTTAAAACTAATAAATTATTTAAATCAACTTGGTTATTTTCGTAAAGGTATTTTTATTGCACAATAAACTAATTTATTGAGTTAATACGGTATCAGTGAGCCAATGCGCCAACTACAGTTCCGGCAGAAACGTTCACTCATCACTTTATACGCTACTACATGCTAAACTAAACTTCCAATAAAAAAATGATAAATTACAAAAAAAATATTCATCTATTTTCACACAACTTTCTCGCTGACAAATTTTGTCTGACCAAAAAATAAAAAAATCCTCGCTTACTACTTTTTTCTTGTCATTGTAAACGCTATGTAAAATGTAAAAAATAATCAAAATTATTTCGAAATTTTTTTAATATTTAAAAATGTAACCAATAGATTGCCAATATTAAGAGATTTAATTTGACGCATCTTACAGAATTGTACGGACATTGGCTTCACTTTTAAATCGCGAGAGGAAGCCGTAAAGGACACTGATTTTCGCAGTCTGCTTTCATACTCTGCCGGGACAGTTTTAACACAGCGAGACTGACTTTTTCATGCAGGTTAGTAGTCCGCGGCCAAGTCTACGGTTAAAAAAAACACAGCGAGACTGACTTTTTCATGCAGGTTAGTATCATTAGCATGTCGGTGACGCGAACCGAGGATTTTACCCTCTACCAAAACGCTCAACGCGCCTAAAGAAGTTTTCACTTCAAAAAAAACTTTCCTTAGTAGAAACTTGTACATTTTAGTTTCGAGCTATGTAGAGAAACATGTCATGTGTCAAATTGAAGGTTTTCGTCAAACTTAATTTTTACATAGATAATAATGAATTCTATGCTGGAATTGCATATCAACCATGGAATTAGAATACAAATATTTCTGTTCACTATGAGTTTCTGTCGTTTCTACTCTCAATAGAGAAATGAGCTATAAACTTAAAATTTCCAATGAACCTCATTATAACCTGTTATGCGATATGTGTGTGACTTAGTCCTACCTTGTTATACTTATTATTCTTGTAAAATATCAGTACATTTAATTAAATGTGAGGTACATGATTGAGTACTATACAAACAAACATGCAGAGAGACATTGTTATTTTTATACAATAGTGCAAATGGAATGGTTTATATTTGTGGTTGAATTATACAAATGTTAATATCTATGATTTTTTTCCTGTATCACGCACGCTGACGTAACATATAGCTTAAATTATACAATTCAATTTAACTATCACAAGATTCCAGCATATGTACAGATAAGAAAGCAACAGACTCCTACTATAGGATTCCCCTTAAGCGTCCTAAAAATAGTTAAAGTGCTATTGGAGTCCTAACAGTTCAGTACAATATGATTAAATACTACAGAGCAATATGGCTTACTAAACACTTTCACTGTATACTTATTCCAGGCCCTGACACACATTTGAAATTATAATTTATAATAAATGCGTAATAATTATACAGTGTATCAAGAAAGGGCATGTAATCCTATAATTATCAATTATTTCAGGTATTCTGAGACAAAATAATAGGTCTGTAATTTCAATTTTATTTAGCAGAAAATTAAATATAATAATTATGTAGAATGCAACTGCTTGTTAATGTTTGTAAAACCCATCTATAAATCTCTGTTTATACTCCTTTATCTGTGTATTTCCAATTGAACAAATTGACTGAAATGTAATTCAATTTGGTATCCTAAAACAAGTCCTGTTAGCCAATATCAGATGTTACAGTGTGCATCATAGATATACGATTGAAATCTATACATATTCCATTATCGAGCACAATACAACAACGCTAATATATACATTTGTTTTAATCGAGTTCACTTTGATGTTTTAAAACAAGTTAATAATTACAACGTATTCGTTTTATAATAAACTTTTTATAATAAAAGTAAACTGCATACAATACTTGCTATTATATATAACATTTTAAGGATGTATAACAGCCATATATTTTATTTACTTAAGGCTCAGAGCAATAGTTAGATGAACAGATTCTTGCAAATCTAATTTATGGCAAAATAGCTATTCCATAAGATGTCGGAATTTACCATTTATATTTAAGTTTATATGGTGTATATCCGTAGGTGTTTTCTATAACTTGTATATTTTACGGTATTAAATTGCTTCTGTAAACTTCTGTGTTTAAAACCATTGACGTATGATTTTAAAGATATTTAACATAGTTTTAAGTGTTGATATTTTTAAATATAAATTAAAGTGTAGTTCTTGATGCACCCTTAAATTGGAATAGGTTACTTTTCGATATCAGTGTGGTAACGTAAAAGATCTGTAAAACATGTAAGAACCTCACTCAGCATGAAATAAATTTATATCTTTTAACCATGTATAGTCATTCAATTGCTGGAATCAACCAACAAGTTACAGGATTGTGACTCTTTTTAGACCAATATAAATAGGCCAATTTAAGATATTTTGGAATAATAAATACAATTTTTATTTAACCATTTTATTGCCAACAACATAAAATAAAAATATCCATGAAAACTTTTGTAATTATTTGTCTTTTTCTTCATCTGGTTGTGTAGTGGACTAGTTTATTAATTATAAGTGTTAGATGAGATGTTTTTGATTGTATTACGATAATTTAATTCAACAAAATAAATGAGGTAAATACTATCCAAATGTCATTAATCATTTTATTTGGCATGTTTCGTTTTACATATAAATAATTTAGAACAACAAATATCATGGTATTTAAGTAATAAATAATTAATTGCATTTACCATCTAATGAATTAAAATAGTTTGTGCTCGTTAATCATAATTTTTCTATCATATGTAATAAATACAGATATAATCAATTATACGTGTCATTTGAATAGTAAATATTTCAAATACCAATTACAGTTTGCCATCCTTATTACATATTTAATATTAGTTTTATGAATCATAGGGAAATTGCCTAAAATATGGAAAATTTTCGTTAACATTCAGTATTATAGACTTTTATGTAGTTTTGCATCGTAATTATAAGATGTGTAGAGTATTAACTTTACACTGTTTAGAATTTTGTATTTAATTTTAGCAACTTTTTTAGCTATTTTTGACCTAACCATGACAAAACGGAAAGTCCTAAAGTCTCAAGAACTATATGATACCAAACTCTCGATAAGTCTTAAGAAGGTGGATTAATTTAATTGAAGAAAGTGCATGCTATATTGTCAACTGTTTAACCTAGTTTAGTGTGTTATATTATGAAAAACAATTATAAGAACGAATTGATATAATAATGAACCATGATGAAAATGATTGCATATTAGCAGATATTTTTAAATATAATACACTTTTTAACTATTCATATTTTACAGAGCCTGTAATATGAATTATTTTAACTAGATTGTACAGGTGTTAAATATTCACTAGTTAAATTTTTATTATTCTTCTAAGGTAGATTTGATTTTATAAAAATGTTAATACACCATCACAAATAAGTTAAAGATTATTATGAATAATATAAAATAAATACGCTTAGCCTCGCTCACTTTTTACCTAGTTTCCCAAAATTATAGGTCAGTTTTATTATTAAAATATATATTACGAAGTATTTATGATATAATAATAACTATCGATAGTAAAGTTAGCAGCAATTCAGATTTGGTTTTATTCTGCAAGTATTTGTCTGCAAACTCTGGTACAGTATACTTGGGATTTTTTAATTTTCTGAAATTCCATACAAATCATATCAAAAGTATTTATAACAATATATAAAAAACTACATTCTGATCTTGTTCATACCACATTCTTAAATACAATATTTCCTAATATTGCGTTATTTCCTCAATAATATCTAATATTTGTGTTCTAAAGTGTACATTAGTGTCATTGTACCAAAAGCATATATAAGCATATTTTCGTAAAACAAATCAAATTTTTACCATGAATATATAGTCATTATTCAATTTACAACTTATTAACTCTAACGATATGTTTATAGAGGAAAATAAACATATTAATTATATAAACGCTAATGTTTTAAGGGAATAATGGTTGAGTCTTTTATATAGCTATTTGTTGTGGTTAAAGGTTTCATACTCCACACCCCAAACTTTTTGAACAGATTCAGACGAACTTTAACATAGAAATTGATTGGATATCAGACCAACATATACACCCATTTGTTGCAAAAAAAAAACTATTCATTATAAAATTTATGTATTTCATGTGTTGGATTAAATTGAAAATAAAATCTGCCACAGTAATGTACAAGTATTTATGCCAGTAGTGTTATCTCAAGTTTATTAAAGATGACACCAATGAGGAATTTTTGGTATTTTGTTCAATTTGCATACAGGAAATTTTTATGCTGTGACAGTTTGGGGCATATTTAACGTGAATAAAGAAGCAAAAAGTGAGTAGGCCTACTATATTTCTAAAAATAAAAGAGCACAATAAGCTTATTACCATTTTATATGGAATAAAAATGCTTGGCTGTTGGCCCGTTTTGAAATAAAGATATATAAGATACTGCTATAATCAATACCTACCATTAATGATTAGGTATGTATAAACCTGTATAATTCCTACATTGAACCAAAAAAGTACAGTGCAAAACCAATGCAAATTCATACAGTGTACTTTATCAGGTTTACAGACATTCATAGCTTTGAAAATAAAATACCGGCGGGGAAAACATAAACAGCAAGTTGCAGCTTTTATTTAATTGTTTGGAATGAGGCCTAAGAGACGGGCTGACCTTAGTTTGGCTGATCCCCAATGAACTGGGAATGTACCTCTCCAGGGGCGGCACCACTAAGGTGTTGCTCAAGACCAAAGGAGGATCCGAATCAAACCAATGGTTGGGCTCAATTATAGCGTCCTGCATGAGGTGGCCCTGCTTTCGACAAAACCCCTGGGATCTAGGCTAGTGCCCCGAATGTGCACTCTGCGCGGTGACGGCCCTCGGCACCGCGCAGTAGTGGTGCCAGTCCGGGTATGACCAGTGTCGGCTGGTCTGCCTGGAATCGCACCACACGAATTTGATTTGACTGAGGGCTAATGGTTTTAAAAAGTATTTTACCATAGTCATCTCCTCAGTAAGACAAGATGCTTTCGGTAGTGATTTATTCCTAGAAGATATTTTTATACACGATGTCCATTCAAGGGAGTTAAAGCTTAGTCAAAATGATGTTATTAATGCTATAAAATCGATTAAGAATAAGGCTAGTTGTGGTATCGATGGTACTAGCATTTTTACCATTAGGGATAATATTGAAACATTCACTCCTGTACTATACAGCATTTATAAAAAAGATCGTTGGAGCAAGGAATATTTCCAACTGAGTTCCAAACTGCTTTTGTAGTCCCAGTCTATAAAGCAGGAGATGCATCAGAATTTTTCTCATATCGCCCTATCTCTGTGATTAGTACTTTAGCAAAGATTTTTTAAACTATTATTAAAGATGAACTTATTAAGTACTTTATAAGTAGATCATTATTTTCTGAAAATCAATTTGGATTTTTACCTCAAAAAGGAACAGACTTGTGTGTAGAGAAGTATATAAACGATATAACAGCCTCCATTGACAAGGAAAAATACACATTAGCAGTATATTTGGATTTTCAGAAGGCATTTGATGTCTTAGATTTGAATATTTGAATAGGTAAATTTAAAAAAATACGGTATAGGGGATATCGCACTGTCATGGCTAGAGTCCTTTTGTAGGGGTAGGAGACAAGTTGTGAAAATTAATAATTGTTTAAGTGATATTTTAGAATTAGATTTTGGGACAGCTCAGGCCGGGGTTTTGGGGCCAATTGTGTTTTTTGATATACAACAATAATTTGCTAAATATTGAATTAAACTCATCTGTGTTTGCCTATGCTGACGACACCGCACTTGTGTGCTCTGCCTATAATAGGCAAGCTCTACAGTTAAAAATAAGCCAAGATCTAGAAAAAGTATCACGCTGGTTAATTGAAAATAAATTATTAATAAATGCTCAAAAATCTAAATGTGTAATGTTCTTCGACCATAAAGTACCTAGAAAATATTTACAAAATGTTTTCAATTTGATCTTTCACAAGCATCAGTGTTTTGTACGCTCATGTTCTAACATTGAAGTATTTACATTTGTTAAATATTTAGGTTTATATTTAGATCAAAACCATCAGTAGGATCACCACATTGATTACTTATCAGAGAAATTAAGAAAAGTTAATTATGCACTTTATCATTTGAAGCAGTATGTTAAAAGTGAACAACTGATACAAATATACTTCATGGTTTGAAAGAATGATGAGATATGGAATAATTCATTATGGAGGAACATACCCCTCAATTATTAGGCCCGTGGTTATCAGACAAAGACATGCAGTTAGATTAATGTTTACTATAAAAAGAAATGAAAGAGTAAGTTACATTTTCAACCAGTTTAAACAATTGACATTTAATCAGGTTTACCAGTGCTCAGCAATAATACATACTTAAATATATATAAATCAATATCCCCGTGGTTATCAGACAAAGACATGCAGTTAGATTAATGTTTACTATAAAAAGAAATGAAAGAGTAAGTTACATTTTAAACCAGTTTAAAAAATTAACATTTAATCAGGTTTACCAGTGCTCAGCAATAATGCATATTTAAAGATATATAAAATAAAATATCCCCGTGGTTATCAGACAAAGACATGCAGTTAGATTAATGTTTTACTATAAAAAAGAAATGAAAGAGTAAGTTACATTTTCAACCAGTTTAAAAAATTGACATTTAATCAGGTTTACCAGTGCTCAGCAATAACGCATATTTAAAGATATATAAATCAATATCCGTTCAAGGAAATAAATAAGAACAACTCGCTCTGCCCGGTACATGCAACTGGAAATTCCTTATTACACCAAAGAGCAGAGCAGACATCAGTTTAGTTATTCAGGTCAAAAATGTTTCAATAACTTGATTTTAGCGTATGGAAATGAAGTTACTTTCGAAAAAAAAAAACACAAGGTAAAAATGAAAGCTCTTGAACTTTCAGAAACACATAAGTACAACTTGTTATATTTAACTACTTCTCATGTATTGTTATTGCAGGCATTTCATTATATTTATTTATATATTATAGTTATTTTTATATAGTATTAAATTGTTACATAGTATTTATTTGTTTATGTAATATTTAATTGTTGTATAGTATTTATTTGTTATATAGTATTTAATTGTTACATAGTATGTATTTGTTATATAATATTTAATTGTTACATAGTATTTATTTGTTATATAATATTTAATTAATACATAGTATTTATTTGTTATATAGTATTTGTTTATTGTTATTTTTTATTTTATACTATTGATTATTTGTTATGTTATATTTTTTTAGTATGTTAGGTTACTTATTTAATGTGATTCACAAACTTAACTGCAAAGTCATTGTTTTGTTAAGTTTCAAAAGTCACTTACCACTATTAATGATATTGTATTCAGACACCATGGACACAGATTTCAATATATGAATGTGCTGTGGATATTGCCTCTCCCTTAAGGAAGGCAATATTATACGATACAAAAATTAATGACAATAGTATCTATCATGTTACCAAATATTGATATAACTGATGGGAAGTCATTGTCATTGTCTATAGTTTAATATTTAAATTTGTACTTTTTTATCTTATAAGGTTTATTTGATATACAATGTTGCATTGCTTAGTTACATTATTTTATTGTTAATTCTTCATAGGTTATTTATTGTTATAGTTATTTTCTACTTTATAGTTTATTTCTTGTTATAGGCCTTTTCTACTTCATACTTTATACAATTAATACAATTTTTATCATTATTTCAATGTTATTGTTGTTTTTACTGTTAATTATTTATAGTTCATATTATTGTTTCACTTAAAAATCTATAGAACATCCTAGTGCATAGTTCCAAAATTGTTGTTACTTACCATGGCAAACAGGTTTTTATTTGTTAGAAGTTTATTAGTTATTGTCGCTTTCTTCTCAAAATGTTTTGATATAATGATTAAGCTAAAAAAGATGTAATTTTTGAATTGTCTCTATTTTCTATTGGATTAAAAGTTAATGGTGGTGGGAGATAAAAATGGACGACTGCAAAATGTTTCAAAGCCTGTAACATGTTAACTGTCAACTACTTTTCCCGCACGCACCCTGTGAGGCGCATTGGGATTTGTGAGATTTATGTACTAAAAATTTTGACTTGAACAAAGAGTTTTGAACTTGAACTGTCAACCCCTCCAAGGCTGCTGTGGTTGCCTTTCCCAGGAGGCGACAGATGGAGGGCATAGGTCCCTTTCTATTCAGAGGCTCTTCCATTAGGCTGAAGTCTGAGGTCAAGTCCCTGGGCGTGATCCTAGATAGAGTTAAAAACTGGGGACCTCATCTAGAAAGGGTCATTGCCCGGGGGAAATGGTCTCTAATGCAATGCAGACGTGTGATAGGTGGGCCCTGAGGACTGAAGCCGAGGTTGTTGTACTGGCTTTGTTTCCGTGGTCAGATCTGCACTAATGTATGGAGCTGCCGTCTGGTGGCAAAATCGTTCTAGGCCAAGATGGTGGTAGCTCGTCTGGCAGGTATCAAAAGGATGGCCCGCCTTGCTATCACTGGGGCTTTCCTAGTGCGCCAGGCGCGGCTCTGGACTGTTGTCTTAACCTCGCCCCCTGGACAGTGTCGTTCGGGCTATGGCCAAGAGGAGTGCCTACTGTCTTCACCAGATGGGACTCTGGTCGGGCTGCAGCGGTGGGCACTGTAGAATTAGCACCCTGATAAAGGAGGATTCTCTGCACATGATCTCTGATCAAATGCCACAAAAGTTTTCCTTTGACAAACCCTTTAGGATTGTTGTCCCCTATAGGGATGATTGGTCAGAGGGCCTCTTCCACCAGCGGAGCTCGAATGGTTCACAGAGAGCTCAAAACCAAAAAGTGGCAAAAGCGCTGGAATTCTGGGAGTGATACCATGCAGGGAGCTCGTGGTCCCTATGGTCCCTATCCGAATCCGACAGTTTTTCAAGCGGAGGTCACAGCTATTATGGAATGTGCTAGTGAGAATCTTTGTCTCCGATATAGGAGAAAGACGATTAATATTTTTACCGACAGTCAGGCGGCGCTGATGGCGCTGGACTCTTGCGTGATCAAATCCAAACTGGTTTGGTATTGCTATCAGGCCGTTTCCTCCCTTGCCAGAATCAACAATGTGACCGTTTGTTGAGTTCCTGGTCATGAGGGGATTCCTGGGAACGAAAGAGCTGATGCCCTGGCCAACCGGGGCTCAGCGACAAGTATGACGTGCCCTCAACCGTTCAACGGTGTTCCAAGGTTTCAATCCTCTAGGGCTGTCTCGTAATGGATTCGTGCGGAGCATGAGAGAAGGTGGAGGTTGCATCCGGGCTTGAAAATGAGTACAATGGTATTACAGTCACCTTCTTCCAGGGTGGCTTCGGACCTTCTCTCATTAAATAGATCAATGACTTCTCAGGTTATTGGACTCATTACGGGGCATGGTCACCTGAGGAAGCATCTTCACAGAGTCGGTATCCATCAGGAGGATCCACTTTGTAGAAGGTGTAATGAGCAGGAGGATACTGCTGAGCACCTTTTCTTTGATTACCCCGCAGTAGCGGTATGACATCTTTGGTAGATTGTACAGGGGTGGTGAATTTTCCCAGGAGAACCTGATAGGTTGTTTTCGGCGGTTTGTGGAACTGCTGAAATTGTAGACTGGTGGGCCATGGTGTGTTTCCGGGGTGCGCAAAAAGCCCTTGGGGCTTAAGTGCATGGCAGTAGGCCGCCGCAAGGGGAAGCAATTGTTAGGAATTAAAATATTATTAGTATATCGGGACTATAATACAAGGTCTTAGTGTGTGTTTGTGATCTTGTACTAGATTGAGCACCTTTTAACATACATTTAGAGGAGAGAGTTTGCAATAGTTGAGAAATATGGCACTTAATAATTTTCAGCCTTTACCTTCTACCGAAGTAGATTATAATTACTTAAAGTAGACGCTGTTTGATCACATAGGCTATTTAACTCTACTATATTTCCTCTATGTGGCGGGAAAGCAAACTCAAGTGGCGATTGAAATATAATCCGTTCTAACTAGAAGTGCTCTTACACGCATTAACCCGTTTCTGCCCAAATTATTTTTTTGTCAGATTTTTGGTGGCCTTTGGTTATTTGCTTTATTATCAGTTATTTACTATAGTTTTAGTATGAAATATGTAAAAATTTAATAATAACAATAAATTAATAGCATGTCGACATATGTCGACAGTGGGCATGAACGGGTGCAGTTAGAGAATAGAGGCTAATGTAGACATTTGTCGACAGTGGGAATGAAAGGGGTGGTTTTAAAATAAGTTAAAAAATGAAATAATGATGCTTTTATTGTTCCATTACAGTATTTATGAATAGATTACATATCAGAAAGGATTGTATAAGAGATTACTTCTCAGGAAGTATGGAAATGCCTCCGCACAAAGCACATGGCATCCAACTTGACAAGTCTTGCACCGTTTCCTTGTTGCTTTGGAACACAGTGCGCAGCGAATTTGCTTTTGAACTGTTTCCTAAAATGATGATCTTTTCCACTGAATCGGATTTCAGGCAAACACCCTACTGGATACTGTCTGGCTTGGCCGTCCTGCAGAGGATCGATGGCTTGTGCATGTTCGCATGTACGTACGGACAATGTAGCGGGTGAATCCAAGAAGATCTAATTGTTCTTCAGCTCCTTTTGGCGTCATTCTGTATAAAATCCAAGCCTTTATTCATACTCACATTCAGCATGTATGCAACCATTGGCCAATACCACTTTTTGTTGCGAATATGAATACGGTAGGTAGATACATTTTCATCTAGCCTATCCACCCCACCCATATTCATATTGTACCAATTTGACACAGTTTGGCTGTGGCACAACGATGTGTTTTTTTATTGCTAGAGGACCAACGCTTTGCTTTCCCCTCAGGATGAACGCCTGTTGCTGTCGACGCTATAGTAAAAACACTGTTGTCCATGTATCTTACAAGTGTTATGTTGGTGTCTGTGTCAGTTATTTGATGGAAAGTACCTCTTGGTTCTTTCTTGAGATCTTGAGGTTTACGAAGAGGGGCATCCTCAACTCTGTCTACCCTTATGGTCCCTGTACCATGATATCCCCTGTTTTTTAACGCTTCAAGCAGTTTTAAAGATGTAAAGAAGTTGTCGAAAAACAAACTATATTTTCTGTCCTGTGGGAGTTCAGATATAAGATCAATGACAACTGAGCCTCCCACACACGAGCTCAGGAATAGTTGCTCCAGTCGCTTTGCCCTGATACGTTCCGCTTGAATAGCGTAGCCTAACCTTGTAGCTAATATCCAAACTTTATATCCGAATCGGATTAGGCTTCCCATGGATATGTTGTTTCAACCCGTGCCTTCCAAAATAAGGTACCATGGATTCATCAATGGATAAGTAAATGTCACCTGGGAAGTAACGAAGCCATCGCTCGTTCAGCATGCACATAACAGAGCGAACTTTGGCAAACTTGTCATTCTTTGTCTAATTTATCATTTTCACAGAAGTGAATGTTTTTCAAGATATCCTGAAAACGATTACGTGAAATTGCAACGTGAAACTGCTTCATGATGTGTGTCCTCTGCCGTTTCCCAGTACATTCTGTAACGAGCCATAGTGTTGTATCCTGATAGAAAAAGAATGGCGAAAAACAGACGTATTTCATTTTTTGATGTAGAAAAGTTTATGTTTCCTTTTTCTAGGGAATATTGTTTAGTGCAATAAACAATGTACTCTACGACCTCGTCAATCAAAGTACATTTCAAACAGTTTCTACAGGAGAAATAATCATTTTGACAAGAAATTCGCACGAGTAAACTCTATAGAGCTTACATCTGCAATGTCTTTTTCTTCCCATGTACGTTTTGACTTATTTCCTTTCACCTTCTTTTTGTTCTAACATCTTTTTATTTGTTTTCTTTTTTTAGTTCTGCTCTCTAACGTATTTTTACTAACTTTTCCTTGGGTTTCTTCTTCAAAAACAGCATCTACGCTTACTACACTGTCATCTTCGTCCACAGGTTCCTCAAATTTCTTATCTTCTACTTGTTCCACTTCTTCTTGGTCACTTTTTTCTTCAGGTATTCCACCAATTCTTATTGTAACTAACCCATCTTCAGTTAATTTTCTTCCTATCAGCTCACCACCAGCTCTGAGTTGGTTGCCAGATAAATGATTTATGTTGCCACTATCATCGTCATCGGAATCACAGTCACTGAGGGCTGGATTATCTGGTGGCTCAATAAAAAAATGTTGGATCTATAATATTTTCACTCTCTTCCAATATATTAGCGATGTCAGCTACCGTCAACACTAAAAAAAAACAATTTTTTGTAATGGACATCGACCCCTACCGCTGGTGCCCACTGTCGACATTTGTCGACATCAATATTTATGATTGTAAAATCGATACCCTAAAACAATATTTTACACGTTCAACACAGTAAAACGTCATACACATATCTTATATCACTATAAATAGCGTACGGTAAATAATATTATTATTTACAAGGTTGTAATACACTTACCTGTCTATCAGTGACATAGTGAGGCTGAGAGTCAATCAGTAGAGTTGTTGACACAAAAGCACCAAACTAGCCACTGCCGCGGCGCATCAACTGCTAGTTCAGAGATACCAACATAACAGCGGGATATTATCGTAAGAGTCCTAAAACAATCAAAATTTTCCCACAAAAAAATATTAAGTTGCGTGTCGACAAATGTCGACAGTGGGAAGAAACGGGTTAAAACATAACAAATATTGGATCATAGTTTTCCCTCTGATCTTCTTTACAATCATAAGCTGGAATAATATATATAATAAAATATCTTTCATATTTTCAGAGATATGTGATAAGATTTATATATATATATATATATATATATCTATATATATATATATATTATATATATATATATATATATATATATTTGTGAAAACTGTTTCTCTCCCTAACTTTAGAGTTTCCAAACACAGTTTTTTTTTTTTACTTTAAATCCAATTGGTCGATAAAATACGGGAAGATTAGAATATATTCCATTGGCCATAATTTATCCCAAGAGACTTGGGTATGTAATATAAAATGAAGATTATTATCGTAGCTGTTCAAGAAGAAGTTGCAAGTGGAACCCCATGTGATCTGCTGGTAAATAATAAACGTCAAACAACCACATATTTATATATTTTTTCACAAATTTACCTTGCTCAAGGAAAGTGAACTGTTAAAGTTAACAAAACTCGACAAAAATTATGAACAATAAATTTTGCCTGATCTACAGATTATAAAATATTAGTAAAAACAACTATATGTTGTTATTTTACTCTGAAGAGTAAGCAATACGTAAAATAATAAGTTTTCATCCGTGGAGAAATCTGAAAAATATCCCTTGTACAAAACAGAAAGACAATTTATTTGTTTCCCTTCCCTATAACAATCGCAGTGTTGACTATGCTACTGGCAACATGATTGTAACTAGATAATTGAGGTTTGCAGAACATATTGTTTTGCAGCCAGTGGGGTTTAATAATTGATACGTGCTTATTAACGCGATTAACCTATGTGTTACCAACCTAACTTTATAGCTACATTGCTTTAGTGAACTTTAGATAGAATGTGAGTGTTATTGAATAAAATAATATTTTTTGAAAATATACTGTAATATGAAATGGGAATTAAAATGTTAGTATGTGGATATTTTTATGGTAGTATATGAAATAATTTTTCTGTTAATAATTCAAACATTAGTATTTCTTATTGTTACTTATAGTCAGTAAAAGTACTATTTTAAAACTCCTAGAACTTTTCTAGCAAGTGGTGGATATCTGGAGAAGCGGTGTACAGCGGGGCGTGATGGAGATTGCAGTACAGATTGCAAGTGCTATTTCAAGCTATTTTGCAATAATTTTGTTGTCACAGAATGAAACATATAACGGCTCACCAATTATATTTAATGTGTTTATTTGGTATCAATGTTCATATTGTTCAAGTCTTAAAATATTATGTATTGTGAAGTTACTTGAGACACTGCGTGGCCCGTTGCGTTCAATGCCTTGATCACAAAAAATAAAATTTTATTTTTTGTGGTAAATAAGTTTTGTTTGAATTACTTTTAAAAGTAATAAATAATAGAGGAGGGGGTGCAAATGTGGAAACATGAGGGTAATGTGGAAACGTCAAGTATCTCGACTACAGGGAGCTTCGCTCTAGCGTCGATTGCCGTAAACAGTCGGTCTAGTTCCCATTTTAAACGGTACAGCGCTAGGAGCTAGTCGGGCATGGTAGTTGATGGTGGTGCATCGGCCTTGTTCGTGAATTTCCAAAAGTTTTGGAAGGTAAGTTTTAGATATTAGTTAGTCTATCTTATCATAGAGATAGCGTAGTGCGTATCATCGTATTGGAAAAGGAGCTGTATGGAAGTTATTGTTGGGTTTCAATGAATATGTAAGCTAACTTTTTCTTGAATTAACTCGTAAAATCCAATATGGCTAAAGTGCGGGTAACATGGAAAACATGTATATGGGGGCAATGTGGAAACGTTTCCACATTACCCACATCATATGCATTGTTTCTAATATGCGATGTGCTTCTGTTATAGATGCCAAGGAAGCACATCTGGCCGAGGCGAAAGTCTCTTTTGAAGAAGTGGGGATCCTGTAAATATGATTAAAGCTATAACAACATATAAAGGGAAAATAAGATGGGATTAAGAAAGTGCGTAAAGGAGTTTAAAGTGCCCCAGACGACACTTCAGCGATTCGTCAAGAGTGGTCTATCACCTGAAGAATGTGTTGGTTTAAAAGTAGGACGTAAAACCTGTCCTACCTGATGCTATGGAACAGCAGTTAGTGGAGTTTTTTTGGTCGAAATGAATCATCGTTTTTATGGCCTTACTAGGTTGGATGTCTAAAAGATGGCTTATCAACTAGCCCTAAAGAATAATATCAAGAACCCATTTACCTCAAATGCAGCTGGTAGGGCTTGGTTTGATCTTTTTATTAGGCGACACAAAAACAAAATCACAATTCACAAGCCTATGGGACCTAATTTTCACGTGCCAATGGGTTCAATAGGGAAGCAATAGGCAAGTTCTTTGACATTCTGGAAGCTGAGTACGACAAGCACAATTTCACAGCTGATCGTTGTCTACAACGTGGACGAAACCGGACTAACTGTAGTCCAGAGCAAGATACCTCATGTAGCAGGGCTTAGAGGTAAACGCCAAGTGGGGGCAATTACAGCAGCTGAACGAGGTTCGCTGGTGAGTGTGTTATGCTGCATGAGTGCCGGTGGAAGCTTCATTCCCACCGATGATGATCTTTCCCAGGAAGAATTGGACAGATACTCTAATGAAAGGAGCGCCACTTGGGGCGGTAGGAAAATGTCATCCATCTGGATGGATTCAAACAGAGATTTTTTACTGAGTGGTTTGATCATTTTCTTGCTATGACGCATCCCACAGCAGAGTCAACCGATTCTGCTTGTCTTAGACGGGCACAACAACCACGCAAGAAACCTTGATGTTTATTGCACGTGCAAGGATGAACCATGTAACAATTGTCAGCATCCCCCCTCACACCTCGCACAAGACTCAGCCACTTGATAAGACATTCATGGGTTCGATCAAGACATACTACAGTGAGTATACATCCGCCAATGGCTGCGTCAAAGCAATCGACCCTTAGGGCCTTACGATATAGCCGAATTGTTTGGTAAGGCTTACTTACAATGCCAGACGGCCTCTATCGCTGTCAAAGGATTTTCTGAGACTGGAATATTCCCATGTAACCGAACTGTTTTCAGTGATGTCGATTTCCTCCCTCGACACCTGCTATTAGAGAGGAGCCACACGAAGATCTCGCCTTGCCAAGCACCTCTACAAAGAATCCAGCCTTGCCGAATACCTCTTCAGAGGATCACGCCATACCGGGAACCTCTTCAGAACTTCCCAACTTGGGCAAACACCTGTTCAAATATTTGTGTGTCACCACATGACATAATGCCATTACCCTCCGATGAAGAGGAAGACTTCCAATAAAGGTCGAAAGCCAAGTTCTTGCGCTGTTCATCATCCCCGTACAAGCAACAACTTGAAGAATCCTTATCAAAAACTAAACACAAGCTGCCTCCAACTGGAAAGAAAATTGGAAAAAAGATCCAAAGCTTCTTCTTCTGCAAAAACATGTAACAAACGCCTGCATTTTGATAAAGAGTCGGATGCTGAAGAACACAACGAAATCCATATCTTCAGGAGAGTCCAATCTAGAAACTTCCAGTTGGTGTAGAAAACCCCTCTGATGAAGATGCCCTGTGCATAATTTTGTGGCGATCCATTTTCCAAAGATGTGCGTGGTGAACTATGGATCCAATTTCAGTTATGTGATGAATGGAGCCACTCTGAATGTGCCGGTTGTGGAAAAAGACATTTATGTTTGCCGATTTCTGCAAGTAAGACTATGTTGACTATGTGAACATATTGAGACTATGTTAAATAAAATTTTAGATATTTAAAGACTTTTAATTTAAACTCATCCAACTTTGTAATAAATTAAAATATGTTTTATTTATTTTTTCTTATCTAAACATTTTGTCTACCCAATAAAAAACAACTAAAAAAGAATATAATGTGCAAATTTCAATATTCCTACTTGTTTAAGACATTATTTACTGTACATTTGGGATGTTTCCACATTACCCGCACTCTTTTTTTAACAATCTGAATTTGTAGTAAGTTTGCTAAATATTTTTATAGTTTTTAAGGTACATGGATTTTGTAATTATGGTTGATGATTATCTATTATCAACATTACAACGTATTAAAAGGCAATTTTTTCAGGTTGAAATAACAATCCTCTTATTTTTTACTAATTAAAAACAAACAGGGTTTCCACATTTGCACCCCTTCCCCTAGTATTTCAGATTTAAAATATGTATATGCTTTTTTTCTCACATATAAGAAATTTAGATGTCAAATATATCCCCTAGTGTTTGTGTGACTGAGCTATAAACATAAAGATGCATCTAAATAATAGTCCTAAGTTGACATCAAAAGTATATTCTCTCTTTATGTAATATTAAATTACTTAAAATGATTAATACTAGTAAGTAAAATTTAAATTTATGTATAATACCTATTTCAGAATGCTTTAATAAAACAATATCACAATATGCAGTAAACAAACAGATAAATTGTCTTTATAAAATGTTTATTATACTACCGAGACAAAATACCATTACAACTAAATTTATTCGTTAAGCCATGTCAATATATTATGTAACCTTTTTACAACCCTTCCGATTATAGAAAGTAGAAGAAATTATACCAGTGTAGAGACTCAGTGAATATACAAACCAAATCACGTGGCAAGTGTTTCGTTGACCAACAGAACGGTCACTTTCCTGTGCTGGTTCGACGTGTTATACGAGTATATTACAGTCGAATAACATTCTCTCTCTCTCTCTCATCGACTGACACTAACTACTACAAAGTGTTCACTGAGTTGTACTTTGAAAAAAAGTACTTTTGATCAATATAGATTGCAGAGTTCAAAGTACAAATATAGATTGATCAATCTACAAATATTATCTAAGAATAAAACAAAACACTCGCTTTACTACAGCGAGATCAAGTACGTGACTTAACTGGAGCCTGACATATTACTCAAAATGTAAGTCCCTCCTGTTACTACCAGACACCACACTGTAACTTCAACACTTAGTTTTCTTACACGTAGTTTTGATGTTTACTAGTAAAAACGTGAAATCCCTTTTTTTTTAAGATAGCCACATTTAACAATAATGCGAGACAAATTGTAATTTTTTAGTAATCTTTATTTTACCAGCTAAATAATATTACCAAATTTAATATTTATATAATATTACAAAAGATGTATACAGGCACTGTGGAATTCCAGCGAGTATATGTATGAGAAAATAGCTGTTTCTCGTGGTTTCGCACGCTTTTCGTAAGCTTTGCCTGTGTATGAGCACTTCTGGTTCAACTGTTTCATTTCCAACGCCGATATAGAGTTGACCTTGGTGCCACGATAAGGAAAGTTTTTCAAAAGTATATATATATATGGTGAGCGCTCTGTGGTGTAATGGTAGCACATTCACCCGGCAAGTGAGAGATCCGGGTTCGAGTCCCAGCGGAGCAAGTACTTTTTGCGATTCAATGTTTATTGAAATTATATATATATATCTTATAGTAGTTATACACGTACATGTATTATGTTATAAAGTGGTATAACAGTCAAGCTTAAATTTAATCCAGAAATTTATTTTAGAAACAAATCTACTCCAAAACTACGATATTCCCTCCACTATCTCCTTGTAATATATCAGCTTCTCGTTCTCTGGCATAGTTTGATATTTGCTAATGTAATTGCATGAAACTTACATGATACTTATTCTTATGAGGATAATGGCCGTCCCTCTGTCCGTTGCGATTTTGCTCCTTTACTATTACTTTATTTTATATTAATACATATAATTATAACAAAATATTCTTTTTTCAATTCCAAGACAATAAATTAAATCCAAACCTTTATATAATTAAGGCAATCTGATAAAATTTAATAGCAAACATGTGCATTGAATCTATAATCTCCATAAAACATGAAAGAGAACTCGACTACAACAAATGTTTTTATAAAGTTTGTTTGTTTTGCTGGACAATGGAGTATGTATAGATTTCAATCATAGGTCAATATATCTTATAGTAGTTATACACGTACATGTATTATGTTATAAAGTGGTCTAACAGTCAAGCTTAAATTTAATCCAGAAATTTATTTTAGAAACAAATCTACTCCAAAACTTAGCGCCTTCTAATAGTGTATCGCAATTTAATTTACGAAACTTTCATGTATTGCGTTTTTAATGAGCAGGCACTATGATAATTTTTATATTTTAAAGCGCCTCCTGGTGGTTAGTCACATCGATGGGCATAGCATAGAAGCTATCTACGTGGAAAATATATACATACCGTACATACAAATTGCAATAATGATCTGTTAAATAGTTTCTGAATCTATACAGGACATAAAGACCAACATGTTTTATCTTTATGTATGTATATAGATTTTATGGCAACTCGTTTTAATTTATTTCACAATGGAATCGTTCTTATTTAATTCAATGGTGCCGTATAAAATTAAGCTTAATATAAAGTTTCGACGTGTCAACTTGTTTTGAAATATCGTACGGACAGGCAGAAAAATATAACACCAGCTCCTCATATATTTATAATGATTTTTATCATTGCACTTATTCCATTTTACAGGATATTAAATGCGCATTATATTATATTAATTTTACTATCCCTTGTGTTATTTCTTAAGATAAAAACATAAATTTGTAATGAAACACAGGAAAACGTGACATTTAACTCCGAAACCATGTATAAAGTACACCTTTTACAGTAGTTATGAATTTTATTTTTGTACTGATATTCAGCCCAATGTGAATATCACTATGTCTAAAAAATGTCTTAACATTATAGATTGAACAATTTTCTTACTTACAATCGTATTATTCTATGGATTTTAACAGACTTATTCCACAACTAAACTACCGTTGTAACTTTTGTTTACTTCATTTACTCTGTAAAAACTGAGAACTGTGGTTTATGTTTAACCTTTTTGATAACAAATTTCTTTAAGTATAGTTACCTATTAATTACAAAATCTGGATAAATAACATTATTGTGCATGAGCCTACTTACAATATGTAAAAATCAAGCTACACAATTTTACCTAAATACACCTAACATTGTGGTAATGTTGAGAAGAAGTAATAAAGTAAATCCTAAATATACGCTGTTTGTAGTTGCCGAGTATAGCATTTGTAAGAGTTCAAAAAAAACAGTGGTTTTCAATTGTTTTAATAAATTCTAAAAGCAACTCTTTAATCGATTTAGGTTGTCCTGTATATTTAGATGGTATCAACTTAAATGAAATAAGGTAAGAGACCGAAACACAAAGATAGTTTTTAATTTAATATGTTTTAATTCAAACGTCTATTGATGTGAAGAATAATTTGTTTTTATTTTCAATTTACCTAATCTGATTCTCTTTTCTGATTACTATTTATGAATGAAAAAAGTCAGGCCGTTCAAAAGCAGAATGAGCATTTAGATAATAAAGAATTTACATAGAATTTATAAGGTTTATAAATACAATTTATTCTGTCTGATTATTTATGTCTACTACTAAGTTAATTTTTTGCTTGCTTAGAGAAAGTTAACCTAATTACCAATAGCAGAACTAGAGCTCACGAAGGCAACAATCCATTAGGATATAGATAAAGTAGTTGTCTTTCAAGATCTTTTTACAAGTAAATGTTGTAACAAAGGTCAGTCTCATATAGTGAGATGGTACTTGAAGAAAGAGCCAGCCACTATCACTCTTCAACTGAGTACGCTGTGTGTCCTGTTAATATCATTCTAGGCACTACAGGAGACTATACTCCATTTCTAATATAATTCAAATCGTTCTGAGTTAAGCTATAAAATATTAGTGGGTTTATTTTCTCTTAGTTTTACATTTTATAAATTGAGGTTTAGCAAAAGATACCCCTCGAGAGGCTGGACAAAATTCATGTACCGTCTGTCTTTCAACATGATATAAAAAGAAAAAAACAGATCTATAGAATTAAAGTTCTGCGTGAAGCTTCGTTAGCAAAATTAGTTTGATGATGGCGCCTGTCTCCCCACAGGTCGTGGTTGAGCGTTAGCGAATACTCAAACGCCATCATGGCTTATGGGTAGCCATGATGGCAAAGAGAAAGTATCGGAATAAACAGGTTTGCAAAGTAAATTTCACATAATCATATGAGATTTTTAAACTAACACTTTTATTCATAGAGTAAAAGAAAATATGATACGTCATATAGTCAGTGTTAAAGTTCAGTAACAATATTTGGCTTCAGCGCACTCTACAGTTACAGTACCGTCGCTAGCTTAACGGTAATTGTATTATATTAATACTGCTGCTATAGAACCTATATAACGGAAAAATGTCAATGTACCACGTAGAAATTTATATCCGGAAAAATAATTGTGTTACCGCTGGTATTTACAAGTAAATACATAAAGTTACTATGTTTTCTAATACAAGGCAAATATAATAAAAACAACAATCTCAATTATTTAAACCCTTTCCATGTTATACTGAAATATTTAGTAAATACGATGAGATAGATAAAAGGGTAGTTTAAGGAAATACTCGAGTAAAGAGATTCAATAGCTATACAAGCCAAATCACGTATTAAGTATCTCACTGTCCAACGAAGCGTTCTCTTACAGTGTTCTCCTTCCATTTGTTGCATATTACAGCCAAATGACCCTCCACGTTCAGTGAATAATATTAGCTGCCTAAAACTGTCAATTGATTCAGGTTAATTAACTGGTATAATATGTTTCATTAACTCCATCAATGAAATATTTTCATTAATGAAATCGTATTACGTTTTCGTAAAGGTAAGAATAGTACTTTAAGTATTGTAATATGTAAGGATTTTTAAGTCAAATATTGGTAAAAAATAGTAGAATATAAAAAATTGCCGTTACTTACACGTTAGAAAAGCAGAATATTCAATGCTAACGATATCTTTTCCTATTTTCACATTAAAAAAAACATTTTAATGTAGCAAGGTAACTTAAAAAATAATTTTAGATATACAGAGTGAGTTTTATCTCCTGGCACACCTGGGTATAATTTAAACGGCCCGAGATATCTATTTGAAACCTTGGCCCTACCTATTTTAACATATTTTTTTTTAATTTTTCAAGTTGTTGAAAAATTTTGCCCCCCTTTTCTAAATGGGGGCAACTAAACATTTTCAAATACAAACCCCGATCATGTGACCGCTAATTTTAAAGGGAATAAAAAAAGAAATCCAATAATGCAAACTAGAGGCCTCTACGTTTATTTTCACATATTTTATGACAAATTTACAATTGAGTAAAGGGGGGCAACTAAACATTTTCAAATACAAACCCCTATCATGTGATCCCTCATTTTAAAGGAAATAAAAAAATAAATCCAATAATCCAAACTAGAGGTCTCTACGTTTATTTTAACAGATTTTATGACAAATTTACATTAATAAAATCAGTAACTGTCTTGTCCTGTTTATCGTAAAATGAGTCTACACTAACGCAAATTCTAAAATCAGTTACCTGTTTTAATGTAGCAGGTGTTCAAACTGTTCACCTTCGGCTGTTTGACAGTGTGATAGACGTGTGAAAAAACTTGAGACATGATAGGGGTTTGTATTTGAAAATTTTTAGTTACCCCCCTTTACTCAAGTGTAAATTTGTCATAAAATCTGTTACAATAAACGTAGAGACCTCTAGTTTGCATTATTGGATTTATTTTTTTTATTCCCCTTTAAAATGAGCGGTCACATGATAGGGGTTTGTATTTGAAAAGGTTTAGTTGCCGACCTTTACCCCCCTTTAGAAAAGGGGGGCAAAACTTTCAACAACTTGAAAAATTAAAAAATTATGTTATAATAGGTAGGGTCAAGATTTCACATAGATATCTCGGGCCGTTTTAATTATATCCAGGTGTGCCAGGACAAAAACTCACTCTGTATATTCCAAGTTCCAAATGTAAAAAACTATGAATTCCTTGTGATACGTCTATTAGTCACATTTTTCTAATTAAGTCTTCAATTTTAGAAGTAGTCATAAAAGTAACATTCCATAATTTGAAAGGTTAGTTACCAAAATTTACGTTATATAAATTATTGATCTTAATTTATATTATTAAAAAATCTTTAATACAATTTTTAAAAGAGTAGTAGTTATACCATATTCATACTATATACGTAATCTACATTTTATGAAACCAATTATAATTGTTAATATTTATAATATCATAATAATAAAATTTATATAATATCTTGTTGCAGTAGAAATATGTATAATTTATATGAAAAATATTTATTAGATAATAATACAAATATTATAACATTATATTTTATTTACTTTTAATCAACTTTATAGGATTTTAAGATTATCTGTTTTAAGTTGGTCTTAAAGAGGATAACGTCTTCAGATATATTTTACTGAAGGAGGAAATTGAATATTGAAAGGAAGTTACTCTTATTAAATATTATTGAATTAAATTGAAAAGTGTAGTAAAAGTTCACATTTTAACTCCAAATCCATTTGATAATTGAAAAATATAAATGGAGCTATTTAAATCTAAATTAATATTATATAATATTTATAACTCTCTTTCTATTAATAAATAACTTCATCGTTTAGATAAATTTGTTCTATATTTGTATATTTAATTTTATATATTTAATAGGACACTTCAATACCTAGGTAGACGTTACCGATGACGTTTAATCAGATGGCAGTTCTTTTTATTGTTCAACGTGTTTTACTTACCCCTCTGGATGGTAATAATATCACGTGAAATCACGTAATCGAGATAAGGGGTTTCGCTTCACTCCCTCCCGGCAACTTTGATACGTCGTACGGAGAGACAGAAAAAAAAATCTTCATTAACTCTCACTCAGAAACAATTTTGCATTAATGATATAATATTATAATTCTAAATATTATATATTTATAATTAGTTTTTAATATTATAATACAGTTTTTTCCTGAATTTTTTATTCAAAAAACAATAATGAATAGTTGTACAAGGCTTTGTTCATTGTGTTTATCATTATTTTTTTATTGGTTTACTAAATAATAGTAGTTTGAAAATGAATTATTGCAATTAATCCTAAAATGAATAAGGGTTTGATCCTGGAACTACTGGCTGTTCACGATTGGTAAGGTAATAGTATGGACCATATCTTACTTAGATTCCTATTAGATAAATAGGAAAAGCGGATACTTTACCTTATTCAGGTTATCTTGGAAAACCAATTTGCAAGCTGTTCTCCAGCCTCTCCAGTCATGCAGGTAGGGGATGCATTTCCCCATTACCAGGGTAGCAACAGCCTTCAACATTAGGGATCACCACCTACTCCAATAATCATCCTCTGCAGTACACTAGACCTCGATCCTCCCTTTACCCCAATATGTTGTCATTTGTTGTTAGTAATGTGTCCTCTTGGATACCCTTAGGGTTGGCCAGATTTAACTTCGATATCGGTTTTATAGTATATTACGTTAAACTGGAAGGTATAAACCAAACAGAAATTAGCCTTCCTGTGTCTACAGAAAAAACGGTGGCCAGTATATAAAATTTTTACTAAAAGTTTTTGGAATTCTTTAACTATAACTTTTTATAATATGAAACTTCATATATATATATATATATATATATATATATATATATATATATATATATATATATATGTGTATATATATGTATGTAATTTATTCAATATCGAATTTTTTAAGCATGTTCCTTATTGTAGAAAGAATTATGTAACTTATGAATACACCGTCGCAGACATCATAGATTATTTTATACCTTTATTGTTAACAAAACCTTTACTACATTCTCAGTTATTAATACAATAACCCTTTGTTATTCATGATAGAAATAAATAGTTGTAATATTATTTTTTACGTCATTAATTTCTACTATTATACAAATCATTTGTTAATTATTATTGTGTTTTCTAAATTCGAAACAGTTTTGAGAGGCCTGATTAATCAAAAACAAGATTTCAACATCGATACGTAAAAAGTAAATCATGTACATAAAAAACGATTGTTTGAAGTTTTAAGATCATTTGACTTAGCGTTGTCAGTCAACACACCTACGCGCGTGAAGTTAACACAGACAGCCAACGATGAAATCAGCACAAAAGTGTCGCAGTATCGGTGGTCAACACAGGCAAGATGCTATATCTAGTGCCATAACAGTTGAGAGGGCGCCTAAAATTACTAATATTATACACAAGGCTAAGGAACATATCAGCTACTAAAAAATAAGTTTGTATCACTTTCGCCCTCACAGTAATAATAGTAATTGTCATTACTACCACTTTCCTGCCAATATGCGCTCCACTTTTAGCCATGCAACCAGTTATTAGTGACAATCCAACACCTAAATTAATATAACTATGGTCTACAAAGGTGTGAAAACCTTCAATTTTTTATTGACCCTGAAATAGTGTAGTTGTATTTTTACCGGATATGGTATTCTCTCTACATGCCATAATTTTGTTAGCTTTTCTTACAATTAAACTGTCCCCTATAACCTCATAGTTCATTAATTGCGGCTCTATGACTGATTAATTATCTCTATTTAAATTCACCTTTTTTATCAATATCTTCCTTTCTCTGTCAGGTTTTTGTATCCCAATCTTCTAGCCTATGTCATTATTTTGTTTTCTCTGGTGAGTATGCATCCAATATCTACCATATTCACGGTCATCGTAGGTTTTTCCCTCTCCAGTTCGCTGTTTTCCTCTCCACTTATATTCCTGTCCCAGTTTTATGTCGGTTCTCTGCCAACCTACTACGATATTCCCTCCACTATCTCCTTGTAATATATCAGCTTCTCGTTCTCTGGCATAGTTTGATATTTACTAATGTAATTGCATGAAACTTACATGATACTTATTCTTATGAGGATAATGGCCGTCCCTCTGTCCGTTGCGATTTTGCTCCTTTACTATTACTTTATTTTATATTAATACATATAATTATAACAAAATATTCTTTTTTCAATTCCAAAACAATAAATTAAATCCAAACCTTTATATAATTAAGGCAATCTGATAAAATTTAATAGCAAACATGTGCATTGAATCTATAATCTCCATAAAACATGAAAGAGAACTCGACTACAACAAATGTTTTTATAAAGTTTGTTTGTTTTGCTGGACAATGGAGTATGTATAGATTTCAATCATAGGTCAATGATGCATACCATAACACCTAAATTTGGCAAACAGGATTTGTTGGCGGATAATACATTGAATTCTATTTCTGTCCATTTGTTGAAGTTGTGATACAGAGATAAATTATAATGTTAGAAACGCACTGTTTAAAAGATGTATTTTTAAGATTTAATCTCCATCATTATAAACTGACATTTATTCGTATAATTCTCACAGCAATTAGACTGAGGGGTAGGACATTTTAGCAGGGCCACATATCAAATTATAAGTATGAATAATTCATATTCTTAAAAAATTAATTTTTTAAATTCAATACTGTTATATAAGTATGAATAATTCATATTCATACAATATTTCATAGTTTTAAATTCAAATGCTGTTATATTTTATTGCTTGTAATAGAAATACATTTGTTAATTAAAGTTTATAAAACTAAAAATATTATCCCACATTAAAACACATCTTAAAAATGATATATCAGTACAAAAAGAACGTGACTTAACTGGAGCCTGAGATATTACATAAATAACAAAAAACCAAAAATACAAAAATAACCTTCAAACAAAGAATATTACACAAACTTTAAGTTGTTCGTGTTACTGCCAGACACAACACTGTACCTTTGAACAAATAGTTTCCTTACACGAACTTTGGGTGTTAGTATAGAAATCATGGCCTACATTTAAAAACGATAAGGTACCAAATTTCAATATGGCAGTACTTGTTATTTTATCTGATAGTAATAATATATAATTTAATACTATTTTTATTATTTCCATTATATTTAAAAACATATATGAGTGTAGTTATCGAGAAAAACTGTACCTTTACATGATATCTTTCATAATGTGTCTTCTCTCATTTTAATACAACATTTTAATGAAAGTACTCTCATGTAAAGCCTACTTGTAGATGGCTGAGAAGTCCTTAGATAGACTTTTAAATTCCTACTTGGAAAGACTACTTCATTTTAATAGTTATGTTAAAAGTAAATAATATATCATATTTTAGAATGCCAAATAAATGTGCTTAGATTTTAAAAACATATTTCCTCTAATATTTTGTCGTAATAAGGCCAATGTAGTTATGTTCGCTAACGTTTAAGTTGATTCCACACCATTACATGTGCTATTAACGACCTCAATGATTCTTGTATAGATGCATTATGTAATTTATATTTAAGTTGAATAGGTCACTTAATTTCTGAGATAATTTTTTTTTTTCAATCAGTTTCTATAATGCGTTTTAAACATCTTTTTAACCTATTTTGTAAATTTTTTGCGAAGGTAAATTATTTCCTTTTTCAGTACATATATATATATATATATATATATATATATATATATATATATATATATATATATATATATATATATATTGTGTTTTATAACGCATATTCAATTTTAATTCAAATATCCATTTTTTTATTTCTTAGGTACTAAAATATTAAATAATATCTAATTCAATACCTGAAAAGCTAATATTTTAAAGTCTAAAAGTTAGTATATATTATACATTTTATATCATTTACGAATATGAAGAGTTTTGTGATATTAGTGATTAAGAAAATATCCATACATTAATATGCTAAGCGATTCTTATAAGCTATATATTATATTGGAAGTTCGCGACACCTAAACCACCATGGTAACATTTATTTATTTGGTTTATCATGTAAACATCGATAAATGTGTTTTTTATTCCATAATCTCGGTAAGACTTAGAATCTTGAGTTTAAGCTAGGACAGACAAATTATCTAACATGCACGTTTGAATGGATTTCAGATATACTTTTGCAAATACTAAAAGTATAATTTCGATAGATTTATTGTCTAGTGTACTGCTTGATTGTAAAGACAACCAATCAAAGAAATACAGGTTAAACAACATGTTTTAATCACTTCAAATAAAAATTCAAACAATTTGAAGGAAAGAGAAATAAACATATATAATTTTAATAAATTCAAACTTCCATTGACGTGTACTGTAATCTGTTTTTATTATCCACTGACGTAATCTATTTGTGTTTTAAAATTACTCTTTTCAAACTATGACACAAACACACTGCTCATATGATAGAATTGTTACAATTCATATACATTCTATAGGATTTATCAATACAATATATTCTATTTATACTTTGTATTAAATAACATGATTTATTTATCGCCTGCTAACAAAAACTGAAGCAAATTATTTGCAACAGAAACAGTGGTAAAGAAGATAAGTGGAACAGTTATGATAGAACAAGTAGTTATTTTTCACTATTTTCTTACTAAGAAATAAAGTTCAGTCTCATATACTGGGTGAGATGGTACTTGAAGAAAGAGCCAAACTCTCAACCTTCAACTGAGTACACTGTGTGTTCTGCTAGTATCATTCTAGACAGGGGACTAAACTCTACTTCTAAGATAATATAGTGAATCTTTCTTATTTATAGTATAAAACTTGACATATAATACAAATAAGTTTTAAACATGGTTTTAAATGTAACAAAACCCATTAATTATTAACTTTAGGGACCTTTATGGGTTGGGCCTTATCATTCGATGGGTTGGAAAAGTTTAATTTTTATCTGTAAATCTACAACTATCTCAAAGACGAGCTAATGCATGGACTTGAAATTTTGCTTGAAGCCCATTAACATTGTTCGATGATAACGTCTGTCACTCCATGCGATTTGCCTTAGCTTTACCGAATATTCTTAAATTTTTCCTACAGGTGACCATGATGGCAGAATTAAAGTAGAACAGTAAATATTTTTTTTTTATTTATAGGATAATCATATGTTATTTAGTAAGTCCTTATTCACGTAACTCAAATAAAATATAATACACAGTCAATGTTAAAAGCAGGTTAAAATATGTGTCTTCAACACATCCCATTGTCATCAAATGTTAAGGTATGGGAATTATTTCACAGTATGGATAGAATTTTTAACTAAACTTTATATCATGATTAATATAGTGGTAACTGTCCCACCACTCAGTAGACTAACAAAACGTATATTTTACCATTGGATGTTGTACAAATTTGTTTCTGGATAATTTGTACAGCTTTTTAGCTCCATTACATAGATTATAAAATGAGCTATACATATTTAAAAACTGTATGCAATCAAAACGAAGCATAAGCAAGTTACGGGTTGTGGCGTTCACCCTGTACATTGGTCAATAAGAAGTGTATAACGATAAAGTAAATATAGTAAAACAACAACTTTAAGGTTTACAAACCAGTTCCATATTCTCTTGGAATAATTTGTAAAAAATGAGACAGTTAAAAAGGATAGTAAAAATACTCCAGTGTAGAGAGACAATAGACATAATAGCCAAATCACGTACGAAGTGTCTATTTTTAGAGGTCGCTTTTTGTGTGCTGCATTGATTTGTTGTAGTTACAGTGCAAGAGCCACCAATTTCGGATTTGTTGGTCGATTGACATCAACCACTGAATACCTTCAATGTTATTACACCATGCACTCATTATCGTCTCTTTTCGTTGTTTTCATCAGGGAAACATTGCCATATACGAGTATGTGAACATATTAATTTTTCTTTGCTTATGAATTAAACTTTAAAGTTTTCTTATTAGAAAATCCTATTGGAAATAGGACTTAGAAAAAATCTAATCCTATTGGATTAGATTTCGCAGGGTCAAATATTAACAAATATTGTAGAAAATAAAATATTCACTACTTTAATATTTTTGGATTATAGAAAAAAATAATTTTTCATACAAACATAAACTAAACAGATAAAGATCAAAAATTGTTTGGTCAATACATTTCCAATGATATATCTACTGCTCATCTTTCTTTCTTCATGCCCTCAATTTTAATACTATTCATAACATGTGCATTTCTAACATTTCATAATTTACTTACTAAATAAAAGACAGAAAACTCAAAGGAAGGGTTCTTACCAAACTACTAAATCGCAAGTAAAACATTATGGTAAAAATACGCCTCTTTACCCATAACTGCGTCAATGCGTATAGTATTTATTTTTTATAATTCTGGTATTGTTTGGAAGTACACTGGTTTAACTGTTGAACCGTTAATGAACCAATACACATTGCAAGTTAAATACTTACAATAGGTACATGGAAATTAGTTTATATTATGTTACACCTTGTGATAGATTATAATTATACAAATCTTTAAACTGCCCTGACTTCAAGGAATGTTACTTTGACAGGTTCGTTAAGCATTGACTGCACACTAACTCGTGATGCTTAAAAGGAATAATACTTATTAAATATTAGAATTTCTTAAGACGTTTCGAAGGAATATTTGGAATCCTAATGTTTCAGTTACGTATCCTTATTACACAGAACAATAATGATCCATGTACATCTATTTGGAATTTAAACGTATACAAATCTAGTGTACTGCCAATATTTAAACTAAAATATCCTATAACGAGAGTTTTATAATCGAATGTAGATGAGTATGTATTAACATTCCGTGAATTAAATTAAATATGTAAATGATATATTCTAAACATAACACATTTCCGTTATATGTTTACATAGTAACCAAATTTACAAAGAGTTTACATTTTAAAACTTGAATGGTTTATATTTATTATTTTTATAAATTTCCTAGTTAGAATTTATTGTTCTATATTTGTATTGCAAATCATGAGTGTAAAAAAAATTTAAGATTTTTAAATAATAAATTTATTGAAACTTAGAGAACAATAGCAGTGTAAAGAATACAAACATCCTTTGAAAGTTATATGTCAATGAATGAGATGAGTGATTTATATATATTTCCAGTTAACGCCTACCACTCAGTAGCAATGAAACATTGTGTGCATAAGAGGTAGGCATAGAAGGTTAAGTGTGTATGTCCTACTCAGAGGAATTTGGAGACCAATTAGTGAAAGCTAAAAACATTGAAAGGATAACAGGACTACATTTCTTGATAGAAAAGTTTCAAAAATAGAGCCACCGTTGTGAGTTTTGTGAAAATAAATTTAAGAGATATGACTATTTCTGATTTGTTCAAACATTGTTTGAGAAATAAAATACAAAATTACAACAATTCTTTCAAAAACGTAGTTTGACATATGTTGCAAAGAGGGTTTTCTTGAGATATCCACCCAAACATTTTGTTCACCAAATTTAAAAATATATTTTATTAAAGATTGCACGAATTGAGAAATTCCATTATTATAAAAAATTACTAGTGCTGGCAAGAGACTAATAAAAACCATAAATATTTTGATAATATATGTGTTAAGTATTATTGCGTTAAATAACTTGTTTTTTATTGCCTAATATGAAAAGGCTACTTTTATTGAACAATAATTATGTATATATTTTTTTCGGCAATTTATACTCTATATTTGCCTTTATTTTACTAAACTGTATATACTGCATTAATAATATATCTCTTTCTGTGGCCTAGTGCCTACAATACCATTCCTTACTGGATTAAAATATTCACGTACAGTGGCAGACCAATGAACCATTGTTTCACGAATCAGCTGTTTACTGTACACTCACCAACCAATCACAACGGTTGACTTATCAAGGCTCCGTCTTGCCCACCTTGCAAGCGACAGAACGCTCGCTCAGTGTACGCTCAGTCCCGCCTGGGGCACTTATATAGCTCTCTAGCCACTGCTGACCATACTTACTCAACACGTGACTTAATCCCCCATGTGTTACTGTCTCATTTAAATATTAGTTTATCTCTATTTGTTGTACATTTACATTAACATTAAAGTCAGTGCTCTGGATTGGCAATCTCTACCAGAACGTCTCTGTTCCCGGACACCCGCGTCTACCGTGCTCTACAGGACTGGTCACAGTGTTATGAACTATTCGTTTGCGGTCGTGTTGTGCGTGAGTGAATCCGTGAAGGACATCTTCCGTCTTCACGCCTGCCTACAAGACAGCAGCCTCTTTCCACACTTCCTGATCAAAACCTGGCCCTCAACAACAGCAGACTACGGTTAACCGTCATGAAAACAAAGGTAACTGTTTATTTTCTGCACTTTATTTCAATATGCACTGTTCATAAACTCATTATGTGTAACCTAGTGAACTCTTGTTAAAATCAGTGTGTTCGGCGTCTTTACTGCCTAGTGTAAAGTGGTCATTCTTAATGTCTAAAATCTCATTCTCGTTAGTCTAAAATCTTATTTCACGGTTCTCAAAACCAAAATACATTCTTTTCAATATGTATAAAATATTCAGCAAAACATAAACATATAATTACGTCTTATATAGATCTAACGTCTAATACATATATAAGACAATTATATATATTAGAGAATTAGACGTTTCACATAAAATGCCTAATTTAGAATATAACAAATTCCGATTTTTATTACTGACGAAGCGCGCGAGTTAGTAACCGGTGACTTTTAGAACGGCTACAAAGTTCAAGATCGAAAAAACTAATAACCGTGCCCACTAGGTTATTATACCGTCAAGAAAGTGAATCCAAAATTATCGAAGAAAAATACCACTAATCATTAACTAGTAAAAGGATTGCAAAATATATTATTATATATAGTTCAATTAAATTGCGGTATACTTTTGCATTGTATTTATTGAATAGGTTTTACTGAGTCTTTTACTCAAATAATATGAAAACATTGCTCTCGTTTCTCTATCTTTCTAAGCATGAAATTACGAAAATCATTTTTAAGTTAAATTTCAATTAAACTATAAATTTCTTCATGCACATGTATGAGTCTATGTTAATCTATGAGATTTTGCTGTCATTAAAGCCTATCACTCACAGGGTTTTTATTCTTTCCTTTGTCTGATTCAGGTCCAAAACCCTTTTTATGTACGATAAATTTTCTGTCTGTTCACGAGAAATTTCATGGTTGTTTGTATATCAGCAGGATGATACATAAGATTATCCAGTTATATGCTATTTGTGTACTTAGGTAGTTGGACGGAGAAAATAGTCATGAAATAAAAAAATAAAACGTGAAAGAAGAAAATTCCAGATATTTTATCTTTTATAACAAGCAAATTGTGGCAGGACAGAATTTACTAAATGCTACAAAAAAATTAAATCATGATATAGTTGTCGAGTTCAGAAAAAGTTACCTGTCATATTGAGGACATACAATTGACATTAAAGGCTTGAAGACCATGGATATGCATTTTCATACTTCTCTTGTCTTAATTTAATAAGTAAATGTTTCATCTATCCACTTAGAAAGATAACTACTGTTTACGTTACAGGTAGTACCACGTCCCAGGTAACCATTTCATATTTAAAAGTCAAATTTTAGTATTTCAAATGCTAAATATGTATATGAAAATATATTCTTAATTGAGATACAATTATTGATAAAGATATTGAATTCGTTATTACAGTAATAATATATAACAGGTGATATTTTTTTAATAAAAATTATGTGAAACTATAAAATATTTTACAAATATAATTTCTTTTCTCTTGATAATGAAATTTGGTGCGGAACTGCTTTATCTTAATCTTATGGAGACAGTCCGTACATACTTTACAGAAAGAGGAAATTGAATTTTTAAAGAACGTTACTTATTATTGAAAGGAATGACTAGCATGCAAATGAATAATAGAAAGGTTCGTAATTTAAACTCCAATTTCATGTAATATTTTAAAACTACAAAAGTAAGAGTTTTTTATTCAAACTAATACTATAATATTATTTATATTTAATACTCCATTTATTATAGTGTATAGTTTAATTTTACAGTTTGGAGTTATTATATTTGTAATTTTTACGTTTAATATGCAATCACTTGATACATGCTCCTGAGGTGCAGGACGACTATTTAGACAGAGACTTTTTTCTTGACGAGCTAGAGTTTGTTTTAGCACGAGTTAAAGCTGGAAAGGCCCCTGGATACGACAGAGTGCCGTATGAGGTTTTCAAAAATTCTCCTACCAGTTTTAAAAATAAATTGATTTTTATGTATAATATTATTTTCAATACTAGTGATGTACCCGAAAGTTTTAAAAAGTCAATAATATTTCCTCTACACAAAAAAAGGAGACTTGGAAGAAGTAGGGAACTATAGAGGGCTGTCATTTATCGATTGTGTAGGGAAGATATTTTTAGGTTTAATAAATAATAGATTAAATAGCTGGATAAGTGAAAAAAGAATTGTTAGCGAGTTTCAAGCTGGATTCAGAAAGGGGTACTCAACCATAGACAATATATTTAGTTTATCCACTATGGCAAACTTGAAAATTTTAAGTAAGGAGAAGTTATTTTGTTTTTTTGTTGACTTTTCGTCGGCTTTCGACACCATAGACAGAAACGCCTTAATTTATAAGTTATCTTGTTTGGGTGTACCTACGAAAATTATTAACCTACTGAAGAGTTATTACAACGGAACAACTGCAGGTGTTTGGTGCAGGGATGGAGTCACTGACAGTTTTGACACTAACATGGGCTTGAGGCAGGGCTGCATACTTAGTCCAACAATGTTTTCGCTGTTCATTAATGATTTGCCAGAGGTGCTAGAAGGGGGATGCAGTTTTGGAGGGACTAAAGTAAATATGCTTATGTACGCGGACGACATAGTTATAATTTCCCCCTCTCCAACAGGACTACAGCATATGATAAAAAGGTTAGAAAATTATTGCGAAAATTGGAATCTGTCTGTTAATTTGAATAAATCTAAGATTATGGTGTTTAGGAAAGGGGGTAAGCTCAGCTCTGAATGTAAGTGGTGGTATAAAGGAAACAGAATCGAGGTGGTCAATAGCTATAAGTATCTAGGTATGTCGTTCACATCCGCATTATCGTGGAATCAACAATTCAAAGAAAAATCCAGATGTGCGAGAATGGCAATGAACACAATGTGGGGAAATTTAATAGGTAACTCCAGGGTCCCAATCAGTGCAAAATTTAAATGTTTCGAAGCCGTTATTAGAGCAATACTTTGCTATGGAGCACAAGTCTGGGGATGTCTGGAAAGCAACGGAATAGAAAGTGTTCAAAGAGAATTTATTAAGAGACTTTTCCGGCTGCCGCACAACACACCGAATTATGCGATCCACTTAGAAGTAAATATTGAAACTATTTTCATATACACTCTGAAACTAAATCTTTCTTATTTAATAAAAATTTTGTCCTGGGGTCAAGACCGCCTACCAAACATTCTAGCAAGACAAACTATCGAAGGTAAGAGCGCATGGTGCAGGAGGTGGATAGAGTTAGGTGTCAGAGTGGGAGTTGAGGTAGATTTCAGTGTGCAGGAGTTGGACATACTGCAGACACAGCTGATGAGTGTGGTAGAGGGGCTGAGGGATACGTTTCATGCAGACTGTGTGGGCAGAGCACGGACCTCTCGTTATCACCAGCAGTACCTGACCCTTGATCTTGACCTTGGGGACAGAAGCGCAATCAGTAATAACCTTGATGTTAGTACTATTTCGTGGGTTATTAAAGCTCGAACAGAACTTGTCAGCTTAAATTACAAGCCTTGGCTAACAGATTCAATTTTTACCTGTTCTTTGTGCAACCTGCAAGAGAATGAAACAGTTTTACACTTTGTAGCCATATGTCCTATTCTAAGGAATATTCGAAAACAACGTTTAGGAAATTGTATATTAAGTAAAATGGAGTTTTTGGAATTTTTGAATGGGAGGGATTGGCAGGCGTTAGGGGATTATATGAAGGACGCTTGGAGATACCGGTGGAATTTAATACAGGAATTCAACTTTTAGATTTTTCTTTTTTAATTTCTTAATAAGTAAGGAAAACTGTGCAAACATAACGCGCTAGTTATAATGTACATAGTTACGTAGATTACGAGTTTATATTGCACTTATACATCACAGGAGAGACCATTAAGATAAGGATTCAGTCTTTACTTTATATTCCTTTTTCTGTAGTATCTGTATATTTGTATCAACGTAACATATTGTATTAACCGCCTTTAGGATGTACGTAAATGTGTTTTTAATTTTTCTCTTTTACTGTACAAATTTTGTTTTGTGAAAATTTTGGTAGTTTAGCAGTTTATTTTGTACTGTATTTACTACTCCTATAGTTTAAAGCCAGCCAGCTGACGGTCATTTTGACCAATGCTGTCAAGTGTTGGAAGTTGGGTTCACTGTGGGGACCTAAATGTGTATACACAACTAAAGGGAAAATAAAGCACTTTTTCATTTAATTTCATTTCACTTGATACATGCGAGCAACAACGTATAAATAGGTGGCTTTTCAGTTGACTGGTCAACTTATTTTACTTACCCTTCTAGATTGTAATATCACGAGATAGGGATGAGAGGAATTGCTTTGCTCCTGGCCGGCAACCTTTCATTACATCTTGTAATAAAATAAGTAGCCAGACAGGCAAATAGATTGACAGAATCAGTTTTTTAAGCCTCTAGAGTGGAAGACTTCGGTATCACAGAGCCTCTAGCAATTTTGGATGAATGTTGAGGGCAGAGTTAGTTAAGATAATTTATACAACTAATATTTTTTTCAGAATGTGTAGTTCAAATAATTAATAATAGTATAGTACTGTGTGCATTTTTTACTAATTACTTTTTTAAATTTTATTAATTATTATCACTTAGAAAAAGTAATTATATAAGCTCCTCATTTTAGTTAGCTCAAAAAGGACATTAGAACTTTAATTCGAAGTAACCGGTTATTCAGTATTGGTAGTGACCGCCTGTTACTTAGAGCTCCTGAGGTGGGATTACGAATACTTAATCATGCCACCTTGCAAGAATAGGAATCAGATGTGCTCTAACCTCTCCAGCCAAACCGGGCAGGGATAGAACCCCCCCCCCCTATGACCAGTTTAGCAACAGACTTTAACATTAGGGAAAACCACGTATTCAACAGTCATACTCCACAGAATATTAAACCTATCGATCCTACTTACCCCCCAATAGCTTTAGATTGGTGGTTAGTGATGTACCCTCCTGTATTCATGGGGTGCCAGGTCTAACTGACTCATCGGTTGTTTTAACTCAGTGAAGGTTTACCTGGAAATTGTAAACCTTCCTTTCCTTACGGTAAATTTTCATTGCTTTTATTCGTTAAAGCGTTTAACAAATAATGAGATTAAGTTGCAGTTAAAAGAAAAAATCTAGTAAAAATATAGTTAATATTAATAGCTTGAAAAAAAACCTGAACGTAACTTTGTACGAAATTATTGGAAGATTTCCAATAATGAACGGAGGGTAGTGTGAAATATGTTATGTAAAGTGTAAGGATTTGTGATATTATACATTGTTTTGCATAGGAAAATGTATACAGGGTGAATATAAAGTCAGGGACCCCCCCTCTATTTTTTTCTATAGGTAATATAAGGAGATATCCTTTGGGTAGTGGTGCAATATGGAAAGGAAGTTTCATTTTATGATATTGAAAATTTTTTTTGTCCCCCAAAAATGTCAAATGTCAAATGTAAACCCCCTATCAAGTGACCCCTCATTTTAAAGAGCATGAAAAAACTTAAAATAGTGGTGAAAACCAGAGATCGCTATCTCTTTTCCAACAACATAGCCAATAAAAATTGTAGTTAAGTCTTTACACCTAAATTTATTTTGTTTGGGTACAGTTTCCGTTCTGCGTGGAAACAGCTGTATTGGTTGTTTGTGTTCTCAATGAGTGAGGCATGCAATGGACGAAGAATCCAATATTAGAAAGTAAACTGATAAGGAGTTTATTGTCAATGAGTGACTGGGCTTTCCCGGTTCGAAGTACAGTTAGTACAAACTAGTCCATTCCTTGTTTCAATCTTGTGAGAACAGGTAAGCAGTATGAGTCAGCTGATGCATTATTATTTATAATAGACAGTAGAGCTGACACCAACAGCTGATCATGCTGTTGGAACTTTGTCACTTTCGTATCTTTATTATTATTAAACATAGTTTACGACAATGAGAGTTAGTGGATTAAATAGAGGGCGTTTTAAATTAGAATAATTGCAAATTATTGTACTCAATTTTCATAAAAATGTCAGTTGGAACGTTGTCAAGCCAAGGTTGTAGCGAGTAGTTATTATCTTAGTAGATCATTATTATCCAGTGGTATTGTGTGGTTACTTTTCCGTGAAGTATTTTGAGAAGGTTTTATGTGTTTTAGTGTTATTACAATAATTTATTTAGATGCACTTTCGCATTGTAAGTTTTAAATAATATTATGTAATTAATACTAATTACGAGTATAAATGGCACGTAGTCACGAAGACAAAGTAGAAATGATATTTACTTTCGGGATTTTGAATGAAAATTATCATGAGGCAGAAAGGCGGTTTTAATTTGGCACACCTGATAGACCTGTGACAAGGAAATAACTTAAGAACTTTAGTAAATAAATTCCAGAGAATTTCGTTCCATCAGAGATGCCCCACGCCCAGGTCGGCCTCCTTTAGGCGGTGACAAACAGTTTGAAATTGTTGCACAATTTGTTGAAGATTGAAGATCAGCAGTCCACCAGATATTAGTAGCAAATCTTTGTGATGTTTCCCAAATGTCTGTGGTAAAGTTACTGAAAAAAAAATAAATTTCACGCCTATAAAAATTAAGCTTATCCATGAGTTAAAACGAAGACGATCCAGACACTACAATTTTGTGAAGAAATGGAAGCA